>NC_086450.1:451715047-452315047 GCF_028390025.1 Pseudophryne corroboree | reverse complement strand
CACCGACTGACTCACTCCGTCACCCCCTCCCTGCTGTCGCCCACTGCCTCAATCCATCACCTGCTGTCTGTCACCCTCACCATGGTGTCACTAACTGTCTCACTCCAACACCCCCTCCCTGCTGTCACCCACTGCATCACTCTATCACCCACTCTCTGTCACCCTCACCCTGGTGTCACCCACTGCCTCACTCCATCACCCCCTCCCTGGTGTCACCCACTGCCTCACTTTATCACCGAATGCCTGTCACCTTCACCCTGGTGTCACCCACTGCCTCAGTCCATCATCCACTGCCTGTCACACTCACCCTGTTGTCACCAACTGTCGAACTCCATCACCCCCTCCCTGGTGTCACTCACTGCCTCACTCTATCAACCACTGTCTGTTACCCTTACCCTGGTATCACCCACTGCCTCACTCCATCACCCACTGCGTGTCACCCTTTTCCAGGTGTCACCCACTGCCTCACTCCTTCGCCCCCTCCCTGGTGTAACCCACTGCCTCACTCCATCACCCACTGCCTGTCACCTTCACCCTGGTGTCATCAACTGCCTCACTCAATCAACCCCTCCTTGGTGTCACCCACTGCCTCACATTATCACCTGCTGCCTGTCACCCTCGCCCTGGTGTCACCCACTGCCTCACTCCATCACCCCCTCCCTGGTGTAACCCACTGCCAGTAGCGGATCTTGCCACGGGCAAGCAGGACTTTTGCCCGGGGCGCCGCCTTCCGGAGGGCGCTGGCGCCGTCCGGAGGGCGCCGCACCGCGGCAAGATCCGCTACTGCTGCCCGCTGTGTTCCCCGTCCGCCTCCGCTGCCGTCCCCGTCCGCGGTCCGCCTCCTGTGAAGGGAACTACTAGACGCTATGCGTCTAGTTTCCCTTCGTGGAGAGTAACTTTGCTGAGCGGTGCGCGATAACATCATCGCGCACCGCACAGCAAAGGTCCTCTCCACGAAGGGAACTAGACGCATAGCGTCATCGCGCACCACTCAGCATTTCAAGCGGCGCTAGCAATGTACAGGGGGCGTAGCTGACCACGCCCCCTGTATTAGGCCACGCCCCGTTTACTGCCCGGGGCACAGAGCGCCCTTGGACCGGCCCTGCCCACTGCCTCAATCCATCACCCACTGTTTGTCACCCTCACCCTGGTATCACCCACTGCCTCACTTCTTTATCCCCTCCCTGGTGTCACCCACTGCCTCACTCCATGACCCGCTGCCTGTCACCCTCACGCTGGTGTCACCCACTGCCTCACTCCATCACCCCCTCCCTGGTGTCACCCACTGCCTCACTCCATCACCCCCTCCCTGGTGTCACCCACTGCCTCAATCCATCACCCACTGTCTGTCACCTTCACCCTGGTGTCACCCACTGCCTCACTCCATAACCCCCTTCCTGGTGTCAGCCACTGCCTCACTCCATCACTCACTGCCTGTCACACTTTTCCAGGTGTCACCCACTGCCTAACATTATCAATTTCTTCATGGTGTCACCCACTGCCTCACTCCATCACCCACTGACTGTCACCTTCACACTGGTGTCACCCACTGCCTCACTCCATCACCCCTTCCCTGGTGTCTCCAACTGCCTCACTACATCACCCAATACCTGTTACCTGTACCCTGGTGTCACCAACTGCCTAACTCCATCACCCCTTCCCTGGTGTCAAGCCCTGCCTCACTCCAGCACCCTTTCCCTGGTGTCACCCACTGCCTCACTCTATCACCCACTACCTGTCACCCTTTTCCAGATGTCATCCACTGCCTCACTCCATCACCCCTTCCCTGGTGTAACCCACTGCCTGTCACCTTCACACTGATGTCACCAACTGCCTCACTCCATCAATCCATCCCTGGTGTCACCCACTGCCTGTCACCCTCACCCTGATGTCACCAACGTTCTCACTCCATCACCCCTTCCCTGGTGTCACCCACTGCCTCACTCTATCACCCACTACCTGTCAACCTTTTCCAGGCGTCCTCCACTACCTCACTCTATCACTCCCTCCCTGGTGTCACCCACTGCCTCACATTAACACTTGCTGCCTGTCACCATCACCCTGGTGTCACCTACTACCTTACTCCATCACCCCCTCCTTGGTGTCACCCACTGCCTCAATCCATCACCCACTGTCTGTCACCCTCACCCTGGTATCACCCACAGCCTCACTTCCTTACCCCCTCCCTTGTGTCACCCGCTGCCTGTCACCCTCACCTTGGTGTCACCCACTGCCTCACTCCATCACTCCCTCCCTGGTGTCACCCACTGCCTCAATCCATCAACCACTTTCTGTCACCCTCACCCTGGTATCACCCACTGCCTCATTCCTTTACCTCCTCCTTGATGTCACCCATTGCCTCACTCAATCACCCCCTCTCTGGTGTCACCCACTGCCTCAATCCATCACCCACTGTCTGTCACCCTCACCCTGGTATCACCCACTGCCTCACTCCATAACCCCCTTCCTGGTGTCACCCACTGCCTCACTCCATCACCCACTGCATGTCACACTTTTCCAGGTGCCACCCACTGCCTCACTCCATCACCCCTTCCCTGGTGTAGCCCACTGCCTCACTTCATAACCCACTGCCTGTCACCCTTTTCCTGGTGTCACCCACTGCCTCACTACATCACCCCCTCCCTGGTGTCACCCACTGCCTCACTCCATCATCTTCTGCCTGTCACTCTCACCCTGGTGTCACCAACTTTCTCACTCCATCACCCCCTCACTGTTGTCACCCACTGCCTGTCCCTCCTACCCTGATGTCACGCACTGCCTCACTCCATCACCCACTGCCTGTTACCCTTTTTCAAGTGTCACCCACTGTCTCACTACTTCACCCCCTCCCTGGTGTCACCCACTGCCTGTCACCTTCACACTGGTGTCACCCACTGCCTCACTCCATCACCTTTCGCTGGTGTCACCCACAACCTCACTCCATCACCCACTGCCTGTCACTCTTTTCCAGGTGTCATCCACTGCCTCATTCTATCACCCCCTCCCTGGTGTAACCCACTGCCTCACTCCATCACCCACGGTCTGTCACCCTTTTCCAGCCTCACCCTGGTGTCACCCACTGCCTCACTCCATCACCCTCTCCCTGGTGTCACCCACTGCCTCACTCCATCACCCTCTCCCTGGTGTCACCCATTGCCTCACTCCATCACCCACAGCCTGTCCCCCTCACCCTGGTGTCACCAACTGTCTCACTCCATCACCCCCTCGCTGGTGTCACCCACTGCCTCACTCCATCACCCTCTCCCTGATGTCACCCAGTGCCCCACTCCTTCACCCCTACCTGGTGTCACCCACTGCCTTTCACCTTCACCCTGGTGTCACCCACTGGCTCACTCCATCACCCTCTCCCTGGTGTCACCCATTGCCTCACACCATCACCCACTGCCTGTCACCCTTTTCCAGCCTCACCCTGGTGTCACCCACTGCCTCACTCCATCACCCTCTCCCTGGTGTCACCCACTGCCTCACTCCATCACCCTCTCCCTGATGTCACCCAGTGCCCCAATCCTTCACCCCCTACCTGGTGTCACCCACTGCCTTTCACCTTCACCCTGGTGTCACCCACTGGCTCACTCCATCACCCTCTCCCTGGTGTCACCCATTGCCTCACACCATCACCCACTGCCTGTCACCCTTTTCCAGCCTCACCCTGGTGTCATCCACTGCCTCACTCTATCACCACCTCCCTGGTGTCACCCACTACCACACTCCGTCACCCACTGTCTGTCTGTCACCTTCACCCTGGTGTCACCCACTGCTTCACTCCATCACCCCAACCCTGGTGTCACCCGCTGCGTGTCACCCCCTCCCTGGTCTAACAAACTACCTCACGCCGACACCCTCTCCATGATTTAACCCCCTAAAAATGGTAAAGTGACTCCTCCCACTTTGGCGCTAATCCAATGCTACACTTTTTGCGGGAACTTCTACTTTCTCAATAAAATGTAATGTACCGGCTTTATGTGAATAAAATATAAATTTAATACTACACAATGATTAAAAGTGAGACAACAGAACCCAACATGGGAAACAGAGTACTACCAAGATGATAATCGGAGCCGCAGATGTTATGAATGCAAGGTATTTCCTGGGAACAATACCCTGAATGAGGCTCCGTCATGCGTGTTCCCCAGTGGTCCCTTTCACAGTCAAGGATGTCCAGAAGCACAGGAAAGTACTGGAAAGTAGGTGTCGACGCGTTTCGGGACATCAAAGTCCCTTTTTCAAGGCTGTATCACCCACTGCCTCACTCCATCACCCGCTGCCTATCACCCCCTCCCTGGTGTAACAAACTTCCTCACGCCAACACCCTCTCCCTGATTTAACCCACTTCCTCACTCCATCACCCGCTGCCTGTTTCACTCTCCCTGGTGTATCCCATTGCCTCACTCGGTCACCCTTTCCCTGGTGTCTCCCACTACCTCAATCCATCACATGCTGCCTATCACCCTCTCCCTGATGTCACCCACTGCCTACAACCATCACCAGCTACTTGTCATTCCCTCCCGCTGTCACCCACTGCCATCCTTTCCCTGCTGTCACCTAAAGCCCTTGTGTCACCCACTGCCTCTATCACCCTCTCTTTGGTTCACCCACTGCGCCAGTCTATCACCCGCTGCCTGTCACCCCCTTATGGTGTCACATACTACCTAACTCCCTCTCCCTCTCACTTATGTCACCCATTGCCTCACTCCATCAACCACTGCCTGTCATCCTGTCCCTGGGGTCACCCACTGCCTTACTCCATCACCCCCTCCCTGGTGTCACCCACTGCCTCAATCCAATACTTGCTGCATGTCACGCCCTCCCTCTGTCACCATCTGCCATCCTCTCCCTGGTGTCACCTACAGCCCTTGTGTCACACACCTCCATGGTGTTTACCCGCTGCTTGGCACCCTCACCCTGGTGTCACCAACGGTCTCACTCCAAGACACCCTCCCTGGTTTCACCCATTGCCACACTCTATCACACACTGCCTGTCATCCTCACCCTGGTGTCACCCACTTCCTCATTCCATCACCCCCTCCCTGGTGTCACCCACTGCCTCACTCCATCACCCACTTCCAGTCACCCTCACCCTGGTGTCACCAACTAACTCAATCCATTTCCCTCTCCCTGCTGTCACCCACTGCCTCACTCCATCACCCCCTCCCTGGTGTCACCCACTGCCTCACTATCACCCGCTGCCTGTCACCCTCACCCTGGTGTCAACAACTGTCTCACTCCATCATCTGCTCCTAGGTGTTACCCACTGCCTCACTCCATCACCCCCTCCGTGGTGTCACCCAGTGCCTCACTATCACCAGCTGCCTGTCACCCTCACCCTGGTGTCACCCACGGCCTCACTCCTTCACCCCCTCCCTGGTGTCACCCACTGCCTCACATCATCACCCACTCCCTGGTGTCACCTACTCCCTCATTCCATCACCCACTTCCTGTCTCCCTTTTCCTGGTGTCATCCACTGCCTCACTCCATCACTCCCTCCCTGGTGTCACCCACTACTTCAATTCATCACCTGCTGCTTGTCACCCTCTTCCTGGTGTCACACACTGCCTCACTCTGTCACGCCTTTCCCTGATGTCTCCCATTGCCTCAATCCATCACCTGCTGAATGTCGCCATCTCCCTGGTGTCACTCACTGCATCACTGCATTACCCTCTCAATGGCGTCACTCAATACCTCACTCCATCATTCCCTGGTGTCACCTAGAGTCCTTGTGTCACCCACTGCCTCTCTATCATCCTCCCCCTTGTGTCACCCACTGCTCTCTATCATCCTCCCCCTTGTGTCACACACTGCCTGTTACCCTCTTCCTGGCATAACCCACTGCCTCTCTCTCTCTGCCACCCTCTCCCTGGCCTCACCCAGACCCCTAGCATCACTCACTACCTCTCTGTCACTCTCTTCCAATCAGCTACTGCGTGTCACCCCACTCACTGCTTCTCTACGTCGCCCACTTCATCTCTCTGTCATAGACTCCCTGTCACCTTCTTCCTGGTGCAGTGTCACCCACTGTCTCTCCCTAGCGTAACCCACTGCCTCTTTCCATCATCCTCTCCCTGTTACACTACCGATCTCCATCCCCAAATACCTCTTGATATCATCCTAAACCCTTTCACCCACTGCCTCTTCCTATCACACTCTCCCTGTCACCCACTACCTCCACCCATCACCCTCTCAGTCACTTACTGTCTGGCATCCTTTTCTTTTCACCTGCCTCTCCCTAGTGTCACCCAGTGCTTGTCACCCACTACCTCCCCCCATCACCCTCTCAGTCACTTACTGTCTGGCATCCTTTTCTTTTCACTTGCTGCGGCTCTGTACAAGCAAGGGGCCTGATTCAGGTATGTACACTAATGCATTCACAGCTGCGTTCAAATACGAAGCGGATGTGCGACAATATGCTTCTGCTGCAGCCACCTGGAAATAGATTGAGACGCCCACTGGCGGTCTTGGAAATAATGACCGCGGGAACGTAGACACTGGCGCATTGTTTTCCGCAGCTGTGGGGCTAAACCTTAATAGATGCGAGCTGCCGGAGGCGCTGTACTTACTGAGAGGCTGCCTGCATTTTTAAAGCGGCAATCATTTACAGGGCAAAACCAACCTGTTTTTCCTTGTAAATGATTGCCGCTTTAAAAATACAGGCAGACTCGCATAAAGCCACCCTCATCTCCGGCAGCTAGCAGCCTATTACATTTAACCCATAGGATGAGATTTGCAATGAAAATGGCGCAACGCGTCTGCTTTTTAGTCGTCACTCCCCTTTACCTGCCCCCATACATTTTTGACAATTTTTGAATAAATCCTTACACTGAGCGACTTCGCAAAGGTACCTTGGCACATGCGCCGTGCGGCTGCGACACGTGCACATTCAGCCGATAATCGCACTACTGCGCAAATATCGGCATGGCATACATCTATGAATCAGGGAAATCGGGACACAGCGCGGTGTAACTCAAACGCTTGCACAGGCAAAAAACATGGCTCCACTGCGCCCGACATCGCTGCTGCGTCCGGCTCAGGCCCTAAAACTTTTAACAAATATACTAAAGAAAAATGAGAAATCTAACAATAAATTTTATTTATGGTTAACTAAAAATATGATTCCACGTTTTAAAAATCTATAGTCTGTGTAAGGGCCGTGTTACTGCCATCTCTGATGTCATATAAAGCATTTTATTTATTTATGTTATGACATTTTACTTTAATCAATAAGTCATACCTGCCTACCTGACCCTCTCCATGAGGGAGAAAACGCTCTGTTCCTGGACTTTCCTGGTAATGTATGATTGCCATCACCTGTGGTGAGCTAGTAATTGATAAGAAAGGTGTTTCACCACAGGTGATGGCAATCATACATTACCAGGAAAGTCCAGGAACAGAGCATTTTCTCCCTCATGGAGAGGGTCCGGTAGGCAAGTATGCAATAAGTGAATAAAATAATTAAAATATAAAAAAAATACATGAATAAGTATTTACACATCTACTGATGATATGTCATAAGAATTGGGAAATAACTGGATTCTATTATTTACTTTTGCGTCACTTTTATGAAGTTTAATGATACAAAACACAGAACCATTTCTTGCTGATCAGTAACATACAACAGATCTATTGCAATGGTAGAAAATTACCTGGAATAGACGTTTCTTTGTGAATTAATTACTGCTGTATAATTAGAAAATGAAGTCAGTTGTTCAGTTACTAATTGGAGCTGTAGGGACCTGGGAATCCCTGTCACCCATTTACCATACAGAAGCTTCCGCAGAGATTCCTAACACAAGAAGGAAATTGCCGGGAGCTGTACGTGTGGGGACGAGGGCTGGGTTCCTAACCTGGTAATTTATCTCATTACACTAACGAAGTAAAACAATGATGTAATGCAAATGTACATTCTGAAATCAGGTTTTTTTCTCAATACATTGTATTAAGTTTGTACAATGATAAAGAATCTGTACAGAACAGTATATGGTTTCATACAACACATAGTAACATGATAAAGTCACATGAATGTATTTCTACAAGTTATAATAAAGTGTTGCTGTTCTACACACATACAGGCTGCAGCTAGTGTGTCATTACTTACACTTTAATGCAGTGGTTCCCAGACTAGGAGCTCAAGGATTTCTCACAGACCAGGCTTTAAGGATATCAATGGTTGAGCACAATTACATCAGAATGACTGAGGCACTGATTAATTCACCTGTGCTCAAGCACAGATACTCCAATAAGCTGGACTGTTAGGGGATGATGAAAGAGTGAGGGAAACACTACTTTAATGGATAATGGGGACCATTTATCAATTATCAGGTTTTAGACCTTATAAATTAGAATTTTTTTATAGCTGCAATAATAATTCTGTACCGCCTGGGTGTATGAAGAATGACGGCCGCAATGTGATGTGTAACTTAAACGCATCAGCAATCACTTTACTTTGTGCTGTGTGACCCCGAACAGCTTACGGCACTTGTACAGTCATTGCCCTTTCCCGGTAAATTATGGGACATGTTGTGTAAAGGCTACAATGGTTACCGCCATCTTGAGTGGAGTCAACTAAAGAGGCCCACTATGACGGTGCTTGGTAAATCACACACTATATCATTGCACCAAGGCTCGACACAGTCAAGGGGCCCAAAGCATTACAATGAGTCACACTGACTCATTTTATACCTCCGCCACCCGCCGTGTGTCCCTGTTCTGAGCCACCAGCCCCTCCGTAACTAGTGAGCTGCTCAGCATTGCTTCACTCCGTCACTACCTCCCTGGTGTCACCCACTGCCGCACTCCATCACCCACTGCCTGTTACCCATTTTCTGTGTCACCCACTGCATCTCTCCATCACGCCCTCCCTGGTGTCACCCAATGACTCACTCCATCACACACTGCCTGTTACCCTTTTCCTGGTGTCACCCACTGCATCTCTCCATCACCCCCTCCCTGGTGTCACCCAATGACTCACTCCATCACACACTGCCTGTTACCCTTTTCCTGGTGTCACCCGCTGCATCACTCCATCACCCCCTCCCTGGTGTTACCCACTACCTCACTCCATCACCCCCTACTGTCTCACTCCATCACCCATTCCATGGTGTCACCCACTGCCTCACTCCATCACCCACTGCCTGTCACCCTCTCCCTGGTGTCACCCACTGCATCACTCCATCAACCCCTACCTAGAGTCACCCACTGCCTCACTCCGTCACCCGCTGACTGTCACCCTCACCCTGCTGTCTCGCACTGCCTCATGCCATCACCCGCTGCCTGTCACTGTTTTCCTGGTGTCACCCACTGCATCACTCTATCACACCTTCCATGGTGTCACCCACTGCATCACTGCGTCACCCACTGCCTGTCATCCTCTTCCTGGGGTTACCAACTGCCTCACTCAATCACACTCTCATTGGCATCACCCACTAACTCACCCAATCACCCTCTCCCTGATGTCACCTACTAACTCACTCCGTCACCCTCTCCCTGGGGTCACACACAGCCTCACTCCATCAACCACTGCCTGTCACCCTCTCCGCGGCATCACGCACTGCCTCATCCATCACACACTGCCTGTGACCCTCTCCCATGAGTCACCCACTGCCTCACTCCACCCATTCCATGCTGTCACCCACTGCCTCACTCCATCCCCCGCTACCTTTCACAACCTCCCTGGTATCACATACTACCTCACTCCATCACTCTCTATCTGGGGTCATTCACTGCCTCACTCCATCACCCGCTGCATGTCACACTCTCCCTGCTTTCACCCACTACCTCACTCCGCCACCCTCTCCCTGGTGTCACCCACTACCTCACTACATCACTCACTGCCTGTCACCCTCCCCTTATGTCACCCAGTGCCTCGAATCGTCACCACCTCACTGGTGTCACCCACTACCTCACCCTATCACCCACTGCCTCTCACACCCTCCCTGGTGGTACATACTACCTCACGCCATCACGCTCTTCCTGGTGTTACCCTCTACCTCACTCCATCACCCGCTACTTTTCACCCTCTCCCTAGTGTCATCCACTGCCTCACTCCATCACCCGCTGCCTGTCACCTTCTCACCGGTTTCACCTACTGCCTAAATCCGTCACCCTCTCCCCGATGTCACCCACTACCTCACTCCATCACCCGCTGCCTGTCACCCTCTCCCTGATGTCACCTACTGCCTCACTCCATCAGCCTCTCCCTGGTGT
This sequence comes from Pseudophryne corroboree, assembly GCF_028390025.1. Classification (NCBI taxonomy): domain Eukaryota; kingdom Metazoa; phylum Chordata; class Amphibia; order Anura; family Myobatrachidae; genus Pseudophryne; species Pseudophryne corroboree. Next base: position 452,304,828 of record NC_086450.1, on the reverse strand, counting down.
CACCCACTGCCTCACTTCTTCAATCGCTGCCTGTCACCCCCACATTGGTGTCACCCACTACCTCACACCATCACCCTCTCCCTGTGGTCACCCACTACCTGTCAGTCTCTTACTGGGGTCACCCACTGCCTCACTCAATCACACGCTGCCTGTCACCCTATCTCTGGTGTCACCCACTGCCTCACTCCATTAGCCGCTGTCTGTCACCCTCTACCTGATGTCACCCACTACCTCATTCCGTCACCCTCACCCTGGGGTCACCCACTACCTCACTCCATTAACTGCTGCCTGTCACCCCCTCCTGCTGTCACCCATTGCAATCCTTTCCCTGTTGTCACCCAGAGCCCTTGTGTCACCCACAGCCTTTCTGTCACACTCTCCCTGTGGTCACCCACTACCTCATTCCATCAGCCGTTGCCTGCCACCATCTCCCTGGGGTCACCCACTGCCTCACTCCATCACCCACTGCCTGTCACCCTCTCCCTGATCTCATCCACTACCTCTCTCCGTCAACCTCTTCCTGATGACACCCACTGCCTCACTCCATCAGCCTCTCCCTGGTGTCACCCACTGCCTCACTTCTTCAATCGCTGCCTGTCACCCCCACATTGGTGTCACCCACTACCTCACACCATCACCCTCTCCCTGTGGTCACCCACTACCTGTCATTCTCTTACTGGGGTCACCCACTGCGTCACTCACTCACACGCTTCACCCTATCTCTGGTGTCACCCACTGCCTCACTCCATTAGCCACTGTCTGTCACCCTCTACCTGATGTCACCCACTACCTCATTCCGTCACCCTCACCCTGGGGTCACCCACTACCTCACTCCATCAACTGCTGCCTGTCACCCCCTCCTGCTATCACCCATTGCCAACCTCTCCCTGGTGTCACCCACAGCCCTTGTGTCACCCACAGCCTTTCTGTCACCCTCTCACTGGGGTCACCCACTACCTCACTCCATCACCCACTGCCTGTCACCCTCTCCCTGATCTCATCCACTACCTCTCTCCGTCACCATCTTACTGGGGCCACCCACTGCCTCACTCCATCACCAGCTTCCTGTCACCCTCTCCCTGGAGTCACCCACTGCCTCACTCCATCACTCGCTGCCGGTCACCCTCTCCATGGTGTCATCCACTACCTCACTCCATCACTCTCTCCCTGATGTTACCCACTACTACACTCCGTTACCCTTTTGCTGATATCACCCACTACCTCACTCCATCACCCTCTATCTGGGGTCACCCACTACCTCAATCCGTCACCATCTTCCTGGGGCCACCCACTGCCTCACTCCATCATCAGCTTCCTGTCACCCTCTCCCTGGTGTCACCCACTACCACACTCCGTTACCCTCTTCCTGATATCAGCCACTACCTCACTCCATCACCCTCTCTCTGGGGTCACCCACTGCCTGTCACCCTCTCCCTGTTGTCACCCTCTTCCTCAATCCATCACCCGCTGCCTGTCACCCTCTCCCTAGGGTCACCCACTGCCTCATAACATCACCCACTGCCTGTCACACTCTTCCTGGTGTCACCCACTACCTCACTACGTCACCTGCTGCCTGTCAACCTCTCCCTGATGTTACCCACTACCTCACTCCATAACCTTCTCCCTGGAGTTACCCACTACCTCACTCCTTCACCTGCTGCCTGTCTCCCTTTCGCTGGTGTCACCCACTGCCTCACTCCATCAGCCTCTCCCTGGTGTCACCCACTGCCTCACTTCTTCAATTGCTGCCTGTCACCCCCACATTGGTGTCACCCACTACCTCACACCATCACCCTCTCCCTGTGGTCACCCACTACCTGTCATTCTCTTATTGGGGTCACCCACTGCGTCACTCACTCACACGCTGCCTGTCACCCTATCTCTGGTGTCACCCACTGCCTCACTCCATTAGCCACTGTCTGTCACCCTCTACCTGATGTCACCCACTACCTCATTCCGTCACCCTCACCCTGGGGTCACCCACTACCTCACTCCATCAACTGCTGCCTGTCACCCCCTCCTGCTGTCACCCATTGCCAACCTCTCCCTGGTGTCACCCACAGCCCTTGTGTCACCCACAGCCTTTCTGTCACCCTCTCACTGGGGTCACCTACTACCTCACTCCATCACCCACTGCCTGTCACCCTCTCCCTGATCTCTTCCACTACCTCTCTCCGTCAACCTCTTCCTGATGACACCCACTGCCTCACTCCATCACCCTCTCACTGGTGTCACCCACTGACTCTCACACTTTCCCTTTGTTTACCCTCTACCTCAATCTATCATCCACTGCCTGTTACTCTCTCCCTGTTGTCACCCTCTATCTCACTCCATTACCCGCTACCTGTCACCCTCTCCCTGGGGTCACCCACTACCTCACTCCATCACCCACTGCCAGTCGTCCTCTCCCTGCGTTCACCCACTGCCTCACTACATCACCCCCTCCCTGGGTTCACCCACTGCCTCACTTCATCACCCACTGCCTGACACCCTCAACCTAGTGTCACCCACTGACACACTCCATCACACCTTCACTGGTGTCAAACACTGCCTCTCCATCACCCACTGCCTCACTCCATCACCCGCTGCATGTCACCCTTTCCCTAGTGTCACCCACTTCCGCACCCCGTCACCCTCACCCTGGGGTCACCCATTACCAACCTCCATCACCCGCTGCCTATCACCTTCTTCCTGGGGTCACCCACTGTCTTACTTTGTCACCCTCTCCCTGGTGTCACCCACTACCTCAATCCATCAAACTCTTACTTATGTCACCCACTACCTCAATCCGTCACCATCTTCCTGGGGCCACCCACTGCCTCACTCCATCATCAGCTTCCTGTCACCCTCTCCCTGGTGTCGCCCACTACCACACTCCGTTACCCTCTTCCTGATATCAGCCACTACCTCACTCCATCACCCTCTCTCTGGGGTCACCCACTGCCTGTCACCCTCTCCCTGTTGTCACCCTCTACCTCAATCCATCACCCGCTGCCTGTCACCCTCTCCCTAGGGTCACCCACTGCCTCATAACATCACCCACTGCCTGTCACACTCTTCCTGGTGTCAACCACTGCCTCACTACGTCACCTGCTGCCTGTCAACCTCTCCCTGATGTTACCCACTACCTCACTCCATAACCTTCTCCCTGGAGTTACCCACTACCTCACTCCTTCACCTACTGCCTGTCTCCCTATCGCTGGTGTCACCCACTACCTCACTCCGTCAACCTCTCCCTAGGGTCACCCACTGCCTGTCACCCTCTCCCTGGTGTCACCCACTACCTCACATAAACACCCGCTGCCTGTCATCCTCTCTCGTGGTGTCACCCACTACCTCACACCATCAACCGCTGCATGTCACACTCTCCCTTATATCACTTAATGCCTCACTCCGTAACCCTCTCCCTGGTGTCAACCACTGACTCAATCCGTCACCCGCTGCCTGTCACCCCCTCACTGCCTCACTCAACCACCCCGCTGCCTTTCACCCCTTCCCTGATGTCACATACTACCTCACTCCATCACCCTCTACCTGATGTCACCCACTCCCTCATTCAATCACCCATTGCCTGTCACCCTCTCCCTGGTGTCACCCACTACCTCACTCTGTCACCATCTCCCAGGTGTCACCAACTACCTCACTCCATCACCCGCTGCCAATCACCCTCTCCCTGATGTCACCCACTACCTTAATCCATCAACCGCTGCCTGTCACCCTCTCCCTCACTCCATCACCGTCTCCCTGGGGTCACCCACTACCCCGATCCGTCACCCACTGCCTGTCACCCTCTCCCTGATGTTACCCACTACCGCACTCCGTCAACCTCTCCCTGGGGTCACCCACTACTTTACTCCGTCAACCGCTGCCTGTCTACCTCTGCCTGTTGTCACCCTCTGCCTTACTCGGTCACCCTCTCCCTGGGGTCACCCAATGCCTGTCATCCTCTCCCTGGGTTCACCCACAGCCTCACTCAATCACCAGCTGCATTTTACCCTCTCCTGGTGTAACCCACTACCGCACTCCGTCACCCTATCCTTGCTACCTCATTCCATCACTTGCTGCCTGTCACACTCCCACTGCCTCACTCAATCACCCGCTGCCTGTCACACCCTCCCTAGTGTAACCTACTACCTCACGCATCACCCTCTCCCTGATGTCACACACTGCCTCACTCCATCACCCTCTCCCTGGGGTCACCCACTGCCTTACTCCATCACCAGATGCATGTCACCCCCTCCCGCTGTCACCCACTGCCATCCTCTCCCTGGTGTCACCTAGAGCCCTTGTGTCACCCACTGCCATTGTCACTCTCTCTTTGGGGTCACAAACTGCCTTAGTCTTTCACATGCTGCCTTTCACCCCCTCCCTGGTTTCACATACTACCTAACTCCATCACCCACTGCCTGTCATAATCTCCCTAGGGTTCCCCACTGACTCACTCCATCACCCACTGCCTGTCATCCTCTCCCTGGGGTCACCCACTGCCTCACTCCATCACCCTCTGCTTGGTGTCACCCACTGCCGCTCTTCCTCACCAGCTGCCTGTCATCCTCACCCAGGTGTCACCAACTGCCGCACTCCATCACACCCATCCTGGGGTCACCCACTGCCTCAATTCATCACCCTCTCCTTGGTGTCACCCACTCCTCACTCCATCACCCCCTTCCTGGTGTCACCCACTGTTTCACTCCATCACCCGCAGCCTGTCACCCTAACCCTGGTGTCACCAACTGCCTCACTCAATCACCCCCTCCCTGCTGTCACCCACTGCCTTTCCCCTCTCCCTGGTGTCACCCACTAATGTACTCTGTCACCCTCTCACTAATGTACTCTGTCATTACCTCACTCCATCACCCGCTGCCTGTCACCCTCACCCTGGCGTCACCAACTGTCTCACTCCATCACCCCCTCCCTGATTTAACCCAGCTCCTCACTCCATCACCCGCTGCCTGTTACACTCTCCCTGATGTCACCCACTGCCTCACTACATCACCCTCTCCCTGGGGTCACCCACTGCCTTACTCTTTCACCAGTTACTTGTCACTCCCTCCCGCTGTCACCCACTGCCATCCTCTCACTGGTGTCACCTAGAGCCCTTGTGCAACCCACTGCCTCTGTCACCCTCTCTTTGGGGTCACCCACTGCCTCACTACCTCACCAGCTACCGGTCATCCTCACGCTGGTGTCACCAACTGCCTCACTCCATCACCCCCTCCCAGGGTCCCCCACTGCCTCAATCCATCACCCACTGCCTGTCACCCTAAACCTGGTGTCACCCACTGTCTCACTCCATCACCCCTTCACTGGTGTCATCAACTGCCTCTCCATCACCCGTTGAACTGTCAGTCTCTCACTGGTGTCACCCACTGCCTCACGCCATCACCCCCTCCCTAGTGTCACCCACTGCTTCACTCCATCACTCGCTGCCGGTCACCCTAACCCTGGTGTCACCCACTGCCTCACCCCATCACCCCTTCACTGGTGTCAACCACTGCCTTACTCCATCACCAGCTGCATGTCACCTCCTCCCACTGTCACCCACTACCATACTCTCCCTGGTGTCACCTAGAGCCCTTGTGTCACCCACTGCCTTTGTCACCCTCTCTTTGGGGTCACCAACTGCCTTATTCTTTCACATGCTACCTGTCAACCCCTCCCTGGTGTAACATACTACCTAACCCCATCACCCTCTCCCTGATGTCATCCACTGCCTCTCTCCATCAACCGCTACCTGTCACCCTCTCCCTGGGGTCACCCACTGCATCACTCCATCACCCACTGCATGTCATCCTCTCCCTGGGGTCATCCACTGCCTCACTCCATCAACCTCTCCCTGGTGTCACCCACTGCCTCTCTTCCTCACCAGCTGTCTGTCATCCTCACCCAGGTGTCACCCACTGCCTCACTCCGTCACCCCCTCCCTGGTGCCACCCACTGCCTCAATCCATCACCTGCTGCCTGTCACCCTCACCATGGTGTCACTAACTGTCTCACTCCACCACCCCCTCCCTGCTGTCACCCACTGCCTCACTCTATCACCCACTCTCTGTCACCCTCACCCTGGTGTCACCCACTGCCTCACTCCATCACCCCCTCCCTGGTTTCACCCACTGCCTCACTTTATCACCCAATGCCTGTCACCTTCACCCTGGTGTCACCCACTGCCTCAGTCCATAACCCACTGCCTGTCACACTCACCCTGGTGTCACCAACTGCCGAACTCCATCACCTCCTCCCTGGTGTCACCCACTGCCTCACTCTATCACCCACTGTCTGTTACCCTTACCCTGGTATCACCCACTGCCTCACTCCATCACCCACTCCCTGGTGTTACCCACTGCCTCACTCCACCACCCATTCCCTGGTGTCACCCACAGCCTCACTCCATCAACCACTGCGTGTCACCCTTTTCCAGGTGTCACCCACTGCCTCACTCCTTCGCCCCCTCCCTGGTGTACCCACTGCCTCACTCTACCACCCATTGCCTGGTGTCACCCACAGCCTCACTCCATCACACACTGCGTGTCACCCTTTTCCAGGTGTCACCCACTGCCTCACTCCTTCGCCCCCTCCCTGGTGTAACCCACTGCCTGTCACCTTCACCCTGGTGTCATCCACTGCCTCACTCCATCAACCCCTCCCTGGTGTCACCCACTGCCTCACATTATCAACTTCTGCCTGTCACCCTCACCCCGGTGTCACCTACTACCTTACTCCATCACCCCCTCCCTGGTGTCACCCACTGCCTCACTCCATCAATACCTCCCTGGTGCCACCCACTGCCTCAATCCATCACCCACTGTCTGTCACCCTCACCCTGGTATCACCCACTGCCTGACTCCTTTACCCCCTCCCTGGTGTCACCCGCTGCCTGTCACCCTCACCCTGGTGTCACCCACTGCCTCACTCCATCACCCCCTCCCTGGTGTCACCCACTGCCTCAATCCATCACCAACTGTCTGTCACCCTCACCCTGGTATCACCCACTGCCTCACTCCATAACCCCCTTCCTGGTGTCACCCACTGCCTCACTCCATCACCCACTGCCTGTCACACTTTTCCAGGTGTCACCCACTGCCTAACATTATCAATCCCTTCCTGGTGTCACCCACTGCCTCACTCCATCACCCACTGACTGTTACCTTCACACTGGTGTCACCCACTGCCTCACTCCATCACCCCCTTCCTGGTGTCACCCATACAGTCACCCTTGTCGAGGTGCCACCCACTGCCTCACTACATCACCCCTTCCCTGGTGTCACCCACTGCCTCACTTCATCACCAACTGCCTGTCAACCTTTTCCAGGTGTCACCCTCTGCCTATCTCCATCACCCCCTCCCTGGTGTCACCCACTGCATCACTCCATCACCCACTGCCTGTCACCTTCACCCTGGTGTCACCCACTGCCTCACTCCATCACCCCCTTCCTGTTGTCACCCACTGCCTCACTCCATCCCTCACTGCCTGTCACCCTTTTCCAGGTGTCATCCACTGCCTTACTCCATCACCCTCTCCCTGATGTCACCCACTACCTTAATCCATCAACCGCTGCCTGTCACCCTCTCCCTCACTCCATCACCGTCTCCCTGGGGTCACCCACTACCTCGATCCGTCACCCACTGCCTGTCACCCTCTCCCTGATGTTACCCACTACCGCACTCCGTCAACCTCTCCCTGGGGTCACCAACTACTTTACTCCGTCAACCGCTGCCTGTCTACCTCTGCCTGTTGTCACCCTCTGCCTTACTCGGTCACCCTCTCCTTGGGGTCACCCACTGCCTGTCATAATCTCCCTAGGGTTCCCCACTGACTCACTCCATCACCCACTGCCTGTCATCCTCTCCCTGGGGTCACTCACTGCCTCACTCCATCACCCTCTGCTTGGTGTCACCCACTGCCGCTCTTCCTCACCAGCTGCCTGTCATCCTCACCCAGGTGTCACCAACTGCCGCACTCCATCACACTCTTCCTGGGGTCACCCACTGCCTCAATTCATCACCCTCTCCTTGGTGTCACCCACTCCTCACTCCATCACCCCCTTCCTGGTGTCACCCACAGCCTCACTCCATCACCCGCAGCCTGTCACCCTAACCCTGGTGTCACCAACTGCCTCAGTCAATCACCCCCTCCCTGGTGTCACCCACTGCCTTTCACCCTCTCCCTGGTGTCACCCACTAATGTACTCTGTCACCCTCTCCCTGGTTTCACCCATTACCTCACTCCATCACCCGCTGCCTGTCACCCTCACCCTGGCGTCACCAACTGTCTCACTCCATCACCCCCTCCCTGATTTAACCCAGCTCCTCACTCCATCACCCGCTGCCTGTTACACTCTCCCTGATGTCACCCACTGCCTCACTCGATCACCCTCTCCCTGGGGTCACCCACTGCCTTACTCTTTCCCCAGTTACTTGTCACTCCCTCCCGCTGTCACCCACTGCCATCCTCTCACTGGTGTCACCTAGAGCCCTTGTGTCACCTACTGCCTCTGTCACCCTCTCTTTGGGGTCACCCACTGCCTCACTACCTCACCAGCTACCGGTCATCCTCACGCTGGTGTCACCAACTGCCTCACTCCATCACCCCCTCCCAGGGTCCCCCACTGCCTCAATCCATTACCCACTGCCTGTCACCCTAAACCTGGTGTCACCCACTGTCTCACTCCATCACCCCTTCACTGGTGTCACCCACTGCCTCACCCCATCACTGGTGTCAACCACTGCCTTACTCCATCACCAGCTGCGAGTCACCTCCTCCCACTGTCACCCACTACCATACTCTCCCTGGTGTCACCTAGAGCCCTTGTGTCACCCACTGCCTTTGTCACCCTCTCTTTGGGGTCACCAACTGCCTTATTCTTTCACATGCTACCTGTCAACCCCTCCCTGGTGTAACATACTACCTAACCCCATCACCCTCTCCCTGATGTCATCCACTGCCTCTCTCCATCAACCGCTACCTGTCACCCTCTCCCTGGGGTCACCCACTGCATCACTCCATCACCCACTGCATGTCATCCTCTCCCTGGGGTCATCCACTGCCTCACTCCATCAACCTCTCCCTGGTGTCACCCACTGCCTCTCTTCCTCACCAGCTGTCTGTCATCCTCACCCAGGTGTCACCCACTGCCTCACTCCGTCACCCCCTCCCTGGTGCCACCCACTGCCTCAATCCATCACCTGCTGCCTGTCACCCTCACCATGGTGTCACTAACTGTCTCACTCCACCACCCCCTCCCTGCTGTCACCCACTGCCTCACTCTATCACCCACTCTCTGTCACCCTCACCCTGGTGTCACCCACTGCCTCACTCCATCACCCCCTCCCTGGTTTCACCCACTGCCTCACTTTATCACCCAATGCCTGTCACCTTCACCCTGGTGTCACCCACTGCCTCAGTCCATAACCCACTGCCTGTCACACTCACCCTGGTGTCACCAACTGCCGAACTCCATCACATCCTCCCTGGTGTCACCCACTGCCTCACTCTATCACACACTGTCTGTTACCCTTACCCTGGTATCACCCACTGCCTCACTCCATCACCCACTCCCTGGTGTTACCCACTGCCTCACTCCACCACCCATTCCCTGGTGTCACCCACAGCCTCACTCCATCAACCACTGCGTGTCACCCTTTTCCAGGTGTCACCCACTGCCTCACTCCTTCGCCCCCTCCCTGGTGTACCCACTGCCTCACTCTACCACCCATTGCCTGGTGTCACCCACAGCCTCACTCCATCACACACTGCGTGTCACCCTTTTCCAGGTGTCACCCACTGCCTCACTCCTTCGCCCCCTCCCTGGTGTAACCCACTGCCTGTCACCTTCACCCTGGTGTCATCCACTGCCTCACTCCATCAACCCCTCCCTGGTGTCACCCACTGCCTCACATTATCAACTGCTGCCTGTCACCCTCACCCCGGTGTCACCTACTACCTTACTCCATCACCCCCTCCCTGGTGTCACCCACTGCCTCACTCCATCAATACCTCCCTGGTGCCACCCACTGCCTCAATCCATCACCCACTGTCTGTCACCCTCACCCTGGTATCACCCACTGCCTGACTCCTTTACCCCCTCCCTGGTGTCACCCGCTGCCTGTCACCCTCACCCTGGTGTCACCCACTGCCTCATTCCATCACCCCCTCCCTGGTGTCACCCACTGCCTCAATCCATCACCAACTGTCTGTCACCCTCACCCTGGTATCACCCACTGCCTCACTCCATAACCCCCTTCCTGGTGTCACCCACTGCCTCACTCCATCACCCACTGCCTGTCACACTTTTCCAGGTGTCACCCACTGCCTAACATTATCAATCCCTTCCTGGTGTCACCCACTGCCTCACTCCATCACCCACTGACTGTTACCTTCACACTGGTGTCACCCACTGCCTCACTCCATCACCCCCTTCCTGGTGTCACCCATACAGTCACCCTTGTCGAGGTGCCACCCACTGCCTCACTACATCACCCCTTCCCTGGTGTCACCCACTGCCTCACTTCATCACCAACTGCCTGTCAACCTTTTCCAGGTGTCACCCTCTGCCTATCTCCATCACCCCCTCCCTGGTGTCACCCACTGCATCACTCCATCACCCACTGCCTGTCACCTTCACCCTGGTGTCACCCACTGCCTCACTCCATCACCCCCTTCCTGTTGTCACCCACTGCCTCACTCCATCCCTCACTGCCTGTCACCCTTTTCCAGGTGTCATCCACTGCCTTACTCCATCACCCTCTCCCTGATGTCACCCACTACCTTAATCCATCAACCGCTGCCTGTCACCCTCTCCCTCACTCCATCACCGTCTCCCTGGGGTCACCCACTACCTTGATCCGTCACCCACTGCCTGTCACCCTCTCCCTGATGTTACCCACTACCGCACTCCGTCAACCTCTCCCTGGGGTCACCCACTACTTTACTCCGTCAACCGCTGCCTGTCTACCTCTGCCTGTTGTCACCCTCTGCCTTACTCGGTCACCCTCTCCTTGGGGTCACCCAATGCCTGTCATCCTCTCCCTGGGTTCACCCACAGCCTCACTCAATCACCAGCTGCATTTTACTCTCTCCTGGTGTCACCCACTACCGCACTCCGTCACCCTATCCTTGCTGTCACCAACTACCTCACTCCATCACTTGCTGCCTGTCACACTCCCACTGCCTCACTCAATCACCCGCTGCCTGTCACACCCTCCCTAGTGTAACCTACTACCTCACGCATCACCCTCTTCCTGATGTCACCCACTGCCTCACTCCATCACCCTCTCCCTGGGGTCACCCACTGCCTTACTCCATCACCAGCTGCATGTCACCCCCTCCCACTGTCACCCACTGCCATCCTCTCCCTGGTGTCACCTAGAGCCCTTGTGTCACCCACTGCCATTGTCACTCTCTCTTTGGGGTCACAAACTGCCTTAGTCTTTCACATGCTGCCTTTCACCCCCTCCCTGGTGTCACATACTACCTAACTCCATCACCCACTGCCTGTCATAATCTCCCTAGGGTTCCCCACTGACTCACTCCATCACCCACTGCCTGTCATCCTCTCCCTGGGGTCACCCACTGCCTCACTCCATCACCCTCTGCTTGGTGTCACCCACTGCCGCTCTTCCTCACCAGCTGCCTGTCATCCTCACCCAGGTGTCACCAACTGCCGCACTCCATCACACCCTTCCTGGGGTCACCCACTGCCTCAATTCATCACCCTCTCCTTGGTGTCACCCACTCCTCACTCCATCACCCCCTTCCTGGTGTCACCCACAGCCTCACTCCATCACCCGCAGCCTGTCACCCTAACCCTGGTGTCACCAACTGCCTCAGTCAATCACCCCCTCCCTGGTGTCACCCACTGCCTTTCACCCTCTCCCTGGTGTCACCCACTAATGTACTCTGTCACCCTCTCCCTGGTTTCACCCATTACCTCACTCCATCACCCGCTGCCTGTCACCCTCACCCTGGCGTCACCAACTGTCTCACTCCATCACCCCCTCCCTGATTTAACCCAGCTCCTCACTCCATCACCCGCTGCCTGTTACACTCTCCCTGATGTCACCCACTGCCTCACTCGATCACCCTCTCCCTGGGGTCACCCACTGCCTTACTCTTTCCCCAATTACTTGTCACTCCCTCCCGCTGTCACCCACTGCCATCCTCTCACTGGTGTCACCTAGAGCCCTTGTGTCACCCACTGCCTCTGTCACCCTCTCTTTGGGGTCACCCACTGCCTCACTACCTCACCAGCTACCGGTCATCCTCACGCTGGTGTCACCAACTGCCTCACTCCATCACCCCCTCCCAGGGTCCCCCACTGCCTCAATCCATTACCCACTGCCTGTCACCCTAAACCTGGTGTCACCCACTGTCTCACTCCATCACCCCTTCACTGGTGTCACCCACTGCCTCACCCCATCACTGGTGTCAACCACTGCCAAACTCCATCACCAGCTGCGAGTCACCTCCTCCCACTGTCACCCACTACCATACTCTCCCTGGTGTCACCTAGAGCCCTTGTGTCACCCACTGCCTTTGTCACCCTCTATTTGGGGTCACCAACTGCCTTATTCTTTCACATGCTACCTGTCAACCCCTCCCTGGTGTAACATACTACCTAACCCCATCACCCTCTCCCTGATGTCATCCACTGCCTCTCTCCATCAACCGCTACCTGTCACCCTCTCCCTGGGGTCACCCACTGCATCACTCCATCACCCACTGCATGTCATCCTCTCCCTGGGGTCATCCACTGCCTCACTCCATCAACCTCTCCCTGGTGTCACCCACTGCCTCTCTTCCTCACCAGCTGTCTGTCATCCTCACCCAGGTGTCACCCACTGCCTCACTCCGTCACCCCCTCCCTGGTGCCACCCACTGCCTCAATCCATCACCTGCTGCCTGTCACCCTCACCATGGTGTCACTAACTGTCTCACTCCACCACCCCCTCCCTGCTGTCACCCACTGCCTCACTCTATCACCCACTCTCTGTCACCCTCACCCTGGTGTCACCCACTGCCTCACTCCATCACCCCCTCCCTGGTTTCACCCACTGCCTCACTTTATCACCCAATGCCTGTCACCTTCACCCTGGTGTCACCCACTGCCTCAGTCCATAACCCACTGCCTGTCACACTCACCCTGGTGTCACCAACTGCCGAACTCCATCACCTCCTCCCTGGTGTCACCCACTGCCTCACTCTATCACCCACTGTCTGTTACCCTTACCCTGGTATCACCCACTGCCTCACTCCATCACCCACTCCCTGGTGTTACCCCTGCCTCACTCCACCACCCATTCCCTGGTGTCACCCACAGCCTCACTCCATCAACCACTGCGTGTCACCCTTTTCCAGGTGTCACCCACTGCCTCACTCCTTCGCCCCCTCCCTGGTGTACCCACTGCCTCACTCTACCACCCATTGCCTGGTGTCACCCACAGCCTCACTCCATCACACACTGTGTGTCACCCTTTTCCAGGTGTCACCCACTGCCTCACTCCTTCGCCCCCTCCCTGGTGTAACCCACTGCCTGTCACCTTCACCCTGGTGTCATCCACTGCCTCACTCCATCAACCCCTCCCTGGTGTCACCCACTGCCTCACATTATCAACTGCTGCCTGTCACCCTCACCCCGGTGTCACCTACTACCTTACTCCATCACCCCCTCCCTGGTGTCACCCACTGCCTCACTCCATCAATACCTCCCTGGTGCCACCCACTGCCTCAATCCATCACCCACTGTCTGTCACCCTCACCCTGGTATCACCCACTGCCTGACTCCTTTACCCACTCCCTGGTGTCACCCGCTGCCTGTCACCCTCACCCTGGTGTCACCCACTGCCTCACTCCATCACCCCCTCCCTGGTGTCACCCACTGCCTCAATCCATCACCAACTGTTTGTCACCCTCACCCTGGTATCACCCACTGCCTCACTCCATAATCCCCTTCCTGGTGTCACCCACTGCCTCACTCCATCACCCACTGCCTGTCACACTTTTCCAGGTGTCACCCACTGCCTAACATTATCAATCCCTTCCTGGTGTCACCCACTGCCTCACTCCATCACCCACTGACTGTTACCTTCACACTGGTGTCACCCACTGCCTCACTCCATCACCCCCTTCCTGGTGTCACCCATACAGTCACCCTTGTCGAGGTGCCACCCACTGCCTCACTACATCACCCCTTCCCTGGTGTCACCCACTGCCTCACTTCATCACCAACTGCCTGTCAACCTTTTCCAGGTGTCACCCTCTGCCTATCTCCATCACCCCCTCCCTGGTGTCACCCACTGCATCACTCCATCACCCACTGCCTGTCACCTTCACCCTGGTGTCACCCACTGCCTCACTCCATCACCCCCTTCCTGTTGTCACCCACTGCCTCACTCCATCCCTCACTGCCTGTCACCCTTTTCCAGGTGTCATCCACTGCCTTACTCCATCACCCTCTCCCTGATGTCACCCACTACCTTAATCCATCAACCGCTGCCTGTCACCCTCTCCCTCACTCCATCACCGTCTCCCTGGGGTCACCCACTACCTCGATCCGTCACCCACTGCCTGTCACCCTCTCCCTGATGTTACCCACTACCGCACTCCGTCAACCTCTCCCTGGGGTCACCCACTACTTTACTCCGTCAACCGCTGCCTGTCTACCTCTGCCTGTTGTCACCCTCTGCCTTACTCGGTCACCCTCTCCTTGGGGTCACCCAATGCCTGTCATCCTCTCCCTGGGTTCACCCACAGCCTCACTCAATCACCAGCTGCATTTTACTCTCTCCTGGTGTCACCCACTACCGCACTCCGTCACCCTATCCTTGCTGTCACCAACTACCTCACTCCATCACTTGCTGCCTGTCACACTCCCACTGCCTCACTCAATCACCCGCTGCCTGTCACACCCTCCCTAGTGTAACCTACTACCTCACGCATCACCCTCTTCCTGATGTCACCCACTGCCTCACTCCATCACCCTCTCCCTGGGGTCACCCACTGCCTTACTCCATCACCAGCTGCATGTCACCCCCTCCCACTGTCACCCACTGCCATCCTCTCCCTGGTGTCACCTAGAGCCCTTGTGTCACCCACTGCCATTGTCACTCTCTCTTTGGGGTCACAAACTGCCTTAGTCTTTCACATGCTGCCTTTCACCCCCTCCCTGGTGTCACATACTACCTAACTCCATCACCCACTGCCTGTCATAATCTCCCTAGGGTTCCCCACTGACTCACTCCATCACCCACTGCCTGTCATTCTCTCCCTGGGGTCACCCACTGCCTCACTCCATCACCCTCTGCTTGGTGTCACCCACTGCCGCTCTTCCTCACCAGCTGCCTGTCATCCTCACCCAGGTGTCACCAACTGCCGCACTCCATCACACCCTTCCTGGGGTCACCCACTGCCTCAATTCATCACCCTCTCCTTGGTGTCACCCACTCCTCACTCCATCACCCCCTTCCTGGTGTCACCCACAGCCTCACTCCATCACCCGCAGCCTGTCACCCTAACCCTGGTGTCACCAACTGCCTCAGTCAATCACCCCCTCCCTGGTGTCACCCACTGCCTTTCACCCTCTCCCTGGTGTCACCCACTAATGTACTCTGTCACCCTCTCCCTGGTTTCACCCATTACCTCACTCCATCACCCGCTGCCTGTCACCCTCACCCTGGCGTCACCAACTGTCTCACTCCATCACCCCCTCCCTGATTTAACCCAGCTCCTCACTCCATCACCCGCTGCCTGTTACACTCTCCCTGATGTCACCCACTGCCTCACTCGATCACCCTCTCCCTGGGGTCACCCACTGCCTTACTCTTTCCCCAGTTACTTGTCACTCCCTCCCGCTGTCACCCACTGCCATCCTCTCACTGGTGTCACCTAGAGCCCTTGTGTCACCCACTGCCTCTGTCACCCTCTCTTTGGGGTCACCCACTGCCTCACTACCTCACCAGCTACCGGTCATCCTCACGCTGGTGTCACCAACTACCTCACTCTATCACCCCCTCCCAGGGTCCCCCACTGCCTCAAACCATTACCCACTGCCTGTCACCCTAAACCTGGTGTCACCCACTGTCTCACTCCATCACCCCTTCACTGGTGTCACCCACTGCCTCACCCCATCACTGGTGTCAACCACTGCCTTACTCCATCACCAGCTGCGAGTCACCTCCTCCCACTGTCACCCACTACCATACTCTCCCTGGTGTCACCTAGAGCCCTTGTGTCACCCACTGCCTTTGTCACCCTCTCTTTGGGGTCACCAACTGCCTTATTCTTTCACATGCTACCTGTCAACCCCTCCCTGGTGTAACATACTACCTAACCCCATCACCCTCTCCCTGATGTCATCCACTGCCTCTCTCCATCAACCGCTACCTGTCACCCTCTCCCTGGGGTCACCCACTGCATCACTCCATCACCCACTGCATGTCATCCTCTCCCTGGGGTCATCCACTGCCTCACTCCATCAACCTCTCCCTGGTGTCACCCACTGCCTCTCTTCCTCACCAGCTGTCTGTCATCCTCACCCAGGTGTCACCCACTGCCTCACTCCGTCACCCCCTCCTTGGTGCCACCCACTGCCTCAATCCATCACCTGCTGCCTGTCACCCTCACCATGGTGTCACTAACTGTCTCACTCCACCACCCCCTCCCTGCTGTCACCCACTGCCTCACTCTATCACCCACTCTCTGTCACCCTCACCCTGGTGTCACCCACTGCCTCACTCCATCACCCCCTCCCTGGTTTCACCCACTGCCTCACTTTATCACCCAATGCCTGTCACCTTCACCCTGGTGTCACCCACTGCCTCAGTCCATAACCCACTGCCTGTCACACTCACCCTGGTGTCACCAACTGCCGAACTCCATCACCTCCTCCCTGGTGTCACCCACTGCCTCACTCTATCACCCACTGTCTGTTACCCTTACCCTGGTATCACCCACTGCCTCACTCCATCACCCACTCCCTGGTGTTACCCACTGCCTCACTCCACCACCCATTCCCTGGTGTCACCCACAGCCTCACTCCATCAACCACTGCGTGTCACCCTTTTCCAGGTGTCACCCACTGCCTCACTCCTTCACCCCCTCCCTGGTGTACCCACTGCCTCACTCTACCACCCATTGCCTGGTGTCACCCACAGCCTCACTCCATCACACACTGCGTGTCACCCTTTTCCAGGTGTCACCCACTGCCTCACTCCTTCGCCCCCTCCCTGGTGTAACCCACTGCCTGTCACCTTCACCCTGGTGTCATCCACTGCCTCACTCCATCAACCCCTCCCTGGTGTCACCCACTGCCTCACATTATCAACTGCTGCCTGTCACCCTCACCCCGGTGTCACCTACTACCTTACTCCATCACCCCCTCCCTGGTGTCACCCACTGCCTCACTCCATCAATACCTCCCTGGTGCCACCCACTGCCTCAATCCATCACCCACTGTCTGTCACCCTCACCCTGGTATCACCCACTGCCTGACTCCTTTACCCCCTCCCTGGTGTCACCCGCTGCCTGTCACCCTCACCCTGGTGTCACCCACTGCCTCACTCCATCACCCCCTCCCTGGTGTCACCCACTGCCTCAATCCATCACCAACTGTCTGTCACCCTAACCCTGGTATCACCCACTGCCTCACTCCATAACCCCCTTCCTGGTGTCACCCACTGCCTCACTCCATCACCCACTGCCTGTCACACTTTTCCAGGTGTCACCCACTGCCTAACATTATCAATCCCTTCCTGGTGTCACCCACTGCCTCACTCCATCACCCACTGACTGTTACCTTCACACTGGTGTCACCCACTGCCTCACTCCATCACCCCCTTCCTGGTGTCACCCATACAGTCACCCTTGTCGAGGTGCCACCCACTGCCTCACTACATCACCCCTTCCCTGGTGTCACCCACTGCCTCACTTCATCACCAACTGCCTGTCAACCTTTTCCAGGTGTCACCCTCTGCCTATCTCCATCACCCCCTCCCTGGTGTCACCCACTGCATCACTCCATCACCCACTGCCTGTCACCTTCACCCTGGTGTCACCCACTGCCTCACTCCATCACCCCCTTCCTGTTGTCACCCACTGCCTCACTCCATCCCTCACTGCCTGTCACCCTTTTCCAGGTGTCATCCACTGCCTTACTCCATCACCCTCTCCCTGATGTCACCCACTACCTTAATCCATCAACCGCTGCCTGTCACCCTCTCCCTCACTCCATCACCGTCTCCCTGGGGTCACCCACTACCTCGATCCGTCACCCACTGCCTGTCACCCTCTCCCTGATGTTACCCACTACCGCACTCCGTCAACCTCTCCCTGGGGTCACCCACTACTTTACTCCGTCAACCGCTGCCTGTCTACCTCTGCCTGTTGTCACCCTCTGCCTTACTCGGTCACCCTCTCCTTGGGGTCACCCAATGCCTGTCATCCTCTCCCTGGGTTCACCCACAGCCTCACTCAATCACCAGCTGCATTTTACTCTCTCCTGGTGTCACCCACTACCGCACTCCGTCACCCTATCCTTGCTGTCACCAACTACCTCACTCCATCACTTGCTGCCTGTCACACTCCCACTGCCTCACTCAATCACCCGCTGCCTGTCACACCCTCCCTAGTGTAACCTACTACCTCACGCATCACCCTCTTCCTGATGTCACCCACTGCCTCACTCCATCACCCTCTCCCTGGGGTCACCCACTGCCTTACTCCATCACCAGCTGCATGTCACCCCCTCCCACTGTCACCCACTGCCATCCTCTCCCTGGTGTCACCTAGAGCCCTTGTGTCACCCACTGCCATTGTCACTCTCTCTTTGGGGTCACAAACTGCCTTAGTCTTTCACATGCTGCCTTTCACCCCCTCCCTGGTGTCACATACTACCTAACTCCATCACCCACTGCCTGTCATAATCTCCCTAGGGTTCCCCACTGACTCACTCCATCACCCACTGCCTGTCATCCTCTCCCTGGGGTCACCCAATGCCTCACTCCATCACCCTCTGCTTGGTGTCACCCACTGCCGCTCTTCCTCACCAGCTGCCTGTCATCCTCACCCAGGTGTCACCAACTGCCGCACTCCATCACACCCTTCCTGGGGTCACCCACTGCCTCAATTCATCACCCTCTCCTTGGTGTCACCCACTCCTCACTCCATCACCCCCTTCCTGGTGTCACCCACAGCCTCACTCCATCACCCGCAGCCTGTCACCCTAACCCTGGTGTCACCAACTGCCTCAGTCAATCACCCCCTTCCTGGTGTCACCCACTGCCTTTCACCCTCTCCCTGGTGTCACCCACTAATGTACTCTGTCACCCTCTCCCTGGTTTCACCCATTACCTCACTCCATCACCCGCTGCCTGTCACCCTCACCCTGGCGTCACCAACTGTCTCACTCCATCACCCCCTCCCTGATTTAACCCAGCTCCTCACTCCATCACCCGCTGCCTGTTACACTCTCCCTGATGTCACCCACTGCCTCACTCGATCACCCTCTCCCTGGGGTCACCCACTGCCTTACTCTTTCCCCAGTTACTTGTCACTCCCTCCCGCTGTCACCCACTGCCATCCTCTCACTGGTGTCACCTAGAGCCCTTGTGTCACCCACTGCCTCTGTCACCCTCTCTTTGGGGTCACCCACTGCCTCACTACCTCACCAGCTACCGGTCATCCTCACGCTGGTGTCACCAACTGCCTCACTCCATCATCCCCTCCCAGGGTCCCCCACTGCCTCAATCCATTACCCACTGCCTGTCACCCTAAACCTGGTGTCACCCACTGTCTCACTCCATCACCCCTTCACTGGTGTCACCCACTGCCTCACCCCATCACTGGTGTCAACCACTGCCTTACTCCATCACCAGCTGCGAGTCACCTCCTCCCACTGTCACCCACTACCATACTCTCCCTGGTGTCACCTAGAGCCCTTGTGTCACCCACTGCCTTTGTCACCCTCTCTTTGGGGTCACCAACTGCCTTATTCTTTCACATGCTACCTGTCAACCCCTCCCTGGTGTAACATACTACCTAACCCCATCACCCTCTCCCTGATGTCATCCACTGCCTCTCTCCATCAACCGCTACCTGTCACCCTCTCCCTGGGGTCACCCACTGCATCACTCCATCACCCACTGCATGTCATCCTCTCCCTGGGGTCATCCACTGCCTCACTCCATCAACCTCTCCCTGGTGTCACCCACTGCCTCTCTTCCTCACCAGCTGTCTGTCATCCTCACCCAGGTGTCACCCACTGCCTCACTCCGTCACCCCCTCCCTGGTGCCACCCACTGCCTCAATCCATCACCTGCTGCCTGTCACCCTCACCATGGTGTCACTAACTGTCTCACTCCACCACCCCCTCCCTGCTGTCACCCACTGCCTCACTCTATCACCCACTCTCTGTCACCCTCACCCTGGTGTCACCCACTGCCTCACTCCATCACCCCCTCCCTGGTTTCACCCACTGCCTCACTTTATCACCCAATGCCTGTCACCTTCACCCTGGTGTCACCCACTGCCTCAGTCCATAACCCACTGCCTGTCACACTCACCCTGGTGTCACCAACTGCCGAACTCCATCACCTCCTCCCTGGTGTCACCCACTGCCTCACTCTATCACCCACTGTCTGTTACCCTTACCCTGGTATCACCCACTGCCTCACTCCATCACCCACTCCCTGGTGTTACCCACTGCCTCACTCCACCACCCATTCCCTGGTGTCACCCACAGCCTCACTCCATCAACCACTGCGTGTCACCCTTTTCCAGGTGTCACCCACTGCCTCACTCCTTCGCCCCCTCCCTGGTGTACCCACTGCCTCACTCTACCACCCATTGCCTGGTGTCACCCACAGCCTCACTCCATCACACACTGCGTGTCACCCTTTTCCAGGTGTCACCCACTGCCTCACTCCTTCGCCCCCTCCCTGGTGTAACCCACTGCCTGTCACCTTCACCCTGGTGTCATCCACTGCCTCACTCCATCAACCCCTCCCTGGTGTCACCCACTGCCTCACATTATCAACTGCTGCCTGTCACCCTCACCCCGATGTCACCTACTACCTTACTCCATCACCCCCTCCCTGGTGTCACCCACTGCCTCACTCCATCAATACCTCCCTGGTGCCACCCACTGCCTCAATCCATCACCCACTGTCTGTCACCCTCACCCTGGTATCACCCACTGCCTGACTCCTTTACCCCCTCCCTGGTGTCACCCGCTGCCTGTCACCCTCACCCTGGTGTCACCCACTGCCTCACTCCATCACCCCCTCCCTGGTGTCACCCACTGCCTCAATCCATCACCAACTGTCTGTCACCCTCACCCTGGTATCACCCACTGCCTCACTCCATAACCCCCTTCCTGGTGTCACCCACTGCCTCACTCCATCACCCACTGCCTGTCACACTTTTCCAGGTGTCACCCACTGCCTAACATTATCAATCCCTTCCTGGTGTCACCCACTGCCTCACTCCATCACCCACTGACTGTTACCTTCACACTGGTGTCACCCACTGCCTCACTCCATCACCCCCTTCCTGGTGTCACCCATACAGTCACCCTTGTCGAGGTGCCACCCACTGCCTCACTACATCACCCCTTCCCTGGTGTCACCCACTGCCTCACTTCATCACCAACTGCCTGTCAACCTTTTCCAGGTGTCACCCTCTGCCTATCTCCATCACCCCCTCCCTGGTGTCACCCACTGCATCACTCCATCACCCACTGCCTGTCACCTTCACCCTGGTGTCACCCACTGCCTCACTCCATCACCCCCTTCCTGTTGTCACCCACTGCCTCACTCCATCCCTCACTGCCTGTCACCCTTTTCCAGGTGTCATCCACTGCCTTACTCCATCACCCTCTCCCTGATGTCACCCACTACCTTAATCCATCAACCGCTGCCTGTCACCCTCTCCCTCACTCCATCACCGTCTCCCTGGGGTCACCCACTACCTCGATCCGTCACCCACTGCCTGTCACCCTCTCCCTGATGTTACCCACTACCGCACTCCGTCAACCTCTCCCTGGGGTCACCCACTACTTTACTCCGTCAACCGCTGCCTGTCTACCTCTGCCTGTTGTCACCCTCTGTCTTACTCGGTCACCCTCTCCTTGGGGTCACCCACTGCCTGTCATAATCTCCCTAGGGTTCCCCACTGACTCACTCCATCACCCACTGCCTGTCATCCTCTCCCTGGGGTCACTCACTGCCTCACTCCATCACCCTCTGCTTGGTGTCACCCACTGCCGCTCTTCCTCACCAGCTGCCTGTCATCCTCACCCAGGTGTCACCAACTGCCGCACTCCATCACACTCTTCCTGGGGTCACCCACTGCCTCAATTCATCACCCTCTCCTTGGTGTCACCCACTCCTCACTCCATCACCCCCTTCCTGGTGTCACCCACAGCCTCACTCCATCACCCGCAGCCTGTCACCCTAACCCTGGTGTCACCAACTGCCTCAGTCAATCACCCCCTCCCTGGTGTCACCCACTGCCTTTCACCCTCTCCCTGGTGTCACCCACTAATGTACTCTGTCACCCTCTCCCTGGTTTCACCCATTACCTCACTCCATCACCCGCTGCCTGTCACCCTCACCCTGGCGTCACCAACTGTCTCACTCCATCACCCCCTCCCTGATTTAACCCAGCTCCTCACTCCATCACCCGCTGCCTGTTACACTCTCCCTGATGTCACCCACTGCCTCACTCGATCACCCTCTCCCTGGGGTCACCCACTGCCTTACTCTTTCCCCAGTTACTTGTCACTCCCTCCCGCTGTCACCCACTGCCATCCTCTCACTGGTGTCACCTAGAGCCCTTGTGTCACCCACTGCCTCTGTCACCCTCTCTTTGGGGTCACCCACTGCCTCACTACCTCACCAGCTACCGGTCATCCTCACGCTGGTGTCACCAACTGCCTCACTCCATCACCCCCTCCCAGGGTCCCCCACTGCCTCAATCCATTACCCACTGCCTGTCACCCTAAACCTGGTGTCACCCACTGTCTCACTCCATCACCCCTTCACTGGTGTCACCCACTGCCTCACCCCATCACTGGTGTCAACCACTGCCTTACTCCATCACCAGCTGCGAGTCACCTCCTCCCACTGTCACCCACTACCATACTCTCCCTGGTGTCACCTAGAGCCCTTGTGTCACCCACTGCCTTTGTCACCCTCTCTTTGGGGTCACCAACTGCCTTATTCTTTCACATGCTACCTGTCAACCCCTCCCTGGTGTAACATACTACCTAACCCCATCACCCTCTCCCTGATGTCATCCACTGCCTCTCTCCATCAACCGCTACCTGTCACCCTCTCCCTGGGGTCACCCACTGCATCACTCCATCACCCACTGCATGTCATCCTCTCCCTGGGGTCATCCACTGCCTCACTCCATCAACCTCTCCCTGGTGTCACCCACTGCCTCTCTTCCTCACCAGCTGTCTGTCATCCTCACCCAGGTGTCACCCACTGCCTCACTCCGTCACCCCCTCCCTGGTGCCACCCACTGCCTCAATCCATCACCTGCTGCCTGTCACCCTCACCATGGTGTCACTAACTGTCTCACTCCACCACCCCCTCCCTGCTGTCACCCACTGCCTCACTCTATCACCCACTCTCTGTCACCCTCACCCTGGTGTCACCCACTGCCTCACTCCATCACCCCCTCCCTGGTTTCACCCACTGCCTCACTTTATCACCCAATGCCTGTCACCTTCACCCTGGTGTCACCCACTGCCTCAGTCCATAACCCACTGCCTGTCACACTCACCCTGGTGTCACCAACTGCCGAACTCCATCACATCCTCCCTGGTGTCACCCACTGCCTCACTCTATCACACACTGTCTGTTACCCTTACCCTGGTATCACCCACTGCCTCACTCCATCACCAACTCCCTGGTGTTACCCACTGCCTCACTCCACCACCCATTCCCTGGTGTCACCCACAGCCTCACTCCATCAACCACTGCGTGTCACCCTTTTCCAGGTGTCACCCACTGCCTCACTCCTTCGCCCCCTCCCTGGTGTACCCACTGCCTCACTCTACCACCCATTGCCTGGTGTCACCCACAGCCTCACTCCATCACACACTGCGTGTCACCCTTTTCCAGGTGTCACCCACTGCCTCACTCCTTCGCCCCCTCCCTGGTGTAACCCACTGCCTGTCACCTTCACCCTGGTGTCATCCACTGCCTCACTCCATCAACCCCTCCCTGGTGTCACCCACTGCCTCACATTATCAACTGCTGCCTGTCACCCTCACCCCGGTGTCACCTACTACCTTACTCCATCACCCCCTCCCTGGTGTCACCCACTGCCTCACTCCATCAATACCTCCCTGGTGCCACCCACTGCCTCAATCCATCACCCACTGTCTGTCACCCTCACCCTGGTATCACCCACTGCCTGACTCCTTTACCCCCTCCCTGGTGTCACCCGCTGCCTGTCACCCTCACCCTGGTGTCACCCACTGCCTCATTCCATCACCCCCTCCCTGGTGTCACCCACTGCCTCAATCCATCACCAACTGTCTGTCACCCTCACCCTGGTATCACCCACTGCCTCACTCCATAACCCCCTTCCTGGTGTCACCCACTGCCTCACTCCATCACCCACTGCCTGTCACACTTTTCCAGGTGTCACCCACTGCCTAACATTATCAATCCCTTCCTGGTGTCACCCACTGCCTCACTCCATCACCCACTGACTGTTACCTTCACACTGGTGTTACCCACTGCCTCACTCCATCACCCCCTTCCTGGTGTCACCCATACAGTCACCCTTGTCGAGGTGCCACCCACTGCCTCACTACATCACCCCTTCCCTGGTGTCACCCACTGCCTCACTTCATCACCAACTGCCTGTCAACCTTTTCCAGGTGTCACCCTCTGCCTATCTCCATCACCCCCTCCCTGGTGTCACCCACTGCATCACTCCATCACCCACTGCCTGTCACCTTCACCCTGGTGTCACCCACTGCCTCACTCCATCACCCCCTTCCTGTTGTCACCCACTGCCTCACTCCATCCCTCACTGCCTGTCACCCTTTTCCAGGTGTCATCCACTGCCTTACTCCATCACCCTCTCCCTGATGTCACCCACTACCTTAATCCATCAACCGCTGCCTGTCACCCTCTCCCTCACTCCATCACCGTCTCCCTGGGGTCACCCACTACCTCGATCCGTCACCCACTGCCTGTCACCCTCTCCCTGATGTTACCCACTACCGCACTCCGTCAACCTCTCCCTGGGGTCACCCACTACTTTACTCCGTCAACCGCTGCCTGTCTACCTCTGCCTGTTGTCACCCTCTGCCTTACTCGGTCACCCTCTCCTTGGGGTCACCCAATGCCTGTCATCCTCTCCCTGGGTTCACCCACAGCCTCACTCAATCACCAGCTGCATTTTACTCTCTCCTGGTGTCACCCACTACCGCACTCCGTCACCCTATCCTTGCTGTCACCAACTACCTCACTCCATCACTTGCTGCCTGTCACACTCCCACTGCCTCACTCAATCACCCGCTGCCTGTCACACCCTCCCTAGTGTAACCTACTACCTCACGCATCACCCTCTTCCTGATGTCACCCACTGCCTCACTCCATCACCCTCTCCCTGGGGTCACCCACTGCCTTACTCCATCACCAGCTGCATGTCACCCCCTCCCACTGTCACCCACTGCCATCCTCTCCCTGGTGTCACCTAGAGCCCTTGTGTCACCCACTGCCATTGTCACTCTCTCTTTGGGGTCACAAACTGCCTTAGTCTTTCACATGCTGCCTTTCACCCCCTCCCTGGTGTCACATACTACCTAACTCCATCACCCACTGCCTGTCATAATCTCCCTAGGGTTCCCCACTGACTCACTCCATCACCCACTGCCTGTCATCCTCTCCCTGGGGTCACCCACTGCCTCACTCCATCACCCTCTGCTTGGTGTCACCCACTGCCGCTCTTCCTCACCAGCTGCCTGTCATCCTCACCCAGGTGTCACCAACTGCCGCACTCCATCACACCCTTCCTGGGGTCACCCACTGCCTCAATTCATCACCCTCTCCTTGGTGTCACCCACTCCTCACTCCATCACCCCCTTCCTGGTGTCACCCACTGCCTCACTCCATCACCCGCAGCCTGTCACCCTAACCCTGGTGTCACCAACTGCCTCAGTCAATCACCCCCTCCCTGGTGTCACCCACTGCCTTTCACCCTCTCCCTGGTGTCACCCACTAATGTACTCTGTCACCCTCTCCCTGGTTTCACCCATTACCTCACTCCATCACCCGCTGCCTGTCACCCTCACCCTGGCGTCACCAACTGTCTCACTCCATCACCCCCTCCCTGATTTAACCCAGCTCCTCACTCCATCACCCGCTGCCTGTTACACTCTCCCTGATGTCACCCACTGCCTCACTCGATCACCCTCTCCCTGGGGTCACCCACTGCCTTACTCTTTCCCCAGTTACTTGTCACTCCCTCCCGCTGTCACCCACTGCCATCCTCTCACTGGTGTCACCTAGAGCCCTTGTGTCACCCACTGCCTCTGTCACCCTCTCTTTGGGGTCACCCACTGCCTCACTACCTCACCAGCTACCGGTCATCCTCACGCTGGTGTCACCAACTGCCTCACTCCATCACCCCCTCCCAGGGTCCCCCACTGCCTCAATCCATTACCCACTGCCTGTCACCCTAAACCTGGTGTCACCCACTGTCTCACTCCTTCACCCCTTCACTGGTGTCACCCACTGCCTCACCCCATCACTGGTGTCAACCACTGCCTTACTCCATCACCAGCTGCGAGTCACCTCCTCCCACTGTCACCCACTACCATACTCTCCCTGGTGTCACCTAGAGCCCTTGTGTCACCCACTGCCTTTGTCACCCTCTATTTGGGGTCACCAACTGCCTTATTCTTTCACATGCTACCTGTCAACCCCTCCCTGGTGTAACATACTACCTAACCCCATCACCCTCTCCCTGATGTCATCCACTGCCTCTCTCCATCAACCGCTACCTGTCACCCTCTCCCTGGGGTCACCCACTGCATCACTCCATCACCCACTGCATGTCATCCTCTCCCTGGGGTCATCCACTGCCTCACTCCATCAACCTCTCCCTGGTGTCACCCACTGCCTCTCTTCCTCACCAGCTGTCTGTCATCCTCACCCAGGTGTCACCCACTGCCTCACTCCGTCACCCCCTCCCTGGTGCCACCCACTGCCTCAATCCATCACCTGCTGCCTGTCACCCTCACCATGGTGTCACTAACTGTCTCACTCCACCACCCCCTCCCTGCTGTCACCCACTGCCTCACTCTATCACCCACTCTCTGTCACCCTCACCCTGGTGTCACCCACTGCCTCACTCCATCACCCCCTCCCTGGTTTCACCCACTGCCTCACTTTATCACCCAATGCCTGTCACCTTCACCCTGGTGTCACCCACTGCCTCAGTCCATAACCCACTGCCTGTCACACTCACCCTGGTGTCACCAACTGCCGAACTCCATCACCTCCTCCCTGGTGTCACCCACTGCCTCACTCTATCACCCACTGTCTGTTACCCTTACCCTGGTATCACCCACTGCCTCACTCCATCACCCACTCCCTGGTGTTACCCCTGCCTCACTCCACCACCCATTCCCTGGTGTCACCCACAGCCTCACTCCATCAACCACTGCGTGTCACCCTTTTCCAGGTGTCACCCACTGCCTCACTCCTTCGCCCCCTCCCTGGTGTACCCACTGCCTCACTCTACCACCCATTGCCTGGTGTCACCCACAGCCTCACTCCATCACACACTGTGTGTCACCCTTTTCCAGGTGTCACCCACTGCCTCACTCCTTCGCCCCCTCCCTGGTGTAACCCACTGCCTGTCACCTTCACCCTGGTGTCATCCACTGCCTCACTCCATCAACCCCTCCCTGGTGTCACCCACTGCCTCACATTATCAACTGCTGCCTGTCACCCTCACCCCGGTGTCACCTACTACCTTACTCCATCACCCCCTCCCTGGTGTCACCCACTGCCTCACTCCATCAATACCTCCCTGGTGCCACCCACTGCCTCAATCCATCACCCACTGTCTGTCACCCTCACCCTGGTATCACCCACTGCCTGACTCCTTTACCCCCTCCCTGGTGTCACCCGCTGCCTGTCACCCTCACCCTGGTGTCACCCACTGCCTCACTCCATCACCCCCTCCCTGGTGTCACCCACTGCCTCAATCCATCACCAACTGTTTGTCACCCTCACCCTGGTATCACCCACTGCCTCACTCCATAATCCCCTTCCTGGTGTCACCCACTGCCTCACTCCATCACCCACTGCCTGTCACACTTTTCCAGGTGTCACCCACTGCCTAACATTATCAATCCCTTCCTGGTGTCACCCACTGCCTCACTCCATCACCCACTGACTGTTACCTTCACACTGGTGTCACCCACTGCCTCACTCCATCACCCCCTTCCTGGTGTCACCCATACAGTCACCCTTGTCGAGGTGCCACCCACTGCCTCACTACATCACCCCTTCCCTGGTGTCACCCACTGCCTCACTTCATCACCAACTGCCTGTCAACCTTTTCCAGGTGTCACCCTCTGCCTATCTCCATCACCCCCTCCCTGGTGTCACCCACTGCATCACTCCATCACCCACTGCCTGTCACCTTCACCCTGGTGTCACCCACTGCCTCACTCCATCACCCCCTTCCTGTTGTCACCCACTGCCTCACTCCATCCCTCACTGCCTGTCACCCTTTTCCAGGTGTCATCCACTGCCTTACTCCATCACCCTCTCCCTGATGTCACCCACTACCTTAATCCATCAACCGCTGCCTGTCACCCTCTCCCTCACTCCATCACCGTCTCCCTGGGGTCACCCACTACCTCGATCCGTCACCCACTGCCTGTCACCCTCTCCCTGATGTTACCCACTACCGCACTCCGTCAACCTCTCCCTGGGGTCACCCACTACTTTACTCCGTCAACCGCTGCCTGTCTACCTCTGCCTGTTGTCACCCTCTGCCTTACTCGGTCACCCTCTCCTTGGGGTCACCCAATGCCTGTCATCCTCTCCCTGGGTTCACCCACAGCCTCACTCAATCACCAGCTGCATTTTACTCTCTCCTGGTGTCACCCACTACCGCACTCCGTCACCCTATCCTTGCTGTCACCAACTACCTCACTCCATCACTTGCTGCCTGTCACACTCCCACTGCCTCACTCAATCACCCGCTGCCTGTCACACCCTCCCTAGTGTAACCTACTACCTCACGCATCACCCTCTTCCTGATGTCACCCACTGCCTCACTCCATCACCCTCTCCCTGGGGTCACCCACTGCCTTACTCCATCACCAGCTGCATGTCATCCCCTCCCACTGTCACCCACTGCCATCCTCTCCCTGGTGTCACCTAGAGCCCTTGTGTCACCCACTGCCATTGTCACTCTCTCTTTGGGGTCACAAACTGCCTTAGTCTTTCACATGCTGCCTTTCACCCCCTCCCTGGTGTCACATACTACCTAACTCCATCACCCACTGCCTGTCATAATCTCCCTAGGGTTCCCCACTGACTCACTCCATCACCCACTGCCTGTCATTCTCTCCCTGGGGTCACCCACTGCCTCACTCCATCACCCTCTGCTTGGTGTCACCCACTGCCGCTCTTCCTCACCAGCTGCCTGTCATCCTCACCCAGGTGTCACCAACTGCCGCACTCCATCACACCCTTCCTGGGGTCACCCACTGCCTCAATTCATCACCCTCTCCTTGGTGTCACCCACTCCTCACTCCATCACCCCC
Source organism: Pseudophryne corroboree (assembly GCF_028390025.1). Taxonomy (NCBI): domain Eukaryota; kingdom Metazoa; phylum Chordata; class Amphibia; order Anura; family Myobatrachidae; genus Pseudophryne; species Pseudophryne corroboree. The sequence continues at coordinate 452,275,018 of NC_086450.1, read as the reverse complement.
TTCCTGGTGTCACCCACAGCCTCACTCCATCACCCGCAGCCTGTCACCCTAACCCTGGTGTCACCAACTGCCTCAGTCAATCACCCCCTCCCTGGTGTCACCCACTGCCTTTCACCCTCTCCCTGGTGTCACCCACTAATGTACTCTGTCACCCTCTCCCTGGTTTCACCCATTACCTCACTCCATCACCCGCTGCCTGTCACCCTCACCCTGGCGTCACCAACTGTCTCACTCCATCACCCCCTCCCTGATTTAACCCAGCTCCTCACTCCATCACCCGCTGCCTGTTACACTCTCCCTGATGTCACCCACTGCCTCACTCGATCACCCTCTCCCTGGGGTCACCCACTGCCTTACTCTTTCCCCAGTTACTTGTCACTCCCTCCCGCTGTCACCCACTGCCATCCTCTCACTGGTGTCACCTAGAGCCCTTGTGTCACCCACTGCCTCTGTCACCCTCTCTTTGGGGTCACCCACTGCCTCACTACCTCACCAGCTACCGGTCATCCTCACGCTGGTGTCACCAACTACCTCACTCTATCACCCCCTCCCAGGGTCCCCCACTGCCTCAAACCATTACCCACTGCCTGTCACCCTAAACCTGGTGTCACCCACTGTCTCACTCCATCACCCCTTCACTGGTGTCACCCACTGCCTCACCCCATCACTGGTGTCAACCACTGCCTTACTCCATCACCAGCTGCGAGTCACCTCCTCCCACTGTCACCCACTACCATACTCTCCCTGGTGTCACCTAGAGCCCTTGTGTCACCCACTGCCTTTGTCACCCTCTCTTTGGGGTCACCAACTGCCTTATTCTTTCACATGCTACCTGTCAACCCCTCCCTGGTGTAACATACTACCTAACCCCATCACCCTCTCCCTGATGTCATCCACTGCCTCTCTCCATCAACCGCTACCTGTCACCCTCTCCCTGGGGTCACCCACTGCATCACTCCATCACCCACTGCATGTCATCCTCTCCCTGGGGTCATCCACTGCCTCACTCCATCAACCTCTCCCTGGTGTCACCCACTGCCTCTCTTCCTCACCAGCTGTCTGTCATCCTCACCCAGGTGTCACCCACTGCCTCACTCCGTCACCCCCTCCCTGGTGCCACCCACTGCCTCAATCCATCACCTGCTGCCTGTCACCCTCACCATGGTGTCACTAACTGTCTCACTCCACCACCCCCTCCCTGCTGTCACCCACTGCCTCACTCTATCACCCACTCTCTGTCACCCTCACCCTGGTGTCACCCACTGCCTCACTCCATCACCCCCTCCCTGGTTTCACCCACTGCCTCACTTTATCACCCAATGCCTGTCACCTTCACCCTGGTGTCACCCACTGCCTCAGTCCATAACCCACTGCCTGTCACACTCACCCTGGTGTCACCAACTGCCGAACTCCATCACCTCCTCCCTGGTGTCACCCACTGCCTCACTCTATCACCCACTGTCTGTTACCCTTACCCTGGTATCACCCACTGCCTCACTCCATCACCCACTCCCTGGTGTTACCCACTGCCTCACTCCACCACCCATTCCCTGGTGTCACCCACAGCCTCACTCCATCAACCACTGCGTGTCACCCTTTTCCAGGTGTCACCCACTGCCTCACTCCTTCGCCCCCTCCCTGGTGTACCCACTGCCTCACTCTACCACCCATTGCCTGGTGTCACCCACAGCCTCACTCCATCACACACTGCGTGTCACCCTTTTCCAGGTGTCACCCACTGCCTCACTCCTTCGCCCCCTCCCTGGTGTAACCCACTGCCTGTCACCTTCACCCTGGTGTCATCCACTGCCTCACTCCATCAACCCCTCCCTGGTGTCACCCACTGCCTCACATTATCAACTGCTGCCTGTCACCCTCACCCCGGTGTCACCTACTACCTTACTCCATCACCCCCTCCCTGGTGTCACCCACTGCCTCACTCCATCAATACCTCCCTGGTGCCACCCACTGCCTCAATCCATCACCCACTGTCTGTCACCCTCACCCTGGTATCACCCACTGCCTGACTCCTTTACCCCCTCCCTGGTGTCACCCGCTGCCTGTCACCCTCACCCTGGTGTCACCCACTGCCTCACTCCATCACCCCCTCCCTGGTGTCACCCACTGCCTCAATCCATCACCAACTGTCTGTCACCCTCACCCTGGTATCACCCACTGCCTCACTCCATAACCCCCTTCCTGGTGTCACACACTGCCTCACTCCATCACCCACTGCCTGTCACACTTTTCCAGGTGTCACCCACTGCCTAACATTATCAATCCCTTCCTGGTGTCACCCACTGCCTCACTCCATCACCCACTGACTGTTACCTTCACACTGGTGTCACCCACTGCCTCACTCCATCACCCCCTTCCTGGTGTCACCCATACAGTCACCCTTGTCGAGGTGCCACCCACTGCCTCACTACATCACCCCTTCCCTGGTGTCACCCACTGCCTCACTTCATCACCAACTGCGTGTCAACCTTTTCCAGGTGTCACCCTCTGCCTATCTCCATCACCCCCTCCCTGGTGTCACCCACTGCATCACTCCATCACCCACTGCCTGTCACCTTCACCCTGGTGTCACCCACTGCCTCACTCCATCACCCCCTTCCTGTTGTCACCCACTGCCTCACGCCATCCCTCACTGCCTGTCACCCTTTTCCAGGTGTCATCCACTGCCTTACTCCATCACCCTCTCCCTGATGTCATCCACTACCTTAATCCATCAACCGCTGCCTGTCACCCTCTCCCTCACTCCATCACCGTCTCCCTGGGGTCACCCACTACCTCGATCCGTCACCCACTGCCTGTCACCCTCTCCCTGATGTTACCCACTACCGCACTCCGTCAACCTCTCCCTGGGGTCACCCACTACTTTACTCCGTCAACCGCTGCCTGTCTACCTCTGCCTGTTGTCACCCTCTGCCTTACTCGGTCACCCTCTCCTTGGGGTCACCCAATGCCTGTCATCCTCTCCCTGGGTTCACCCACAGCCTCACTCAATCACCAGCTGCATTTTACTCTCTCCTGGTGTCACCCACTACCGCACTCCGTCACCCTATCCTTGCTGTCACCAACTACCTCACTCCATCACTTGCTGCCTGTCACACTCCCACTGCCTCACTCAATCACCCGCTGCCTGTCACACCCTCCCTAGTGTAACCTACTACCTCACGCATCACCCTCTTCCTGATGTCACCCACTGCCTCACTCCATCACCCTCTCCCTGGGGTCACCCACTGCCTTACTCCATCACCAGCTGCATGTCACCCCCTCCCACTGTCACCCACTGCCATCCTCTCCCTGGTGTCACCTAGAGCCCTTGTGTCACCCACTGCCATTGTCACTCTCTCTTTGGGGTCACAAACTGCCTTAGTCTTTCACATTCTGCCTTTCACCCCCTCCCTGGTGTCACATACTACCTAAGTCCATCACCCACTGCCTGTCATAATCTCCCTAGGGTTCCCCACTGACTCACTCCATCACCCACTGCCTGTCATTCTCTCCCTGGGGTCACCCACTGCCTCACTCCATCACCCTCTGCTTGGTGTCACCCACTGCCGCTCTTCCTCACCAGCTGCCTGTCATCCTCACCCAGGTGTCACCAACTGCCGCACTCCATCACACCCTTCCTGGGGTCACCCACTGCCTCAATTCATCACCCTCTCCTTGGTGTCACCCACTCCTCACTCCATCACCCCCTTCCTGGTGTCACCCACAGCCTCACTCCATCACCCGCAGCCTGTCACCCTAACCCTGGTGTCACCAACTGCCTCAGTCAATCACCCCCTCCCTGGTGTCACCCACTGCCTTTCACCCTCTCCCTGGTGTCACCCACTAATGTACTCTGTCACCCTCTCCCTGGTTTCACCCATTACCTCACTCCATCACCCGCTGCCTGTCACCCTCACCCTGGCGTCACCAACTGTCTCACTCCATCACCCCCTCCCTGATTTAACCCAGCTCCTCACTCCATCACCCGCTGCCTGTTACACTCTCCCTGATGTCACCCACTGCCTCACTCGATCACCCTCTCCCTGGGGTCACCCACTGCCTTACTCTTTCCCCAGTTACTTGTCACTCCCTCCCGCTGTCACCCACTGCCATCCTCTCACTGGTGTCACCTAGAGCCCTTGTGTCACCCACTGCCTCTGTCACCCTCTCTTTGGGGTCACCCACTGCCTCACTACCTCACCAGCTACCGGTCATCCTCACGCTGGTGTCACCAACTACCTCACTCTATCACCCCCTCCCAGGGTCCCCCACTGCCTCAATCCATTACCCACTGCCTGTCACCCTAAACCTGGTGTCACCCACTGTCTCACTCCATCACCCCTTCACTGGTGTCACCCACTGCCTCACCCCATCACTGGTGTCAACCACTGCCTTACTCCATCACCAGCTGCGAGTCACCTCCTCCCACTGTCACCCACTACCATACTCTCCCTGGTGTCACCTAGAGCCCTTGTGTCACCCACTGCCTTTGTCACCCTCTCTTTGGGGTCACCAACTGCCTTATTCTTTCACATGCTACCTGTCAACCCCTCCCTGGTGTAACATACTACCTAACCCCATCACCCTCTCCCTGATGTCATCCACTGCCTCTCTCCATCAACCGCTACCTGTCACCCTCTCCCTGGGGTCACCCACTGCATCACTCCATCACCCACTGCATGTCATCCTCTCCCTGGGGTCATCCACTGCCTCACTCCATCAACCTCTCCCTGGTGTCACCCACTGCCTCTCTTCCTCACCAGCTGTCTGTCATCCTCACCCAGGTGTCACCCACTGCCTCACTCCGTCACCCCCTCCCTGGTGCCACCCACTGCCTCAATCCATCACCTGCTGCCTGTCACCCTCACCATGGTGTCACTAACTGTCTCACTCCACCACCCCCTCCCTGCTGTCACCCACTGCCTCACTCTATCACCCACTCTCTGTCACCCTCACCCTGGTGTCACCCACTGCCTCACTCCATCACCCCCTCCCTGGTTTCACCCACTGCCTCACTTTATCACCCAATGCCTGTCACCTTCACCCTGGTGTCACCCACTGCCTCAGTCCATAACCCACTGCCTGTCACACTCACCCTGGTGTCACCAACTGCCGAACTCCATCACCTCCTCCCTGGTGTCACCCACTGCCTCACTCTATCACCCACTGTCTGTTACCCTTACCCTGGTATCACCCACTGCCTCACTCCATCACCCACTCCCTGGTGTTACCCACTGCCTCACTCCACCACCCATTCCCTGGTGTCACCCACAGCCTCACTCCATCAACCACTGCGTGTCACCCTTTTCCAGGTGTCACCCACTGCCTCACTCCTTCGCCCCCTCCCTGGTGTACCCACTGCCTCACTCTACCACCCATTGCCTGGTGTCACCCACAGCCTCACTCCATCACACACTGCGTGTCACCCTTTTCCAGGTGTCACCCACTGCCTCACTCCTTCGCCCCCTCCCTGGTGTAACCCACTGCCTGTCACCTTCACCCTGGTGTCATCCACTGCCTCACTCCATCAACCCCTCCCTGGTGTCACCCACTGCCTCACATTATCAACTGCTGCCTGTCACCCTCACCCCGGTGTCACCTACTACCTTACTCCATCACCCCCTCCCTGGTGTCACCCACTGCCTCACTCCATCAATACCTCCCTGGTGCCACCCACTGCCTCAATCCATCACCCACTGTCTGTCACCCTCACCCTGGTATCACCCACTGCCTGACTCCTTTACCCCCTCCCTGGTGTCACCCGCTGCCTGTCACCCTCACCCTGGTGTCACCCACTGCCTCACTCCATCACCCCCTCCCTGGTGTCACCCACTGCCTCAATCCATCACCAACTGTTTGTCACCCTCACCCTGGTATCACCCACTGCCTCACTCCATAATCCCCTTCCTGGTGTCACCCACTGCCTCACTCCATCACCCACTGCCTGTCACACTTTTCCAGGTGTCACCCACTGCCTAACATTATCAATCCCTTCCTGGTGTCACCCACTGCCTCACTCCATCACCCACTGACTGTTACCTTCACACTGGTGTCACCCACTGCCTCACTCCATCACCCCCTTCCTGGTGTCACCCATACAGTCACCCTTGTCGAGGTGCCACCCACTGCCTCACTACATCACCCCTTCCCTGGTGTCACCCACTGCCTCACTTCATCACCAACTGCCTGTCAACCTTTTCCAGGTGTCACCCTCTGCCTATCTCCATCACCCCCTCCCTGGTGTCACCCACTGCATCACTCCATCACCCACTGCCTGTCACCTTCACCCTGGTGTCACCCACTGCCTCACTCCATCACCCCCTTCCTGTTGTCACCCACTGCCTCACTCCATCCCTCACTGCCTGTCACCCTTTTCCAGGTGTCATCCACTGCCTTACTCCATCACCCTCTCCCTGATGTCACCCACTACCTTAATCCATCAACCGCTGCCTGTCACCCTCTCCCTCACTCCATCACCGTCTCCCTGGGGTCACCCACTACCTCGATCCGTCACCCACTGCCTGTCACCCTCTCCCTGATGTTACCCACTACCGCACTCCGTCAACCTCTCCCTGGGGTCACCCACTACTTTACTCCGTCAACCGCTGCCTGTCTACCTCTGCCTGTTGTCACCCTCTGCCTTACTCGGTCACCCTCTCCTTGGGGTCACCCAATGCCTGTCATCCTCTCCCTGGGTTCACCCACAGCCTCACTCAATCACCAGCTGCATTTTACTCTCTCCTGGTGTCACCCACTACCGCACTCCGTCACCCTATCCTTGCTGTCACCAACTACCTCACTCCATCACTTGCTGCCTGTCACACTCCCACTGCCTCACTCAATCACCCGCTGCCTGTCACACCCTCCCTAGTGTAACCTACTACCTCACGCATCACCCTCTTCCTGATGTCACCCACTGCCTCACTCCATCACCCTCTCCCTGGGGTCACCCACTGCCTTACTCCATCACCAGCTGCATGTCACCCCCTCCCACTGTCACCCACTGCCATCCTCTCCCTGGTGTCACCTAGAGCCCTTGTGTCACCCACTGCCATTGTCACTCTCTCTTTGGGGTCACAAACTGCCTTAGTCTTTCACATGCTGCCTTTCACCCCCTCCCTGGTGTCACATACTACCTAACTCCATCACCCACTGCCTGTCATAATCTCCCTAGGGTTCCCCACTGACTCACTCCATCACCCACTGCCTGTCATTCTCTCCCTGGGGTCACCCACTGCCTCACTCCATCACCCTCTGCTTGGTGTCACCCACTGCCGCTCTTCCTCACCAGCTGCCTGTCATCCTCACCCAGGTGTCACCAACTGCCGCACTCCATCACACCCTTCCTGGGGTCACCCACTGCCTCAATTCATCACCCTCTCCTTGGTGTCACCCACTCCTCACTCCATCACCCCCTTCCTGGTGTCACCCACAGCCTCACTCCATCACCCGCAGCCTGTCACCCTAACCCTGGTGTCACCAACTGCCTCAGTCAATCACCCCCTCCCTGGTGTCACCCACTGCCTTTCACCCTCTCCCTGGTGTCACCCACTAATGTACTCTGTCACCCTCTCCCTGGTTTCACCCATTACCTCACTCCATCACCCGCTGCCTGTCACCCTCACCCTGGCGTCACCAACTGTCTCACTCCATCACCCCCTCCCTGATTTAACCCAGCTCCTCACTCCATCACCCGCTGCCTGTTACACTCTCCCTGATGTCACCCACTGCCTCACTCGATCACCCTCTCCCTGGGGTCACCCACTGCCTTACTCTTTCCCCAGTTACTTGTCACTCCCTCCCGCTGTCACCCACTGCCATCCTCTCACTGGTGTCACCTAGAGCCCTTGTGTCACCCACTGCCTCTGTCACCCTCTCTTTGGGGTCACCCACTGCCTCACTACCTCACCAGCTACCGGTCATCCTCACGCTGGTGTCACCAACTGCCTCACTCCATCATCCCCTCCCAGGGTCCCCCACTGCCTCAATCCATTACCCACTGCCTGTCACCCTAAACCTGGTGTCACCCACTGTCTCACTCCATCACCCCTTCACTGGTGTCACCCACTGCCTCACCCCATCACTGGTGTCAACCACTGCCTTACTCCATCACCAGCTGCGAGTCACCTCCTCCCACTGTCACCCACTACCATACTCTCCCTGGTGTCACCTAGAGCCCTTGTGTCACCCACTGCCTTTGTCACCCTCTCTTTGGGGTCACCAACTGCCTTATTCTTTCACATGCTACCTGTCAACCCCTCCCTGGTGTAACATACTACCTAACCCCATCACCCTCTCCCTGATGTCATCCACTGCCTCTCTCCATCAACCGCTACCTGTCACCCTCTCCCTGGGGTCACCCACTGCATCACTCCATCACCCACTGCATGTCATCCTCTCCCTGGGGTCATCCACTGCCTCACTCCATCAACCTCTCCCTGGTGTCACCCACTGCCTCTCTTCCTCACCAGCTGTCTGTCATCCTCACCCAGGTGTCACCCACTGCCTCACTCCGTCACCCCCTCCCTGGTGCCACCCACTGCCTCAATCCATCACCTGCTGCCTGTCACCCTCACCATGGTGTCACTAACTGTCTCACTCCACCACCCCCTCCCTGCTGTCACCCACTGCCTCACTCTATCACCCACTCTCTGTCACCCTCACCCTGGTGTCACCCACTGCCTCACTCCATCACCCCCTCCCTGGTTTCACCCACTGCCTCACTTTATCACCCAATGCCTGTCACCTTCACCCTGGTGTCACCCACTGCCTCAGTCCATAACCCACTGCCTGTCACACTCACCCTGGTGTCACCAACTGCCGAACTCCATCACCTCCTCCCTGGTGTCACCCACTGCCTCACTCTATCACCCACTGTCTGTTACCCTTACCCTGGTATCACCCACTGCCTCACTCCATCACCCACTCCCTGGTGTTACCCACTGCCTCACTCCACCACCCATTCCCTGGTGTCACCCACAGCCTCACTCCATCAACCACTGCGTGTCACCCTTTTCCAGGTGTCACCCACTGCCTCACTCCTTCGCCCCCTCCCTGGTGTACCCACTGCCTCACTCTACCACCCATTGCCTGGTGTCACCCACAGCCTCACTCCATCACACACTGCGTGTCACCCTTTTCCAGGTGTCACCCACTGCCTCACTCCTTCGCCCCCTCCCTGGTGTAACCCACTGCCTGTCACCTTCACCCTGGTGTCATCCACTGCCTCACTCCATCAACCCCTCCCTGGTGTCACCCACTGCCTCACATTATCAACTGCTGCCTGTCACCCTCACCCCAGTGTCACCTACTACCTTACTCCATCACCCCCTCCCTGGTGTCACCCACTGCCTCACTCCATCAATACCTCCCTGGTGCCACCCACTGCCTCAATCCATCACCCACTGTCTGTCACCCTCACCCTGGTATCACCCACTGCCTGACTCCTTTACCCCCTCCCTGGTGTCACCCGCTGCCTGTCACCCTCACCCTGGTGTCACCCACTGCCTCACTCCATCACCCCCTCCCTGGTGTCACCCACTGCCTCAATCCATCACCAACTGTCTGTCACCCTCACCCTGGTATCACCCACTGCCTCACTCCATAACCCCCTTCCTGGTGTCACCCACTGCCTCACTCCATCACCCACTGCCTGTCACACTTTCCCAGGTGTCACCCACTGCCTAACATTATCAATCCCTTCCTGGTGTCACCCACTGCCTCACTCCATCACCCACTGACTGTTACCTTCACACTGGTGTCACCCACTGCCTCACTCCATCACCCCCTTCCTGGTGTCACCCATACAGTCACCCTTGTCGAGGTGCCACCCACTGCCTCACTACATCACCCCTTCCCTGGTGTCACCCACTGCCTCACTTCATCACCAACTGCCTGTCAACCTTTTCCAGGTGTCACCCTCTGCCTATCTCCATCACCCCCTCCCTGGTGTCACCCACTGCATCACTCCATCACCCACTGCCTGTCACCTTCACCCTGGTGTCACCCACTGCCTCACTCCATCACCCCCTTCCTGTTGTCACCCACTGCCTCACTCCATCCCTCACTGCCTGTCACCCTTTTCCAGGTGTCATCCACTGCCTTACTCCATCACCCTCTCCCTGATGTCACCCACTACCTTAATCCATCAACCGCTGCCTGTCACCCTCTCCCTCACTCCATCACCGTCTCCCTGGGGTCACCCACTACCTCGATCCGTCACCCACTGCCTGTCACCCTCTCCCTGATGTTACCCACTACCGCACTCCGTCAACCTCTCCCTGGGGTCACCCACTACTTTACTCCGTCAACCGCTGCCTGTCTACCTCTGCCTGTTGTCACCCTCTGCCTTACTCGGTCACCCTCTCCTTGGGGTCACCCAATGCCTGTCATCCTCTCCCTGGGTTCACCCACAGCCTCACTCAATCACCAGCTGCATTTTACTCTCTCCTGGTGTCACCCACTACCGCACTCCGTCACCCTATCCTTGCTGTCACCAACTACCTCACTCCATCACTTGCTGCCTGTCACACTCCCACTGCCTCACTCAATCACCCGCTGCCTGTCACACCCTCCCTAGTGTAACCTACTACCTCACGCATCACCCTCTTCCTGATGTCACCCACTGCCTCACTCCATCACCCTCTCCCTGGGGTCACCCACTGCCTTACTCCATCACCAGCTGCATGTCACCCCCTCCCACTGTCACCCACTGCCATCCTCTCCCTGGTGTCACCTAGAGCCCTTGTGTCACCCACTGCCATTGTCACTCTCTCTTTGGGGTCACAAACTGCCTTAGTCTTTCACATGCTGCCTTTCACCCCCTCCCTGGTGTCACATACTACCTAACTCCATCACCCACTGCCTGTCATAATCTCCCTAGGGTTCCCCACTGACTCACTCCATCACCCACTGCCTGTCATCCTCTCCCTGGGGTCACCCAATGCCTCACTCCATCACCCTCTGCTTGGTGTCACCCACTGCCGCTCTTCCTCACCAGCTGCCTGTCATCCTCACCCAGGTGTCACCAACTGCCGCACTCCATCACACCCTTCCTGGGGTCACCCACTGCCTCAATTCATCACCCTCTCCTTGGTGTCACCCACTCCTCACTCCATCACCCCCTTCCTGGTGTCACCCACAGCCTCACTCCATCACCCGCAGCCTGTCACCCTAACCCTGGTGTCACCAACTGCCTCAGTCAATCACCCCCTTCCTGGTGTCACCCACTGCCTTTCACCCTCTCCCTGGTGTCACCCACTAATGTACTCTGTCACCCTCTCCCTGGTTTCACCCATTACCTCACTCCATCACCCGCTGCCTGTCACCCTCACCCTGGCGTCACCAACTGTCTCACTCCATCACCCCCTCCCTGATTTAACCCAGCTCCTCACTCCATCACCCGCTGCCTGTTACACTCTCCCTGATGTCGCCCACTGCCTCACTCGATCACCCTCTCCCTGGGGTCACCCACTGCCTTACTCTTTCCCCAGTTACTTGTCACTCCCTCCCGCTGTCACCCACTGCCATCCTCTCACTGGTGTCACCTAGAGCCCTTGTGTCACCCACTGCCTCTGTCACCCTCTCTTTGGGGTCACCCACTGCCTCACTACCTCACCAGCTACCGGTCATCCTCACGCTGGTGTCACCAACTGCCTCACTCCATCATCCCCTCCCAGGGTCCCCCACTGCCTCAATCCATTACCCACTGCCTGTCACCCTAAACCTGGTGTCACCCACTGTCTCACTCCATCACCCCTTCACTGGTGTCACCCACTGCCTCACCCCATCACTGGTGTCAACCACTGCCTTACTCCATCACCAGCTGCGAGTCACCTCCTCCCACTGTCACCCACTACCATACTCTCCCTGGTGTCACCTAGAGCCCTTGTGTCACCCACTGCCTTTGTCACCCTCTCTTTGGGGTCACCAACTGCCTTATTCTTTCACATGCTACCTGTCAACCCCTCCCTGGTGTAACATACTACCTAACCCCATCACCCTCTCCCTGATGTCATCCACTGCCTCTCTCCATCAACCGCTACCTGTCACCCTCTCCCTGGGGTCACCCACTGCATCACTCCATCACCCACTGCATGTCATCCTCTCCCTGGGGTCATCCACTGCCTCACTCCATCAACCTCTCCCTGGTGTCACCCACTGCCTCTCTTCCTCACCAGCTGTCTGTCATCCTCACCCAGGTGTCACCCACTGCCTCACTCCGTCACCCCCTCCCTGGTGCCACCCACTGCCTCAATCCATCACCTGCTGCCTGTCACCCTCACCATGGTGTCACTAACTGTCTCACTCCACCACCCCCTCCCTGCTGTCACCCACTGCCTCACTCTATCACCCACTCTCTGTCACCCTCACCCTGGTGTCACCCACTGCCTCACTCCATCACCCCCTCCCTGGTTTCACCCACTGCCTCACTTTATCACCCAATGCCTGTCACCTTCACCCTGGTGTCACCCACTGCCTCAGTCCATAACCCACTGCCTGTCACACTCACCCTGGTGTCACCAACTGCCGAACTCCATCACCTCCTCCCTGGTGTCACCCACTGCCTCACTCTATCACCCACTGTCTGTTACCCTTACCCTGGTATCACCCACTGCCTCACTCCATCACCCACTCCCTGGTGTTACCCACTGCCTCACTCCACCACCCATTCCCTGGTGTCACCCACAGCCTCACTCCATCAACCACTGCGTGTCACCCTTTTCCAGGTGTCACCCACTGCCTCACTCCTTCGCCCCCTCCCTGGTGTACCCACTGCCTCACTCTACCACCCATTGCCTGGTGTCACCCACAGCCTCACTCCATCACACACTGCGTGTCACCCTTTTCCAGGTGTCACCCACTGCCTCACTCCTTCGCCCCCTCCCTGGTGTAACCCACTGCCTGTCACCTTCACCCTGGTGTCATCCACTGCCTCACTCCATCAACCCCTCCCTGGTGTCACCCACTGCCTCACATTATCAACTGCTGCCTGTCACCCTCACCCCGGTGTCACCTACTACCTTACTCCATCACCCCCTCCCTGGTGTCACCCACTGCCTCACTCCATCAATACCTCCCTGGTGCCACCCACTGCCTCAATCCATCACCCACTGTCTGTCACCCTCACCCTGGTATCACCCACTGCCTGACTCCTTTACCCCCTCCCTGGTGTCACCCGCTGCCTGTCACCCTCACCCTGGTGTCACCCACTGCCTCACTCCATCACCCCCTCCCTGGTGTCACCCACTGCCTCAATCCATCACCAACTGTCTGTCACCCTCACCCTGGTATCACCCACTGCCTCACTCCATAACCCCCTTCCTGGTGTCACCCACTGCCTCACTCCATCACCCACTGCCTGTCACACTTTTCCAGGTGTCACCCACTGCCTAACATTATCAATCCCTTCCTGGTGTCACCCACTGCCTCACTCCATCACCCACTGACTGTTACCTTCACACTGGTGTCACCCACTGCCTCACTCCATCACCCCCTTCCTGGTGTCACCCATACAGTCACCCTTGTCGAGGTGCCACCCACTGCCTCACTACATCACCCCTTCCCTGGTGTCACCCACTGCCTCACTTCATCACCAACTGCCTGTCAACCTTTTCCAGGTGTCACCCTCTGCCTATCTCCATCACCCCCTCCCTGGTGTCACCCACTGCATCACTCCATCACCCACTGCCTGTCACCTTCACCCTGGTGTCACCCACTGCCTCACTCCATCACCCCCTTCCTGTTGTCACCCACTGCCTCACTCCATCCCTCACTGCCTGTCACCCTTTTCCAGGTGTCATCCACTGCCTTACTCCATCACCCTCTCCCTGATGTCACCCACTACCTTAATCCATCAACCGCTGCCTGTCACCCTCTCCCTCACTCCATCACCGTCTCCCTGGGGTCACCCACTACCTCGATCCGTCACCCACTGCCTGTCACCCTCTCCCTGATGTTACCCACTACCGCACTCCGTCAACCTCTCCCTGGGGTCACCCACTACTTTACTCCGTCAACCGCTGCCTGTCTACCTCTGCCTGTTGTCACCCTCTGCCTTACTCGGTCACCCTCTCCTTGGGGTCACCCAATGCCTGTCATCCTCTCCCTGGGTTCACCCACAGCCTCACTCAATCACCAGCTGCATTTTACTCTCTCCTGGTGTCACCCACTACCGCACTCCGTCACCCTATCCTTGCTGTCACCAACTACCTCACTCCATCACTTGCTGCCTGTCACACTCCCACTGCCTCACTCAATCACCCGCTGCCTGTCACACCCTCCCTAGTGTAACCTACTACCTCACGCATCACCCTCTTCCTGATGTCACCCACTGCCTCACTCCATCACCCTCTCCCTGGGGTCACCCACTGCCTTACTCCATCACCAGCTGCATGTCACCCCCTCCCACTGTCACCCACTGCCATCCTCTCCCTGGTGTCACCTAGAGCCCTTGTGTCACCCACTGCCATTGTCACTCTCTCTTTGGGGTCACAAACTGCCTTAGTCTTTCACATGCTGCCTTTCACCCCCTCCCTGGTGTCACATACTACCTAACTCCATCACCCACTGCCTGTCATAATCTCCCTAGGGTTCCCCACTGACTCACTCCATCACCCACTGCCTGTCATCCTCTCCCTGGGGTCACCCACTGCCTCACTCCATCACCCTCTGCTTGGTGTCACCCACTGCCGCTCTTCCTCACCAGCTGCCTGTCATCCTCACCCAGGTGTCACCAACTGCCGCACTCCATCACACCCTTCCTGGGGTCACCCACTGCCTCAATTCATCACCCTCTCCTTGGTGTCACCCACTCCTCACTCCATCACCCCCTTCCTGGTGTCACCCACTGCCTCACTCCATCACCCGCAGCCTGTCACCCTAACCCTGGTGTCACCAACTGCCTCAGTCAATCACCCCCTCCCTGGTGTCACCCACTGCCTTTCACCCTCTCCCTGGTGTCACCCACTAATGTACTCTGTCACCCTCTCCCTGGTTTCACCCATTACCTCACTCCATCACCCGCTGCCTGTCACCCTCACCCTGGCGTCACCAACTGTCTCACTCCATCACCCCCTCCCTGATTTAACCCAGCTCCTCACTCCATCACCCGCTGCCTGTTACACTCTCCCTGATGTCACCCACTGCCTCACTCGATCACCCTCTCCCTGGGGTCACCCACTGCCTTACTCTTTCCCCAGTTACTTGTCACTCCCTCCCGCTGTCACCCACTGCCATCCTCTCACTGGTGTCACCTAGAGCCCTTGTGTCACCCACTGCCTCTGTCACCCTCTCTTTGGGGTCACCCACTGCCTCACTACCTCACCAGCTACCGGTCATCCTCACGCTGGTGTCACCAACTGCCTCACTCCATCACCCCCTCCCAGGGTCCCCCACTGCCTCAATCCATTACCCACTGCCTGTCACCCTAAACCTGGTGTCACCCACTGTCTCACTCCATCACCCCTTCACTGGTGTCACCCACTGCCTCACCCCATCACTGGTGTCAACCACTGCCTTACTCCATCACCAGCTGCGAGTCACCTCCTCCCACTGTCACCCACTACCATACTCTCCCTGGTGTCACCTAGAGCCCTTGTGTCACCCACTGCCTTTGTCACCCTCTCTTTGGGGTCACCAACTGCCTTATTCTTTCACATGCTACCTGTCAACCCCTCCCTGGTGTAACATACTACCTAACCCCATCACCCTCTCCCTGATGTCATCCACTGCCTCTCTCCATCAACCGCTACCTGTCACCCTCTCCCTGGGGTCACCCACTGCATCACTCCATCACCCACTGCATGTCATCCTCTCCCTGGGGTCATCCACTGCCTCACTCCATCAACCTCTCCCTGGTGTCACCCATTGCCTCTCTTCCTCACCAGCTGTCTGTCATCCTCACCCAGGTGTCACCCACTGCCTCACTCCGTCACCCCCTCCCTTATGCCACCCACTGCCTCAATCCATCACCTGCTGCCTGTCACCCTCACCATGGTGTCACTAACTGTCTCACTCCACCACCCCCTCCCTGCTGTCACCCACTGCCTCACTCTATCACCCACTCTCTGTCACCCTCACCCTGGTGTCACCCAATGCCTCACTCCATCACCCCCTCCCTGGTTTCACCCACTGCCTCACTTTATCACCCAATGCCTGTCACCTTCACCCTGGTGTCACCCACTGCCTCAGTCCATAACCCACTGCCTGTCACACTCACCCTGGTGTCACCAACTGCCGAACTCCATCACCTCCTCCCTGGTGTCACCCACTGCCTCACTCTATCACCCACTGTCTGTTACCCTTACCCTGGTATCACCCACTGCCTCACTCCATCACCCACTCCCTGGTGTTACCCACTGCCTCACTCCACCACCCATTCCCTGGTGTCACCCACAGCCTCACTCCATCAACCACTGCGTGTCACCCTTTTCCAGGTGTCACCCACTGCCTCACTCCTTCGCCCCCTCCCTGGTGTACCCACTGCCTCACTCTACCACCCATTGCCTGGTGTCACCCACAGCCTCACTCCATCACACACTGCGTGTCACCCTTTTCCAGGTGTCACCCACTGCCTCACTCCTTCGCCCCCTCCCTGGTGTAACCCACTGCCTGTCACCTTCACCCTGGTGTCATCCACTGCCTCACTCCATCAACCCCTCCCTGGTGTCACCCACTGCCTCACATTATCAACTGCTGCCTGTCACCCTCACCCCGGTGTCACCTACTACCTTACTCCATCACCCCCTCCCTGGTGTCACCCACTGCCTCACTCCATCAATACCTCCCTGGTGCCACCCACTGCCTCAATCCATCACCCACTGTCTGTCACCCTCACCCTGGTATCACCCACTGCCTGACTCCTTTACCCCCTCCCTGGTGTCACCCGCTGCCTGTCACCCTCACCCTGGTGTCACCCACTGCCTCACTCCATCACCCCCTCCCTGGTGTCACCCACTGCCTCAATCCATCACCAACTGTCTGTTACCCTCACCCTGGTATCACCCACTGCCTCACTCCATAACCCCCTTCCTGGTGTCACCCACTGCCTCACTCCATCACCCACTGCCTGTCACACTTTTCCAGGTGTCACCCACTGCCTAACATTATCAATCCCTTCCTGGTGTCACCCACTGCCTCACTCCATCACCCACTGACTGTTACCTTCACACTGGTGTCACCCACTGCCTCACTCCATCACCCCCTTCCTGGTGTCACCCATACAGTCACCCTTGTCGAGGTGCCACCCACTGCCTCACTACATCACCCCTTCCCTGGTGTCACCCACTGCCTCACTTCATCACCAACTGCCTGTCAACCTTTTCCAGGTGTCACCCTCTGCCTATCTCCATCACCCCCTCCCTGGTGTCACCCACTGCATCACTCCATCACCCACTGCCTGTCACCTTCACCCTGGTGTCACCCACTGCCTCACTCCATCACCCCCTTCCTGTTGTCACCCACTGCCTCACTCCATCCCTCACTGCCTGTCACCCTTTTCCAGGTGTCATCCACTGCCTTACTCCATCACCCTCTCCCTGATGTCACCCACTACCTTAATCCATCAACCGCTGCCTGTCACCCTCTCCCTCACTCCATCACCGTCTCCCTGGGGTCACCCACTACCTCGATCCGTCACCCACTGCCTGTCACCCTCTCCCTGATGTTACCCACTACCGCACTCCGTCAACCTCTCCCTGGGGTCACCCACTACTTTACTCCGTCAACCGCTGCCTGTCTACCTCTGCCTGTTGTCACCCTCTGCCTTACTCGGTCACCCTCTCCTTGGGGTCACCCAATGCCTGTCATCCTCTCCCTGGGTTCACCCACAGCCTCACTCAATCACCAGCTGCATTTTACTCTCTCCTGGTGTCACCCACTACCGCACTCCGTCACCCTATCCTTGCTGTCACCAACTACCTCACTCCATCACTTGCTGCCTGTCACACTCCCACTGCCTCACTCAATCACCCGCTGCCTGTCACACCCTCCCTAGTGTAACCTACTACCTCACGCATCACCCTCTTCCTGATGTCACCCACTGCCTCACTCCATCACCCTCTCCCTGGGGTCACCCACTGCCTTACTCCATCACCAGCTGCATGTCACCCCCTCCCACTGTCACCCACTGCCATCCTCTCCCTGGTGTCACCTAGAGCCCTTGTGTCACCCACTGCCATTGTCACTCTCTCTTTGGGGTCACAAACTGCCTTAGTCTTTCACATGCTGCCTTTCACCCCCTCCCTGGTGTCACATACTACCTAACTCCACTCCATCACCCTCTCCCTGGGGTCACCCACTGCCTTACTCCATCACCAGCTGCCTGTCATCCTCACCCAGGTGTCACCAACTGCCGCACTCCATCACACCCTTCCTGGGGTCACCCACTGCCTCAATTCATCACCCTCTCCTTGGTGTCATCCACTGCCTCACTCCATCAACCCCTCCCTGGTGTCACCCACTGCCTCACATTATCACCTGCTGCCTGTCACCCTCACCCTGGTGTCACCTACTACCTTACTCCATCACCCCCTCCCTGGTGTCACCCACTGCCTCACTCCATCACCCCCTCCCTGATGTCACCCACTGCTTCAATCCATCACCCACTGTCTGTCACCCTCACCCTGGTATCACCCACTGCCTCACTTCTTTACCCCCTACCTGGTGTCACCCGCTGCCTGTCACCCTCACCCTGGTGTCACCCACTGCCTCACTCCATCACCCCCTCCCTGGTGTCACCCACTGCCTTAATCCATCACCGACTGTCTGTCACCCTCACCCTGGTATCACCCACTGCCTCACTCCATCACCCCCTCCGTAGTGTCACCCACTGCTTCACTCCGTCACTCGCTGCCGGTCACCTTAACCCTGGTGTCACCCACTGCCTCACCCCATCACCCCCTCACTGGTGTCATCCACTGCCTTACTCCATCACCAGCTGCATGTCATCCCCTCCCGCTGTCACCCACTGCCATGCTCTCCCTGGTGTCACCTAGAGCCCTTGTGTCACCCACTGCCTTTGTCACCCTCTCTTTGGGAGTCACCAACTGCCTTATTCTTTCACATTCTACCTGTCACCCCCTCCCTGGTGTAACATACTACCTAACCCCATCATCCTCTCCCTGATGTCATCCACTGCCTCACTCCATCAACCGCTACCTGTCACCCTCTCCCTTGGGTCACCCACTGCTTGTCATCCTCTCCCTGGGGTCATCCACTGTCTCACTCCATCAACATCTCCCTGGTGTCACCCACTGCCTCTCTTCCTCACCAGCTGTCTGTCATCCTCACCCAGGTGTCACCGACTGCCTCACTCCGTCATCCCCTCCCTGGTGTCGCCCACTGCCTCAATCCATCACCTGCTGCCTGTCACCCTCACCATGGTGTCACAAACTGTCTCACTCAATCACCCCCTCCCTGGTGTCACCCACTGCCTCACTCCATCACCCCCTCCCTGGTGTCACCCACTGCCTCACTCCATCACCCCCTCCCTGGTGTCACCCACTGCCTCACTTTATCACCGAATGCCTGTCACCTTCACCCTGGTGTCACCCACTGCCTCAGTCCATCATCCACTGCCTGTCACACTCACCCTGGTGTCACCAACTGTCGAACTCCATCACCCCCTCCCTGGTGTCACTCACTGCCTCACTCTATCACCCACTGTCTGTTACCCTTACCCTGGTATCACCCACTGCCTCACTCCATCACCCACTGCGTGTCACCCTTTTCCAGGTGTCACCCACTGCCATACAATACCCTGCATGTGGCTCCGTCAGGCGTGTTCCCCAGTGGTCCCTTTCACAGTCAAGGATGTCCAGAAGCACAGGAAAGTACTGGAAAGCAGGTCCCAACGCGTTTCGGGACATCAAAGTCCCTTTTTCAAGGCTGTATCACCCACTGCCTCACTCCATCACCCGCTGCCTGTCACCCCCTCCCTGGTGTAACAAACTACCTCACGCCAACACCCTCTCACTGATTTAACCAACTGCCTCACTCCATCACCCGCTGCCTGTTTCACTCTCCCTGGTGTATCCCATTGCCTCACTCAATCACACCCTCCCTGGTGTCACCCACTGCCTCAATCCATCACCCACTGTCTGTCACCCTCATCCTGGTATCACCCACTGCCTCACTCCATAACCCCCTTCCTGGTGTCACCCACTGCCTCACTCCATCACCCAATGCCTGTCACACTTTTCCAGGTGCCACCTACTGCCTCACTCCATCACCCCTTCCCTGGTGTAGCCCACTGCCTCACTTCATAACCCACTGCCTGTCACCATTTTCCAGGTGTCACCCACTGCCTCACTCCATCATCTTCTGCCTGTCACCCTCACCCTGGTGTCACCAACTTTCTCACTCCATCACCCCCTCACTGTTGTCACCCACTGCCTGTCACTCCTACCCTGATGTCATGCACTGCCTCACTCCATCACCCACTGCCTGTTACCTTTTTTCAGGTGTCACCCACTGTCTCACTACTTCACCCCCTCCCTGGTGTCACCCACTGCCTGTCACCTTCACACTGGTGTCACCCACTGCCTCACTCCATCACCTCTCGCTGGTGTCACCCACAACCTCACTCCATCACCCACTGCCTGTCACTCTTTTCCAGGTGTCATCCACTGCCTCACTCTATCACCCCCTCCCTGGTGTAACCCACTGCCTCACTCCATCACCCACTGCCTGTCACATTCACCCTGGTGTCACCAACTGCCTCATTCCATTCCCCTTTCCCTGGTGTCACCCACTACCTCACTCCATCACCCACTGCCTGTTACCTTCACCCTGGTGTCACCCACTGCCTGTTACCCTCACCCTGGTGTCACCCACTGCCTCACTTCATCACCACTTCCCTGGTGTCACCCACTGCCTCACTCCATCACCCTCTCCCTGATGTCACCCAGTGCCCCACTCCTTCACCCCCTACCTGGTGTCACCCACTGCCTGTCACCTTCAACCTGGTGTCACCCACTGCCTCACTCCATCACCCTCTCCCTGGTGTCACCCATTGCCTCACTCCATCACCCACTGCCTGTCACCCTTTTCCAGGTGTCATCCACTGCCTCACTCTATCACCACCTCCCCGGCGTCACCCACTGCCTGTCACCTTCACCATGGTGTCACCAACTGCCTCACTCCATCACCCCTTCCCTGGTGTCACCCACTACCACACTCCATCACCCACTGTCTGTCTGTCACCTTCACCCTGGTGTCACCCACTGCTTCACTCCATCACCCCAACCCTGGTGTCACCCACTGCCTCACTCCATCACCCGCTGCCTGTCACCCCCTCCCTGGTGTAACAAACTACCTCACGCCAACACCCTCTCCCTGATTTAACCCACTGCCTCACTCCATCACCCGCTGCCTGTTTCACTCTCCCTGGTGTATCCCATTGCCTCACTCGGTCACACTTTCCCTGGTGTCTCCCACTACCTCAGTCCATCACATGCTGCCTATCACCCTCTCCCTGATGTCACCCACTGCCTACAACCATCACCAGCTACTTGTCACGCCCTCCCGCTGTCACCTACTGCCATCCTCTCCCCGGTGTCACCTAAAGCCCTTGTGTCACCCACTGCCTCTATCACCCTCTCTTTGGTTCACCCACTGCCTCAGTCTATCACCCGCTGCCTGTTACCCCCTCCTGGTGTCACATACTACCTAACTCCCTCTCCCTTATGTCACCCACTGCCTCACTCCATCAACCACTGCCTGTCATCCTCTCCCTGGGGTCACCCACTGCCTTACTCCATCACCCCCTCCCTAGTGTCACCCACTGCCTCAATCCAATACTTGCTGCATGTCACACCCTCCCCCTGTCACCACCTGCCATCCTCTCCCTGGTGTCACCTACAGCCCTTGTGTCACACACCTCCATGGTGTCACCCGCTGCTTGTCACCCTCACCCTGGTGTCACCGTCTCACTCCATGACACCCTCCCTGGTTTCACCCACTGCCTCACTCTATCACCCACTGCCTGTCATCCTCACCCTGGTGTCACCTACAGCCCTTGTGTCACACACCTCCATGGTGTCACCCGCTGCTTGTCACCCTCACCCTGGTGTCACCGTCTCACTCCATGACACCCTCCCAGGTGTCATCCACTGCCTCACGCCATCACCCCCTCCGTTGTGTCACCCACTGCTTCACTCCGTCACTCGCTGCCGGTCACCTTAACCCTGGTGTCACCCACTGCCTCACCCCATCACCCCCTCACTGGTGTCAACCACTGCCTTACTCCATCACCAGCTGCATGTCACCCCCTCCCGCTGTCACCCACTGCCATGCTCTCCCTGGTGTCACCTAGAGCCCTTGTGTCACCCACTGCCTTTGTCACCCTCTCTTTGGGAGTCACCAACTGCCTTATTCTTTCACATTCTACCTGTCACCCCCTCCCTGGTGTAACATACTACCTAACCCCATCATCCTCTCCCTGATGTCATCCACTGCCTCACTCCATCAACCGCTACCTGTCACCCGCTCCCTGGGGTCACCCACTGCTTGTCATCCTCTCCCTGGGGTCATCCACTGTCTCACTCCATCAACATCTCCCTGGTGTCACCCACTGCCTCTCTTCCTCACCAGCTGTCTGTCATCCTCACCCAGGTGTCACCGACTGCCTCACTCCGTCACCCCCTCCCTGGTGTCGCCCACTGCCTCAATCCATCACCTGCTGCCTGTCACCCTCACCATGGTGTCACCAACTGTCTCACTCAATCACCCCCTCCCTGGTGTCACCCACTGCCTCACTCCATCACCCCCTCCCTGCTGTCACCCACTGCCTCACTCCATCACCCCCTCCCTGGTGTCACCCACTGCCTCACTTTATCACCGAATGCCTGTCACCTTCACCCTGGTGTCACCCACTGCCTCAGTCCATCATCCACTGCCTGTCACACTCACCCTGGTGTCACCAACTGTCGAACTCCATCACCCCCTCCCTGGTGTCACTCACTGCCTCACTCTATCACCCACTGTCTGTTACCCTTACCCTGGTATCACCCACTGCCTCACTCCATCACCCACTGCGTGTCACCCTTTTCCAGGTGTCACCCACTGCCATACAATACCCTGCATGTGGCTCCGTCAGGCGTGTTCCCCAGTGGTCCCTTTCACAGTCAAGGATGTCCAGAAGCACAGGAAAGTACTGGAAAGCAGGTCCCAACGCGTTTCGGGACATCAAAGTCCCTTTTTCAAGGCTGTATCACCCACTGCCTCACTCCATCACCCGCTGCCTGTCACCCCCTCCCTGGTGTAACAAACTACCTCACGCCAACACCCTCTCACTGATTTAACCAACTGCCTCACTCCATCACCCGCTGCCTGTTTCACTCTCCCTGGTGTATCCCATTGCCTCACTCAATCACACCCTCCCTGGTGTCACCCACTGCCTCAATCCATCACCCACTGTCTGTCACCCTCATCCTGGTATCACCCACTGCCTCACTCCATAACCCCCTTCCTGGTGTCACCCACTGCCTCACTCCATCACCCAATGCCTGTCACACTTTTCCAGGTGCCACCCACTGCCTCACTCCATCACCCCTTCCCTGGTGTAGCCCACTGCCTCACTTCATAACCCACTGCCTGTCACCATTTTCCAGGTGTCACCCACTGCCTCACTCCATCATCTTCTGCCTGTCACCCTCACCCTGGTGTCACCAACTTTCTCACTCCATCACCCCCTCACTGTTGTCACCCACTGCCTGTCACTCCTACCCTGATGTCATGGACTGCCTCACTCCATCACCCACTGCCTGTTACCTTTTTTCAGGTGTCACCCACTGTCTCACTACTTCACCCCCTCCCTGGTGTCACCCACTGCCTGTCACCTTCACACTGGTGTCACCCACTGCCTCACTCCATCACCTCTCGCTGGTGTCACCCACAACCTCACTCCATCACCCACTGCCTGTCACTCTTTTCCAAGTGTCATCCACTGCCTCACTCTATCACCCCCTCCCTGGTGTAACCCACTGCCTCACTCCATCACCCACTGCCTGTCACATTCACCCTGGTGTCACCAACTGCCTCATTCCATTCCCCTTTCCCTGGTGTCACCCACTACCTCACTCCATCACCCACTGCCTGTTACCTTCACCCTGGTGTCACCCACTGCCTGTTACCCTCACCCTGGTGTCACCCACTGCCTCACTTCATCACCACTTCCCTGGTGTCACCCACTGCCTCACTCCATCACCCTCTCCCTGATGTCACCCAGTGCCCCACTCCTTCACCCCCTACCTGGTGTCACCCACTGCCTGTCACCTTCAACCTGGTGTCACCCACTGCCTCACTCCATCACCCTCTCCCTGGTGTCACCCATTGCCTCACTCCATCACCCACTGCCTGTCACCCTTTTCCAGGTGTCATCCACTGCCTCACTCTATCACCACCTCCCCGGTGTCACCCACTGCCTGTCACCTTCACCATGGTGTCACCAACTGCCTCACTCCATCACCCCTTCCCTGGTGTCACCCACTACCACACTCCATCACCCACTGTCTGTCTGTCACCTTCACCCTGGTGTCACCAACTGCTTCACTCCATCACCCCAACCCTGGTGTCACCCACTGCCTCACTCCATCACCCGCTTCCTGTCACCCCCTCCCTGGTCTAACAAACTACCTCACGCCAACACCCTCTCCCTGATTTAACCCACTAAAAATGGTAAAGTGACTCCTCCCACTTTGGCTCTAATCCAATGCTACACTTTTTGCAGGAACTTCTATTTTCTCAATAAAATGTAATGTACCGGCTTGATGTGAATAAAATATAAATGTAATACTACACAATGATTAAAAGTGAGACAAAAACAGAACCCAACATGGGAAACAGAGTCCTACCAAGATGATAATCGGAGCCGCAGGTGTTATGAATGCAAGGTATTTCCTGGGAACAATACCCTGCATGTGGCTCCGTCAGGCGTGTTCCCCAGTGGTCCCTTTCACAGTCAAGGATGTCCAGAAGCACAGGAAAGTACTGGAAAGCAGGTGCTAACGCGTTTCGGGACATCAAAGTCCCTTTTTCAAGGCTGTATCACCCACTGCCTCACTCATCACCCGCTGCCTGTCACCCCCTCCCTGGTGTAACAAACTACCTCACGCCAACACCCTCTCCCTGATTTAACCCACTGCCTCACTCCATCACCCGCTGCCTGTTTCACTCTCCCTGGTGTATCCCATTGCCTCACTCGGTCACCCTTTCCCTGGTGTCTCCCACTACCTCAGTCCATCACATGCTGCCTATCACCCTCTCCCTGATGTCACCCACTGCCTACAACCATCACCAGCTACTTGTCACGCCCTCCCGCTGTCACCTACTGCCATCCTCTCCCCGGTGTCACCTAAAGCCCTTGTGTCACCCACTGCCTCTATCACCCTCTCTTTGGTTCACCCACTGCCTCAGTCTATCACCCGCTGCCTGTTACCCCCTCCTGGTGTCACATACTACCTAACTCCCTCTCCCTTATGTCACCCACTGCCTCACTCCATCAACCACTGCCTGTCATCCTCTCCCTGGGGTCACCCACTGCCTTACTCCATCACCCCCTCCCTAGTGTCACCCACTGCCTCAATCCAATACTTGCTGCATGTCACACCCTCCCCCTGTCACCACCTGCCATCCTCTCCCTGGTGTCACCTACAGCCCTTGTGTCACACACCTCCATGGTGTCACCCGCTGCTTGTCACCCTCACCCTGGTGTCACCGTCTCACTCCATGACACCCTCCCTGGTTTCACCCACTGCCTCACTCTATCACCCACTGCCTGTCATCCTCACCCTGGTGTCACCCACTTCCTCATTCCATCACCCCCTCCCTGGTGTCACCCACTGCCTCACTCCATCACCCACTTCCAGTCACCCTCACCCTGGTGTCACCAACTAACTCAATCCATTACCCTCTCCCTGCTGTCACCCACTGCCTCACTCTATCACCCCCTCCCTGCTGTCACCCACTGCCTCACTCCATCACCCCCTCCCTGGTGTCATCCGCTGCCTGTCACCCTCACCCTGGTGTCAACAACTGTCTCACTCCATCATCTGCTCCTAGGTGTTACCCACTGCCTCACTCCATCACCCCCTCCCTGGTGTCACCCACTGCCTCACTATCACCCGCTGCCTGTCACCCTCACCCTGGTGTCACCCACGGCCTCACTCCTTCTCCCCCTCCCTGGTGTAACCCACTGCCTCACATCATCACCCACTCCCTGGTGTCACCTACTCCCTCATTCCATCACCCACTTCCTGTCTCCCTTTTCCTGGTGTCATCCACTGCCTCACTCCATAACTCCCTCCCTGGTGTCACCCACTACTTCAATTCATCACCTGCTGCTTGTCACCCTCTTCCTGGTGTCACACACTGCCTCACTCTGTCACGCCTTTCCCTGATGTCTCCCATTGCCTCAATCCATCACCTGCTGAATGTCGCCTTATCCCTGGTGTCACTCACTGGAGTGAGGTAGTGGGTGACCCCAGGGAGAGGGTGATGGAGTGAAGCAATTCCGACGGCTGCCTGTCACCTTCTCGCTGGTATCACCCACTGCATCACTCCATTACCCTCTCAATGGCGTCACTCAATACCTCACTCTGTCATTCCCTGGTGTCACCTAGAGTCCTTGTGTCACCCACTGCCTCTCTATCATCCTTCCCCTTGTGTCACACACTGCCTGTTACCCTCTTCCTGGCATAACTCACTGCCTCTCTCTCTCTGCCACCCTCTCCCTGGCCTCACCCAGACCCCTAGCATCACTCACTACCTCTCTGTCACTCTCTTCCAATCAGCTACTGCGTGTCACCCCACTCACTGCTTCTTTACGTTGCCCACTTCATCTCTCTGTCATAGACACCCTGTCACCTTCTTCCTGGTGCCGTGTCACCCACTGTCTCTCCCTAGCGTAACCCACTGCTTCTTTTCATCACTCTCTCCCTGTCATCCACTGCCAGTCACCCTCTCACTGGCATTACTCAATGCCTCTGTCCATCACTTGGTGCTCATCACCCTTTCCCTGTTATCTACTGCCTGTCACCCTCTCCCTGGCATCACCCACTGCCTCTCCCTACTGTAACCCACTGCCTCTTTCCATCATCCTCTCCCTGTTACACTACCTATCTCCATCCCCCACTACCTCTTGATATCATCCTAAACCCTTTCACCCACTGCCTCTCCCTATCACACTCTCCCCGTCACCCACTACCTCCACCCATCACCCTCTCAGTCACTTACTGCCTGGCATCCTTTTCTTTTCACCTGCCTCTCCCTAGCGTCACCCAGTGCTTGTCACCAACTACCTCCCCCCATCACCCTCTCAGTCACTTACTGTCTGACATCCTTTTCTTTTCACCTGCTGCGGCTCTGTACAAGCAAGGGGCCTGATTCAGGTATGTACACTAATGCATTTACAGCTGTGTTCAAATACGAAGCGGATGTGCGACAATATGCTTCTGCTGCAGCCACCTGGAAATAGATTGAGACGCCCACCGGAGGTCTTGGAAATAATGACCGCGGGAACGTAGACACTGGCGCCATGTTTTCCGCAGCTGTGGGGCTAAATGTAATAGATGCGAGCTGCCGGAGGCGCGGTACTTTCTGAGAGTCTGCCTGCATTTTTAAAGCAGCAATCATTTACAGGGCAAAACCAACCTGTTTTTCCTTGTAAATGATTGGCACTTTAAAAGTACAGGCAGACTCGCATAAAGCCACCCTCATCTCCGGCAGCTAGCAGCCTATTACATTTAACCCATAGGATGAGATTTGCACTGAAAATGGCGCAACGCGTCTGCTTTTTAGTCGTCACACCCCTTTACCTGCCCCCATACATTTTTGACAATTTTTGAGTAAATCCTTACACTGAGCGGCTTCGCAAAGGTACCTTGGCACATGCGCCGTGCGGCTGCGACACGTGCACATTCAGCCGATAATCGCACTACTGCGCAAATATCGGCATGGCATACATCTATGAATCAGGGAAATCAGGACACAGCGCGGTGTAACTCAAACGCTTGCACAGGCAAAAAACATGGCTCCACTGCGTCCGACATCGCTGCTGCGTCCGGCTCAGGCCCTAAAACTTTTAACAAATATAATAAAGAAAAATGAGAACTCTAACAATAAATTGTATTTATGGTTAACTAAAAATATGATTCCACGTTATAAAAATCTATAGTCTGTGTAAAGGCCCATACACACTTGACGATGCACACGTCGTTAACGACTTCCCTTGAACAGCTGAGCAAACGACATGAGGATACACACTACCAACGACCAAAGACCATTCATCCTTGAAGCATCCAAGCTGAACAGTTTATTAAAATAATGAGCTGGAAACAGGGCTGGTGAACAGTGGCTTGGTCGTTGGTCGTTCACACCATACACATTCAACGACGTCTCTGGTCGGTAACGACCATAGTGGAAATTGAGCATACATGCTCCACAGATAAGCGAGGGTCGTTAACGTCCTGCGGGGCCGCGCATCGGTGGTCGTCGGATGCATACACACTTGACGATATAATGAGCGACGTCGTTGATGAGGGCTGAAATGAACGACGTCGCTCATTTTATCGTCAAGTGTGTATGGGCCGTGTTACTGCCATCTCTGATGTCATATAAAGCATTTTATTTATTTATTTATGTTATGACATTTTACTTTAATCAATAAGTCATACCTGCCTACCTGGCCCTCTCCATGAGGGAGAAAACGCTCTGTTCCTGGACTTTCCTGGTAATGTATGATTGCCATCACCTGTGGTGAGCTAGTTAATTGATAAGAAAGGTGTTTCACCACAGGTGATGGCAATCATACATTACCAGGAAAGTCCAGGAACAGAGCATTTTCTCCCTCATGGAGAGGGTCCGGTAGGCAAGTATGCAATAAGTGAATAAAATAATTAAAATATAAAAAAAAATACATGAATAAGTATTTACACATCTACTGATGATATGTCATAAGAACTGAGAAATAACTGGGTTCTATTATTTACTTTTGCATCACTTTTATGAAGTTTAATGATATAAAACACAGAACCATTTCTTGCTGATCAGTAACATACAACAGATCTATTGCAATGGTAGAAAGTGACCTGGAACAGACGTCTCTTTGTGAATTAATTACTGCTGTATAATTAAAAAACGAAGTCAGTTGTTCAGTTACTAATTGGAGCTGTAGGGACCTGGGAATCCCTGTCACCCATTTACCATACAGAAGCTTCCGCAGAGATTCCCAACACAAGAAGGAAATTGCCGGGAGCTGTACGTGTGGGGACGAGGGCTGGGTCCCTGACCTGGTAATTTATCTCATTACACTAACGAAGTAAAACAATGATGTAATTCCAATGTACATTCTGAAATCAGGTTTTTTTTTTCTCAGTACATTGTATTAAGTTTGTACAATGATAAAGAATCTGTACAGGACAGTATGTGGTTTCATACAACACATAGTAACATGATAAAGTCACATGAATGTATTTCTACAAGTTATAATAAAGTGTTGCTGTTCTACACACATACAGGCTGCAGCCAGTGTGTCATTACTTACACTTTAATGCAGTGGTTCCCAGACTAGGAGCTCAAGGATGTCTCGCAGACCAGGCTTTAAGGATATCAATGGTTGAGCACAAACAGTTACATCAGAATGACTGAGGCACTGATTAATTCACCTGTGCTCAAGCATAGATACTCCAATAAACTGGACTGTTAGGGGATGATGAGTGAGGGAAACACTGCTTTAATGGATAATGGGGACCATTTATCAATTATCAGGTTTTAGACCTTATAAATTAGAATTTTTTTATAGCTGCAATAATAATTCTGTACCGCCTGGGTGTATGAAGAATGTCGGCCGCAATGCGATGTGTAACTTAAACGCATCAGCAATCACTTTACTTTGTGCTGTGTGACCCCGAACAGCTTACCGCCCTTGTACAGTCATTGCCCTTTCCCGGTAAATTATGGGACATGTTGTGTAAAGGCTACAATGGTTACCGCCATCTTGAGTGGAGTCAACTAAAGAGGCCCACTATTCCGGTGCTTGGTAAATCACACACTATATCATTGCACCAAGCCCCGACACAGTCAAGGGGCCCAAAGTATTACAATGAGTCACACTGACTCATTTTATACCTCCGCCACCCGCCGTGTGTCCCTGCTCTGTGCCACCTGCCCCTCCGTAACTAGTGAGCACCTCAGCATTGCTTCACTCTGTCACTTCCTCCCTGGTGTCACCCACTGCCGCACTCCATCACCCACTGCCTGTTACCCATTTCCTGTGTCACCCACTGCATCTCTCCATCACCCCCTTCCTGGTGTCACCCACTGACTCACTCCATCACACACTGCCTGTTACCCTTTTCCTGGTGTCACCCACTGCATCACTCCATCACCCCCTCCCTGGTGTCACCCACTGCCTCACTCCATCACCCATTACATGGTGTCACCCACTGCCTCACTCCATCACTCGCTGCCTGTCACCCTCTCCCTGGGGTACACCACTACCTCACTTCGTAACCCTCTCCCTGATGTCAACGACTGCCTCACTCCATCACCTGCTGCCTGTCACCCTCTCCCTGGTGTCACCCACTGCCTCACTCCATCACTCTCTCACTGGCATCACCCACTAACTCACCCAATCACCCTCTCCCTGATGTCACCCACTAACTCACTCCGTCACCCTCTCCATGGGGTCACACACTGCCTCACTCCATCAACCGCTGCCTGTCACCCTCTCCCCGGCGTCACGCACTGCCTCATACATCACACGCTGCCTGTGACCCTCTCCCTGGAGTCACCCACTGCATCACTCCATCACCCACTGCATGTCATACTCTCCCTGATGTCACCCACTAACTCACTCCATCAACTTCTTCCTAATGTCACCCAGAGCACTTGTGTCACCAACAGCCTTTATGTCACCCTCTCCCTGGGATCACCCACTAACTCATTCCATCAGCCGTTGCCTGTCATTCCCTCACTGGTGTCACCCACTACTTCACTCCATCCCCTGCTGCCTTTCACAACCTCCCTGGTATCACACACTACCTCACTCTGCCACCCTCTCCCTGGTGTCACCCATTACCTCACTAGCTGCCTGTCACCCTCTCCCTGGTTTCACCCACTGCCTCACTCCGATACCCTCTCCTTGTTGTCACCAACTGCCTCACTCCATCTCCCGCTGCCTGTCACCCTCTCCCTGGTGTCACCCACTACAAGACTCTATCACCTTCTCCCTGGTGTCACTAACTACCTCACTCCATCACCCGCTGCCTGTCACCATCTTCATGGTGTCATCCACTGCCTCACTCCATCACCCGCTGCCTGTCACCCTCTCCCTGGTTTCATCCACTGCCTCACTCGGCAACACTCTTCCTGGTTTCACCCACCACCTCACTCCATTAACCACTGCCTGTCACCCCCTCCCTGGTGTCATATACTACCTCACGCCATCAACTTCTCCCTGATGTCACCCACTGCCTTACTCCATCACCTGCTGCCTGTTACCCTATCCCTGTGTCACCCACTTCCGCACTCCATCATCCTCTCCCTGATGCCATTCACTGCCTCATGCCATCATACTCTGCCTTTCACCTCTTTCCTGGTTTCACATATTACCTCATGCTATCACCCTCTCCATGATGTCACCAACTGCCTAACTCCATCAACCGCTGCCTGTCACACTCTCCGTGGTGCCACCCTCTTCCTCACTCCATCACATTCTCCCTGGTGTTTCCCACTACCTCATTCCATTACACACTGCCAATCACCCTCTCCCTTATGTCACTCAATGCCTCACTCCATCACCCTCGCCCTGTGGTCACCCACTGCTTTTCTCCATCACCAGCTGCATGACACCTCCTCACGCTGTCACTCACTGTCATCCTCTCCCTGGTGTCCCCTAGAGCCCTTATGTCACCCACTGCCTCTGTCACCCTCTCCCTGGTGTCTCCCTCTACCTCACTCTATCACCCGCTGCCTGTCACCCTCTCTCTGGTGTCACCCACTACCTCACTCCATCTCCCTCTCCCTGGGGTCACCCACTGCCTCACTCCATCGCCCGCTGCCTTTCACCATCTCCCGGATGTCGCCCACTGCCTCACCCCATCATTCGCTGCCGTTCACCCTCTCCCTGGTTTCACCCACTACTTCACTCCATCATCCGCTGCATGTCACCCTCTCCCTTATGTCAGCTACTACCTCACTCTGTCACCCTCTTCCTGATGTCACCCACTACCTCACTCCATCACCCTCTCTTAGTGGTCACACACTGCCTGTCACCATCTCCCTGGTGTCACCATCTACCTCACTCCATCACCTGCTGCCTTTCACCCTTTTCCTGGGGTATCCCACTGCCTCACTCCATCACACGCTGCCTATAACATTCTTCTTAGGGTCACCCACTACCTCACTTCGTCACCCACTGCCTGTCACCCTCTACCTCACTCCACCACCCTCACCCTGGGGTCACCCACTACCTCACTCCGTCACCCGCTGCCTTTCACCCTGTCCCTGGTGTCACCAACTACTTCACCCCATCACCCTCTCATTGGTGTCACCCACTGCCTCACTCCATCACCCTCTCCCTGGTGTCACCCACTACCTCACTCCATCACCTGCTGCCTGTCACCCTCTCCCTGATGTTACCCACTGCCTCGATCTGTCACCCTCTCCCTGGTGTCACCCACTGCCTAGGTCCATCACCCCCTGCCTGTCACCTCCTCCCTGGTCTCACATACTACCTCACGCCATCACCGTCTCTCTGATGTCACCCACTGCCTCAATCCATCACCCGCTCTCTGGTGTCTCCCACTTCCTCACTCCATCACACGCTGCTGGTCACAGTCTCCCTGGTATCACCCACTGCCTCACTCCATCACCTTCTCCCTGGTGTCTCCCACTACCTTACTCCATCACACGATGCCTATCACCCTCTCACTGATGTCACCCACTGCCTCACTGCATCAACCCCTGCCTGTCACCCTCTCCTTGGATTCACCCAATACTTTACTCCACCAGCTGCCTGTGATACCGCAGTCTGGTCTCTTAAGAATGTCCTTCAATTATCAGGTTACCTCTGGATATCATTACCAATGCATTGGGAGAATACAATGAATAAGACAACACACACACTGGTTATGCTTGCATATTTATACACATACATTGCATAGTTGGCCACCCATATCTCCTCCCCAAAGGAGGGGTTACAATCTATACATTGGTTCAGCGTAAGCTACGTGCCCTTCATTTTGTAACATTAATGGGTGATTTTCAGTAAATGATTAACATAATTATATAACTTCATACGCCCCTTGCCCTTCTTCTGCTTATCTAGAGCTACTTTTAGATGTTTTCTGTTTCTGTGGAGAGAGCAGGGTGCCAGATGATTCCCTTCACACACAATAACAGTTTACAGTATTTTCCATAGTTCAATACAGTGACATATGTTCAAGGCTAGCTCATTTACATCTATTTCTTATATAAAAATCATTTGAATTATTATAATTCACCATGGTAGCTAAGCTTATCCCTATCATTTTCCCTCCTTTTTATAATAATCAAACATTACAGGTTTATCTAGTATTTTAATATCTGCCTAACAAGTTAAAGCAATAACAGTCTACTCTAAGTGTGCTAGTGGCTATCTGTCTCCCTACTGGTAGGAAGCTACACTCTATCAAGTATAGGGTCGGTGACTTTTTCTTGGTTTTGACTGGTAGACCGTTGGCTTATATCCATTAGGGTAGACTACTGTTGGACTTTCTTTGCCAGATTCTTTTGCAGGCTTGTGGATCTAATGACCATTCCTTGGGGAAATTAGCCCTTTTAAGAATGGCATCAATATTTTTAATACCTTTATTCCCTTCCCTATCTGCAACAACCTCTATAGGCGAACGTTCCTCCATCTTACTCCCTTTCCCTACCATTGGGGTAACTAAGCCCTATGGGCGTGGCCATATCCACTTGCGGTGAAGAGGGATATATGGTCGTGTGGGAAGTAACTGTGTATCACTGGCTCAGGTTTTGTTTGGACACAAACTTTCTTTGTCTCTTTTGTTTCTTCTGAAAATTAACCCACTTAATTTGTCTGGCTTTAGCGTTAGGATGATATCCTACATCTATGATACATGCAATCTTAACACCGTATTTAACCTTTGCTAATTCCTGAGAACTTGTTAGACAAACTGCTGGTATTTTACAATGATTAATGGGCCAATCATCTAAACATAAAGGATATGGTTCACTTTCATGCGTTGACAATAATTGAGCATTTAAATGACATCCCACAATAATAACAAATTCTGTTAGAACACCTTCCTTTTCTGAGATGGTTAGTTTAAAAGGCATTTTATTCTTTGGAACACTGGTTAAATTTGCATAATAATTAAAACTAGGTACGCCTTTATACCATAACACAATACTGGTTGTACAAGGGGCACAAGTGCCTGTAGGGTAGAGATAAGGACTTGGATCAGTCATTCAACCACATTAGACATGTACAACATGTAACTATAACTCGATCAATTGTAAAGGCTAGGTTGATACAGTCTCATAAGATCACCCAGGGGTTGCCATTGACAGCAGACAGGCCAAGCCTACAATGCCAAGGGCTGTCTTTGATGATCTATGGACTAACAACCTTTATACACTTTACACTCATTTGGTTAAACTTAAAAACTTTAACAAACAGGTCACGTGACACAGACAGGACAGTAAACTTTTCACTGTGGCGTTAGCCTGGGCAATACCTCAGATCCCAGTTATAAAGGAGGCCCCGTAAAGGCTGTCCAACTTTCATACACATATAACATATAAACATGTGAATAACAATAATATACTTTAAGAATAATTCAGTTAGTCTAGGATGTGTGACAAGATAATCGGGTTACTATGATGACGTTAAAAGGACATAAATGTACGATTTTCTATAATGTACTAGAATGACACTCAAAGAGTCTGAGTAAAAATCATTGAAAACAATCAGTGTTTACTCATCCGGGAATTGTGTCAGAGTCTCCGAGAATCCTTCCAGATCTAAAAATACCATTAGATGTCACTCCTTTAGTTTGTCATTCCGGCAAAGAGCCCCCATGAATGATACCGCAGTCTGGTCACTTAAGAACATCCTTCAATTATCAGGTCACCTCTGGATATTATTACCAATGCACTGGGAGAATACAATGAATAAGACAACACACACACTGGTTATGTCTCTCAAGTATTCTGTTTTACTTTGGTCTTGCTTGCATATTTATACACATACATTGCATAGTTGGCCACCCATATCTCCTCCCCAAAGGAGGGGTTACAATCTATACATTGGTTAAGCGTAAGCTACGTGCCCTTCATTTTGTAACATTAATAGGTGATTTTCAGTAAATTATTAACATAATTATATAACTTCATAAGCCCCTTGCCCTTCTTCTGCTTATCTAGAGCTACTTTTAGATGTTTTCTGTTTCTGTGGAGAGAGCAGGGTGCCAGATGATTCCCTTCACACACAATAACCGTTTACAGTATTTTCCATAGTTCAATACAGTGACGTATGTTCAAGGCTAGCTCATTTACATCTATTTCTTATATAAAAATCATTTGAATTATTATAATTCACCATGGTAGCTAAGCTTATCCCTATCATTTTCCCTCCTTTTTATAATAATCAAACATTACAGGTTTATCTGGTATTTTAATATCTTTGCCTAACAAGTTAAAGCAATAACAGTCTACTCTAAGTGTGCTAGTGGCTATCTGTCTCCCTACTGGTAGGAAGCTACACTCTATCAAGTATAGGGTCGGTGACTTTTTCTTGGTTTTGACTGGTAGACCGTTGGCTTATATCCATTAGGGTAGACTGCTGTTGGACTTTCTTTGCCAGATTCTTTTGCAGGCTTGTGGATCTAATGACCATTCCTTGGGAAAATTAGCCCTTTTAAGAATGGCATCAATATTTTTAATACCTTTATTCCCTTCTTTATCTGCAACAACCTCTATAGGCGAATGTTCCTCCATCTTACTCCCTTTCCCTCCCATTGGGGTAACTAAGCCCTATGGGCGTGGCCGTATCCACTTGCGGTGAAGAGGGATATATGGTCATGTGGGAAGTAACTGTGTATCACTGGCTCAGGTTTTGTTTGGACACAAACTTTCTTTGTCTCTTTTGTTTCTTCTAAAAATGAACCCACTTAATTTGTCTGGCTTTAGCGTTAGGATGATATCCTACATCTATGATACATGCAATCTTAACATCGTATTTAACCTTTGCTAATTCCTGAGAACTTGTTGGACAAACTGCTGGTATTTTACAATGATTAATGGGCCAATCATCTAAACATAAAGGATATGGTTCACTTTCATGCGTTGACAATAATTGAGCATTTAAATGACATCCCACAATAATAACAAATTCTGTTAGAACACCTTCCTTTTCTGAGATGGTTAGTTTAAAAGGGGTTCTATTCTTTGGAACACTGGTTAAATTTGCATAATAATTAAAACTAGGTACGCTTTTATACCATAACACAATACTGGTTGCACAAGGGGCACAAGTGCCTGTAGGGTAGAGGCAAGGACTTGGATCAGTCATTCAACCACATTAGACATGTACATCACGTAACTATAACTCGATCAATTGTAAAGGCTAGGTTGATACAGTCTCATAAGATCACCCAGGGGTTGCCATTGACAGCAGACAGGCCAAGCCTACAGTAACGAGTGCCAATGGCTGTCTTTGATGATCTATGGACTAACAACCTTTATACACTTTACACTCATTTAGTTAAACTTAAAAACTTTAACAAAAAAGGTCACGTGACACAGACAGGGCAGTAAACTTTTCACTGTGGCGTTAGCCTGGGCAATACCTCAGATCCCAGTTATAAAGGAGGCCCCGTAAAGGCTGGGCATCTTTCATACACATATAACATATAAACATGTGAATAACAATAATAATATACTTTAAGAATAATTCAGTTAGTCTAGGATGTGTGACAAGATAATCGGGTTACTATGATGACGTTAAAAGAGGACATAAATGTATGATTTTCTATAATGTACTAGAATGACACTCAAAGGGGTATATTTACTAAGGTCCCGATTTTGACCGAGATGCCGTTTTTTCTTCAAAGCGTCATCTCGGTAATTTACTAAACTCAAATCACGGCAGTGATGAGGGCATTCGTATTTTTTGGGTAGTCCATGAAAATAATTACGAATGAATACACCATCGGTCAAAACGCGGCTGTTTAAGTATGAATCTCGGTCATTTACTAAGAAGTGCAAAGCAAAAAAAAATAAAACACTGCCGTGAAAAATTACAACTCGTAAAAAAGTGCTAAAAAAAAACAGACCTGCTTTTTTAATCCGTGATTGTATAGGCATGCAGGGATCCATGAGATCCGTGCATGTATATCAGTGGGAAGGGGTGGGAAAGTGGTTATTTTCTTTAAAAAAATTGCGTGGGGTCCCCCCGCCTAAGCATAACCAGCCTCGGGCTCTTTGAGCCGATCCTGGTTGCAGAAATATGGGGGGGAAAATGACATGGGTTCCCCCATATTTAAGCAAACAGCATCGGGCTCTGCGCCTGGTCCTGGTTCCAAAAATACGGGGGACAAAAAGCGTAGGGGTCCCCCGTATTTTAAAAACCAGCACCGGGCTCCACTAGCTGGACAGATAATGCCACAGCCGGGGGTCACTTTTATATAGTGCCCTGCGGCCGTGGCATCAAATATCCAACTAGTCACCCCTGGCCGGGGTACCCTGGGGGAGTGGGGACCCCTTCAATCAAGGGGTCCCCCCCCCAGCCACCCAAGGGCCAGGGGTGAAGCCCGAGGCTGTCCCCCCATCCAATTGGCTGCGGATGGGGGGCTGATAGCCTTTTGTGAAAATGAAAAGATATTGTTTTTAGTAGCAGTACTACAAGGCCCAGCAAGCCTCCCCCGCATGCTGGTACTTGGAGAACCACAAGTACCAGCATGCGGCGGAAAAACGGGCCCGCTGGTACCTGTAGTACTACTACTAAAAAAATACCCAAAAAAAGACAAGACACACACACCTTGAAAGTAAAGATTTATTACATACATCCACACAAACATACATACATACTTACCTTATGTTCACACGCAGGTCGGTCCTCTTCTCCAGTAGAATCCAAGGGGTACCTGTTGAATAAATTATACTCACCAGCTCCAGGGTCCCAGGCTCCTCGTAGCATCCATTTGTAATCCACGTACTTGAATAAAATAAAAAAACGGACACCCGAGCCACGCACTAAAAGGGGACCCATGTTTGCACAAGGGCCCCCTTTCCACGAATGCCAGAAACCCACTCTGACTTCTGTCTAAGTGGGTTTCTTCAGCCAATCAGGGAGCGCCACGTTGTAGCACCCTCCTGATCGGCTGTGTGCTCCTGTACTGTCTGACAGGCGGCACACGGCAGTGTTACAATGTAGCGCCTATGCGCTCCATTGTAACCAATGGTGGGAACTTTCTGCTCAGCGGTGAGGTCACTTTCGGTCAACCGCAGGGCAGAAAGTTCCCACCATTGGTTACAATGGAGCGCATAGGCGCTACATTGTAACACTGCCGTGTGCCGCCTGTCAGACAGTACAGGAGCACACAGCCGATCAGGAGGGTGCTACAACGTGGCGCTCCCTGATTGGCTGAAGAAACCCACTTAGACAGAAGTCAGAGTGGGTTTTTGGCATTCGTGGAAAGGGGGCCCATGTGCAAACATGGGTCCCCTTTTAGTGCGTGGCTCGGGTGTCCGTTTTTTTATTTTATTCAAGTACGTGGATTACAAATGGATGCTACGAGGAGCCTGGGACCCTGGAGCTGGTGAGTATAATTTATTCAACAGGTACCCCTTGGATTCTACTGGAGAAGAGGACCGACCTGCGTGTGAACATAAGGTAAGTATGTATGTATGTTTGTGTGGATGTATGTAATAAATCTTTACTTTCAAGGTGTGTGTGTCTTGTCTTTTTTTGGGTATTTTTTTAGTAGTAGTACTACAGGTACCAGCGGGCCTGTTTTTCCGCCGCATGCTGGTACTTGTGGTTCTCCAAGTACCAGCATGCGGGGGAGGCTTGCTGGGCCTTGTAGTACTGCTACTAAAAACAATATCTTTTCATTTTCACAAAAGGCTATCAGCCCCCCATCCGCAGCCAATTGGATGGGGGGGACAGCCTCGGGCTTCACCCCTGGCCCTTGGGTGGCTGGGGGGGGGGACCCCTTGATTGAGGGGGTCCCCACTCCCCCAGGGTACCCCGGCCAGGGGTGACTAGTTGGATATTTGATGCCACGGCCGCAGGGCACTATATAAAAGTGACCCCCGGCTGTGGCATTATCTGTCCAGCTAGTGGAGCCCGGTGCTAATTTTAAAAATACGGGGGACCCCTACGCTTTTTGTCCCCCGTATTTTTGGAACCAGGACCAGGCGCAGAGCCCGATGCTGGTTGCTTAAATATGGGGGAACCCATGTCATTTTTTTTCCCATATTTCTGCAACCAGGATCGGCTCAAAGAGCCCGAGGCTGGTTATGCTTAGGAGGGGGGACCCCACGCAATTTTTTTTTAAGCTTTACAGTGTTTATTTAAAAAAAAAAAAAAAAAATGAACCCCAGCACGGATCACACAGATCCGGCCGAGATTCATTTTGAAAAAGTCGGCAGTGTTTTGCAAATCACTGCCGTAAAAAACAGAATAAAAAGACGAATGACATCGACATCGGAAAACCCGAAAAGGCAAAATACGGCAGCTTAGTAAATTAGTCGTAATAAATTCAAAAAGTTGCAATTTTACACTGTCGATGTCATTCGTGATTGAACTTTGACCTTTTTCCGAAAATTACGAATGTTAGTAAATATACCCCAAAGTGTCTGACTGAGTAAAAATCATTGAAAACAGTCAGTGTTTACTCACCCGGGAATTGTGTCAGAGTCTCCGAGAATCCTTCCAGATCTAGAAATACCATTAGATGTCACTCCTTTAGTTTGTCATTCCGGCAAAGTGCCCCCATGAATGATACCGCAGTCTGGTCACTTAAGAACATCCTTCAATTATCAGGTCACCTCTGGATATCATTACCAATGCACTGGGAGAATACAATGAATAAGACAACACACACACACTGGTTATGTCTCTCAAGTATTCTGTTTTACTTTGGTCTTGCTTGCATATTTATACACATACATTGCATAGTTGGCCACCCAATGTATAGATTGTAAATCCCAAAGGAGGGGTTACAATCTATACATTGCTAAGCTACGTGCTCTTCATTTTGTAACATTAATGGGTGATTTTCAGTAAATGATTAACATAATTATATAACTTCACACGCCCATTGCCCTTCTTCTGCTTATCTAGAGCTACTTTTAGATGTTTTCTGTTTCTGTGGAGAGAGCAGGGTGCCAAATGCTTCCCTTCACACACAATAACAGTTTACAGTATTTTTCATAGTTCAATACAGTGACATATGTTCAAGGCTAGCTCATTTACATCTATTTCTTATATAAAAAACATTTGAATTATTATAATTCACCTATCACCTGTCACCCTCTCCCTGGTGTCACCTACTACCTCACTCCATCACCATTCTCCCTGGTGTCATCCACTGCCTCACTCCATCACCCGCTGCCTGTCACCCTCCACCTGATGTTACTCACTGCCTCGATCAGACACTCTCTCCCTGGTGTCACCCACTACCTCAGTCCGTCACCTGCAGCCTGTCACCCCCTCCCTGGTGTCACATACTACCTCACGCCATCACCCTCTCCTTGATGTCACTCACTGCCTCACTCCATCACCCGCTGCCTGTCACTCTCTCCCTGGTGTCACCCACTACCTCACAACATCGCGCGCTGCCTGTCTCCCTCTTCCTGATGTTACCCACTACCTCAATCTGACACCCTCTCCCTAATGTCACTCGCTGCCTCACTCTATAACCCGCTGCCTGTCACCCTCTCCCTGGTGTCACCCACTACCTCACTCCGTCACCCTCTCCCTTGGGTCACCCACTGCTTCCTTCCATCACCCGTTGCTTTTCAGCATCTCCCTTATGTCACCCACTGCCTCACTCCACCATTCGCTGCAGGTCACCCTCTTCCTTATGTCACACACTACTTCACTTTGTCACCCGCTGCTTGTCACGCTCTCCCTGGAGTTACCTTCTACCTCACTCCATCACCCTCTACCTGTCACCCTCTCCCTGTGGTCACCTACTGCCTCACTCCATCACCCGCTGCCTGTCCCCCTCTTCCTGGTGTCACCCACTACCTCACTCTGTCACCCTCTCCCTGGGGTCACCCACTGCCTCACTCCATCACCTGCTGTCTATCACACTCTCCCTGATGTCACCCACTGCCTCATTCCATCATCCTCTCCCTGGGGTCCCCCACTGCATTACTCCATCACCAGCTGCATGTCACCTCCTCCCGCTGTCACCCACTGTCATCCTCTCCCTGGTGTCCCCCACTACCACGGAAGTGAGGTAGTTAATGACACCAGGGAAAGGGTGATGGAGTGAGTCAGTGGGTGACATCAGGGAGAGGGTGACAGGCAGCTGGTGACGGAGTGAGGTAGTGGGTGACACCAGGAAAAGTGTGACAGACA
This sequence comes from Pseudophryne corroboree, assembly GCF_028390025.1. Classification (NCBI taxonomy): domain Eukaryota; kingdom Metazoa; phylum Chordata; class Amphibia; order Anura; family Myobatrachidae; genus Pseudophryne; species Pseudophryne corroboree. The sequence goes on along the minus strand of NC_086450.1, from coordinate 452,233,419 downwards.
GCGGGTGATGTAATGAGGCAGTGGGTGACCCCAGGAAGAGGGTGATAGGCAGCGGGTGATGTAGTGAGGTAGAGGGTGAAAACAGGGAGAGGGTGACAGGTAGTGGGTCACCCCAGAGAGAGGGTGATGGAGTGAGGTAGTGGGTGATATCAGGATAAGAGTATTGGAGTGTGGTAGTGGGTGACATCAGGAAGAGGGTGACGGAGTGAGGTAGTGGGTGACATCAGTGAGAGGGTGACAGGCAGCGGATGACGAAGTGAAGTAGTGGGTGACACCAGAGAGAGGGTGACCGGCAGTCAATGATGAAGTGAGGTAGTGGGTGACATCAGGGAGATGCTGAAAGGCAATGGGTGATGAAGTGAGGCAGTGGGTGACCCAAGGGAGAGGGTCGCAGAGTGAGGTAGTGGATGACACCAGGGAGAGGGTGACAGGCAGCGGGTGATGGAGTGAGGTAGTTGGAGACCCCAGGGAGAGGGTGACAGGCAGTGGGTGATGGAGTGAGGTAGTGGGTGACACGAGGGAGAGGGTGATGGGTGACATCCGGGAGACGCTGAAAGGCAAGGGGTGATGGAGTGAGGCAGTGGGTGACCCAAGGGAAAGGGTGACGGAGTGAGGTAGTGGGTGACACCAGCGAGAGGGTGACAGGCAGCAGGTGATGGAGTGAGGTAGTTGTAGACCCCAGGGAAGGGTGACAGGCAGGGGGTGATGGAGTGAGGTAGTGGGTGACACGAGAGAGAGGGTGATGGGTGACATCCGGGAGACGCTGAAAGGCAAGGGGTGATGGAGTGAGGCAGTGGGTGACCCAATGGAAAGGGTGACGGAGTGAGGTAATGGGTGACACCAGCGAGAGGGTAACAGGCAGCGGGTGATGGAGTGAGGTAGTTGGAGACCCCAGGGAGAGGGTAACAGGCAGTGGATGATGGAGTGAGGAAGTGGGTGACCCCAGGGAAAGGGTGATGGAGTGCGGTAGTGGGTGACACCAGGGAGAGGGTGAAAGACAGCAGGTAATGGAGTGAGGCAGTGGGTGACCCCAGGGAGAGGATGACAGTGGGTGATGGAGTGAGGTAGTGGGTGACACCAGGGAGAGGGTGATGGAGTGAAGCAATTCCGATGGCTGCCTGTCACCTTCTCCCTGGTATCACCCACTGCATCACTCCATTACCCTCTCCCTGGTGTCACTCAATACCTCACTCCATCATTCCCTGGTGTCACCCAGAGTCCTTGTGTCACCCACTGCCTCTCTATCATCCTCCCCCTGGTGTCAAACATTGCCTGTTACCCTTTTCCTGGCATAACCCACTGCCTCTCTCCATGGCCTCACCCAGACCCCTAGCATCACCCACTACCTCTCTGTCACCCTCTTCCAATCAGCTACTGCGTGTCACCCCACTAACTGCTTCTTTACGTCACCCACTTCATCTCTCTGTCACAGACTCCCTGTCACCTTCTTCCTGGTGCCGTGTCACCCACTGTCTCTCCCTAGCGTAACCCACTGCTTCTTTTCATCACTCTCTCCCTGTCATCCATTGCCAGTCACCCTCTCACTGGCAATACTCATTGCCTCTGTCCATCACTTGGTGCTTGTCACCCTTTCCCTGTTATCTACTGCCTGTCACCCTCTCCCTGGCATCACCCACTGCCTCTCCCTAGTGTAACCCACTGCCTCTTTCCATCATCCTCTCCCTGTTACAGTACCTCTTGATATCATCCTAAACCTGTCACCCAGTGCCTCTCCCTATCACACTCTCCCTGTCACCCGCAACCTCCTCCCATCAACCTCTCAGTCACTTTCTGCCTGGCATCCTTTTCACCTGCCTCTCCCTAGCGTCACCCAGTGCTTGTAACCCACTAACTCCCCCCATCACCCTCTCAGTCACTTACTGCCTGGCATCCTTTTCTTTTCACCTGCCTCTCCCTAGCGTCACTCAGTGATCCTCCCTGCCCTCTTCTCCCTGTCACCCACTGTATCTCCCTGTCTCCCTCTCCTCATCACCCTCTGCCTTTTCCTGTCACCCTCCCCCTATCACCTTCTCCCTGTTACTCACTGCCCCCTCTCCCCGTCACCCACTGCCAACCCTGACGTAACCCTCTACCTCTCCCTTTCAGCCTCTCCCTGTCACCCACTGCATGTTATTCACTGCCTCTCCTCTGCACTTTCTCCCTGTCACCAACTGCCTTTCCCTGGCATTGCCCTCTCCCTGTCACACTCTCCCCGTCACTCACTAACTGTCTCCCTTCTACTTTCACCCTCTGACTCTTCCTATCACCATCTACCCTCTAGACCACTGCCACTCTTTGGCACCCTCTCCCTGTCAACCACTACCTTTTCCTGGCATCACACTCTCCCCATAACCCACTGACTGCCTCTCCCTTTCACCCTCTGCCTCTACCTGCCACCTTCTGCCATGTGCATATTATGAACTTGGGGTGAAGATGCGGAGGGAGGCCCAAAGCATCTTTTTGCACCTGGGCCCCCCACTCACAAGATCTGAAACTGTATCAACCCCATTAGAAACCTAAGGGATTGTTATTGCGAATGGCTACCTCCATCTGTGGCACTGTGGGTGCATATCTAGCACCAAAGGGGCATATCTGGCAGTATTGGTGCATATCTGGCACTATGGGGACATGTGTATCTGGCAATATGGGTGCATATCTGGCAACATGGGGGCATATCTGGCAATGTGGGGAATATGTGTACCTGGCACTGGCACTGTGGGGGTATATCTAGCACCATAGGGGCATATCTGGCACTGTAACATAGTAACATAGCATCTAAGGTTGAAAAAAGACAATTGTCCATCGAGTTCAACCTATTTGTGGTCTCCTATGCACGATTATTTTGTTTAAAATTTTGACTGAAGTTGATGACTGCCGTTACGTTTTACCCCTCTCTTTTATAACAACCATAGTGCGTGACAATGCCCCGTAACCCTGGATATCCTTATCCATGAGGAATTTATCTAACCCATTCTTAAAGGTGTTGACTGAGTCGGCCATTACAACTCCCTCAGGCAGGGAATTCCAAACATGTATCGTCCTTACCGTAAAAAAGCCTTTACGCCGTATTGTGCGGAATCTCCTCTCCTCTAACCTGAGCGAGTGTCCACGAGTTCTCTGTGTTGATCTAACCAAAAACAGGTCCTGCGAAAGATCTGTATATTGTCCCCTTATATATTTGTAAATGTTGATCATGTCCCCTCTTAATCTCCTCTTTTCCAGTGTAAACATGCCTAGTCTTGCAAGCCTTTCCTCGTATTCCAGCGTCTCCATACCCTTAATTAGTTTGGTCGCCCGCCTTTGAACCTTTTCTAGCTCCAGGATATCCTTTTTGTAGTAAGGTGCCGAGAATTGTACACAGTATTCAAGGTGTGGCCTCACAAGTGATTTATATAATGGGAGTATAATACTCTCGTCCCTAGCATCAATTCCCCGTTTTATGCATGCTAATATCTTATTAGCCTTCTTTGCTGCAGTCCTACTTTGGATACTACTGCTTAGTTTGCTATCTATGAGGACACCTAAGTCCTTTTCCAGTACAGAATCCCCTAATTTTACCCCATTTAGTAGGTAGGTGTTATTTTTGTTCTTGTTACCACAGTGCATTACCTTACACTTGTCTGTATTGAAGCGCATTCTCCATTTCGCTGCCCAAGCTTCTAGTTTAACTAAGTCGTTCTGAAGCGACTCAGCATCCCCCTCCGTATTTATAACTTTACACAATTTGGTATCATCTGCAAAAATTGACACCATGCTCTCTAGACCTTCTGTTAGGTCGTTAATGAAAATATTGAACAATAGCGGTCCTAATACTGAGCCTTGCGGCACATCACTTAGTACTTCAGTCCAAGTTGAAAAAATAAGAATTTACTCACCGGTAATTCTATTTCTCGTAGTCCGTAGTGGATGCTGGGTACTCCGTAAGGACCATGGGGAATAGATGGGCTCCGCAGGAGACTGGGCACTCTAAAAGAAAGATTAGGTACTATCTGGTGTGCACTGGCTCCTCCCTCTATGCCCCTCCTCCAGACCTCAGTTAGGGAAACTGTGTCCGGAAGAGCTGACACTACAAGGAAAGGATTTGGAATCCAGGGTAAGACTCATACCAGCCACACCAATCACACCGTACAACTTGTGATAACCACACCCAGTTAACAGTATGAACAACAAATGAGCCTCATTAACAGATGGCTCATAACAAAACCCTTTAGTTAAGCAATAACTATATACACGTATTGCAGAGAGTCCGCACTTGGGACGGGCTTCCAGCATCCACTACGGACGAGAAATAGAATTACCGGTGAGTAAATTCTTATTTTCTCTGACGTCCTAGTGGATGCTGGGTACTCCGTAAGGACCATGGGGATTATACCAAAGCTCCCAAACGGGCGGGAGAGTGCGGATGACTCTGCAGCACCGCATGAGCCAACTCAAGGTCCTCCTCAGCCAGGGTATCAAACTTGTAGAATTTTGCAAACGTGTTTGACCCCGACCAGGTAGCAGCTCGGCAAAGTTGCAATGCCGAGACCCCTTGGGCAGCCGCCCAAGAAGAGCCCCCTTCCTCGTGGAATGGGCTCTTACTGATTTAGGATGCGGCAGTCCAGCCGCAGAATGTGCAAGTTGAATCGTGCTACAGATCCAGCGAGCAATAGTCTGCTTAGAAGCAGGAGCACCCAGCTTGTTGGGTGCATGCAGGATAACAGCGAGTCAGTATTTCTGACTCTAGCCATCCTGGAAACATAGATTTTCAGGGCCCGGACTACGTCCAGCAACTTGGAGGCCTCCAAGTCCCAAGTAGCCGCAGGCACCACAATAGGTGGGTTCAATGAAACGCTGATACCACCTTAGGGAGAAATTGGGGACGAATCCTCAATTCTGCCCTGTCCCTATGGAATATCAGATAAGGGCTTTCACATGACAAAGCCGCCAATTCTGACACACGCCTAGCCGAAGCCAAGGCCAAATATATATATGACCACTTTCCACGTGAGATACTTCAACTCCACGTTCTGAAGTGGCACAAAACAATGTGATTTTAGGAAATCCAACACTACGTTGAGATCCCAAGGTGCCACTGGAGGCACAAAAGGGGGCTGAATATGCAGCACTCCCTTAACAACGTCTGAACTTCAGGCAGCGTCTTTCCTAGCCTTTAACAGCATAGGAATCACTTCATCTGGAACGCCCTTTTCCGTTAGGATCCGGCGTTCGACCGCCAAGCCTTCCAACGCAGCCACGGTAAGTCTTGGAACAGACAGGGCCCCTGCAGTAACAGGTCCTGTCTGAGAGACAGAGGCCATGGGTCCTCCGAGATCATTTCTTGTAGTTCTGGGTACCAAGTTCTTCTTGGCCAATCCGGAACTACGAGAATAGTTCTTACTCCTCTTTTACGTACTATCCTCAGTACCTTGGGTATGAGAGGAAGAGGAGGGAACACATCAACCGACTGGTACACCCACGGTGTCACTAGTGCGTCCACAGCTATCGCCTGAGGGTCTCTTGACCTGGCGCAATACTTTTTTAGCTTTTTGTTGAGGCGGGACGCCATCATGTCCACTTGTGGCCGTTCCCAACGGTTCACAATCTGCGTGAAGACTTCTGGATGAAGTCCCCACTCTCCCGGGTGGAGGTCGTGCCTGCTGAGGAAGTCTGCTTCCTAGTTTTCCACACCCGGAATGAACACTGCTGACAGTGTTAGCACGTGATACTCCGCCCATTGGAGAATCCTTGTGGCTTCTGCCAACGCCATCCTGCTTCTTGTGCCGCCTTGTCGGTTTACATGGGCGACAGCCGTGATGTTGTCTGACTGAATCAGCACCGGCTGGTTTTGAAGCAGGGGTTCTGCTTGCCTTAGGGCATTGTAAATGGCCCTTAGGTCCAGAATATTTATATGTAGGGAAGTCTCCTGACTCGACCATTGTCCTTGGAAATTTCTTCCCTGAGTGACTGCTCCCCAACCTCGGAGGCTTGCATCCGTGGTCACCAGGACCCAGTCCTGAATGCCGAATCTGCGGCCCTCGAGAAGATGAGCACTCTGCAGCCACCACAGCAGAGACACCCTGGCCCTCGGGGACAGGGTGATCAGCCGATGCATCTGAAGATGCGATCCTCACTTGTCTAACAGGTCCCACTGAAAGTTCCTTGCATGGAACCTGCCGAAGGGAATTGCTTCGTAAGAAGCTACCATCTTTTCCAGGACTCGCGTGCAATGATGCACCGACACCTGTTTTGGTTTCAGGAGGTCTCTGACCAGAGATGACAACTCCTTGGCCTTCTCCTCCGGGAGAAACACCTTCTTCTGTTCTGTGTCCAGAAACATGCCCAATATCAGCAGACGCGTCGTAGGAACCAGCTGCGACTTTGGGATATTCAGAATCCAGCCGTGCTGTTGTAGCACTTCCTGAGATAGTGCTACTCCGATCAACGACTGCTCAATGGACCTCGCCTTAATAAGGAGATCGTCCAAGTACGGGATAATTATAACTCCCTTCTTTCGAAGGAGTATCATCATTTTGGCCATTACCTTGGAACACACCCTCGGTGCCGTGGACAGACCAAACGGCAACGTCTGGAATTGGTAATGGCAGTTCTGTACCACAACCTTGAGGTACTCCTGGTGAGGTGGGTAAATGGGGACATGTAGGTAAGCATCCATGATGTCCAGTGATACCATGTAATCCCCCTCTTCCAGGCTTGCAATAACCGCCCTGAGCGATTCCATTTTGAACTTGAACTTCCTTATATAAGTGTTCAAGGATTTCAAATTTAGAATGGGTCTCACCGAACCGTCTGGTTTCGGTACCACAAACATTGTGGAATAGTAACCCCGTCCCTGTTGAATTGCCGCCAGTACTACCTCCCTGTCCTGGGGAGTAGCTGGCAAGGCTGATTTGAGGTAACGGCGAGGGGGAGACGCCTCGAATTCCAGCTTGTATCCCTGAGATACCACTTGTAGAACCCAGAGGTCCACCTGTGAGCGAACCCACTGGTCGCTGAAGTTCCGGAGACGCGCCCCCACCGCACTTGGCTCCGTCTGTGGAGCCCCAGCGTCATGCAGTGGACGTAGTAGAAGCAGGGGAGGATTTTTGTTCCTGGGAACTGGCTGTCTGGTGCAGCTTTTTCCCTCTCCCCCTGCCTCTGGGCAGAAAGGAAGCACCTTTGATCCGCTTGCCTTTCTGAGGCCGAAAGGACTGTACCTGATAGTACGTTGCTTTCTTAGGTTGTGAGGGAGCCTGAGGTAAAAATGTCGATTTCCCAGCTGTTGCTGTGGATACGAGGTCCGATAGACCATCCCCAAACAATTCCTCACCCTTATAAGGCAAAACCTCCATGTGCCTTTTAGAATCAGCATCACCTGTCCACTGCCGGGTCCATAATACCCTCCTGGCAGAAATGGACATTGCATTAATTCTAGATGCCAGCCGGCAAATATCCCTCTGTGCATCCCTCATATATAAGACGACGTCTTTAATATGCCCTATGGTTAGCAAAATAGTATCCCTGTCGAGGGTATCAATATTATCTGACAGGGTATCAGGCCACGCTGCAGCAGCACTACACATCCATGCTGAAGCAATTGCAGGTCTCAGTATAGTACCTGAGTGTGTATATACAGACTTCAGGATAGCCTCCTGCTTTCTATCAGCAGGCTCCTTCAAGGCGGCCGTATCCTGAGACGCGAGTGCCACCTTTTTTGACAAGCGTGTGAGCGCCTTATCCACTCTAGGTGATATCTCCCAACGTGACCTATCCTCTGGCGCGAAAGGGTACGCCATCAGTAACTTTTTAGAAATCACCAGTTTCTTATTGGGGGAACCCCACGCTTCTTCACACACTTCATTCAACTCATCTGATGGGGGAAAAAACACTGGCTGCTTTTTCTCCCCAAACATAATACCCTTTTTAGTGGTACCTGGGTTAATGTCAGAAATGTGTAACACATTTTTCATTGCCGTAATCATGCAACGGGTGCCCCTTGTGGAATGTGTATATGTCTCATCCTCGTCGACACTGGAGTCAGACTCCGTGTCGACATCTGTGTCTGCCATCTGAGGTAGCGGGCGTTTGTGAGCCCCTGATGGTCTTTGAGACGCCTGGGCAGGCACGGGCTGAGAAGCCGGCTGTCCCACGGCTGTTACGTCATCCAGCCTTTTATGTAAGGAGTTGACACTGTCGGTTAATACCTTCCACATATCCACCAACTCTGGTGTCGGCCCCGCAGGGGGTGACATCACACTTATCGGCACCTGCTCCGCCTCCACATAAGCCTCCTCATCAAACATGTCGACACAGCCGTACCGACACACCGCACACACAGGGAATGCTCTGACTGAGGACAGGACCCCACAAAGTCCTTTGGGGAGACAGAGAGAGAGTATGCCAGCACACACCACAGCGCTATATAATCAGGGATTTACACTAACACAAAGTGATTTTCCCTATAGCTGTTTACAAATACAGTTTGCGCCTAAATTTAGTGCCCCCCCCTCTCTTTTTTACCCTTTGAGCCTGGAAACTGCAGGGGAGAGCCTGGGGAGCTGTCTTCCAGCGGAGCTGTGAAGAGGAAATGGCGCTAGTGTGCTGAGTGAGATAGCCCCGCCACCTTCTCGGCGGACTTCTCCCGCTCTTATATTTATATTATGGCTAGAGATGAGCGGGTTCGGTTTCTCTGAATCCGAACCCGCCAGAACTTCATGTTTTTTTTCACGGGTCCGAGCGACTCGGATCTTCCCGCCTTGCTCGGTTAACCCGAGCGCGCCCGAACGTCATCATGACGCTGTCGGATTCTCGCGAGGCTCGGATTCTATCGCGAGACTCGGATTCTATATAAGGAGCCGCGCGTCGCCGCCATTTTCACACGTGCATTGAGATTGATAGGGAGAGGACGTGGCTGGCGTCCTCTCCGTTTAGAATTAGAATAGATTAGAGAGACACTTGATTTACTAATTTTGGGGAGCATACTCAGTAGTGTACAGTGCAGAGTTTTGCTGATAGTGACCAGTGACCACCACTTTTATTTATAATCCGTTCTCTGCCTGAAAAAAGCGATACACAGCACACAGTGACTCAGTCACATACCATATCTGTGTGCACTGCTCAGGCTCAGGCCAGTGTGCTGCATCATCTATTATCTATCTATATATAATATTATATATATCTGTCTGACTGCTCAGCTCACACAGCTTATAATTGTGGGGGAGACTGGGGAGCACTACTGCAGTGCCAGTTATAGGTTATAGCAGGAGCCAGGAGTACATAATATATTATATAGTGAGTGACCACCAGACACACAGTGCAGTTTATTTAATATATCCGTTCTCTGCCTGAAAAAAGCGATACACACAGTGACTCAGTCAGTCACATACCATATCTGTGTGCACTGCTCAGGCTCAGGCCAGTGTGCTGCATCATCTATATATATTATATATCTGTCTGACTGCTCAGCTCACACAGCTTATAATTGTGGGGGAGACTGGGGAGCACTACTGCAGTGCCAGTTATAGGTTATAGCAGGAGCCAGGAGTACATAATATTATATTAAAATTAAACAGTGCACACTTTTGCTGCAGGAGTGCCACTGCCAGTGTGACTAGTGACCAGTGACCTGACCACCAGTATATAATATTAGTAGTATACTATCTCTTTATCAACCAGTCTATATTAGCAGCAGACACAGTACAGTGCGGTAGTTCACGGCTGTGGCTACCTCTGTGTCGGCACTCGGCAGCCCGTCCATAATTGTATATACCACCTAACCGTGGTTTTTTTTTCTTTCTTTATACATACATACTAGTTACGAGTATACTATCTCTTTATCAACCAGTCTATATATTAGCAGCAGACACAGTACAGTGCGGTAGTTCACGGCTGTGGCTACCTCTGTGTCGGCACTCGGCAGCCCGTCCATAATTGTATATACCACCTAACCGTGGTTTTTTTTTCTTTCTTTATACATACATACTAGTTACGAGTATACTATCTCTTTATCAACCAGTCTATATATTAGCAGCAGACACAGTACAGTGCGGTAGTTCACGGCTGTGGCTACCTCTGTGTCGGCACTCGGCAGCCCGTCCATAATTGTATATACCACCTAACCGTGGTTTTTTTTTCTTTCTTTATACATACATACTAGTTACGAGTATACTATCTCTTTATCAACCAGTCTATATTAGCAGCAGACACAGTACAGTGCGGTAGTTCACGGCTGTGGCTACCTCTGTGTCGGCACTCGGCAGCCCGTCCATAATTGTATATACCACCTAACCGTGGTTTTTTTTTCTTTCTTTATACATACATACTAGTTACGAGTATACTATCTCTTTATCAACCAGTCTATATATTAGCAGCAGACACAGTACAGTGCGGTAGTTCACGGCTGTGGCTACCTCTGTGTCGGCACTCGGCAGCCCGTCCATAATTGTATATACCACCTAACCGTGGGTTTTTTTTTCTTTCTTTATACATACATACTAGTTACGAGTATACTATCTCTTTATCAACCAGTCTATATATTAGCAGCAGACACAGTACAGTGCGGTAGTTCACGGCTGTGGCTACCTCTGTGTCGGCACTCGGCAGCCCGTCCATAATTGTATATACCACCTAACCGTGGTTTTTTTTTCTTTCTTTATACATACATACTAGTTACGAGTATACTATCTCTTTATCAACCAGTCTATATATTAGCAGCAGACACAGTACAGTGCGGTAGTTCACGGCTGTGGCTACCTCTGTGTCGGCACTCGGCAGCCCGTCCATAATTGTATATACCACCTAACCGTGGTTTTTTTTTCTTTCTTTATACATACATACTAGTTACGAGTATACTATCTCTTTATCAACCAGTCTATATATTAGCAGCAGACACAGTACAGTGCGGTAGTTCACGGCTGTGGCTACCTCTGTGTCGGCACTCGGCAGCCCGTCCATAATTGTATATACCACCTAACCGTGGTTTTTTTTTCTTTCTTTATACATACATACTAGTTACGAGTATACTATCTCTTTATCAACCAGTCTATATATTAGCAGCAGACACAGTACAGTGCGGTAGTTCACGGCTGTGGCTACCTCTGTGTCGGCACTCGGCAGCCCGTCCATAATTGTATATACCACCTAACCGTGGGTTTTTTTTCTTTCTTTATACATACATACTAGTTACGAGTATACTATCTCTTTATCAACCAGTCTATATATTAGCAGCAGACACAGTACAGTGCGGTAGTTCACGGCTGTGGCTACCTCTGTGTCGGCACTCGGCAGCCCGTCCATAATTGTATATACCACCTAACCGTGGTTTTTTTTTCTTTCTTTATACATACATACTAGTTACGAGTATACTATCTCTTTATCAACCAGTCTATATATTAGCAGCAGACACAGTACAGTGCGGTAGTTCACGGCTGTGGCTACCTCTGTGTCGGCACTCGGCAGCCCGTCCATAATTGTATATACCACCTAACCGTGGTTTTTTTTTCTTTCTTTATACATACATACTAGTTACGAGTATACTATCTCTTTATCAACCAGTCTATATATTAGCAGCAGACACAGTACAGTGCGGTAGTTCACGGCTGTGGCTACCTCTGTGTCGGCACTCGGCAGCCCGTCCATAATTGTATATACCACCTAACCGTGGTTTTTTTTTCTTTCTTTATACATACATACTAGTTACGAGTATACTATCTCTTTATCAACCAGTCTATATATTAGCAGCAGACACAGTACAGTGCGGTAGTTCACGGCTGTGGCTACCTCTGTGTCGGCACTCGGCAGCCCGTCCATAATTGTATACTAGTATCCAATCCATCCATCTCCATTGTTTACCTGAGGTGCCTTTTAGTTGTGCCTATTAAAATATGGAGAACAAAAATGTTGAGGTTCCAAAATTAGGGAAAGATCAAGATCCACTTCCACCTCGTGCTGAAGCTGCTGCCACTAGTCATGGCCGAGACGATGAAATGCCAGCAACGTCGTCTGCCAAGGCCGATGCCCAATGGCATAGTACAGAGCATGTCAAAACCAAAACACCAAATATCAGTAAAAAAAGGACTCCAAAACCTAAAATAAAATTGTCGGAGGAGAAGCGTAAACTTGCCAATATGCCATTTACCACACGGAGTGGCAAGGAACGGCTGAGGCCCTGGCCTATGTTCATGGCTAGTGGTTCAGCTTCACATGAGGATGGAAGCACTCAGCCTCTCGCTAGAAAACTGAAAAGACTCAAGCTGGCAAAAGCACCGCAAAGAACTGTGCGTTCTTTGAAATCCCAAATCCACAAGGAGAGTCCAATTGTGTCGGTTGCGATGCCTGACCTTCCCAACACTGGACGTGAAGAGCATGTGCCTTCCACCATTTGCACGCCCCCTGCAAGTGCTGGAAGGAGCACCCGCAGTCCAGTTCCTGATAGTCAGATTGAAGATGTCAGTGTTGAAGTACACCAGGATGAGGAGGATATGGGTGTTGCTGGCGCTGGGGAGGAAATTGACCAGGAGGATTCTGATGGTGAGGTGGTTTGTTTAAGTCAGGCACCCGGGGAGACACCTGTTGTCCGTGGGAGGAATATGGCCGTTGACATGCCAGGTGAAAATACCAAAAAAATCAGCTCTTCGGTGTGGAGGTATTTCACCAGAAATGCGGACAACAGGTGTCAAGCCGTGTGTTCCCTTTGTCAAGCTGTAATAAGTAGGGGTAAGGACGTTAACCACCTCGGAACATCCTCCCTTATACGTCACCTGCAGCGCATTCATAATAAGTCAGTGACAAGTTCAAAAACTTTGGGTGACAGCGGAAGCAGTCCACTGACCAGTAAATCCCTTCCTCTTGTAACCAAGCTCACGCAAACCACCCCACCAACTCCCTCAGTGTCAATTTCCTCCTTCCCCAGGAATGCCAATAGTCCTGCAGGCCATGTCACTGGCAAGTCTGACGAGTCCTCTCCTGCCTGGGATTCCTCCGATGCATCCTTGCGTGTAACGCCTACTGCTGCTGGCGCTGCTGTTGTTGCCGCTGGGAGTCGATGGTCATCCCAGAGGGGAAGTCGTAAGCCCACTTGTACTACTTCCAGTAAGCAATTGACTGTTCAACAGTCCTTTGCGAGGAAGATGAAATATCACAGCAGTCATCCTACTGCAAAGCGGATAACTGAGTCCTTGACAACTATGTTGGTGTTAGACGTGCGTCCGGTATCCGCCGTTAGTTCACAGGGAACTAGACAATTTATTGAGGCAGTGTGCCCCCGTTACCAAATACCATCTAGGTTCCACTTCTCTAGGCAGGCGATACCGAGAATGTACACGGACGTCAGAAAAAGACTCACCAGTCTCCTAAAAAATGCAGTTGTACCCAATGTCCACTTAACCACGGACATGTGGACAAGTGGAGCAGGGCAGGGTCAGGACTATATGACTGTGACAGCCCACTGGGTAGATGTATGGACTCCCGCCGCAAGAACAGCAGCGGCGGCACCAGTAGCAGCATCTCGCAAACGCCAACTCTTTCCTAGGCAGGCTACGCTTTGTATCACCGCTTTCCAGAATACGCACACAGCTGAAAACCTCTTACGGCAACTGAGGAAGATCATCGCGGAATGGCTTACCCCAATTGGACTCTCCTGTGGATTTGTGGCATCGGACAACGCCAGCAATATTGTGTGTGCATTAAATATGGGCAAATTCCAGCACGTCCCATGTTTTGCACGTACCTTGAATTTGGTGGTGCAGAATTTTTAAAAAAACGACAGGGGCGTGCAAGAGATGCTGTCGGTGGCCAGAAGAATTGCGGGACACTTTCGGCGTACAGGCACCACGTACAGAAAACTGGAGCACCACCAAAAACTACTGAACCTGCCCTGCCATCATCTGAAGCAAGAAGTGGTAACGAGGTGGAATTCAACCCTCTATATGCTTCAGAGGTTGGAGGAGCAGCAAAAGGCCATTCAAGCCTATACAATTGAGCACGATATAGTAGGTGGAATGCACCTGTCTCAAGTGCAGTGGAGAATGATTTCAACGTTGTGCAAGGTTCTGATGCCCTTTGAACTTGCCACACGTGAAGTCAGTTCAGACACTGCCAGCCTGAGTCAGGTCATTCCCCTCATCAGGCTTTTGCAGAAGAAGCTGGAGGCATTGAAGAAGGAGCTAAAAGGGAGCGATTCCGCTAGGCATGTGGGACTTGTGGATGCAGCCCTTAATTCGCTTAACAAGGATTCACGGGTGGTCAATCTGTTGAAATCAGAGCACTACATTTTGGCCACCGTGCTCGATCCTAGATTTAAAGCCTACCTTGGATCTCTCTTTCCGGCAGACACAGGTCTGCTGGGGTTGAAAGACCTGCTGGTGACAAAATTGTCAAGTCAAGCGGAACGCGACCTGTCAACATCTCCTCCTTCACATTCTCCCGCAACTGGGGGTGCGAGGAAAAGGCTCAGAATTCCGAGCCCACCCGCTGGCGGTGATGCAGGGCAGTCTGGAGCGACTGCTGATGCTGACATCTGGTCCGGACTGAAGGACCTGACAACGATTACGGACATGTCGTCTACTGTCACTGCATATGATTCTCTCAACATTGATAGAATGGTGGAGGATTATATGAGTGACCGCATCCAAGTAGGCACGTCACACAGTCCGTACTTATACTGGCAGGAAAAAGAGGCAATTTGGAGGCCCTTGCACAAACTGGCTTTATTCTACCTAAGTTGCCCTCCCACAAGTGTGTACTCCGAAAGAGTGTTTAGTGCCGCCGCTCACCTTGTCAGCAATCGGCGTACGAGGTTACATCCAGAAAATGTGGAGAAGATGATGTTCATTAAAATGAATTATAATCAATTCCTCCGCGGAGACATTGACCAGCAGCAATTGCCTCCACAAAGTACACAGGGAGCTGAGATGGTGGATTCCAGTGGGGACGAATTGATAATCTGTGAGGAGGGGGATGTACACGGTGATATATCGGAGGGTGAAGATGAGGTGGACATCTTGCCTCTGTAGAGCCAGTTTGTGCAAGGAGAGATTAATTGCTTCTTTTTTGGGGGGGGTCCAAACCAACCCGTCATATCAGTCACAGTCGTGTGGCAGACCCTGTCACTGAAATGATGGGTTGGTTAAAGTGTGCATGTCCTGTTTTGTTTATACAACATAAGGGTGGGTGGGAGGGCCCAAGGACAATTCCATCTTGCACCTCTTTTTTCTTTTCTTTTTCTTTGCATCATGTGCTGATTGGGGAGGGTTTTTTTGGAAGGGACATCCTGCGTGACACTGCAGTGCCACTCCTAGATGGGCCCGGTGTTTGTGTCGGCCACTAGGGTCGCTAATCTTACTCACACAGCTACCTCATTGCGCCTCTTTTTTTCTTTGCGTCATGTGCTGTTTGGGGAGGGTTTTTTGGAAGGGACATCCTGCGTGACACTGCAGTGCCACTCCTAGATGGGCCCGGTGTTTGTGTCGGCCACTAGGGTCGCTAATCTTACTCACACAGCTACCTCATTGCGCCTCTTTTTTTCTTTGCGTCATGTGCTGTTTGGGGAGGGTTTTTTGGAAGGGACATCCTGCGTGACACTGCAGTGCCACTCCTAGATGGGCCCGGTGTTTGTGTCGGCCACTAGGGTCGCTAATCTTACTCACACAGCTACCTCATTGCGCCTCTTTTTTTCTTTGCGTCATGTGCTGTTTGGGGAGGGTTTTTTGGAAGGGACATCCTGCGTGACACTGCAGTGCCACTCCTAGATGGGCCCGGTGTTTGTGTCGGCCACTAGGGTCGCTAATCTTACTCACACAGCTACCTCATTGCGCCTCTTTTTTTCTTTGCGTCATGTGCTGTTTGGGGAGGGTTTTTTGGAAGGGACATCCTGCGTGACACTGCAGTGCCACTCCTAGATGGGCCCGGTGTTTGTGTCGGCCACTAGGGTCGCTAATCTTACTCACACAGCTACCTCATTGCGCCTCTTTTTTTCTTTGCGTCATGTGCTGTTTGGGGAGGGTTTTTTGGAAGGGACATCCTGCGTGACACTGCAGTGCCACTCCTAGATGGGCCCGGTGTTTGTGTCGGCCACTAGGGTCGCTAATCTTACTCACACAGCTACCTCATTGCGCCTCTTTTTTTCTTTGCGTCATGTGCTGTTTGGGGAGGGTTTTTTGGAAGGGACATCCTGCGTGACACTGCAGTGCCACTCCTAGATGGGCCCGGTGTTTGTGTCGGCCACTAGGGTCGCTTATCTTACTCACACAGCGACCTCGGTGCAAATTTTAGGACTAAAAATAATATTGTGAGGTGTGAGGTATTCAGAATAGACTGAAAATGAGTGTAAATTATGGTTTTTGAGGTTAATAATACTTTGGGATCAAAATGACCCCCAAATTCTATGATTTAAGCTGTTTTTTAGTGTTTTTTGAAAAAAACACCCGAATCCAAAACACACCCGAATCCGACAAAAAAAATTCGGTGAGGTTTTGCCAAAACGCGTTCGAACCCAAAACACGGCCGCGGAACCGAACCCAAAACCAAAACACAAAACCCGAAAAATTTCAGGCGCTCATCTCTAATTATGGCGGGGGATTTTTGCACATATATAGTTTATTAGACTATATTATGTGCTGTTCGCCATGTAAGGTACTCTAATTGCAGCCCAGGGTGCCCCCCCCAGCGCCCTGCACCCATCAGTGACCGGAGTATGTGGTGTGCATAGGGAGCAATGGCGCACAGCTGCAGTGCTGTGCGCTACCTTAATGAAGACCGGAGTCTTCAGCCGCCGATTTTCAGGATGTTCTTCTTGCTTCTGGCTCTGCAAGGGGGACGGCGGCGCAGCTCCGGGACCAGACGACCGAGGCTGGGCCTGTGTTCGATCCCTCTGGAGCTAATGGTGTCCAGTAGCCTAAGAAGCCCAAGCTAGCTGCAAGCAGGTAGGTTCGCTTTCGTAGCAGTGAGTCTGTTGCCAGCAGATCTCACTGAAAATAAAAAACCTAACAAATACTTTCTTTACTATAAGCTCAGGAGAGCCCCTAGTGTGCAACCAGCTCGAGCCGGGCACAGATTCTAACTGAGGTCTGGAGGAGGGGCATAGAGGGAGGAGCCAGTGCACACCAGATAGTACCTAATCTTTCTTTTAGAGTGCCCAGTCTCCTGCGGAGCCCGTCTATTCCCCATGGTCCTTACGGAGTACCCAGCATCCACTAGGACGTCAGAGAAAGATCCATTAACCACAACGCGCTGCTCCCTATTATTTAACCAGTTTTTGACCCAAGTGCATATTGTGCTTCCTAGCCCTGATTCTTGTAGCTTGTAGATAAGTCTCATGTGTAGTACAGTGTCGAATGCTTTGGCAAAATCTAAAAAGATTACATCCACCTCTTTACCCTGATCTAGGTTTGCGCTTACTGTTTCATAAAAGCCAAGTAAGTTGGTTTGACAGGATCTGTCCTTCATAAACCCATGTTGATTCCTTTTAATTACCTTATTGACTTCAAGGAACTTCTGAATACTGGCCCTCATTCCGAGTTGATCGGTCGCAAGGCGAATTTAGCAGAGTTACACACGCTAAGCCGCCGCCTACTGGGAGTGAATCTTAGCTTCTTAAAATTGCGACCGATGTATTCGCAATATTGCGATTACTAACTACTTAGCAGTTTCAGAGTAGCTCCAGACTTACTCTGCCTGTGCGATCATTTCAGTGCTTGTCGTTTCTGGTTGACGTCACAAACACACCCAGCGTTCGCCCAGGCACTCCCACCGTTTCCCCGGCCACTCCTGCGTTTTTTCCGGAAACGGTTGCGTTTTCAGCCACACGCCCCTGAAACGCCGTGTTTCCGCCCAGTAACACCCATTTCCTGTCAATCACATTACGATCGCCGGAGCGAAGAAAAAGCCGTGAGTAAAAATACTTTCTTCATAGTAAAGTTACTTGGCGCAGTCGCAGTGCGAACATTGCGCATGCGTACTAAGCGGATTTTCACTGCGATGCGATGAAAAATACCGAGCGAACAACTCGGAATGAGGGCCACTATCTCTTAGAATACCTTCCAATACTTTCCCCACTATAGATGTAAGACTAACTGGTCTATAATTACCTGGTTCAGCTTTACTTCCCTTTTTGAATATAGGCACTACTTCCGCTATACGCCAGTCTTTGGGAACCATACCTGATATTACTGAATCCTTAAAGATCAAAAATAGCGGTTTTGCAAGTTCAGAGTGAAGCTCCATTAGAACCCTTGGGTGAATACTAGAGATGAGCGCCGGAAATTTTTCGGGTTTTGTGTTTTGGTTTTGGGTTCGGTTCCGCGGCCGTGTTTTGGGTTCGACCGCGTTTTGGCAAAACCTCACCGAATTTTTTTTGTCGGATTCGGGTGTGTTTTGGATTCGGGTGTTTTTTTAAAAAAACCCTAAAAAACAGCTTAAATCATAGAATTTGGGGGTAATTTTGATCCCAAAGTATTATTAACCTCAAAAAACATAATTTACACTCATTTTCAGCCTATTCTGAACACATCACACCTCACAATATTATTTTTAGTCCTAAAATTTGCACCGAGGTCGCTGTGTGAGTAAGATAAGCGACCCTAGTGGCCGACACAAACACCGGGCCCATCTAGGAGTGGCACTGCAGTGTCACGCAGGATGGCCCTTCCAAAAAACCCTCCCCAAACAGCACATGACGCAAAGAAAAAAAGAGGCGCAATGAGGTAGCTGACTGTGTGAGTAAGATTAGCGACCCTAGTGGCCGACACAAACACCGGGCACATCTAGGAGTGGCACTGCAGTGTCACGCAGGATGTCCCTTCCAAAAAACCCTCCCCAAACAGCACATGACGCAAAGAAAAAAAGAGGCGCAATGAGGTAGCTGTGTGAGTAAGATTAGCGACCCTAGTGGCCGACACAAACACCGGGCCCATCTAGGAGTGGCACTGCAGTGTCACGCAGGATGTCCCTTCCAAAAAACCCTCCCCAATCAGCACATGATGCAAAGAAAAAGAAAAGAAAAAAGAGGTGCAAGATGGAATTATCCTTGGGCCCTCCCACCCACCCTTATGTTGTATAAACAAAACAGGACATGCACACTTTAACCAACCCATCATTTCAGTGACAGGGTCTGCCACACGACTGTGACTGATATGACGGGTTGGTTTGGACCCCCCCCAAAAAAGAAGCAATTAATCTCTCCTTGCACAAACTGGCTCTACAGAGGCAAGATGTCCACCTCATCTTCACCCTCCGATATATCACCGTGTACATCCCCCTCCTCACAGATTATCAATTCGTCCCCACTGGAATCCACCATCTCAGCTCCCTGTGTACTTTGTGGAGGCAATTGCTGCTGGTCAATGTCTCCGCGGAGGAATTGATTATAATTCATTTTAATGAACATCATCTTCTCCACATTTTCTGGATGTAACCTCGTACGCCGATTGCTGACAAGGTGAGCGGCGGCACTAAACACTCTTTCGGAGTACACACTTGTGGGAGGGCAACTTAGGTAGAATAAAGCCAGTTTGTGCAAGGGCCTCCAAATTGCCTCTTTTTCCTGCCAGTATAAGTACGGACTGTGTGACGTGCCTACTTGGATGCGGTCACTCATATAATCCTCCACCATTCTATCAATGTTGAGAGAATCATATGCAGTGACAGTAGACGACATGTCCGTAATCGTTGTCAGGTCCTTCAGTCCGGACCAGATGTCAGCATCAGCAGTCGCTCCAGACTGCCCTGCATCACCGCCAGCGGGTGGGCTCGGAATTCTGAGCCTTTTCCTCGCACCCCCAGTTGCGGGAGAATGTGAAGGAGGAGATGTTGACAGGTCGCGTTCCGCTTGACTTGACAATTTTGTCACCAGCAGGTCTTTCAACCCCAGCAGACCTGTGTCTGCCGGAAAGAGAGATCCAAGGTAGGCTTTAAATCTAGGATCGAGCACGGTGGCCAAAATGTAGTGCTCTGATTTCAACAGATTGACCACCCGTGAATCCTTGTTAAGCGAATTAAGGGCTGCATCCACAAGTCCCACATGCCTAGCGGAATCGCTCCGTGTTAGCTCCTTCTTCAATGCCTCCAGCTTCTTCTGCAAAAGCCTGATGAGGGGAATGACCTGACTCAGGCTGGCAGTGTCTGAACTGACTTCACGTGTGGCAAGTTCAAAGGGCATCAGAACCTTGCACAACGTTGAAATCATTCTCCACTGCACTTGAGACAGGTGCATTCCATCTCCTATATCGTGCTCAATTGTATAGGCTTGAATGGCCTTTTGCTGCTCCTCCAACCTCTGAAGCATATAGAGGGTTGAATTCCACCTCGTTACCACTTCTTGCTTCAGATGATGGCAGGGCAGGTTCAGTAGTTTTTGGTGGTGCTCCAGTCTTCTGTACGTGGTGCCTGTACGCCGAAAGTGTCCCGCAATTTTTCTGGCCACCGACAGCATCTCTTGCACGCCCCTGTCGTTTTTTAAAAAATTCTGCACCACCAAATTCAAGGTATGTGCAAAACATGGGACGTGCTGGAATTTGCCCATATTTAATGCACACACAATATTGCTGGCGTTGTCCGATGCCACAAATCCACAGGAGAGTCCAATTGGGGTAAGCCATTCCGCGATGATCTTCCTCAGTTGCCGTAAGAGGTTTTCAGCTGTGTGCGTATTCTGGAAAGCGGTGATACAAAGCGTAGCCTGCCTAGGAAAGAGTTGGCGTTTGCGAGATGCTGCTACTGGTGCCGCCGCTGCTGTTCTTGCGGCGGGAGTCCATACATCTACCCAGTGGGCTGTCACAGTCATATAGTCCTGACCCTGCCCTGCTCCACTTGTCCACATGTCCGTGGTTAAGTGGACATTGGGTACAACTGCATTTTTTAGGACACTGGTGAGTCTTTTTCTGACGTCCGTGTACATTCTCGGTATCGCCTGCCTAGAGAAGTGGAACCTAGATGGTATTTGGTAACGGGGGCACACTGCCTCAATAAATTGTCTAGTTCCCTGTGAACTAACGGCGGATACCGGACGCACGTCTAACACCAACATAGTTGTCAAGGACTCAGTTATCCGCTTTGCAGTAGGATGACTGCTGTGATATTTCATCTTCCTCGCAAAGGACTGTTGAACAGTCAATTGCTTACTGGAAGTAGTACAAGTGGGCTTACGACTTCCCCTCTGGGATGACCATCGACTCCCAGCGGCAACAACAGCAGCGCCAGCAGCAGTAGGCGTTACACGCAAGGATGCATCGGAGGAATCCCAGGCAGGAAAGGACTCGTCAGACTTGCCAGTGACATGGCCTGCAGGACTATTGGCATTCCTGGGGAAGGAGGAAATTGACACTGAGGGAGTTGGTGGGGTGGTTTGCGTGAGCTTGGTTACAAGAGGAAGGGATTTACTGGTCAGTGGACTGCTTCCGCTGTCACCCAAAGTTTTTGAACTTGTCACTGACTTATTATGAATGCGCTGCAGATGACGTATAAGGGAGGATGTTCCGAGGTGGTTAACGTCCTTACCCCTACTTATTACAGCTTGACAAAGGGAACACACGGCTTGACACCTGTTGTCCGCATTTCTGGTGAAATACCTCCACACCGAAGAGCTGATTTTTTTGGTATTTTCACCTGGCATGTCAACGGCCATATTCCTCCCACGG
This sequence comes from Pseudophryne corroboree, assembly GCF_028390025.1. Taxonomy (NCBI): domain Eukaryota; kingdom Metazoa; phylum Chordata; class Amphibia; order Anura; family Myobatrachidae; genus Pseudophryne; species Pseudophryne corroboree. Next base: position 452,211,811 of record NC_086450.1, on the reverse strand, counting down.
ACAACAGGTGTCTCCCCGGGTGCCTGACTTAAACAAACCACCTCACCATCAGAATCCTCCTGGTCAATTTCCTCCCCAGCGCCAGCAACACCCATATCCTCCTCATCCTGGTGTACTTCAACACTGACATCTTCAATCTGACTATCAGGAACTGGACTGCGGGTGCTCCTTCCAGCACTTGCAGGGGGCATGCAAATAGTGGAAGGCGCATGCTCTTCACGTCCAGTGTTGGGAAGGTCAGGCATCGCAAACGACACAATTGGACTCTCCTTGTGGATTTGGGATTTCAAAGAACGCACAGTTCTTTGCGGTGCTTTTGCCAGCTTGAGTCTTTTCAGTTTTCTAGCGAGAGGCTGAGTGCTTCCATCCTCATGTGAAGCTGAACCACTAGCCATGAACATAGGCCAGGGCCTCAGCCGTTCCTTGCCACTCCGTGTGGTAAATGGCATATTGGCAAGTTTACGCTTCTCCTCCGACAATTTTATTTTAGGTTTTGGAGTCCTTTTTTTTCTGATATTTGGTGTTTTGGATTTGACATGCTCTGTACTATGACATTGGGCATCGGCCTTGGCAGACGACGTTGCTGGCATTTCATCGTCTCGGCCATGACTAGTGGCAGCAGCTTCAGCACGAGGTGGAAGTGGATCTTGATCTTTCCCTAATTTTGGAACCTCAACTTTTTTGTTCTCCATATTTTATAGGCAGAACTAAAAGGCACCTCAGGTAAACAATGGAGATGGATGGATTGGATACTAGTATACAATTATGGACGGACTGCCACGGTTAGGTGGTATAAAAAAACCACGGTTAGGTGGTATATATTATAATAATAATACAATTATGGATGGACGGACTGCCTGCCGACTGCCGACACAGAGGTAGCCACAGCCGTGAACTACCGCACTGTACACTGGTTGATAAAGAGATAGTAGTATACTCGTAACAACTAGTATGACACTATGACGACGGTATAAAGAATGAAAAAAAAACCACGGTTAGGTGGTATATATTATAATAATAATACAATTATGGATGGACGGACTGCCTGCCGACTGCCGACACAGAGGTAGCCACAGCCGTGAACTACCGCACTGTACACTGGTTGATAAAGAGATAGTAGTATACTCGTAACAACTAGTATGACACTATGACGACGGTATAAAGAATGAAAAAAAAACCACGGTTAGGTGGTATATATTATAATAATAATACAATTATGGATGGACGGACTGCCTGCCGACTGCCGACACAGAGGTAGCCACAGCCGTGAACTACCGCACTGTACACTGGTTGATAAAGAGATAGTAGTATACTCGTAACAACTAGTATGACACTATGACGACGGTATAAAGAATGAAAAAAAAACCACGGTTAGGTGGTATATATTATAATAATAATACAATTATGGATGGACGGACTGCCTGCCGACTGCCGACACAGAGGTAGCCACAGCCGTGAACTACCGCACTGTACACTGGTTGATAAAGAGATAGTAGTATACTCGTAACAACTAGTATGACACTATGACGACGGTATAAAGAATGAAAAAAAAACCACGGTTAGGTGGTATATATTATAATAATAATACAATTATGGATGGACGGACTGCCTGCCGACTGCCGACACAGAGGTAGCCACAGCCGTGAACTACCGCACTGTACACTGGTTGATAAAGAGATAGTAGTATACTCGTAACAACTAGTATGACACTATGACGACGGTATAAAGAATGCAAAAAAAACCACAGTTAGGTGGTATATATTATAATAATAATACAATTATGGATGGACGGACTGCCTGCCGACTGCCGACACAGAGGTAGCCACAGCCGTGAACTACCGCACTGTACACTGGTTGATAAAGAGATAGTAGTATACTCGTAACAATTAGGATGACACTATGACGGTATAAAGAATGAAAAAAAAACCACGGTTAGGTGGTAGGTATATAATAATAAATAATACAATTCTGGTCGGACGGACTGCCTGCCATGTGCCGACACAGAGGTAGCCACAGCCGTGAACTACCGCACTGTACACTGGTTGATAAAGAGATAGTAGTATACTCGTAACAATTAGGATGACACTATGACGGTATAAAGAATGAAAAAAAAACCACGGTTAGGTGGTAGGTATATAATAATAAATAATACAATTCTGGTCGGACGGACTGCCTGCCGTGTGCCGACACAGAGGTAGCCACAGCCGTGAACTACCGCACTGTACACTGGTTGATAAAGAGATAGTAGTATACTCGTAACAATTAGGATGACACTATGACGGTATAAAGAATGAAAAAAAAACCACGGTTAGGTGGTAGGTATATAATAATAAATAATACAATTCTGGTCGGACGGACTGCCTGCCGTGTGCCGACACAGAGGTAGCCACAGCCGTGAACTACCGCACTGTACACTGGTTGATAAAGAGATAGTAGTATACTCGTAACAATTAGGATGACACTATGACGGTATAAAGAATGAAAAAAAAACCACGGTTAGGTGGTAGGTATATAATAATAAATAATACAATTCTGGTCGGACGGACTGCCTGCCGTGTGCCGACACAGAGGTAGCCACAGCCGTGAACTACCGCACTGTACACTGGTTGATAAAGAGATAGTAGTATACTCGTAACAATTAGGATGACACTATGACGGTATAAAGAATGAAAAAAAAACCACGGTTAGGTGGTAGGTATATAATAATAAATAATACAATTCTGGTCGGACGGACTGCCTGCCGTGTGCCGACACAGAGGTAGCCACAGCCGTGAACTACCGCACTGTACTGTGTCTGCTGCTAATATAGACTGGTTGATATTTAAAGAGATATTAGTAGTATACAACAATACTATACTGGTGGTCAGGCACTGGTCACCACTCCTGCAGCAAAAGTGTGCACTGTTAATTAATATAATTGTACTCCTGGCTCCTGCTAACAACCTGCAGTGCTCCCCAGTCTCCCCCACAATTAATTATAAGCTTTTAATTTATACATTGATGACTGTGCAGCACACTGGGCTGAGCTGAGTGCACACAGACTGAGTCACACTGTGTGACTGACTGTGCTGTGTATCGTTTTTTTTTTCAGGCAGAGAACGGATATAGCAGAGAGAAGTGAACGGATATATTATATTAAATAAAAGTTAACTAGCAACTGCACTGGTCACTGACTGTGGTAAACTAACTCTGTCTGCGACTCTGCACAATCTCTCTCTATCTAATCTATCTATCTCTATTCTAATGGAGAGGACGCCAGACACGTCCTCTCCCTATCAATCTCAATGCACGAGTGAAAATGGCGGCGACGCGCGGCTCCTTATATAGAATCCGAGTCTCGCGATAGAATCCGAGCCTCGCGAGAATCCGACAGCGTCATGATGACGTTCGGGCGCGCTCGGGTTAACCGAGCAAGGCGGGAAGATCCGAGTCGCTCGGACCCGTGGAAAAAAAAGTGAAGTTCGTGCGGGTTCGGATTCAAAGAAACCGAACCCGCTCATCTCTAGAATACCATCGGGTCCTGGTGATTTATTAATCTTTAAATGTTTTAATCGGTCACAGACTACTTCCTCGCTTAAATAAGTACCTATCAGTGGGATATTCTCATTGAGATTATGTGTTAGTCCCTGAATTGGGTCCTCTCTAGTAAATACTGTTGAAAAAAACTCATTTAGTGTATCCGCTATGTCATTATCATTTTTGCTTAAGACTCCCAACTTGTCTTTTAAAGGGCCTAAACTCTCCTTCTTTAATCTCTTGCTATTAATGTATTTAAAGAATTTTTGGGGATTCGCTTTGCTTTCCTTTGCTACTAATTTTTCAGTTTCTACTTTAGCCGCTCTTATTTCCTTTTTGTGTATTTTGTTACATTCCTTATAGTGCTGAAATGACTCTGCTTCCCCGTCAGATTTGTATTTTTTAAATGCTCGCTTTTTCTTGCCCATAAGTTCCTTTATCTTATTGTTAAGCCACATCGGTTTATGATTTTTATTCCTTTTTTTGCTGCTCGTAGGAATAAATTTGAGTGTATTTTTAGCTAGCAGGAATTTTAGTACCTCCCATTTCTCCGTAATATTTTTTCCTAAAAACAAACCTTCCCATTCAATATCCCTGAAAAATACCCTCATCTTTTCAAAATTCGCTTTGCTAAAGTTTAGAGTCCTAGTTGAGCCAGTATAGGGCTGTTTATGAAAACTGATATTGAATGTGACCATATTGTGGTCGCTGTTTCCTATGGGTTCCCCTACTATAATACCTGATACCAAATCCCCATTGTTTGTTAATACCAGGTCTAAGATTGCATTGTACCTAGTTGGTTCCTCAATTAGTTGAACTAAGTAGTTATCATTAAGTGTGTTTAAAAACATATTGCCCCTAGCAGTATCACATGAATCGTTTTTCCAGTTTATCTCTGGATAGTTAAAATCTCCCATCACTACTATGTCTCCTACTCCTGCTGCTCTTTCAATTTGCTTTAGTAACAATTCCTCATCACATACGTTGATACCAGGCGGCCTATAGCATACACCCAATACTAACTTTTTTATTCCTTTTTCCCCGCATGCAATTTCTACCCATAATGTCTCGACAGTGTCTACAGTCCCCTCCTGAATATCTTCCCGTATATCAGGTTTTAAAAACGGCTTTACGTAAAGACACACCCCTCCACCCTTTTTATTTAGTCTGTCTCTCCTAAACAGTGTATAACCCTCTAGATTGACTGTCCAATCATGAGATTCGTCCCACCAAGTTTCAGTAATGCCTATAATATCATACTGTTTGCTTGCTGCAAGTATTTCTAGTTCGCCCTTTTTACCAGTAATGCTTCTAGCGTTTACATACATACAACTAAGATAAGTATTTTCCCTTGCGTTAGGGACATCTTTCACCTTATGTAGCAATGATGACCTGTAATCGTCATTGGTTAGTGCTTTGGTAAAATCTCTTTTAGTACCCATGTTAGTAACCTTACCGCCTGCTCTTACCCTCCCCCCCAACTTCTCCCGCATTTCGTTTACTACCGCCATCCACACTATTCTCACTGCACACCCCGTAGTTTCTAGCTAAACCCTCCCCCCAGGCTCCTAGTTTAAAATCTCCTCCAACCTTCTAACCATCCTTCCCCCCAGCACCGCTGCCCCCTCCTCAGTCAGGTGCAATCCGTCATGACAAAAGAGATGACGCCTGACTGAGAAGTCCGCCCAGTGTTCCAGGAACACAAACCCCTCTTTCCTGCACCTATCCCTAAGCCACACATTTACCTCCCTAATCTCCCTCTGCCTCCCTGGACTAGCGGGTGGCACGGGTAATATTTCGGAGAATATTACCTTAGATGTCCTTGCCTCAAGTTTCTTTCCTAAGTCCCTATAGTCTTTCTTAAGGACATCCCACCTTCCGCTAACTTTGTCATTGGTGCCAACGTGCACCAAGACCGTCGGGTCTTTCCCAGCCCCTCCCAACAATCTATCTACCCGGTCCGCGATGTGCCGTACCCGAGCACCCGGGAGACAACAGACTGTACGGCAATCATGGTCCCGGTAGCAGATTGCCCTATCTGCCTTCCTGATGATAGAATCCCCTACCACCACCATCTGACTAGGTACCTCACTATCTTTTATCCCAACTGCACCAGAGGAACCGCTCCTCTGGATGCTAGAGGGCGTAGTCTCCTCCGGCACCGTCACTTCTTCACTATCATCCTCCGATTCCTCGTCCAGTTGGGCAAATTTGTTTGGGTTTGATAGTTCGGAGATGTCGAGCCTCCCCCTCTTTTTCTTCCTTCTAGCTGTGACCCAGCTGGCTACCTGATCATCATCCTCTTCTACCAGTGACCCCTCCCTCAACTCCTCCACCGTTCTGCCTAAACTTCGCTCGAGATTGTGAATCTCCCTCAGTCGCGTAACGGTTTGCTCTAGATCAGTTACCTGGGCTTCCAGGGCAACCGTTCGCACACACCTCGTGCAGATGTAATCACACTGGGCCAGTAGCTCAAGGTGTGCATACATCTTGCACGACATGCACTGAGTGAGGTCCCCAATCACAACCCCTCCCATATTGTTTGTAAGGTCTAACTCCCTGTTACTCTCAAAAAGAATCAAAAAGAAAAAGTAGAAGACAAACAATCTCATTTATACAATAATTAAGCCGGCTTATACTTATCTATATTTGTGCGGTTCTTGGTCCTTCACTTTTATGCAGCCGTAGTACACTCTCCTGAGGCACCGATACTCCACTTAGCAGTTGCAGTTGTTCCAGCTCACTGCACCTCCTTTTCACTCGGCTTACAGCTCCTGCTAAAAAAAAAAGCCCCTCACACACGCACAATCACAGCCCCTCTACTACTCCAAGTAAGAGACCCTCTCACTCACTCACAAGGTCAGCCCCTTGCAGCCTCACCAGAAATTTAATGGTACTGCAAATATGTGTGTTCCTGATTGCGTATTATAAAACTCACCTTTTTCTGTATTCTAACTCACCTTTTGCTGTTACCAACTCACACTTACAAATCCAAGCAACACTTTAAAATACAAGCCCTTACAATGAGCTTATGGGGGCATATGTGTATCTGGCAGTGCACTATTTGGGTCGTATGTGTATTACGCCCCCATTTTCATTGGCCACGCCCTATGTGGCATGTGGCCACACCCATTTTGCGCACACAATACCACTAACAATTTTATTCTACTTGCACTACTATATAATTTATATATTAGGTGATTCATCGCGCCCTACGGGCGCTCTTCACACCGTCGTTAGAGGCTACGCCCCGTTAACCCCTGCATGCCTTTGAACATACGCATTGGCCACACCCATTTTGCGCACATAATACCACTAACAATTTTATTCTACTTGCACAACTGTATATATATATATATATATATATATATATATATATACACACATACTGAAACTTGTAGCCCGGCACTCCCTTGGAAAACGATGTGCCCCAGTGCCCTCAGTAAGGCATTGGTAAAGAGAACAAAAAACTGCGGCACTCAGGGACTGGTGTAGATACAATGTATTATCCAAAAATTACACCCATGGACATCGACGTTTCGGGGGAATCTAACCCCTTTGTTAAGATGTAAGTTACTGGTGCCGAGAATACAAGTGTAGGCAAGAATGACTTGCACCAGCCCTATGCTGTTGACACACCCAAAATATGCAACAATCTCTGTGCGTCTGATTAGCCACCCACCAGTCACCTCCCAGAAATCTCTTCTGCAACCATGCGTCTAAATCTCTGCTTCGGCTCTGTACAAGCAAGGGGCCTGATTCAGATATGTACACTAATGCAATCACAGCTGCGTTCCCATTTGGTCCGGCCCACCAGCTTGTGTCAGTGAGACACGCTGCCGCTCAGTCCGGCGGCAGCGTGTCTCAGCTGTCAGAACAGGGAGGAGAGCGCGGCTGTCGGGTGGGAGCGGCGGCGTGTAGTACTTCAAACCAGCCGCCGGTCCGTGAGCCAATCAGAGCTCGCGGACCGGCAGCCAATCAGGAGCCGCGGCTGCCGGTCCGCGAGCTCTGATTGGCTCTCGAAACGGCGGCTGGTTTGAAGTACTACACGCCGCCGCTCCCACCCGACAGCCGCGCTCTCCTCCGTGTCCCACGGTAAGCAGCACAGAGGGGAGAGGGGAGGGCATCTGTATACCATGCACTGTGGGGGCATTTGTATACCTGGCACTGTGAGGGCATCTGTATAACTGGCACTGTGAGGGGCATTTGTATACCTGGCACTGTAGGGGCACCTGTATACCTGGCACTGTGGGGGCATCTGTATACCTGGCACTGTGGGGACATCTGTATACCTGGCACTGTGAGGGGCATTTGTATACCTGGCACTGTGGGGGCATCTGTATACCTGGCACTGTGGGGGGCATTTGTATACCTGGCACTGTGGGGCATCTCTATACCTGGCACTGTGGGGGCATCTGTATACCTGGCACTGTGGGGACATCTGTATACCTGGCACTGTGAGGGGCATTTGTATACCTGGCACTGTGGGGGCATCTGTATACCTGGCACTGTGGGGGCATCTGTATACCTGGCACTGTGGGGACATCTGTATACCTGGCACTGTGAGGGGCATTTGTATACCTGGCACTGTGGGGGCATCTGTATAACTGGCACTGTGAGGGGCATTTGTATACCTGGCACTGTGGGGGCATCTGTATACCTGGCACTGTGGGGGGGCATTTGTATACCTGGCACTGTGGGAGGCATTTGTATACCAGGCACTGTGGGGGCATCTGTATAACTGGCACTGTGAGGGGCATTTGTATACCTGGCACTGTGGGGGCATCTGTATACCTGGCACTGTGGGGGCATCTGTATACCTGGCACTGTGGGGACATCTGTATACCTGGCACTGTGAGGGGCATTTGTATACCTGGCACTGTGGGGGCATCTGTATACCTGGCACTGTGGAGGCATCTGTATACCTGGCACTGTGGGGACATCTGTATACCTGGCACTGTGAGGGGCATTTGTATACCTGGCACTGTGGGGGCATCTGTATAACTGGCACTGTGAGGGGCATTTGTATACCTGGCACTGTGGGGGCACCTGTATACCTGGCACTGTGGGGGCATCTGTATACCTGGCACTGTGAGGGGCATTTGTATACCAGGCACTGTGGGGGCATCTATACCTGGCACTGTGGGGGCATCTGTATACCTGGCACTGTGGGGGCATCTGTATACCTGGCACTGTGGGGGGCATTTGTATACCTGGCACTGTGGGGGGCATCTGTATACCTGGCACTGTGAGAGGCATTTGTATACCTGGCACTGTGGGGGCATCTGTATACCTGGCACTGTGGGGGCATCTGTATACCTGGCACTGTGGGGACATCTGTATACCTGGCACTGTGAGGGGCATTTGTATACCTGGCACTGTGGGGGCATCTGTATAACTGGCACTGTGAGGGGCATTTGTATACCTGGCACTGTGGGGGCATCTGTATACCTGGCACTGTGGGGGCATCTGTATACCTGGCACTGTGGGGGCATCTATACCTGGCACTGTGGGGCATCTGTATACCTGGCACTGTGGGGGCATCTGTATACCTGGCACTGTGGGGGCATCTGTATACCTGGCACTGTGGGGGGCATTTGTATACCTGGCACTGTGGGGGCATTTGTATACCTGGCACTGTGGGGGCAATTGTGGATCTGGCACGCACTATTGGGGGCATATGTGTATCACGTCCCATTTTAACTGGCCACACCCATTTTTTTGGCACGTGCGCGCCTCCGGCGCGCACACACAGTACCTCTAAGGGGCAGACCTACTGGGGGGCAGGGTCATTTTTTAAGTTGAGAATTTTTGTATGGCCCCCGAAGGATTTTATAAATATCCAAATGGCCCTCGGTAAAAAAAAGGTTCCCCACCCCTGACATACGCAGTGGATGTGAGACAATATGCTTCTGCTGCAGCCACCTGGAAATAGATTGAGACGCCCACCGACGGGAACGTAGACACTGGCGCCATGTTTTCCGCAGCTGTGGGGCTAAACGTAATAGCTGCCGGAGGCGCGGTACTTTCTGAGAGTCTGCCTGCATTTTTAAAGCAGCAATCATTTACAGGGCAAAACCAACCTGTTTTTCCTTGTAAATGATTGGCACTTTAAGTACAGGCAGACTCGCATAAAGCCACCCTCATCTCCGGCAGCTAGCAGCCTATTACATTTAACCCATAGGATGAGATTTGCACTGAAAATGGCGCAACGCGTCTGCTTTTTAGTCGTCACACCCCTTTACCTGCCCCCATACATTTTTGACAATTTTTGAGTAAATCCTTACACTGAGCGACTTCGCAAAGGTCCCTTGGCACATGCGCCGTGCGGCTGCGACACGTGCACATTCAGCCGATAATCGCACTACTGCGCAAATATCGGCATGGCATACATCTATGAATCAGGGAAATCGGGACACTGCGCGGTGTAGCTCAAACGCTTGCACAGGCAAAAAAACATGGCTCCACTGCGTCCGACATCGCTGCTGCGTCCGGCTCAGGCCCTAAAACTTTTAACAAATATAATAAAGAAAAATGAGAAATCTAATAATACATTTTATTTATGGTTAACTAAAAATATGATTCCACGTTATAAAAATCTATAGTCTGTGTAAGGGCCGTGTTACTGCCATCTCTGATGTCATATAAAGCATTTTATTTATTTATGTTATGACATTTTACTTTAATCAATAAGTCATAACTGCCTACCTGACCCTCTCCATGAGGGAGAAAACGCTCTGTTCCTGGACTTTCCTGGTAATGTATGATTGCCATCACCTGTGGTGAGCTAGGTAATTGATAAGAAAGGTGTTTCACCACAGGTGATGGCAATCATACATTACCAGGAAAGTCCAGGAACAGAGCATTTTCTCCCTCATGGAGAGGGTCCGGTAGGCAAGTATGCAATAAGTGAATAAAATAATTAAAATATTTAAAAAATACATGAATAAGTTTTTACACATCTACTGATGATATGTCATAAGAATTGGGAAATAACTGGGTTCTATTATTTACTTTTGCGTCACTTTTATGAAGTTTAATGATACAAAACACAGAACCATTTCTTGCTGATCAGTAACATACAACAGATCTATTGCAATGGTAGAAAGAGACCTGGAACAGACGTCTCTTTGTGAATTAATTACTGCTGTATAATTAGAAAATGAAGTCAGTTGTTCAGTTACTAATTGGAACTGTAGGGACCTGGGAATCCCTGTCACCCATTTACCATACAGAAGCTTCCGCAGGGATTCCTAACACAAGAAGGAAATTGCCGGGAGCTGTACGTGTGGGGACGAGGGCTGGGTCCCTGACCTGGAAATTTATCTCATTACACTAACGAAGTAAAACAATGATGTAATTCCAATGTACATTCTGAAATCAGGTTTTTTTCTCAGTACATTGTATTAAGTTTGTACAATGATAAAGAATCTGTACAGGACAGTATGTGGTTTCATACAACACAGAGTAACATGATAAAGTCACATGAATGTATTTCTACACGTTATAATAAAGTGTTGCTGTTCTATACACATACAGGCTGCAGCCAGTGTGTCGTTACTTATACTTTAATGCAGTGGTTCCCAGACTAGGAGCTCAAGGATGTCTCGCAGACCAGGCTTTAAGGATATCAATGGTTGAGCACAAACAGTTACATCAGAATGACTGAGGCACTGATTAATTCACCTGTGCTCAAGCATAGATACACCAATAAGCTGGACTGTTAGGGCTAAAACACACTACCCGGCTTTTGTTGGCCGGGAAAAAGCCGGACGGCTTTTTCACGTGCCGGCATTGTAGTTAACAGTGTGAGGGGTAGGGTCCCTTCACACTGCACGGCCCCGGCCCGGCTTGCAACCGGGTCTCACTAATGGAAGGTCCGGCGGCCGGGCGGCCGCCGGGCCGTCTTTGTAGCCAGTGAACCGTGTGTGTGAAGGGGAGCTTTCACACACGTTTTTTTCTGAAGCCGTGTCTGATGCTGCGCATGCGCACAGCATCACACACGGCTCCTAGCCGTCTTGTGTGACAGACACTGCCGGTTTCTCCCGGATGGCAAAAAGCCGGACAAAGTTTGTCCAGCTTTTTGTCATCCGGGAAAAACCGGAGTGTGTGTTACAGCCCTTAGGGGATTATGAAAGAGTGCGGGAAACACTGCTTTAATGGATAATGGGGACATTTATTAATTATCAGGTTTTAGACCTTATAAATTAGAATTTTTTTATAGCTGCAATAATAATTCTGTACCGCCTGAGTGTATGAAGAATGACGGCCGCAATGCGATGTGTAACTTAAACGCATCAGCAATCACTTTACTTTGTGCTGTGTGACCCCGAACAGCTTACCGCACTTGTACAGTCATTGCCCTTTCCCGGTAAATTATGGGACATGTTGTGTAAAGGCTACAATGGTTACCGCCATCTTGAGTGGAGTCAACTAAAGAGGCCCACTATTCCGGTGCTTGGTAAATCACACACTATATAATTGCACCAAGCCCCGACACAGTCAAGGGGCCCAAAGCATTACAATAAGTCACATTGATTCATTTTATACCTCTGCCACCTGCCGTGTGTCCCTGCTCTGAGCCACCAGCCCCTCCGTAACTAGTGAGCAGCTCAGCATCGCTTCACTCCGTCACTACCTCCCTGGTGTCACCCACTGCCGCACTCCATCACCCACTGCCTGTTACCCATTTCCTGTGTCACCCTCTGCATCTCTCCATCATCCTCTCCCTGGTATCACCCACTGACTCACTACATCACCCACTGCCTGTTACCCTTTTCCTGGTGTCACCCACTGCATCACTACATCATCCCCTGCCTGGTGTCATCCACTGACTCACTCCATCACCCACTGCCTGTTACCCATTTCCTGTGTCACCCTCTGCATCTCTCCATCATCCTCTCCCTGGTATCACCCACTGACTCACTCCATCACACACTGCCTGTTACCCTTTTCCTGGTGTCACCCACTGCATCACTACATCATCCCCTGCCTGGTGTCATCCACTGACTCACTCCATCACCCACTGCCTGTTACCCATTTCCTGTGTCACCCTCTGCATCTCTCCATCATCCTCTCCCTGGTGTCACCCACTGACTCACTCCATCACACACTGCCTGTTACCCTTTTCCTGGTGTCACTCACTGCATCACTCCATCACCCCCTCCCTGGTGTTAACCACTGTCTCACTCCATCACCCATTCCATGGTATCACCCACTGCCTCACTCCATCACCCACTGCCTGTCACCCTCTCCCTGGTGTCACCTACTGCATCACTCCATCAACCCCTCCCTAGAGTAACCCACTGCCTCACTCCGTCACCTGCTGACTGTCACCCTCACCCTGCTGTCTCGCACTGCCTCACGCCATCACCCGCTGCCTGTCACTGTTTTCCTGGTGTCACCCACTGCATCACTCCATCATACCTTCCATGGTGTCACCCACTGCATCACTGCGTCACCCACGGCCTGTCATCCTCTTCCTGGGGTCACCAACTGCCTCACTCAATCACACGCTGCCTGTCCCCCTATCCCTTGTGTCACACACTACCACACGCCGTAACCCTCTCCGTGATGTCACCGACTGCCTCACTCCATCACCCACAGTCTGTCACCCTCTCCCTGGTGTCACCCGCTGCCTCACTCCATCACTCTCTCACTGGCATCACCCACTAACTCACCCAATCACCCTCTCCCTGATGTCACCCACTAACTCACTCCGTCACCCTCTCCCTGGGGTCACATACTGCCTCACTCCATCAACCACTGCCTGTCACCCTCTCCCGTGCGTCCCGCACTGCCTCATCCATCACACGCTGCCTGTGACCCTCTCCCTTGAGTCACTCACTGCATCACTCCATCACCCACTGCATGTCATCCTCTCCCTGATGTCACCCACTAACTCACTCCGTCAAACTCTTCCTAATGTCACCAACAGCCTTTATGTCACCCTCTCCCTGGGATCACCCACTACCTCATTCCATCAGCCGTTGCCTGTCATTCCCTCACTGGTGTCACCCACTGCCTAACTCCATCCCCTGCTGCCTTTCACTAAGCTGATTGAGCATCTACCAATATATATGCCTTTCACAACCTCCCTGGTATCACACACTACCTCACTCTGCCACTCTCTCCCTGGTGTAACCAACTACCTCACTCGCTGCCTGTCACCCTCTCCCTGATTTCACCCACTGCCTCACTCCGACACCCTCTCCTTGTTGTCACCCACTGGCTCACTCCATCTCCTGCTGCCTGTCACTTCCTCACTGGTGTCACCCACTGCCTCACTCCATCACTCGCTGCCTGTCACCCCCTCCCAGGCATCACATACTACCTCACGCCATCACCCACTCCCTGATGTCACCCACTGCCTCACTCCATCACCCGCTGCCTGTCACCCTCTCCCTGGTTTCACACACTGCCTCACTCCGCCACCCTCTCCCTGGTGTCACCCACTACCTCACTCCATCACACGCTGCCTGTCACCCTCTCCCTCATGTCCCCCACTGCCTCACTCCGTCATCACCTCACTAGTGTCACCCACTACCTCACTCCATTACCCACTGCCTCTCACCCCCTCACTGGTGTAAAATTTTACCTCACGCCATCACCCTCTCCCTGGTGTCACCCACTACCTCACTCCATCACACGCTGCCTGTCACCCTCTCCCTCATGTCCCCCACTGCCTCACTCCGTCATCACCTCACTAGTGTCACCCACTACCTCACTCCATTACCCACTGCCTCTCACCCCCTCACTGGTGTAAAATTTTACCTCACGCCATCACCCTCTCCCTGGTGTCACCCACTACCTCACTCCATTACCCGCTGCCCGTCACCCTCTCACTGGTTTCACCCACTGCCTCACTCCGTCACCCTCTCCCCGGTGTCACCCACTACCTCACTCCATCACCCGCTGCCTGTCACCCTTTCCCTGATGTCACCCACTACCACACTCCGTCACCCTTTCCCCTTGCTTACCCTCTACCTCACTCCATCATCCACTGCCTGTAACCCTATTCCTGGGGTCACCCACTGCCTCACTCCATCACCCGCTGCCTATCACACTCTTCTTGGTGTCACCCACTACCTAACTTCGTCACCCACAGCCTGTCACCCTCTACCTCACACCACCACCCTCGCCCTGGGGTCACCCACTACCTCACTACATCACCCGCTGTGTGTCACCCTCTCCCTGGTGTCACCAACTACCTCACTCCATCACCCACTGCCTTTCACCCTCTCCCTGGTGTCACCCAATACCGCACTCCGTCACCATCTCCTTGGTGTCACCCACTACCTCAATCCATCACCCACTGCCTCTCACGCACTCCCTGGAGTCATCCTCTGCCTCACGTCATCACCATCTCCCTGGTTTCACCCGCTGCATGTCACCCTCTCCCTGATGTTACCCACTGCCTCACTCTGTCACACTCTCCCCGGTGTCAGTCACTACCTCACTCCATTACCCGCTGCCTGTCTCCCTCTCCCGGATGTCATCCACTACCACACTCCGTCAACCTCTTCCTGATGTCTCTCACTACCACACTCCATCACCCTCTCCATGAGATCACCCACTGCCTGTCACCCTTTCCCTCTACCTCACTTCATCATCCACTGCCTGTCACCCTCCTCCTGGGGTCACTGTCACGTCTGGCAGGGTTTGAGGATCTGGCAGCTGAGATTTGCCTGAGGAGGTAGCAGGCTGTGAATGAACCAGATGAGGGGGCTGGATATAGTTCCTTCGCATGGGACACGGAGCAATGAAGAACGTAGGCGGGGTTTGAGAGTCAATGGAAAGTATTTATTATGTACAGGGCTGAGGTAGGGAACTGAGGCTGGAGCACAATGGTTAAAGACGTGGCTGGAGGTGAAGAACTGCGGACTGTGATTTGAAAGACGAGACTGTAGATGATGAACTGTGGAACTGTGGATGGTAGTTGAAAACGTGGCTGGAGACAAGGACTGTGGACTGTGGTTTGGAAAACGAGGCTTGAAGGTAATAATATGCAGGCTGTGGTCAGTGGTACAAAGGCGTGGCTGGTGAAGGAGATCTGTGTTGTGTGGCTTGAAAGACGAGGCAGAAGACCCAGGGCCGACTGTGCCCAAAGAGTCTTACTGGACCGGGTTTTCCAGGAGCGCTTCCACAGGCAGTAGCAGGAAAGAAACGGCAGGGCTGCAGCAGCAGCAACAGAGAACCGACCAAGCAGGATCAGGAGGAACCAGAATACAGCAGGAATCCTGGGAGCACAGGCTAAAGCACCTACAACAGGGTTGTAACTTGAAGCACTGGCATCCCTGTCCTAAACCAGCCCCCTTTTATAGGGAGAGCTTCCCCTGGATTGCCTGGAAGAAACAGGAACTACGCTTAAAACTTGGTCTCCAACATGGCGGCGCCCAGTAATGCCGACCTTTTTGCAAAGCCACATTGCTCACTGCCCCTGGTCTCCCAGCAACGGTTCAGCAAGAGCGACCCGCTGTAGCGGCATCCCGCCGCCACGAGCGGACCCCCTCACCTCCGCTACTGCTGCCCACGGATCCGGCTCAGCAGCCCACCTCCGCCGATGGCCGCACAACGCCATGGAAGCCAGCCCCGCGGCCCCAGCGTACCGGTAAGACTCCGGACGCTGACACTCACCCACTGCCTCACTCCATCACCCGCTGGGTCACACTCTTCTTGGTGTCACCCACTACCTATATCCATCACCCGCTGCCTGTCACCCTCTACCTCACTCCACCACCCTCGCCCTGGGGTCACCCACTACCTCACGCCGTCACCCGCTGCCTGTCACCCTCTCCCTGGTGTCACCATCTACCTCACTCCGTCAACCTCTCCTTGGTGTCACCCACTACCTCACTCCATCACCCGCTGCCTGTCACCCCCTCCCTGTTGTCACATACTACCTCAAGCCATCACCCTCTCCCTGATGTCACACACTGCCTCACTCCACCACCTGTTGCCTGTCACACCCTCACTGGTGTAACATACTATCTCACCCCATCACCCTACCACTGATGTGACCCACTCCCTCGCTCCATCACCCGCTGCCTCTTACCATCTACCTCACGCCATCACCCTCGCCCTGGGGTCACCCACTACCTCACTCCGTCAACCACTGCCTGCAACCCTCTTCCTGATGATGCCCACTACCTCACTCTGTCACCCTCTTCCTTGGGTCACCCACTACTTCACTCCGTCACCAGCTGCCTGTCTCCTTCTCCCTGGTGTCATTTACTTCCTCACTCCATAACCCTCTCCCTGGGGTCACCCACTGCCTGTCACCCACTCCCAGGTGTCACCCACTGCCTCACTCCATCCCCCGCTGCCTTTCACAACCTCCCTGGTTATCACATACATTACTACCTCACTCCATCACTCTTTATATGGGGTCATTCACTGCCTCACTACATCACCTGCTGCATGCCACCCTCTCCCTGGTTTCACCCACTAACTCACTCCGTCACCCGCTCCTTGGTGTCACCCACTGCCTCACTCCATCACCCCTTCCCTGGTGTCTCCACCTGCCTCACTCCATCACCCACTGCCTGTCAACTTTACCGTGGTGTCATCCACTGCTTTACTCCATCACCCTCTCCCTGGTGTCACCCACAAGCTCACTTCATCACCTGCTGCCTGTCACCCTCTTCCAGATGTCATTTACTGCCTCACTCCATCATCCGATGCCTGTCAACTCCTCCCACTGTTACCCAATGCAAACCTCTCCCTGGTGTCACGCAGAGCCCTTGGGTCACCCACTGCCTTTCACCCTCTCCCTGGTGTCACCATCTACCTCACTCCGTCAACCTCTTCCTGATGTCTCTCACTACCTCTCTCCATCACCCTCTCCATGAGATCACCCACTACCTGTCACCCTTTCCCTCTACCTCACTTCATCATTCACTGCCTGTCACCCTCCTACTGGGGTCACCCACTGCCTCACTACATCACCCACTGCCTATCACACTCTTCTTAGTGTCACCCACTACCCATATCCATCACCCGCTGCCTGTCACCCTCTACCTCACTCCACCACCCTCGCCCTGGGGTCACCCACTACCTCACTCTGTCACCCGCTGCATGTCACCCTCTGCCTGGTGTCACCAACTACCTTACTCCATTACGCGCTGCCTTTCACCCTCTCCCTGGTGTCACCATCTACCTCACTCCGTCAACCTCTCCTTGGTGTCACCCACTACCTCACTCCATCACCCGCTGCCTGTCACCCCCTCCCTGTTGTCACATACTACCTCAAGCCATCACCCTCTCCCTGATGTCACACACTGCCTCACTACACCACCTGCTGCCTGTCACCCCCTCACTGGTGTCACCCACTGCCTCACTCCATCATCCACTGCCTGTCCCCCCCTCCCTGGTGTAACATACTATCTCACCCCATCACCCTACCACTGATGTGACCCACTCCCTCGCTTCATCACCCACTGCCTCTTACCATCTACCTCACGCCATCACCCTCGCCCTGGGGTCACCCACTACCTCACTCCGTCAACCACTGCCTGCAACCCTCTTCTTGATGTTACCCACTACTTCACTCCGTCACCAGCTGCCTGTCTCCCTCTCCCTGGTGTCATTTACCTCCTCACTCCATAACCCTCTCCCTGGGGTCACCCACTGCCTGTCACTCGCTCCCAGGTGTCACCCACTGCCTCACTCCATCCCCCACTGCCTTTCACAACCTCCCTGGTATCACATACATTACTACCTCACTTCATCACTCTTTATATGGGGTCATTCACTGCCTCACTCTATCACCTGCTGCATGCCACCCTCTCCCTGGTTTCACCCACTACCTCACTCCGTCACCCGTTCCCAGGTGTCACCCACTGCCTCACTCCATCTCCCGCTGCCTGTCACCCTTTTCCAGGTGTCACCCACTGCCTCACTCCATCACCCCTTCCCTGGTGTCTCCACCTGCCTCACTCCGTCACCCACTGCCTGTCACCTTTACCGTGGTGTCATCCACTGCTTTACTCCATCACCCTCTCCCTGGTGTCACCCACAAGCTCACTTCATCACCTGCTGCCTGTCACCCTCTTCCAGATGTCATTTACTGCCTCACTCCATCATCCGATGCCTGTCAACTCCTCCCACTGTTACCCAATGCAAACCTCTCCCTGGTGTCACGCAGAGCCCTTGGGTCACCCACTGCCTTTCACCCTCTCCCTGGTGTCACCATCTACCTCACTCCGTCAACCTCTTCCTGATGTCTCTCACTACCTCTCTCCATCACCCTCTCCATGAGATCACCCACTACCTGTCACCCTTTCCCTCTACCTCACTTCATCATTCACTGCCTGTCACCCTCCTACTGGGGTCACCCACTGCCTCACTACATCACCCACTGCCTATCACACTCTTCTTAGTGTCACCCACTACCCATATCCATCACCCGCTGCCTGTCACCCTCTACCTCACTCCACCACCCTCGCCCTGGGGTCACCCACTACCTCACTATGTCACCCGCTGCATGTCACCCTCTGCCTGGTGTCACCAACTACCTTACTCCATTACGCGCTGCCTTTCACCCTCTCCCTGGTGTCACCATCTACCTCACTCCGTCAACCTCTCCTTGGTGTCACCCACTACCTCACTCCATCACCCGCTGCCTGTCACCCCCTCCCTGTTGTCACATACTACCTCAAGCCATCACCCTCTCCCTGATGTCACACACTGCCTCACTACACCACCTGCTGCCTGTCACCCCCTCACTGGTGTCACCCACTGCCTCACTCCATCATCCACTGCCTGTCCCCCCCTCCCTGGTGTAACATACTATCTCACCCCATCACCCTACCACTGATGTGACCCACTCCCTCGCTCCATCACCCGCTGCCTCTTACCATCTACCTCACGCCATCACCCTCGCCCTGGGGTCACCCACTACCTCACTCCGTCAACCACTGCCTGCAACCCTCTTCTTGATGTTACCCACTACTTCACTCCGTCACCAGCTGCCTGTCTCCCTCTCCCTGGTGTCATTTACCTCCTCACTCCATAACCCTCTCCCTGGGGTCACCCACTGCCTGTCACTCGCTCCCAGGTGTCACCCACTGCCTCACTCCATCCCCCGCTGCCTTTCACAACCTCCCTGGTATCACATACATTACTACCTCACTTCATCACTCTTTATATGGGGTCATTCACTGCCTCACTCTATCACCTGCTGCATGCCACCCTCTCCCTGGTTTCACCCACTACCTCACTCCGTCACCCGCTCCCAGGTGTCACCCACTGCCTCACTCCATCTCCCGCTGCCTGTCACCCTTTTCCAGGTGTCACCCACTGCCTCACTCGATCACCCCTTCTCTGGTGTCTCCACCTGCCTCACTCCGTCACCCACTGCCTGTCACCTTTACCGTGGTGTCATCCACTGCTTTACTCCATCACCCTCTCCCTGGTGTCACCCACAAGCTCAATTCACCACCTGCTGCCTGTCACCCTCTTCCAGATGTCATTTACTGCCTCACTCCATCATCCGATGCCTGTCAACTCCTCCCACTGTTACCCAATGCAAACCTCTCCCTGGTGTCACGCAGAGCCCTTGGGTCACCCACTGCCTTTCACCCTCTCCCTGGTGTCACCATCTACCTCACTCCGTCAACCTCTTCCTGATGTCTCTCACTACCTCTCTCCATCACCCTCTCCATGAGATCACCCACTACCTGTCACCCTTTCCCTCTACCTCACTTCATCATTCACTGCCTGTCACCCTCCTACTGGGGTCACCCACTGCCTCACTACATCACCCGCTGCCTATCACACTCTTCTTAGTGTCACCCACTACCCATATCCATCACCCGCTGCCTGTCACCCTCTACCTCACTCCACCACCCTCGCCCTGGGGTCACCCACTACCTCACTCCGTCACCCGCTGCATGTCACCCTCTGCCTGGTGTCACCAACTACCTTACTCCATTACCCGCTGCCTTTCACCCTCTCCCTGGTGTCACCATCTACCTCACTCCATCAACCTCTCCTTGGTGTCACCCACTACCTCACTCCATCACCCGCTGCCTGTCACCCCCCTCCCTGTTGTCACATACTACCTCAAGCCATCACCCTACCACTGATGTCACACACTGCCTCACTCCACCACCTGCTGCCTGTCACACCCTCACTGGTGTAACATACTATCTCACCCCATCACCCTACCACTGATGTGACCCCCTTCCGCGCTCCATCACCCGCTGCCTCTTACCATCTACCTCACGCCATCACCCTCGCCCCGGGGTCACCCACTACCTCACTCCGTCAACCACTGCCTGCAACCCTCTTCCAGATGATGCCCACTACCTCACTCTGTCACCCTCTTCCTTGGGTCACCCACTACTTCACTCCGTCACCAGCTGCCTGTCTCCCTTTCACTGGTGTCATTTACTTCCTCACTCCATAACCCTCTCCCTGGGGTCACCCACTGCCTGTCACCCGCTCCCAGGTGTCACCCACTGCCTCACTCCATCCCCCGCTGCCTTTCACAACCTCCCTGGTTATCACATACATTACTACCTCACTCCATCACTCTTTATATGGGGTCATTCACTGCCTCACTACATCACCTGCTGCATGCCACCCTCTCCCTGGTTTCACCCACTAACTCACTCCGTCACCCGCTCCTTGGTGTCACCCACTGCCTCACTCCATCACCCCTTCCCTGGTGTCTCCACCTGCCTCACTCCGTCACCCACTGCCTGTCAACTTTACCTTGGTGTCATCCACTGCTTTACTCCATCACCCTCTCCCTGGTGTCACCCACAAGCTCACTTCATCACCTGCTGCCTGTCACCCTCTTCCAGATGTCATTTACTGCCTCACTCCATCATCCGATGCCTGTCAACTCCTCCCACTGTTACCCAATGCAAACCTCTCCCTGGTGTCACGCAGAGCCCTTGGGTCACCCACTGCCTTTCACCCTCTCCCTGGTGTCACCATCTACCTCACTCCGTCAACCTCTTCCTGATGTCTCTCACTACCTCTCTCCATCACCCTCTCCATGAGATCACCCACTACCTGTCACCCTTTCCCTCTACCTCACTTCATCATTCACTGCCTGTCACCCTCCTACTGGGGTCACCCACTGCCTCACTACATCACCCACTGCCTATCACACTCTTCTTAGTGTCACCCACTACCCATATCCATCACCCGCTGCCTGTCACCCTCTACCTCACTCCACCACCCTCGCCCTGGGGTCACCCACTACCTCACTCTGTCACCCGCTGCATGTCACCCTCTGCCTGGTGTCACCAACTACCTTACTCCATTACGCGCTGCCTTTCACCCTCTCCCTGGTGTCACCATCTACCTCACTCCGTCAACCTCTCCTTGGTGTCACCCACTACCTCACTCCATCACCCGCTGCCTGTCACCCCCTCCCTGTTGTCACATACTACCTCAAGCCATCACCCTCTCCCTGATGTCACACACTCCCTCACTACACCACCTGCTGCCTGTCACCCCCTCACTGGTGTCACCCACTGCCTCACTCCATCATCCACTGCCTGTCCCCCCCTTCCTGGTGTAACATACTATCTCACCCCATCACCCAACCACTGATGTGACCCACTCCCTCGCTCCATCACCCACTGCCTCTTACCATCTACCTCACGCCATCACCCTCGCCCTGGGGTCACCCACTACCTCACTCCGTCAATCACTGCCTGCAACCCTCTTCTTGATGTTACCCACTACTTCACTCCGTCACCAGCTGCCTGTCTCCCTCTCCCTGGTGTCATTTACCTCCTCACTCCATAACCCTCTCCCTGGGGTCACCCACTGCCTGTCACTCGCTCCCAGGTGTCACCCACTGCCTCACTCCATCCCCCGCTGCCTTTCACAACCTCCCTGGTATCACATACATTACTACCTCACTTCATCACTCTTTATATGGGGTCATTTACTGCCTCACTCTATCACCTGCTGCATGCCACCCTCTCCCTGGTTTCACCCACTACCTCACTCCGTCACCTGCTCCCAGGTGTCACCCACTGCCTCACTCCATCTCCCACTGCCTGTCACCCTTTTCCAGGTGTCACCCACTGCCTCACTCCATCACCCCTTCCCTGGTGTCTCCACCTGCCTCACTCCGTCACCCACTGCCTGTCACCTTTACCGTGGTGTCATCCACTGCTTTACTCCATCACCCTCTCCCTGGTGTCACCCACAAGCTCACTTCATCACCTGCTGCCTGTCACCCTCTTCCAGATGTCATTTACTGCCTCACTCCATCATCCGATGCCTGTCAACTCCTCCCACTGTTACCCAATGCAAACCTCTCCCTGGTGTCACGCAGAGCCCTTGGGTCACCCACTGCCTTTCACCCTCTCCCTGGTGTCACCATCTACCTCACTCCGTCAACCTCTTCCTGATGTCTCTCACTACCTCTCTCCATCACCCTCTCCATGAGATCACCCACTACCTGTCACCCTTTCCCTCTACCTCACTTCATCATTCACTGCCTGTCACCCTCCTACTGGGGTCACCCACTGCCTCACTACATCACCCGCTGCCTATCACACTCTTCTTAGTGTCACCCACTACCCATATCCATCACCCGCTGCCTGTCACCCTCTACCTCAATCCACCACCCTCGCCCTGGGGTCACCCACTACCTCACTCCGTCACCCGCTGCATGTCACCCTCTGCCTGGTGTCACCAACTACCTTACTCCATTACCCGCTGCCTTTCACCCTCTCCCTGGTGTCACCATCTACCTCACTCCGTCAACCTCTCCTTGGTGTCACCCACTACCTCACTCCATCACCCGCTGCCTGTCACCCCCTCCCTGTTGTCACATACTACCTCAAGCCATCACCCTCTCCCTGATGTCACACACTGCCTCACTACACCACCTGCTGCCTGTCACACCCTCACTGGTGTAACATACTATCTCACCCCATCACCCTACCACTGATGTGACCCACTCCCTCGCTCCATCACCCGCTGCCTCTTACCATCTACCTCACGCCATCACCCTCGCCCTGGGGTCACCCACTACCTCACTCCGTCAACCACTGCCTGCAACCCTCTTCTTGATGTTACCCACTACTTCACTCCGTCACCAGCTGCCTGTCTCCCTCTCCCTGGTGTCATTTACCTCCTCACTCCATAACCCTCTCCCTGGGGTCACCCACTGCCTGTCACTCGCTCCCAGGTGTCACCCACTGCCTCACTCCATCCCCCGCTGCCTTTCACAACCTCCCTGGTATCACATACATTACTACCTCACTTCATCACTCTTTATATGGGGTCATTCACTGCCTCACTCTATCACCTGCTACATGCCACCCTCTCCCTGGTTTCACCCACTACCTCACTCCGTCACCCGCTCCCAGGTGTCACCCACTGCCTCACTCCATCTCCCGCTGCCTGTCACCCTTTTCCAGGTGTCACCCACTGCCTCACTCCATCACCCCTTCCCTGGTGTCTCCACCTGCCTCACTCCGTCACCCACTGCCTGTCACCTTTACCGTGGTGTCATCCACTGCTTTACTCCATCACCCTCTCTCTGGTGTCACCCACAAGCTCACTCCATCACCTGCTGCCTGTCACCCTCTTCCTGATGTCATTTACTGCCTCACTCCATCATCCGATGCCTGTCAACCCCTCCCACTGTCACCCAATGCAAACCTCTCCCTGGTGTCACGCAGAGCCCTTGTGTCACCCACTGCCTTTCAGTCATCCTCTCCCTGGGAGCACTTACTACCTCACTCTGTCACCCGCTGCCTGTCACCCTCTCCCTCGGGTCACCCATTGCCTCACTCCATCACTCACTGCCGGTCACCCTCACCCTAGAGTCACCCACTTCTTCACTCCATCACCAGCTGCCTGTCACCCTCTCCCCGATGACACCCACTACCACACTCTGTCAACCTTTTCCTGATGTCAGTCAATAGCTCACTCCATCAGCCTCTCCATGGGATAAACCACTGCCTGTCACCCTTTCCCTCTACCTCACTCCATCATCCACTGCCTGTCACCCTTTCCCTCTACCTCACTCATTCACTACCTGTCACCCTCCTCCTGGGATCACCCATTGCCGCATTCCATCACCCGATCCCTATCACACTCTTCCTGGTGTAACCCACTACCTCACTCCGTCACCCTCTCCCTTGGGACACCCAATACTTCACTCCGTCACCAGCTGCCTGTCTCCCATTCACTGGTGTCACCCACTACCTCACTCTATCACGCGCTGCCTGTCTCCCTCTACCTCACTTCAACACACTCACCCTGGGGTCATCCACTACCTCACTCCGTCACCCGCTGCCTGTCACCCTCTCCCCGGTGTTACCCACTGCCTCACTCCGTCACCCTCTCCCTTGGGACACCCACTACTTCACTGTCACCAGCTGCCTGTCTCCCATTCCCTGGTGTCACCCACTACCTCACTCCATCACCCGCTGCCTGTCACCCTCTCCCTGATGTCACCCACTACCACACTCCGTCAACCTCTTCCTGATGTCAGTCACTACCTCACTCAATCACCCTCTCCATGGGATCACCCACTTACTGTCACCCTTTCCCTCTACCTCACTCCATCATCCACTGCCTGTCACCCCCTCCCTGGTGTCACATACTACCTCAAGCCATCACCCTCTCCCTGATGTTACCCACTCTCTCACTCTGTCACCCGCTGCCTGTCACCCCCTCCCTGGTGTAATGCCCCATCACCCTCCCACTGATGTGACCCACTCCCTCGCTCCATCACCCGCTGCCTCTCACCCTCTACCTGGTGTCACCCACTGCCTCACTCCGTTACCCGCTGCCTGTCACCTTCTCCCTGTCACCCACTACCTCACTCTGTCACCCGCTGCCTGTCACCCTCTCCCTGATGTCACCCACTACCACACTCCGTCAACCTCTTCCTGATGTCACTCACTACCTCACTCCATCACCCTCTCCCAGGGCTCACCCACTGCACATCACCCTTTCACTTTGTTTACCCTCTACCTCACTTCATCATCCACTGCCTGTCACCCTCTTCCTGGGGTCAACCACTGCCTCACTCCATCACCCGCTGCCTGTCACCCTCTTACTCACTCCATCACCCTCACCCTAGGGTCACCCACTACCTCAATCCATCAACCGCTGCCTGCAACCCTCTTCCTGATGTTACCCACTACTTCACTCTGTCACCCTCTCCCTTGGGTCACTCACTATTCACTCCAGCTGCCTGTCTCCCTCTCCCTGGTTTCATTTACTACTTCACTCCGTAACCCTCTCTCTGGGGTCACCCACTGCGTGTCACCCACTCCTTCGTGTCACCCACTACCTCACTCCATCACCCGGTGCATGTCGCCCTCTCCCTGGTTTCACCCACTACCACACTCCATCACCCTCCCCTGGTTCTGCTGCCTCTCACCCTCTCCCTGAGGTCACCCACTGCCTAACTCTCTCGCTACCAGTCACCCGCTCCCTGGTGTCACCCGCTGCCTGTCACCCTCACCCTGGTGTCACCAACTGTCTCACTCCATGACCCCCTCCCTAGTTTCACCCACTGCCTCACTCTATCACCCACTGCCTGTCATCCTATCTCTGGTGTCACCCACTGCCTCACTCCATCCCCCGCTGCCTTTCACAACCTCCCTTGTATCACATACTACCTCACTCCATCACTCTCTATCTGGGGTCATTCACTGCCTCACTCCATCACCCGCTGCATGTCACCCTCTCCCTGGTTTCACCCACTACCTCACTCCGATACCCTCTCCTTGGTGTCACCCACTACCTCACTCGCTGCCTGTGACCCTCCCCTTATGTCACCCAGTGCCTTGATCCGTCACCACCTCACTGGTGTCACCCACTACCTGTCACCCTCTCCCTAGTGTCATCCACTGCCTCACTCCGTCACCCACTGCCTGTCACCCTCTCCCTGATGTCACCCAATGCCTCACTCCATCAGCCTCTCCCTGGTGTCACCCACTGCCTCACTTCTTCACTCGCCTGTCACCCCCTCACTGGTGTCACCCACTGCCTCATTGTGTCACCCACTGCCTTTCTGTCACCCTCTCCTTGGATCACTCACTACCGCACTCCGTCACCTGCTGCCTCTCACCCTCTCCCTGAGGTCACCCACTGCCTAACTTCATCTCTCGCTACCGGTCACCCGCTCCCTGGTGTCTCCCGCTGTCTGTCACCCTCACCCTGGTGTCTCCAACTGTCTCACTCCATGACCCCCTCCCTGGTTTCACCCACTGCCTGTCATCCTCTCTCTGGTGTCACCCACTGCCTCACTCCATCCCCCGCTGCCTTTCACAACCTCCCTGGTATCTCACTCCATCACTATCTATCTGGGGTCATTCACTGCCTCACTCCATCACCCCCTTCCTGGTGTAACCCACTGCCAGTCACCCTTGTCGAGGTGCCACCCACTGCCTTACTCCATTACCCCCTTCCTAGTGTCACCCACTGCCTCACTTCATCACCCTCTGCCTGTTGCCTTCACCCTGGTGTCACCAACTGCCTCACTCCACCACCCCCTCCCTATGTCACCCCCTGCCTCACTCCATCACTCACTGACTGTCACCCTTTTCCAGGTGTCATCCACTGCCTTACTCCATCACCTCCTCACTGGTGTCAACAACTGCCTCTCCATCACCCTTTGAACTGTTACTCTCTCACTGGTGTCACCCACTGCCTCACGCCATCTCCCCCTCCCTAGTGTCACCCACTGCTTCACTCCATCATTCGCTGCCTGTCACCCTTTTCCAGGTGTCATCCACTGCCTTACTCCATCACCCCCTTCCTAGTGTCACCCACTGCCTCACTTCATCACCCTCTGCCTGTTGCCTTCACCCTGGTGTCACCAACTGCCTCACTCCACCACCCCCTCCCTATGTCACCCCCTGCCTCACTCCATCACTCACTGACTGTCACCCTTTTCCAGGTGTCATCCACTGCCTTACTCCATCACCTCCTCACTGGTGTCAACAACTGCCTCTCCATCACCCTCTGAACTGTTACTCTCTCACTGGTGTCACCCACTGCCTCACGCCATCTCCCCCTCCCTAGTGTCACCCACTGCTTCACTCCATCATTCGCTGCCGGTCACCCTAACCCTGGTGTCACCCACTGCCTCACCCCATCACCCACTCACTGGTGTCAACCACTGCCTTACTCCATCACCATCTGCATGTCACCCCCTCCCGCTGTCATCCACTGCCATGCTCTCCCTGGTGTCACCTAGAGCCCTTGTGTCACCCACTGCCTTTGTCACCCTCTCTTTGGAGTCACCAACTGCCTTATTCTTTCACATTCTACCTGTCACCCCCTCCCTGGTGTAACATACTACCTAACCCCATCATCCTCTCCCTGATGTCATCTACTGCCTCACTCCATCAACCGCTACCTGTCACCCTCTCCCTGGGGTCACCCCCCTGCATCACTCCATCACCCACTGCTTGTCATCCTCTCCCTGGGGTCATCCACTGCCTCACTCCATCAACATCTCTCTGGTGTCACCCACTGCCTCAATCCATCACCCACTGTCTGTCACCCTCACCCTGGTATCACCCACAGCCTCACTCCCTTACCCCCTCCCTTGTGTCACCCGCTGCCTGTCACCTTCACCCTGGTGTCACCAACTGCCTCACTCCATCACCCCCTCCCTGGTGTCACCCACTGCCTTAATCCATCACCCACTGTCTGTCACCCTCACCCTGGTATCACCCACAGCCTCACTCCCTTACCCCCTCCCTTGTGTCACCCGCTGCCTTTCACCCTCACCTTGGTGTCACCCACTGCCTCATTCCTTTACCCCCTCCCTGGTGTCACCCATTGCCTCACTCAATCACCCCCTCTCTGGTGTCACGCACTGCCTCAATCCATCACCCACTGTCTGTCACCCTCACCCTGGTATCACCCACTGCCTCACTCCATAACCCCCTTCCTGGTGTCACCCACTGCCTCACTCCATCACCCACTGCCTGTCACACTTTTCCAGGTACCACCCACTGCCTCACTCCATCACCCCTTCCCTGGTGTATCCCACTGCCTCACTTCATAACCCACTGCCTGTCACCCTTTTCCAGGTGTCACCCACTGCCTCACTACATCACCCCCTCCCTGGTGTCACCCACTGCCTCACTCCATCATATTCTGCCTGTCACCCTCATCATGGTGTCACCAACTTTCTCACTTCATCACCCCCTCACTGTTTTCACCCACTGCCTGTCACTCCTACCCTGATGTCACGCACTGCCTCACTCCATCACCCACTGCCTGTTACCTTTTTTCAGGTGTCACGCACTGTCTCACTACTTCACCCCCTCCCTGGTGTCACCCACTGCCTGTCACCTTCACACTGGTGTCACCCACTGCTTCACTCCATCACCTCTCGCTGGTGTCACCCACAACCTCACTCCATCACCCACTGCCTGTCACTCTTTTCCAGGTGTCATCCACTGCCTCACTCTATCACCCCCTACCTGGTGTAACCCACGGCCTCACTCCATCACCCACTGCCTGTCACATTCACCCTGGTGTCACCAACTGCCTCATTCCATTCCCCTTTCCCTGGTGTCACCCACTACCTCACTCTATCACCCACTGCCTGTTACCTTCACCCTGGTGTCACCCACTGCCTCACTCCATCACCCCCTTGCTGTTGTCACCCACTGCGTGTTACCCTCACCCTGGTGTCACCCACTGCCTCACTTCATCACCCCTTCCCTGGTGTCACCCACTGCCTCACTCCATCACCCTCTCCCTGATGTCACCCAGTTGTCACGATCCGGGTATCTGGACGCCATTACTTACCCTTCAGATGCCTCCTAAGGCGGGCTCAGCGTTCCAGGACCGGATTCCGCTGTTCCTGAGTTTCCACATGCAGAGTGGTCTTTTCATCAGCCGCGGCCTCCGCTGTGCCCGCGTGGTTAAATGTGCATCTATCAGCCTGGCGTCTCCTGTCTCCGGTGGCCGGCGCCGCCATTACTGTTTCCCAGACCACATGGATTACAAACCAAACTTCCCTCCAAGTGTCTGCATGGGCGCAGCCATCTTGGATTCTGTCATCTGATCATTTCACCAATCTGCTGTCTGTGTTGTTGATTTGCATAATTGCCTAGCCAACCCCTTTCTTGCTGCAGGTATAAGTAAGCTGTACCTGAGCAAGGAAGACGTCAGTGCTTTGGTTGTCAAACCTAGTTCCTGTTTGTCTCTCTTCTATGATTGTCTTCCAGGTTCCAGCTCCTGTCTCAAGACTTCCACCACAGAGACCCGCACCAGCATTCCACCTGCGGTGTAGCCTGACTCTCCAATCCATTGTGGATTCATCTGTTTCCAGCTACAACACTACCTGCTTCCAGCCTCAGCTTCCAGCAGAGTACAGCTTCCCTTAAAGGGCCGGTGTCCTTTCTACACTTTACCACTCTCCACCGGAATTATTATTTCTCCGCTCTCAAGTTCCACATTTCAGTTCACATTTCATCGCTCCCAAAGTTCATTTATTATTTAACTGGTTCCAGCCAGTATCCACTCCGTGCTAACAACAGTCTGGTTCCAGCCAGTATCCACAGCAGCTGTTTTACCTTCAGCAACCCAGCTCTTCCTGGAACACCAGCTGGTACAATCCTGGGTTATCTCCATCGCTACAGCCGGGCCTGGTAAGGACTTTCCATCTAGAAGATCATAAGAACTATCTCACACTACCAGTGCCCTGTGGCTCCTGCCATGCTGTAGTACTCAGGAACTGTATTTATTCTTTGCTGACTTTTACGTTTTCTTTTATTGCTGCTGTGATGCGGAGTTGTCATAATAAACATCATTGACTTTTATCTAAGTTGTCGTGGTCACGCCTTCGGGCAGTTATTATTCATGCTACTTACATGTCCAGGGGTCTGATACAACCTCCCAGGTTCCGGTACATCTCAGCCCCTACAACTGAAGCTGCCTCCCGTCAGCTCAGGCCCTCAGTTGTGACAGTAAGCACTGACCTAATGAATCCAGCCGGAGACCAGGATCAAGCGGCCAGGCCGATGCAAGAACTGGCAGCCCGACTAGAACATCAGGAGGCTGCACAGGGCCACATCATCCGCTGTCTCCAGGATCTCTCTACTCGGCTGGATGGGATTCAGACAACTCTCCGTGGATCAGGCGCGTCTGGTGCGTCAACCACAGTGACTCCAGCTATAACCCCACCCACCTTACCCATTTCTGCTCCACGTCTTCATCTTCCAACGCCAGCAAAATTTGACGGATCTCCAAGATTCTGCAGGGGATTTCTCAACCAGTGTGAGATTCAGTTTGAGCTACAACCTGGCAATTTTCCCAGTGACCGTACAAAAATTGCCTACATTATTTCTCTTCTCAGTGGCTCAGCCCTTGATTGGGCATCACCGTTATGGGAGAGGTCCGACACCCTGCTATCTTCTTACACTGCATTTGTGTCAACATTCAGGCGCATCTTCGACGAGCCAGGCCGGGTAACTTCAGCTTCGTCTGAGATTCTCCGTTTACGCCAGGAATCACGTACTGTAGGACAATATCTTATACAGTTCCAGATCCTGGCATCCGAACTGGCATGGAACGACGAGGCCCTGTATGCTGCATTCTGGCATGGTTTATCCGAGCGTATTAAAGATGAGTTAGCTACCAGAGACTTACCCTCCAAGTTAGATGAGCTAATCTCACTTTGTACGAAAGTTGACTTACGTTTCAGAGAGAGAGCAACTGAGCGTGGAAGATCATCTGCTCCAAAATCTTCTACTCCTCCTCCTCCTCGCCAACTGTCACCAACTACAGATGAACCCATGCAAATTGGCCGTTCCCGTTTAACTCCTGCTGAGCGCCGAAGACGTCTCTCCGAGTTTCTCTGTCTGTATTGTGCAGCTCCGTCTCACACCATTAATGCCTGTCCCAAACGTCCGGGAAACTCCAAATCCTAGCTCGCCAAGGAGAGGGCCGGCTAGGAGTAATGATCTCCTCTCCATCTCCTCAAGATTGTAACCTCCCAGTCTCGCTTCAAGTTGCTCAACGTTATCAGAACGTCATTGCCCTCCTGGATTCCGGAGCAGCTGGGAACTTTATTACTGAAGCCTATGTTAAACGGTGGTCCCTACCCACCGAGAGACTTCCTTCGTCCTTTTCCTTAACTGCTGTGGATGGCAGTAAAATTTTTGATACAGTTATTTCTCTAAGGACTCTACCAGTTCGTCTGAGAGTGGGAGTTCTTCATTCCGAACTTATTTCATTTTTAGTGATTCCAAGAGCCACACATCCTGTGGTCCTGGGCCTTCCATGGCTCCGTCTTCACAATCCTACAATTGATTGGACGACTACGCAAATCCTGGCATGGGGTTCCTCCTGTACTAAGACATGTTTGTTTAAAGTGTTGCCTGTCTGTTCTTCCTCCCCCAGGTCGTCTGATGTTCCACCTCCTCCATATCAAGATTTCACGGATGTGTTCAGTAAAGCTTCTGCTGATATCCTTCCTCCTCATAGAGAATGGGACTGCCCGATTGATCTCGTTCCAGGGAAGGTTCCACCTCGAGGCCGAACTTATCCGTTGTCTCTCCCCGAGACACATTCTATGGAGGAATACATTAAAGAGAACCTAGCAAAGGGGTTCATTCGACCTTCTTCTTCTCCAGCCGGCGCAGGCTTCTTTTTTGTAAAGAAGAAAGATGGTGGTCTGCGGCCGTGCATCGACTACAGAGGTTTGAACGACATTACCATCAAGAACCGCTATCCTTTACCCCTGATTACTGAGCTCTTTGACAGAGTTAGCGGAGCTACCATCTTTACAAAGCTGGACCTGAGAGGTGCATACAATCTCATCCGGATCCGTGAGGGTGACGAGTGGAAGACCGCTTTTAACACCCGTGACGGACATTATGAGTACCTCGTCATGCCCTTCGGATTGAGCAATGCTCCAGCTGTCTTCCAGCATTTCGTCAATGAGATCTTCAGAGACATTCTATACCGTCATGTCGTGGTCTATCTAGATGATATCCTCATTTTTGCCAACGATTTAGAGGAACATCGTTTCTGGGTAAAGGAGGTTCTGTCCCGTCTCCGTGTCAATCATCTCTACTGCAAATTAGAGAAATGCGTCTTTGAAGTCAAGTCCATTCCGTTTCTAGGGTACATTGTGTCCGGTTCCGGACTAGAGATGGATCCTGAGAAACTACAAGCAATCCAGAATTGGCCGGTACCCTTAACCCTCAAAGGGTCCAGAGGTTCTTAGGGTTCGCCAATTATTACCGAAAGTTTATACGAGACTTTTCCACCATTGTGGCGCCTATTACTGCTTTCACCAAGAAGGGTGCTAACCCGTCCAAGTGGTCTGAAGAAGCCATGCAAGCTTTTCATCTTTTAAAACAGAGGTTCATCTCTGCACCTGTCCTGAAACAGCCTGACATCGACTCTCCTTTCATCTTAGAGGTGGATGCCTCCTCCGTTGGAGTAGGAGCGGTGTTATCTCAGAGGGCTAAAGATGGTCATTTACATCCTTGCAGTTTCTTCTCACGGAAGTTCTCCCCAGCGGAGCGCAACTATGCCATTGGCGACCAGGAGTTGCTAGCCATCAAGCTCGCTCTAGAGGAGTGGAGATATCTGTTGGAGGGAGCTTCTCATTCAATCACCATCCTTACAGACCACAAGAACCTTCTATATCTAAAAGGCGCACAATGTCTCAACCCTCGTCAGGCCAGATGGGCACTTTTCTTTTCCAGGTTCGACTTTAAACTCCAGTTCTGTCCGGGCTCTCAGAATCGCAAGGCCGATGCCCTATCCCGCTCATGGGAGCAAGAAAATGAGTCAGAGTCTTCAGACAAGCATCCTATTATAAATCCGTTGGCATTCTCCACGGTAGGGATGGACTCTACGCCCCCATCAGGGAAAAGTTTTGTGAAGCCGACACTAAGGAAGAAGCTCATGCATTGGGCCCATGCTTCCCGTTTTGCCGGACATACAGGTATCCAAAAAACCCTGGAGTTTATCTCTAGGTCCTATTGGTGGCCAACTCTGAAAAAGGACGTTTTGGAGTTTATTGCATCTTGCCCAAAGTGTGCTCAACATAAAGTATCCCGCCAGTCGCCTGCGGGGCAACTGGTTCCACTATCTGTTCCCCGTCGACCATGGACCCATTTGTCGATGGATTTTATTACAGATTTGCCCATGTGCAACAAGTTCAATACCATCTGGGTGGTAGTTGACCGGTTCACCAAGATGGCAAACTTCATTCCTCTCACCGGTCTTCCGTCAGCTTCCAAGTTGGCTCAAGTATTCATACAAGAGATCTTCCGACTCCACGGTCTTCCAGAAGAAATTATCTCAGATCGAGGAGTTCAATTCACAGCCAAATTCTGGCGAAGTTTATGTCAAGTCCTCCAAGTCAAGTTAAAGTTTTCCACGGCTTACCATCCTCAGACCAATGGTCAAACTGAGAGGGTGAATCAGGACTTGGAGGCCTTCCTCCGCATCTATGTGTCCTCCTCTCAAGATGACTGGGTTCAATTACTTCCCTGGGCCGAGTTCTGTCATAACAACCAGTATCATTCTTCATCTTCCTCAACACCATTCTTCACCAACTTTGGATTCCACCCTAAAGTCCCTGAGTTCCAACCGCTTCCAGCAACTTCTGTTCCCGCAGTGGATATCACCTTGCATCAGTTTGCCAATATCTGGAAGAGCGTACGATCAGCTCTGCTCAAGGCATCGTTCAGGTACAAGAAGTTTGCGGATAAGAAGCGTCGAGCAGTTCCTGCTCTCAAGGTGGGTGATCGGGTATGGTTATCCACGAAGAATTTGAGGTTAAGAGTTCCCAGTATGAAGTTTGCACCTCGCTACATCGGTCCTTTTAAAATTGATCAAGTCATCAATCCTGTTGCTTACAGACTCCAGTTACCTCCCTTCTTAAAAATACCCAGGACATTCCATGTTTCCCTGTTGAAACCGCTAATCTTGAATCGGTTTCATTCCTCACTTCCACCAACTCCGAAAGTCCAAACTCAACGAGGCGTTGAGTATGAAGTGGCCAAGATCCTGGACTCACGTCACCGTTACGGTCAACTTCAGTATCTTATTGACTGGAAGGGCTATGGTCCTGAAGAACGCTCTTGGACCAATGCCTCTGACGTCCATGCTCCTGCCTTGGTCCGAAATTTCCACGCAAAGTTTCCTTTAAAGCCTAAGAAGTGTCCTGGGGCCACTCCTAAAGGGGGGGGTGCTGTCACGATCCGGGTATCTGGACGCCATTACTTACCCTTCAGATGCCTCCTAAGGCGGGCTCAGCGTTCCAGGACCGGATTCCGCTGTTCCTGAGTTTCCACATGCAGAGTGGTCTTTTCATCAGCCGCGGCCTCCGCTGTGCCCGCGTGGTTAAATGTGCATCTATCAGCCTGGCGTCTCCTGTCTCCGGTGGCCGGCGCCGCCATTACTGTTTCCCAGACCACATGGATTACAAACCAAACTTCCCTCCAAGTGTCTGCATGGGCGCAGCCATCTTGGATTCTGTCATCTGATCATTTCACCAATCTGCTGTCTGTGTTGTTGATTTGCATAATTGCCTAGCCAACCCCTTTCTTGCTGCAGGTATAAGTAAGCTGTACCTGAGCAAGGAAGACGTCAGTGCTTTGGTTGTCAAACCTAGTTCCTGTTTGTCTCTCTTCTATGATTGTCTTCCAGGTTCCAGCTCCTGTCTCAAGACTTCCACCACAGAGACCCGCACCAGCATTCCACCTGCGGTGTAGCCTGACTCTCCAATCCATTGTGGATTCATCTGTTTCCAGCTACAACACTACCTGCTTCCAGCCTCAGCTTCCAGCAGAGTACAGCTTCCCTTAAAGGGCCGGTGTCCTTTCTACACTTTACCACTCTCCACCGGAATTATTATTTCTCCGCTCTCAAGTTCCACATTTCAGTTCACATTTCATCGCTCCCAAAGTTCATTTATTATTTAACTGGTTCCAGCCAGTATCCACTCCGTGCTAACAACAGTCTGGTTCCAGCCAGTATCCACAGCAGCTGTTTTACCTTCAGCAACCCAGCTCTTCCTGGAACACCAGCTGGTACAATCCTGGGTTATCTCCATTGCTACAGCCGGGCCTGGTAAGGACTTTCCATCTAGAAGATCATAAGAACTATCTCACACTACCAGTGCCCTGTGGCTCCTGCCATGCTGTAGTACTCAGGAACTGTATTTATTCTTTGCTGACTTTTACGTTTTCTTTTATTGCTGCTGTGATGCGGAGTTGTCATAATAAACATCATTGACTTTTATCTAAGTTGTCGTGGTCACGCCTTCGGGCAGTTATTATTCATGCTACTTACATGTCCAGGGGTCTGATACAACCTCCCAGGTTCCGGTACATCTCAGCCCCTACAACTGAGGCTGCCTCCCGTCAGCTCAGGCCCTCAGTTGTGACACCAGTGCCCCACTCCTTCACCCCCTACCTGGTGTCACCCACTGCCTGTCACCTTCACCCTGGTGTCACCCACTGCCTCACTCCATCACCCTCTCCCTGGTGTCACCAATTGCCTCACACCATTACCCACTGCCTGTCACCCTTTTCCAGCCTCACTCTGGTGTTACCCACTGCCTCACTCCATCACCCTCTCCCTGGTGTCACCCACTGCCTCACTCCATCACCCTCTCCCTGGTGTCACCCATTGCCTCACTCCATCACCCACTGCCTGTCACCCTTTTCCACCCCCTCCCTGGTGTCATCCACTGCCTCACTCTATCACCACCTCCCTGGTGTCACCCACTGCCTGTCACCTTCACCATGGTGTCACCAACTGCCTCACTCCATCACCCCTTCCCTGGTGTCACCCACTACCACACTCCATCACCCACTGTCTGTCTGTCACCTTCACCCTGGTGTCACCCACTGCTTCACTCCATCACCCCAACACTGGTGTCACCCATTGCCTCACTCCATCACCCGCTGCCTGTCACCCCCTCCCTGGTCTAACAAACTACCTCACGCCAACACCCTCTCCCTGATTTAACCCACTAAAAATGGTAAAGTGACTCCTCCCACTTTGGCGCTAATCCAATGCTACACTTTTTGCAGGAACTTCTATTTTCTCAATAAAATGTAATGTACCGGCTTGATGTGAATAAAATATAAATTTAATACCAGAATCAGAATCAGAATCAGCTTTATTGGCCAGGTATACTTACGTATACTAGGAATTTGTCTTCGGTTTGCTATACAACAGCCAAGTAGGTAACAGGTAAGCAGGTGTGTGTGTGTGTGTGTGTGTGTGTGTGTGTGTGTGTGTGTGTGTGTGTGTGTGTGTGTGTGTGTGTGTGTGTGTGTGTGTGTGTGTGTGTGTGGGGGGGGGGTCAAGTAAAGTTACACAGATAGGTATACCGTAGGGACACAAGTGAGTTACATGTGCATCTAGTCAGTCAATGTTCAGGAGTTCAGCAGGCGGACAGCTTGGGGAAAGAAACTTTTGAGGCTTCTGGTGGATCTGGCGGGGACAGCCCTGTAACGCCTGCCTGAAGGAAGCAAGTTAAACATGCTGTGGCCGGGGTGTAGCTGGTCTTTTACTATCTTTATTGCCCGCTTTTTAGCTCTGGACAAGTACAGGTCCTGGACTGAGGGAAGGTCGGCCCCGATGATCTTCTCTGCGGTTCTGACCACCTTTTGGAGCCTGCATCTGTCCCTCGCACTGGCGGAGCTGTACCATACGAGTATCGAGGAGCACAGTACCGACTCCACAATCGCGGAGTAGAAGAGGAGCAGGAGCTTCTGTGGGGTGTTGAACTTCCTTAGTTGCCTGAGGAAGAACAACCTCTGCTGTGCTTTCCCAACAGTGGCGTCAGTGTTGGACCCCCATTTAAGGTCCCTGGAGATTGTGGTCCCTAGAAACTTGAAGGAGTCCACTAGCGATACCACACTGTCAGCAATCGTTAGCGGAGGTGCACTAGATGACTTCTTCCTGAAGTCCACTATCATCTCGACAGTTTTGAGGGGGTTGAGTTCAAGGTTGTTGTGGATGCACCACTGGGCCAGCCGGTCTACTTCCCGTCTATAGGCCGATTCGTCCCCATCCTTGATGAGGCCGATGACGGTGGTGTCATCGGCGAATTTGAGGATCCTTATTGATTGTGATTGCGCCTCTGAGGTACAGTCATTTGTGTACAGGGAGAAGAGCAGGGGTGAGAGGACACAGCCCTGAGGGGCCCCTGTACTGATGGACCGCGCTTGAGAGGTGAATGATTAAAAGTGAGAAAATAACAGAACCCAACATGGGAAACAGAGTACTGCCAAGATGATAATCGGAGCCGCAGGTGTTATGAATGCAAGGTATTTCCTGGGAACAATACCCTGCATGTGGCTCCGT
The DNA here is from genome assembly GCF_028390025.1 of Pseudophryne corroboree. Classification (NCBI taxonomy): domain Eukaryota; kingdom Metazoa; phylum Chordata; class Amphibia; order Anura; family Myobatrachidae; genus Pseudophryne; species Pseudophryne corroboree. The sequence goes on along the minus strand of NC_086450.1, from coordinate 452,173,981 downwards.
CAGGCGTGTTCCCCAGTGGTCCTTTTCACAGTCAAGGATGTCCAGAAGCACAGGAAAGTACTGGAAAGCAGGTGCCGACGCGTTTCAGGACATCAAAGTCCCTTTTTCAAGGCTGTATCACCCACTGCCTCACTCCATCACCCGCTGCCTGTCACCCCCTCCCTGGTGTAACGAACTACCTCACGCCAACACCCTCTCCCTGATTTAACCCACTGCCTCACTCCATCACCCGCTGCCTGTTTCACTCTTCCTGGTGTATCCCATTGCCTCACTCAGTCACCCTTTCCCTGGTGTCTCCCACTACCTCAGTCCATCACATGCTGCCTATCAACCTCTCCCTGATGTCACCCACTGCCTACAACCATCACCAGCTACTTGTCACGCCCTCCCGCTGTCACCCACTGCCATCCTCTCCCTGGTGTCACCTAAAGCCCTTGTGTCACCCACTGCCTCTATCACCCTCTCTTTGGTTCACCCACTGCCCCAGTCTATCACCCGCTGCCTGTCACCCCCTCCTGGTGTCACATACTACCTAACTCCCTCTCCCTTATGTCACCCACTGCCTCACTCCATCACCCACTGCCTGTCATCCTGTCCCTTGGGTCACCCACTGCCTGACTCCATCACCCCCTCCCTGGTGTCACCCACTGCCTCAATCCAATACTTTCTGCATGTCACACCCTCCCTCTGTCACCACCTGCCATCCTCTCCCTGGTGTCACCTACAGCCCTTGTGTCACACACCTCAATGGTGTCACCCGCTGCTTGTCACCCTCACCCTGGTGTCACCAACGGTCTCACTCCATGACACCCTCCCTGGTTTCACCCACTGCCTCACTCTATCACCCACTGCCTGTCATCCTCACCCTGGTGTCACCCACTTCCTCATTCCATTACCCCCTCCCTGGTGTCACCCACTGCCTCACTCCATCACCCAATTCCAGTCACCCTCACCCTGGTGTCACCAACTAACTCAATCCATTACCCTCTCCCTGCTGTCACCCACTGCCTCACTCTATTACCCCCTCCCTGCTGTCAACCACTGCCTCACTCCATCACCCCCTCCCTGGTGTCACCCACTGCCTCACTATCACCCGCTGCCTGTCACCCTCACCCTGGTGTCAACAACTGTCTCAATCCATCATCTGCTCCTAGGTGTTACCCACTGCCTCACTCCATCACCCCCTCCGTGGTGTCACCCACTGCCTCAATATCACCCGCTGCCTGTCACCCTCACCCTGGTGTCACCCACGGACTCACTCCTTCACCCCCTCCCTGGTGTCACCCACTGCCTCACATCATCACCCACTCCCTGGTGTCACCTACTCCCTCATTCCATCAACCACTTCCTGTCTCCCTTTTCCTGGTGTCATCCACTGCCTCACTCCATCACTCCCTCCCTGGTGTCACCCACTACTTCAATTCATCACCTGCTGCTTGTCACCCTCTTCCTGGTGTCACACACTGCCTCACTCTGTCACGCCTTTCCCTGATGTCTCCCATTGCCTCAATCCATCACCTGCTGAATGTCGCCCTCTCCCTGGTGTCACTCACTGCATCACCTTCTCAATGGCGTCACTCAATACTAGAGATGAGCGGGTTCGGTTCCTCGGAATCCGAACCCGCCCGAACTTCATTTTTTTTTACACGGGGCCGAGCGACTCGGATCTTCCCGCCTTGCTCGGTTAACCCGAGCGCGCCCGAACGTCATCATCCCGCTGTCGGATTCTCGCGAGGCTCGGATTCTATCTCGAGACTCGGATTCTATATAAGGAGCCGCGCGTCGCCGCCATTTTCACACGTGCATTGAGATTCATAGGGAGAGGACGTGGCTGGCGTCCTCTCCGTTTATAGAGAAGAGAGTGAGACTAGAGTAGAGAGAGACACAGTAGTAATTTTGGGGAGCATTAGGAGGAGTACTACTATTTGCTGAAGTGATAGATAGTGTGACTGTATATCTGACTTGTGGGGGAGACACTGACAGTGGGGAGCAGTTAGAGTCTGAGAGCAGGAGTACATATTTTAACGTACAGTGCACACTTTTGCTGCCAGAGTGCCACACTGCCATTGTGACCACACTGACCACCAGTATATATTGTGATTGTCTGCTTAGGAGTACTACTTGCAAGTTGCTGATAGTGTGACCAGTGACCTGACCACCAGTTTAATTAATCACCACCAGTTTAATATATATATATATATATATATATAATTGTATATAATATATATATAATATTGTATACCACCTACCCGTGGGTTTTTTTTTTTTTTCTTCTTTATACATACTACTATAGTAGCTTACTGTAGCAGTCTGTGGTGCTGCTGAGCTGACAGTGTCCAGCAGGTCCGTCATCAGTCATTACATAATAAATATATATACCTGTCCGGCTGCAGTACTAGTGATATTACATATATATATATATTGATTTCATCTCATTATCATCCAGTCTATATTAGCAGCAGACACAGTACGGTAGTCCACGGCTGTAGCCACCTCTGTGTCGGCAGTCGCTCGTCCATCCATAATTGTATACCACCTACCCGTGGTTTTTTTTTTTCTTTCTTCTTTATACATACTACTATAGTAGCTTACTGTAGCAGTCTGCGGTGCTGCTGAGCTGACAGTGTCCAGCAGGTCCGTCATCAGTCATTACATAATAAATATATATACCTGTCCGGCTGCAGCACTAGTGATATTATATATATATATTGATTTCATCTCATTATCATCCAGTCTATATTAGCAGCAGACACAGTACGGTAGTCCACGGCTGTAGCTACCTCTGTGTCGGCAGTCGCTCGTCCATCCATAATTGTATACCACCTACCCATGGTGTTTTTTTTTTTCTTTCTTCTTTATACATACTACTATAGTAGCTTACTGTAGCAGTCTGCGGTGCTGCTGAGCTGACAGTGTCCAGCAGGTCCGTCATCAGTCATTACATAATAAATATATATACCTGTCCGGCTGCAGTACTAGTGATATTATATATATATATATATTGATTTCATCTCATTATCATCCAGTCTATATTAGCAGCAGACACAGTACGGTAGTCCACGGCTGTAGCTACCTCTGTGTCGGCAGTCGCTCGTCCATCCATAATTGTATACCACCTACCCGTGTTTTTTTTTTTTCTTTCTTCTTTATACATACTACTATAGTAGCTTACTGTAGCAGTCTGCGGTGCTGCTGAGCTGACAGTGTCCAGCAGGTCCGTCATCAGTCATTACATAATAAATATATATACCTGTCCGGCTGCAGTACTAGTGATATTATATATATATATATTGATTTCATCTCATTATCATCCAGTCTATATTAGCAGCAGACACAGTACGGTAGTCCACGGCTGTAGCTACCTCTGTGTCGGCAGTCGCTCGTCCATCCATAATTGTATACCACCTACCCGTGGGTTTTTTTTTTTTTTTTCTTCTTTATACATACTACTATAGTAGCTTACTGTAGCAGTCTGTGGTGCTGCTGAGCTGACAGTGTCCAGCAGGTCCGTCATCAGTCATTACATAATAAATATATATACCTGTCCGGCTGCAGTACTAGTGATATTATATATATATATATATTGATTTCATCTCATTATCATCCAGTCTATATTAGCAGCAGACACAGTACGGTAGTCCACGGCTGTAGCCACCTCTGTGTCGGCAGTCGCTCGTCCATCCATAATTGTATACCACCTACCCGTGGGTTTTTTTTTTCTTTCTTCTTTATACATACTACTATAGTAGCTTACTGTAGCAGTCTGCGGTGCTGCTGAGCTGACAGTGTCCAGCAGGTCCGTCATCAGTCATTACATAATAAATATATATACCTGTCCGGCTGCAGTACTAGTGATATTATATATATATATATTGATTTCATCTCATTATCATCCAGTCTATATTAGCAGCAGACACAGTACGGTAGTCCACGGCTGTAGCTACCTCTGTGTCGGCAGTCGCTCGTCCATCCATAATTGTATACCACCTACCCGTGGTTTGTTTTTTTTTCTTTCTTCTTTATACATACTACTATAGTAGCTTACTGTAGCAGTCTGCGGTGCTGCTGAGCTGACAGTGTCCAGCAGGTCCGTCATCAGTCATTACATAATAAATATATATACCTGTCCGGCTGCAGTACTAGTGATATTATATATATATATATTGATTTCATCTCATTATCATCCAGTCTATATTAGCAGCAGACACAGTACGGTAGTCCACGGCTGTAGCTACCTCTGTGTCGGCAGTCGCTCGTCCATCCATAATTGTATACCACCTACCCGTGTTTTTTTTTTTCTTTCTTCTTTATACATACTACTATAGTAGCTTACTGTAGCAGTCTGCGGTGCTGCTGAGCTGACAGTGTCCAGCAGGTCCGTCATCAGTCATTACATAATAAATATATATACCTGTCCGGCTGCAGTACTAGTGATATTATATATATATATATTGATTTCATCTCATTATCATCCAGTCTATATTAGCAGCAGACACAGTACGGTAGTCCACGGCTGTAGCTACCTCTGTGTCGGCAGTCGCTCGTCCATCCATAATTGTATACCACCTACCCGTGGGTTTTTTTTTTTTCTTCTTTATACATACTACTATAGTAGCTTACTGTAGCAGTCTGCGGTGCTGCTGAGCTGACAGTGTCCAGCAGGTCCGTCATCAGTCATTACATAATAAATATATATACCTGTCCGGCTGCAGTACTAGTGATATTATATATATATATATATATATATTGATTTCATCTCATTATCATCCAGTCTATATTAGCAGCAGACACAGTACGGTAGTCCACGGCTGTAGCTACCTCTGTGTCGGCAGTCGCTCGTCCATCCATAATTGTATACCACCTACCCGTGGTTTTTTTTTTTTTTTCTTTCTTCTTTATACATACTACTATAGTAGCTTACTGTAGCAGTCTGCGGTGCTGCTGAGCTGACAGTGTCCAGCAGGTCCGTCATCAGTCATTACATAATAAATATATATACCTGTCCGGCTGCAGTACTAGTGATATTATATATATATATATTGATTTCATCTCATTATCATCCAGTCTATATTAGCAGCAGACACAGTACGGTAGTCCACGGCTGTAGCTACCTCTGTGTCGGCAGTCGCTCGTCCATCCATAATTGTATACCACCTACCCGTGGTTTTTTTTTTTTCTTTCTTCTTTATACATACTACTATAGTAGCTTACTGTAGCAGTCTGCGGTGCTGCTGAGCTGACAGTGTCCAGCAGGTCCGTCATCAGTCATTACATAATAAATATATATACCTGTCCGGCTGCAGTACTAGTGATATTATATATATATATATTGATTTCATCTCATTATCATCCAGTCTATATTAGCAGCAGACACAGTACGGTAGTCCACGGCTGTAGCTACCTCTGTGTCGGCAGTCGCTCGTCCATCCATAATTGTATACCACCTACCCGTGTTTTTTTTTTTTTTTTTTCTTCTTTATACATACTACTATAGTAGCTTACTGTAGCAGTCTGCGGTGCTGCTGAGCTGACAGTGTCCAGCAGGTCCGTCATCAGTCATTACATAATAAATATATATACCTGTCCGGCTGCAGTACTAGTGATATTATATATATATATATATATATTGATTTCATCTCATTATCATCCAGTCTATATTAGCAGCAGACACAGTACGGTAGTCCACGGCTGTAGCTACCTCTGTGTCGGCAGTCGCTCGTCCATCCATAATTGTATACCACCTACCTGTGGGGTTTTTTTTTTCTTTCTTCTTTATACATACTACTATAGTAGCTTACTGTAGCAGTCTGCGGTGCTGCTGAGCTGACAGTGTCCAGCAGGTCCGTCATCAGTCATTACATAATAAATATATATACCTGTCCGGCTGCAGTACTAGTGATATTATATATATATATATATATATTGATTTCATCTCATTATCATCCAGTCTATATTAGCAGCAGACACAGTACGGTAGTCCACGGCTGTAGCTACCTCTGTGTCGGCAGTCGCTCGTCCATCCATAATTGTATACCACCTACCCATGGTGTTTTTTTTTATTTTTCTTCTTTATACATACTACTATAGTAGCTTACTGTAGCAGTCTGCGGTGCTGCTGAGCTGACAGTGTCCAGCAGGTCCGTCATCAGTCATTACATAATAAATATATATACCTGTCCGGCTGCAGTACTAGTGATATTATATATATATATATATATTGATTTCATCTCATTATCATCCAGTCTATATTAGCAGCAGACACAGTACGGTAGTCCACGGCTGTAGCTACCTCTGTGTCGGCAGTCGCTCGTCCATCCATAATTGTATACCACCTACCCGTGGTTTTTTTTTTTTTCTTTCTTCTTTATACATACTACTATAGTAGCTTACTGTAGCAGTCTGCGGTGCTGCTGAGCTGACAGTGTCCAGCAGGTCCGTCATCAGTCATTACATAATAAATATATATACCTGTCCGGCTGCAGTACTAGTGATATTATATATATATATATATATATATATTGATTTCATCTCATTATCATCCAGTCTATATTAGCAGCAGACACAGTACGGTAGTCCACGGCTGTAGCTACCTCTGTGTCGGCAGTCGCTCGTCCATCCATAATTGTATACCACCTACCCGTGGTTTTTTTTTTTTTTTCTTTCTTCTTTATACATACTACTATAGTAGCTTACTGTAGCAGTCTGCGGTGCTGCTGAGCTGACAGTGTCCAGCAGGTCCGTCATCAGTCATTACATAATAAATATATATACCTGTCCGGCTGCAGTACTAGTGATATTATATATATATATATTGATTTCATCTCATTATCATCCAGTCTATATTAGCAGCAGACACAGTACGGTAGTCCACGGCTGTAGCTACCTCTGTGTCGGCAGTCGCTCGTCCATCCATAATTGTATACCACCTACCCGTGGTTTTTTTTTTTTCTTTCTTCTTTATACATACTACTATAGTAGCTTACTGTAGCAGTCTGCGGTGCTGCTGAGCTGACAGTGTCCAGCAGGTCCGTCATCAGTCATTACATAATAAATATATATACCTGTCCGGCTGCAGTACTAGTGATATTATATATATATATATTGATTTCATCTCATTATCATCCAGTCTATATTAGCAGCAGACACAGTACGGTAGTCCACGGCTGTAGCTACCTCTGTGTCGGCAGTCGCTCGTCCATCCATAATTGTATACCACCTACCCGTGTTTTTTTTTTTTTTTTTTCTTCTTTATACATACTACTATAGTAGCTTACTGTAGCAGTCTGCGGTGCTGCTGAGCTGACAGTGTCCAGCAGGTCCGTCATCAGTCATTACATAATAAATATATATACCTGTCCGGCTGCAGTACTAGTGATATTATATATATATATATATATATTGATTTCATCTCATTATCATCCAGTCTATATTAGCAGCAGACACAGTACGGTAGTCCACGGCTGTAGCTACCTCTGTGTCGGCAGTCGCTCGTCCATCCATAATTGTATACCACCTACCTGTGGGGTTTTTTTTTTCTTTCTTCTTTATACATACTACTATAGTAGCTTACTGTAGCAGTCTGCGGTGCTGCTGAGCTGACAGTGTCCAGCAGGTCCGTCATCAGTCATTACATAATAAATATATATACCTGTCCGGCTGCAGTACTAGTGATATTATATATATATATATATATATTGATTTCATCTCATTATCATCCAGTCTATATTAGCAGCAGACACAGTACGGTAGTCCACGGCTGTAGCTACCTCTGTGTCGGCAGTCGCTCGTCCATCCATAATTGTATACCACCTACCCATGGTGTTTTTTTTTATTTTTCTTCTTTATACATACTACTATAGTAGCTTACTGTAGCAGTCTGCGGTGCTGCTGAGCTGACAGTGTCCAGCAGGTCCGTCATCAGTCATTACATAATAAATATATATACCTGTCCGGCTGCAGTACTAGTGATATTATATATATATATATATATTGATTTCATCTCATTATCATCCAGTCTATATTAGCAGCAGACACAGTACGGTAGTCCACGGCTGTAGCTACCTCTGTGTCGGCAGTCGCTCGTCCATCCATAATTGTATACCACCTACCCGTGTTTTTTTTTTTTTCTTTCTTCTTTATACATACTACTATAGTAGCTTACTGTAGCAGTCTGCGGTGCTGCTGAGCTGACAGTGTCCAGCAGGTCCGTCATCAGTCATTACATAATAAATATATATACCTGTCCGGCTGCAGTACTAGTGATATTATATATATATATTGATTTCATCTCATTATCATCCAGTCTATATTAGCAGCAGACACAGTACGGTAGTCCACGGCTGTAGCTACCTCTGTGTCGGCAGTCGCTCGTCCATCCATAATTGTATACCACCTACCCGTGGGTTTTTTTTTTTTCTTCTTTATACATACTATTATAGTAGCTTACTGTAGCAGTCTGTGGTGCTGCTGAGCTGACAGTGTCCAGCAGGTCCGTCATCAGTCATTACATAATAAATATATATACCTGTCCGGCTGCAGTACTAGTGATATTATATATATATATATATTGATTTCATCTCATTATCATCCAGTCTATATTAGCAGCAGACACAGTACGGTAGTCCACGGCTGTAGCCACCTCTGTGTCGGCAGTCGCTCGTCCATCCATAATTGTATACCACCTACCCGTGGGTTTTTTTTTTCTTTCTTCTTTATACATACTACTATAGTAGCTTACTGTAGCAGTCTGCGGTGCTGCTGAGCTGACAGTGTCCAGCAGGTCCGTCATCAGTCATTACATAATAAATATATATACCTGTCCGGCTGCAGTACTAGTGATATTATATATATATATATTGATTTCATCTCATTATCATCCAGTCTATATTAGCAGCAGACACAGTACGGTAGTCCACGGCTGTAGCTACCTCTGTGTCGGCAGTCGCTCGTCCATCCATAATTGTATACCACCTACCCGTGTTTTTTTTTTTTTCTTTCTTCTTTATACATACTACTATAGTAGCTTACTGTAGCAGTCTGCGGTGCTGCTGAGCTGACAGTGTCCAGCAGGTCCGTCATCAGTCATTACATAATAAATATATATACCTGTCCGGCTGCAGTACTAGTGATATTATATATATATATATTGATTTCATCTCATTATCATCCAGTCTATATTAGCAGCAGACACAGTACGGTAGTCCACGGCTGTAGCTACCTCTGTGTCGGCAGTCGCTCGTCCATCCATAATTGTATACCACCTACCCGTGTTTTTTTTTTTTCTTTCTTCTTTATACATACTACTATAGTAGCTTACTGTAGCAGTCTGCGGTGCTGCTGAGCTGACAGTGTCCAGCAGGTCCGTCATCAGTCATTACATAATAAATATATATACCTGTCCGGCTGCAGTACTAGTGATATTATATATATATATATTGATTTCATCTCATTATCATCCAGTCTATATTAGCAGCAGACACAGTACGGTAGTCCACGGCTGTAGCTACCTCTGTGTCGGCAGTCGCTCGTCCATCCATAATTGTATACCACCTACCCGTGGGTTTTTTTTTTTTTCTTCTTTATACATACTACTATAGTAGCTTACTGTAGCAGTCTGCGGTGCTGCTGAGCTGACAGTGTCCAGCAGGTCCGTCATCAGTCATTACATAATAAATATATATACCTGTCCGGCTGCAGTACTAGTGATATTATATATATATATATATATATATATTGATTTCATCTCATTATCATCCAGTCTATATTAGCAGCAGACACAGTACGGTAGTCCACGGCTGTAGCTACCTCTGTGTCGGCAGTCGCTCGTCCATCCATAATTGTATACCACCTACCCGTGGTTTTTTTTTTTTTTCTTTCTTCTTTATACATACTACTATAGTAGCTTACTGTAGCAGTCTGCGGTGCTGCTGAGCTGACAGTGTCCAGCAGGTCCGTCATCAGTCATTACATAATAAATATATATACCTGTCCGGCTGCAGTACTAGTGATATTATATATATATATATTGATTTCATCTCATTATCATCCAGTCTATATTAGCAGCAGACACAGTACGGTAGTCCACGGCTGTAGCTACCTCTGTGTCGGCAGTCGCTCGTCCATCCATAATTGTATACCACCTACCCGTGGTTTTTTTTTTTTCTTTCTTCTTTATACATACTACTATAGTAGCTTACTGTAGCAGTCTGCGGTGCTGCTGAGCTGACAGTGTCCAGCAGGTCCGTCATCAGTCATTACATAATAAATATATATACCTGTCCGGCTGCAGTACTAGTGATATTATATATATATATATTGATTTCATCTCATTATCATCCAGTCTATATTAGCAGCAGACACAGTACGGTAGTCCACGGCTGTAGCTACCTCTGTGTCGGCAGTCGCTCGTCCATCCATAATTGTATACCACCTACCCGTGGTTTTTTTTTTTTTTTCTTCTTTATACATACTACTATAGTAGCTTACTGTAGCAGTCTGCGGTGCTGCTGAGCTGACAGTGTCCAGCAGGTCCGTCATCAGTCATTACATAATAAATATATATACCTGTCCGGCTGCAGTACTAGTGATATTATATATATATATATATATATTGATTTCATCTCATTATCATCCAGTCTATATTAGCAGCAGACACAGTACGGTAGTCCACGGCTGTAGCTACCTCTGTGTCGGCAGTCGCTCGTCCATCCATAATTGTATACCACCTACCTGTGGGGTTTTTTTTTTCTTTCTTCTTTATACATACTACTATAGTAGCTTACTGTAGCAGTCTGCGGTGCTGCTGAGCTGACAGTGTCCAGCAGGTCCGTCATCAGTCATTACATAATAAATATATATACCTGTCCGGCTGCAGTACTAGTGATATTATATATATATATATATATATTGATTTCATCTCATTATCATCCAGTCTATATTAGCAGCAGACACAGTACGGTAGTCCACGGCTGTAGCTACCTCTGTGTCGGCAGTCGCTCGTCCATCCATAATTGTATACCACCTACCCGTGTTTTTTTTTTTTCTTTCTTCTTTATACATACTACTATAGTAGCTTACTGTAGCAGTCTGCGGTGCTGCTGAGCTGACAGTGTCCAGCAGGTCCGTCATCAGTCATTACATAATAAATATATATACCTGTCCGGCTGCAGTACTAGTGATATTATATATATATATATTGATTTCATCTCATTATCATCCAGTCTATATTAGCAGCAGACACAGTACGGTAGTCCACGGCTGTAGCTACCTCTGTGTCGGCAGTCGCTCGTCCATCCATAATTGTATACCACCTACCCGTGTTTTTTTTTTTCTTTCTTCTTTATACATACTACTATAGTAGCTTACTGTAGCAGTCTGCGGTGCTGCTGAGCTGACAGTGTCCAGCAGGTCCGTCATCAGTCATTACATAATAAATATATATACCTGTCCGGCTGCAGTACTAGTGATATTATATATATATATATTGATTTCATCTCATTATCATCCAGTCTATATTAGCAGCAGACACAGTACGGTAGTCCACGGCTGTAGCTACCTCTGTGTCGGCAGTCGCTCGTCCATCCATAATTGTATACCACCTACCCGTGGTTTTTTTTTTTTTTTTCTTCTTTATACATACTACTATAGTAGCTTACTGTAGCAGTCTGCGGTGCTGCTGAGCTGACAGTGTCCAGCAGGTCCGTCATCAGTCATTACATAATAAATATATATACCTGTCCGGCTGCAGTACTAGTGATATTATATATATATTGATTTCATCTCATTATCATCCAGTCTATATTAGCAGCAGACACAGTACGGTAGTGCACGGCTGTAGCTACCTCTGTGTCGGCAGTCGCTCGTCCATCCATAAGTATACTAGTATCCATCCATCTCCATTGTTTACCTGAGGTGCCTTTTAGTTGTGCCTATTAAAATATGGAGAACAAAAATGTTGAGGTTCCAAAATTAGGGAAAGATCAAGATCCACTTCCACCTCGTGCTGAAGCTGCTGCCACTAGTCATGGCCGAGACGATGAAATGCCAGCAACGTCGTCTGCCAAGGCCGATGCCCAATGTCATAGTACAGAGCATGTAAAATCCAAAACACCAAATATCAGTAAAAAAAGGACTCCAGAATCTAAAATAAAATTGTCGGAGGAGAAGCGTAAACTTGCCAATATGCCATTTACCACACGGAGTGGCAAGGAACGGCTGAGGCCCTGGCCTATGTTCATGGCTAGTGGTTCAGCTTCACATGAGGATGGAAGCACTCAGCCTCTTGCTAGAAAAATGAAAAGACTCAAGCTGGCAAAAGCAGTAGCACCGCAAAGAACTGTGCGTTCTTCGAAATCCCAAATCCACAAGGAGAGTCCAATTGTGTCGGTTGCGATGCCTGACCTTCCCAACACTGGACGTGAAGAGCATGCGCCTTCCACCATTTGCACGCCCCCTGCAAGTGCTGGAAGGAGCACCCGCAGTCCAGTTCCTGATAGTCAGATTGAAGATGTCAGTGTTGAAGTACACCAGGATGAGGAGGATATGGGTGTTGCTGGCGCTGGGGAGGAAATTGACAAGGAGGATTCTGATGGTGAGGTGGTTTGTTTAAGTCAGGCACCCGGGGAGACACCTGTTGTCCGTGGGAGGAATATGGCCATTGACATGCCTGGTGAAAATACCAAAAAAATCAGCTCTTCGGTGTGGAAGCATTTCAACAGAAATGCGGACAACAGGTGTCAAGCCGTGTGTTGCCTTTGTCAAGCTGTAATAAGTAGGGGTAAGGACGTTAACCACCTCGGAACATCCTCCCTTATACGTCACCTGCAGCGCATTCATAATAAGTCAGTGACAAGTTCAAAAACTTTGGGTGACAGCGGAAGCAGTCCACTGACCAGTAAATCCCTTCCTCTTGTAACCAAGCTCACGCAAACCACCTCACCAACTCCCTCAGTGTCAATTTCCTCCTTCCCCAGGAATGCCAATAGTCCTGCAGGCCATGTCACTGGCAATTCTGACGATTCCTCTCCTGCCTGGGATTCCTCCGATGCATCCTTGCGTGTAACGCCTACTGCTGCTGGCGCTGCTGTTGTTGCTGCTGGGAGTCGATGGTCATCCCAGAGGGGAAGTCGTAAGCCCACTTGTACTACTTCCAGTAAGCAATTGACTGTCCAACAGTCCTTTGCGAGGAAGATGAAATATCACAGCAGTCATCCTGTTGCAAAGCGGATAACGTGCGTCCGGTATCCGCCGTTAGTTCACAGGGAACTAGACAATTTATTGAGGCAGTGTGCCCCCGTTACCAAATACCATCTAGGTTCCACTTCTCTAGGCAGGCGATACCGAGAATGTACACGGACGTCAGAAAAAGACTCACCAGTGTCCTAAAAAATGCAGTTGTACCCAATGTCCACTTAACCACGGACATGTGGACAAGTGGAGCAGGGCAGGGTCAGGACTATATGACTGTGACAGCCCACTGGGTAGATGTATGGACTCCCGCCGCAAGAACAGCAGCGGCGGCACCAGTAGCAGCATCTCGCAAACGCCAACTCTTTCCTAGGCAGGCTACGCTTTGTATCACCGCTTTCCAGAATACGCACACAGCTGAAAACCTCTTACGGCAACTGAGGAAGATCATCGCGGAATGGCTTACCCCAATTGGACTCTCCTGTGGATTTGTGGCATCGGACAATGCCAGCAATATTGTGTGTGCATTAAATATGGGCAAATTCCAGCACGTCCCATGTTTTGCACATACCTTGAATTTGGTGGTGCAGAATTTTTTAAAAAACGACAGGGGCGTGCAAGAGATGCTGTCGGTGGCCAGAAGAATTGCGGGACACTTTCGGCGTACAGGCACCACGTACAGAAGACTGGAGCAACACCAAAAACGCCTGAACCTGCCCTGCCATCATCTGAAGCAAGAAGTGGTAACGAGGTGGAATTCAACCCTATATATGCTTCAGAGGTTGGAGGAGCAGCAAAAGGCCATTCAAGCCTATACAATTCAGCACGATATAGGAGGTGGAATGCACCTGTCTCAAGCGCAGTGGAGAATGATTTCAACGTTGTGCAAGGTTCTGATGCCCTTTGAACTTGCCACACGTGAAGTCAGTTCAGACACTGCCAGCCTGAGTTAGGTCATTCCCCTCATCAGGCTTTTGCAGAAGAAGCTGGAGACATTGAAGGAGGAGCTAACACGGAGCGATTCCGCTAGGCATGTGGGACTTGTGGATGGAGCCCTTAATTCGCTTAACAAGGATTCACGGGTGGTCAATCTGTTGAAATCAGAGCACTACATTTTGGCCACCGTGCTCGATCCTAGATTTAAAACCTACTTTGGATCTCTCTTTCCGGCAGACACAAGTCTGCTGGGGTTCAAAGACCTGCTGGTGAGAAAATTGTCAAGTCAAGCGGAACGCGACCTGTCAACATCTCCTCCTTCACATTCTCCCGCAACTGGGGGTGCGAGGAAAAGGCTCAGAATTCCGAGCCCACCCGCTGGCGGTGATGCAGGGCAGTCTGGAGCGACTGCTGATGCTGACATCTGGTCCGGACTGAAGGACCTGACAACGATTACGGACATGTCGTCTACTGTCACTGCATATGATTCTCTACCCATTGAAAGAATGGTGGAGGATTATATGAGTGACCGCATCCAAGTAGGCACGTCACACAGTCCGTACTTATACTGGCAGGAAAAAGAGGCAATTTGGAGGCCCTTGCACAAACTGGCTTTATTCTACCTAAGTTGCCCTCCCACAAGTGTGTACTCCGAAAGAGTGTTTAGTGCCGCCGCTCACCTTGTCAGCAATCGGCGTACGAGGTTACTTCCAGAAAATGTGGAGAAGATGATGTTCATTAAAATGAATTATAATCAATTCCTCCGTGGAGACATTCACCAGCAGCAATTGCCTCCACAAAGTACACAGGGAGCTGAGATGGTGGATTCCAGTGGGGACGAATTGATAATCTGTGAGGAGGGGGATGTACACGGTGATATATCGGAGGATGATGATGAGGTGGACATCTTGCCTCTGTAGAGCCAGTTTGTGCAAGGAGAGATTAATTGCTTCTTTTTTGGTGGGGGTCCAAACCAACCCGTCATTTCAGTCACAGTCGTGTGGCAGACCCTGTCACTGAAATGATGGGTTGGTTAAAGTGTGCATGCCCTGTTTATACAACATAAGGGTGGGTGGGAGGGCCCAAGGACAATTCCATCTTGCACCTCTTTTTTCTTTAATTTTTCTTTGCGTCATGTGCTGTTTGTGGAGTATTTTTTTGAAGGGCCATCCTGCGTGACACTGCAGTGCCACTCCTAGATGGGCCCGGTGTTTGTGTCGGCCACTAGGGTCGCTTATCTTACTCACACAGCTACCTCATTGCGCCTCTTTTTTTCTTTGCGTCATGTGCTGTTTGGGGAGTGTTTTTTGGAAGGGCCATCCTGCGTGACACTGCAGTGCCACTCCTAGATGGGCCAGGTGTTTGTGTCGGCCACTAGGGTCGCTTATCTTACTCACACAGCTACCTCATTGCGCCTCTTTTTTTCTTTGCGTCATGTGCTGTTTGGGGAGTGTTTTTTGGAAGGGCCATCCTGCGTGACACTGCAGTGCCACTCCTAGATGGGCCAGGTGTTTGTGTCGGCCACTAGGGTCGCTTATCTTACTCACACAGCTACCTCATTGCGCCTCTTTTTTTCTTTGCGTCATGTGCTGTTTGGGGAGGGTTTTTTGGAAGGGCCATCCTGCGTGACACTGCAGTGCCACTCCTAGATGGGCCAGGTGTTTGTGTCGGCCACTAGGGTCGCTTATCTTACTCACACAGCTACCTCATTGCGCCTCTTTTTTTCTTTGCGTCATGTGCTGTTTGGGGAGTGTTTTTTGGAAGGGCCATCCTGCGTGACACTGCAGTGCCACTCCTAGATGGGCCAGGTGTTTGTGTCGGCCACTAGGGTCGCTTATCTTACTCACACAGCTACCTCATTGCGCCTCTTTTTTTCTTTGCGTCATGTGCTGTTTGGGGAGTGTTTTTTGGAAGGGCCATCCTGCGTGACACTGCAGTGCCACTCCTAGATGGGCCAGGTGTTTGTGTCGGCCACTAGGGTCGCTTATCTTACTCACACAGCTACCTCATTGCGCCTCTTTTTTTCTTTGCGTCATGTGCTGTTTGGGGAGTGTTTTTTGGAAGGGTCATCCTGCGTGACACTGCAGTGCCACTCCTAGATGGGCCCGGTGTTTGTGTCGGCCACTAGGGTCGCTTATCTTACTCACACAGCTACCTCATTGCGCCTCTTTTTTTCTTTGCGTCATGTGCTGTTTGGGGAGTGTTTTTTAGAAGGGCCATCCTGCGTGACACTGCAGTGCCACTCCTAGATGGGCCAGGTGTTTGTGTCGGCCACTAGGGTCGCTTAGCTTAGTCATCCAGCGACCTCAGTGCAAATTTTAGGACTAAAAATAATATTGTGAGGTGTGAGGTATTCAGAATAGACTGAAAATGAGTGGAAATTATGGTTTTTGAGGTTAATAATACTTTGGGATCAAAATGACCCCCAAATTCTATGATTTAAGCTGTTTTTTAGTGTTTTTTGAAAAAAACACCCGAATCCAAAACACACCCGAATCCGACAAAAAAAATTCGGTGAGGTTTTGCCAAAACGCGGTCGAACCCAAAACATGGCCGCGGAACCGAACCCAAAACCAAACCACAAAACCCGAAAAATTTCAAGTGCACATCTCTACTCAATACCTCACTCCGTCATTCCCTGGTGTCACCTAGAGTCCTTGTGTCACCCACTGCCTCTCTATCATCCTCCCTCTTGTTTCACACACTGCCTGTTACCCTCTTCCTGGCATAACTCACTGCCTCTCTCTCTCTCTCTCTCTGCCACCCTCTCCCTGGCCTCACCCAGACCCCTAGCATCACTCACTACCTCTCTGTCACTCTCTTCCAATCAGCTACTGCGTGTCACCCCACTCACTGCTTCTCTACGTCGCCCACTTCATCTCTCTGTCATAGACTCCCTGTCACCTTCTTCCTGGTGCCGTGTCACCCACTGTCTCTCCCTAGCGTAACCCACTGCTTCTTTTCATCACTCTCTCCCTGTCATCCACTGCCAGTCACCCTCTCACTGGCAATACTCTTTGCCCTGTCCATCACTTGGTGCTCCTCACCCTTTCCCTGTTATCTACTGCCTGTCACCCTCTCCCTGGCATCACCCACTGCCTCTCCCTACTGTAACCCACTGCCTCTTTCCATCATCCTCTCCCTGTTACACTACCGATCTCCATCCCCAACTACCTCTTGATATCATCCTAAACCCTTTCACCCACTGCCTCTCCCTATCACACTCTCCCTGTCACCCACTACCTCCACCCATCACCCTCTCAGTCACTTACTGCCTGGCATCCTTTTCTTTTCACCTGCCTCTCCCTAGCGTCACCCAGTGCTTGTCACCCACTAGCTCCCCCCATCACCCTCTCAGTCACTTACTGTCTGGAATTCTTTTCTTTTCACCTGCTACGGCTCTGTACAAGCAAGGGGCCTGATTCAGGTATGTACACTAATGCATTCACAGCTGCGTTCCCATACGAAGCCGATGTGCGACAATATGCTTCTGCTGCAGCCACCTGGAAATAGATTGAGACGCCCACCGGCGGTCTTGGAAATTATGACCGCGGGAACGTAGACACTGGCGCCATGATTTCCGCAGCTGTGGGGCTAAACGTAAAAGATGCGAGCTGCCGGAGGCTGGTACTCTCTGAGAGGCTGCCTGCATTTTTAAAGCAGCAATCATTTACAGGGCAAAACCAACCTGTTTTTCCTTGTAAAGGATTGGCACTTTAAAAATACAGGCAGACTCGCATAAAGCCACCCTCATCTCCGGCAGCTAGCAGCCTATTACATTTAACCCATAGGATGAGATTTGCACTGAAAATGGCGCAACGCGTCTGTTTTTTAGTCGTCACAACCCTTTACCTGCCCCCATATATTTTCAACAATTTTTGAATAAATCCTTACACTGAGCGACTTCGCAAAGGTCCCTTGGCACATGCGCCGTGCGGCTGCGACACGTGCACATTCAGCCGATAATCGCACTACTGCGCAAATATCGGCATGGCATACATCTATGAATCAGGGAAATCAGGACACAGCGCGGTGTAACTCAAACGCTTGCACAGGCAAAAAACATGGCTCCACTGCGTCCGACATCGCTGCTGCGTCCGGCTCAGGCCCTAAAACTTTTAACAAATATAACAAAGAAAAATGAGAACTCTAACAATAAATTGTATTTATGTTTAACTAAAAATATGATTCCACATTATAAAAATCTATAGTCTGTGTAAGGGCCGTGTTACTGCCATCTCTGATGTCATATAAAGCATTTTATTTATTTATGTTATGACATTTTACTTTAATCAATAAGTCATAACTGCCTACCTGACCCTCTCCATGAGGGAGAAAACGCTCTGTTCCTGGACTTTCCTGGTAATGTATGATTGCCATCACCTGTGGTGAGCTAGGTAATTGATAAGAAAGGTGTTTCACCACAGGTGATGGCAATCATACATTACCAGGAAAGTCCAGGAACAGAGCATTTTCTCCCTCATGGAGGGGGTCCGGTAGGCAAGTATGCAATAAGTGAATAAAATAATTAAAATATTTAAAAAATACATGAATAAGTATTTACACATCTACTGATGATATGTCATAAGAATTGGGAAAAACCGGGTTCTATTATTTACTTTTGCGTCACTTTTATGAAGTTTAATGATACAAAACACAGAACCATTTCTTGCTGATCAGTAACATACAACAGATCTATTGCAATGGTAGAAAGTAACCTGGAACAGACGTCTCTTTGTGAATTAATTACTGCTGTATAATTAGAAAACAAAGTCAGTTGTTTTGTTACTAATTGGAACTGTAGGGACCTGGGAATCCCTGTCACTCATTTACCATACAGAAGCTTCCGCAGAGATTCCTAACACAAGAAGGAAATTGCCGGGAGCTGTACGTGTGGGGACGAGGGCTGGGTCCCTGACCTGGTAATTTCTCTCATTACACTAACGAAGTAAAACAATGATGTAATTCCAATGTACATTCTGAAATCAGATTTTTTTTCTCAATACATTGTATTAAGTTTGTACAATGATAAAGAATCTGTACAGAACAGTATGTGGTTTCATACAACACATAGTAACATGATAAAGTAACATGACTGTATTTCTACACGTTATAATAAAGTGTTGCTGTTCTACACACATACAGGCTGCAGCCAGTGTGTCATTACTGACACTTTAATGCAGTGGTTCCCAGACTAGGAGCTCAAGGATGTCTCGCAGACCAGGCTTTAATCAATGGTTGAGCACAAACAGTTACATCAGAATGACTGAAGCACTGATTAATTCACCTGTGCTCAAGCATAGATACTCCAATAAGCTGGACTGTTAGGGGATGATGAAAGAGTGAGGGAAACACTGCTTTAATGGATAATGGGGACATTTATCAATCATCAGGTTTTAGACCTTATAAATTAGAATTTTTTTATAGCTGCAATAATAATTCTGTACCACCTGGGTGTATGAAGAATGACGGCCGCAATGCAATGTGTAACTTAAACGCATCAGCAATCACTTTACTTTGTGCTGTGTGACCCCGAACAGCTTACCGCACTTGTACAGTCATTGCCCTTTCCCGGTAAATTATGGGACATGTTGTGTAAAGGCTACAATGGTTACCACCATCTTGAGTGGAGTCAACTAAAGAGGCCCACTATTACGGTGCTTGGTAAATCACACACTATATCATTGTGTGAAGGGGGTTGTCCCCCTCCTCCATTCGTCGCGGCGGGCGGCAGCACGGCGGGCTTCGGCGCGGCGGTGGGTAGGCCCCAGCTTGGAGGGACTTGCATCCGTAAGGATTCAAGCCCCTCCAATCACGTCGCCGCATTTTGAATGGCGCGCCAAGCGCGAGCCAATCAGGGCTCGCGCCTTGGCCGCCAATGGGAAGACGCCGCGGCGAGCCAATCGGAGCTCGCTGCGTCATAGCTCCGCCCGTTCCCAGCGTCATATAAGAGACGCTGCGGAGCGGGAGCAGCCAGTCGGGCGCCGGACGAAGAAGGAAGAAGAGCTCCTGGAGAAGAAAGAAGATTCCCTGCAGAAGGCTGAAGACCAGGTGGCGGCGGCAGCGGAGTCCACAGAACCGGCGGCGAGGACAACGAGGAGGAAGACGTCGGCGGAGGAAGGCGCCCAGCAGCGGAAGTCCGGCGGAGAGTGCTGCAGCGCGTGGAGAGCAAAAGAGCTAACGAAGCTCCCCGCTGCAGCCTCTCCCACCGAGACAGGTAGGCGACCTTGGGCCACCTATACCTATCTTTAGTCCACCCTAGAGCACCAGGGACAGGCGCTAGGCCTGCGGGGATAACCAGGCCCTCTCGGCCTGTGCCCACAGTAGTCAGGCCTCCTGCCTGTGCCCCGCCATCCAGGCCTCCGGCCTGTATCCATTCAGGCCCTCCAGGCCTGTGCCCTCAGTCCAGGCCCCCTCGGCCTGTGCCCGTTCAGGCCCTCCAGGTCTGTGCCTCCGGCCTGTGCCCTCAGTCCAGGCCTCCGGCCTGTGCCCATTTAGGCCCTCCAGGCCTGTGCCCACAGTTCAGGCCCCTCGGCCTGTGCCCACAGTTCAGGCCCCTCGGCCTGTGTCCACAGTCCAGGCCTCCGGCCTGTGTCCACAGCCCAGGCTTCCAGGCCTGCGCCCTCATCCAGGCTTCCAGGCCTGCGCCCTCACCCAGGCTTCCAGGCCTTCGCCCTCACCCAGTCTTCCAGGCCTGCGCCCTCACCCAGGCTTCCGCCCACTGCATCTTACAGGACTCGGGGTGATTTTGTACGGACCGGCCCGGACAGGATCGGTTGGAAGTGGGCCGTGTGGCAGCTTCCGAGGGGTTCGTGGTCGGGCGTGAGGAGCCGGCTGGCCCCACGCGGTGTATACTACAGGGGATTAGAGAGTGTGGAGTAACGTTCCCGTCCCACGCATCACTATTTCCCGGTAGTCTGGAGTGGACAGCCGTCCGCTCTGGATGCCCCGTTCACGTCCTCTATTAAGAGCGGAAGGAAGTAGCTAGTGACCAGTATCCGGTAAGTGGAATTGGTTATTCGGGGTTAACCTGTTGGACCGGGGAATTGTTCTACTGGCTTGTTGGTTAGCGAATGTGTTTAGTTAGTCCGGTCTCTGCTAGTTCGGAATAGAACCAGTAGCCTCAGTTGCTAAGATAGTTTGCTCAGGCAGGCGTAGTTGGCTGTAAGTTGTTGTTTGCCGTTAGTGTAGCCTGCAGTTAGGGAGGCTGCTCTTCTTGCCCCAACAGGAGCGGAGAGGTGCGACCATCAAGGTGACCAGCAAGTTGGGAGTGAGTATTACTCTGTGTCTGTTTTGTCATCGTCCCCGTATACCGGTCGGGGGTTTGCTCACGGACGTGAGGACCCCTCTCACCACACAACGTGCGAGAGTGCGAGTGTGTGAGAACTGGGTAGCTGAGGCCTTTCGGCCAGTGATGACCTTCTGCCCAGCCGGTGAAGGTCGCTGCTACCCCTGACGCGCCCTGTACCTCTGACGGAGGTCGACACGCACGTCTCAACCGGTACGTTCCTTCCTTCTAGGTTCTTCATCGACCATTGCAGGGAGGTGTTCGTGCTGGTGATTGATCCGGAAGGCGGAGCTCCCTGACGCTTCTGGGTATCGTCTGTGACGGGAGTTGCCACAGGTGGGTGGAGTGACGACACCTGCACGGCAGCAGGCACTATATCATTGTCCGGGCCTGTTACATTTGGCGTAGTCGGCAGGATGGACGAAGATCAGTCACACCCCGCCGCCGAGAAGATGTTGGGAGATGAGCCAAGGCGATCCGCCTGGAGGGACTCAGATGCCAGTTCCACTCAGGTGGCCCGGAGGGGGTCGGACGACGAGCGACGAAGGTCATCCCGTCGACTCAACGTCGGACCAGCCCTCACCCACCTACCTCGGTATGACGGGCGTAATATGACCTTGGAGAACTGGAAAGCCCGACTAGAGGCGACTTTCTTTATCTACCGGGTGCCCGACGACCTGCGAATGCCCCTCGCCCTGAATTCCCTGGAAGGCGAGGCTCGTCGGACGATCCTCTTATGACCTGAAGATGAACGCGAGGAACTGGAGGAGATCTACGATATACTGGGGGATATCTACGGGGACACCTCCTCAGCGGGAACCCTCCGGCAGCGCCTGTTTGGCCGGTTCCAGAGGGAGGACGTGTCCATACCCCAGTACGCCAACGCACTCCAGGAGATGATGGGAGAGGTGCGTCGAAAGGATCCCGATGGGTTTGGGGCACTCACCAACACCAGCCAGATATTACGGGACCAGTTCGCCATGGGACTCAGGAATGTGCCCTTGAGGCAGGTCATGCTGGATAAAATATCCCAGGATGACACCTTGACCTTCCATCAGGTAGAAATTGACGCCGTAGCCAGGGACCGCAATGCCAATTACGGACCTCACGCTGTGTTCCCCCAATGGGTGCAACCAGTGTCCGCGCCAGTGGCTAGCAAGGAAACCAACCCATTGGAAACCTGTGTGCAAGATCTAAAAGAAACCTTCCTCCGGGTGACCAAAGAGATGAGGAAAGAAGTCGCCCAACTGCGGGATGAAGTGTACCGGCAGGACCACCAGGGTTCGGAGTCCAGGTCCCGAGAGGGGGACACCAGACGGCCCCGTGGACGGAGCACTGGACCAGATAGCCGTCCTGGAGAGGGCCGGGGCCCTCGTTGTTACCGCTGCCATCGGTACGGGCATATTGCCCGAACCTGTACGGAAGCGATCCCGGAGGCACAGTTAAACTGACCTCCCTCGCGGTAACGGGACCACCCGTGAGGGAGAGCGACGAGGGGAAGTCAGCCATTAACGAACAGGCTGAATTGGTAGGAGAGTGTCCCATAGTAGTCGGCCGCCTTGGGAGGAAAGATCAGTCCTGCCTGTTGGATACCGGCTCTCAGGTATCCACCATGTCTGAGGCATGTTTTTTGGAACACTACGCTCATCTCAAGGGTGAGGTGTCCGAGAGCTTCATTACCCTTACGGCGGCTAATAACCTGCCCATCCCCGTGGTGGGGGTGGTGTGGATGGAAATGGAAGTTTGTGGCCAAAACCTGGGCAGAAAGGGGCTGCTGGTAGTTAGTAGTCCCGGACTGAGCCATGGCCCGGTGATCCTCGGAATGAATGTGCTCCGACATCTCGATCAGCTATTATTCCAGGAAAATGGACCACGATATTGGAAGAGTCTGGGAGTTCAGCGTCCTGTCCAGCAGGCTTTCCAACAGGTGGGACGACAACAAGGAGCCAGGGGCCTAGGGGCTATTGATGAACACCTGGGCCTTTTGAAGGGGATCCGGTCTGAAGATCGACAGTGTCTAGGTCGACAATGTTTAGGTCGACCACTATAGGTCGACAGTCACTAGGTCGACATGGATGGAAGGTCAACAGGGTTTCTAGGTCGACATGTGCTAGGTCGACAGGTCTAAAGGTCGACATGAGTTTTCACATTTTTTTTTTTTATTATTTTTTCATACTTAACGATCCACGTGGACTACGATTGGAACGGTAAAGTGTGCCGAGCGAAGCGGTAGCGGAGCGAAGGCACCATGCCCGAAGCATGGCGAGCGAAGCGAGCCATGCGAGGGGACGCGGTGCACTAATTTGGGATCCCGGTCACTCTACGAAGAAAACGACACAAAAAAAAATCCTCATGTCGACCTTTAGACCTGTCGACCTAGCACATGTCGACCTAGAAACCCTGTCGACCTTCCATCCATGTCGACCTAGTGACTGTCGACCTATAGTGGTCGACCTAAACATTGTCGACCTAGACACGGTCGGTAAAACGAACCACACCCCTTTTGAAGATTGGTCACCACCAGCGCCTGGAGTTACCCCCTCGTCAAGAGATCCTTATCCCTTTGGAGATACGGACTCACCAGAGCCTAAATGGCATGGAGGTAATGGTAGAGCCAACGGATGTGCTAGGAGTAGGGTCTGGGGTGATGGTGGCTCTTATTGTGTCGGTGGTGACCGGGAGAAAGGTCTCCGTCTGTTTCTGTAACCTCACCGACCAGCTTTGTCGAATCCCGGCAGGAGCAGTTATCGCTCAGGTGGTGGCGATACATGAAGGTAGTATTCAGGGGATGCGAAAACTCTCCCTACAGCCAGAGGCTTCGGAAGCATGGGCATTGTCTGTTCGAGTAGAAGAGCTGGAAAAGGCCAGCCCCGAGTGGAACGGTACGGTTATCCGAACACAGATGGACGTGTCGCTGGAAGAGTGCGCGGCCGGGGATGTGGCCAAGTTGGACCAGATGCTCTGGAATCGGCAGAAAGTTTTCTCGCGACATGAGGAGGATTTCGGATACACGGATGACCTGCAACACGAGATTCGCACCGGAGACGCCCCCCCTGTTCGAGAACGGTATCGGCCGATACCTCCCCGTTGGTATCAAGAAGTAAAGACAATGCTGCGTCAGATGCTGGACAATCACGTGATCCAGGAGAGTAAGAGTCCATGGCTGCACCCATAGTCCTAGTCCGAAAGAAGGATGGGACCATCCGTTTCTGTGTGGACTATCAGAAATTGAACAGTTGCACCGTCCGTGATGCTTACCCTCTCCCCAGGATCGAGGAGTCACTAGCCGCGTTGGGCAATGCAAAATTCTTTTCAACCTTGGACCTGGCCAGTGGATACTGGCAAGTACCTGTGGCCCCACAGGATAGGGAGAAGACCGCGTTTGTTACTCCCATGGGATTGTTCGAATTTTGTCGCATGCCATTTGGGTTGAACAATGCGCCCGCCACGTTCCAACGGATGATGGAAAGGTGTTTGGGAGATTTGAATTTTGAGGCCTTACTGATTTACCTGGACGACATCATCGTGTTCGCAGCAACCTTGGAGGAACACTTTGCTCGACTTGACATGGTTCTCCAGCGGTTGGAGAAGTATGGTCTGAAGCTTAAGCCTCGGAAGTGCCATCTGTTAAAATCCAGTTTGGAGTACCTCGGGCATGTGGTGTCCCGCGATGGAGTATACCCAACCCCCAGCAAGGTTGCGGCAGTTCAGGAGTGGAAGGTGCCCACCACTGTCACGGAACTGCGGGCGTTCCTGGGTTTGGTGGGGTATTACCGACGCTTCATCAAAGATTTTGCCCGGATCGCGGAACCCCTACATGCATTGCTTTGAGGGATTGCGACCACGAGGAAAGCAACCCTGGAGACATGGGGAGAAGCGCAGGTCCAGGCCTTTAACCGACTGAAGGAAAGTCTCACGGAGGCTCCGGTGTTAGGGTATGCAGATTTTGAGAAGCCCTTCATTTTACACACGGATGGAAGTCTGCAGGGGTTGGGTGCGGTCTTAACTCAAGTTCAGGATGGACAGGAGCGGGGGATTGCTTACGGCAGTCGTAGCTTGCGAGAGACCGAGAGGAACCCAGACAACTACAGTTCCTTCAAGCTGGAATTGCTGGCGGTGGTGTGGGCAGTAACTGAGAAATTTGCGGAATACTTGACCGCCGCTCACGTGGACATCTTTACGGACAACAACCCCTTGGCGTACCTGGAGACTGCCAAGCTGGGTGCCCTAGAGCAACGGTGGGTGGCCAGGTTGGCCAAGTTTTCCTACAAGATTCGTTATCGTTCGGGGAAGAGTAATACCAACGCGGATGCCCTGTCTCGCTTCCCAGTGGAAATCCCAGAGCCTGGTGAGGAAGAAGACGACGGTGGGGAGGAAATGCCGGATCTAACTCGTGTGCGGCAGCCCGTTGGTAGAGAGTTGTGTCAACAGAACGCCCGGACTGCCTTACTCAGGTACACGGAAATGGACTGGGCACAGGAGCAACAGGCTGACGAGGGTTTGGACCTTATCCGGCAGTGGATACAGAGGGGTCATCTGCCATCTCGACGAGAGCAGGATGGGCTGACCGGATTCTGTAGAAAGGTGATGTGTCGTTGGGACCAATTGCGGGTCTGTGCTGGTACTTTGCGGAGACAATGCTATCTGGAGCAGGAAATGCGTACTGTTGAACAGGTGGTGGTGCCGGAAGTCCGGGTGCGGGCATTGGTGGAAGAGGCGCACGAACAGGGGGCCCATTTGGGACCCCATAAGACATACCATTGGTTGAGACGCCAGTATTTCGCCCCCCGGCTGCAAGCGGTCGTGGATCAGGTGTGTCGTGAGTGCAGGAGGTGTGCGGTAGTTAAGCCACAGAAACAGCACGTGCCCATCCAGACTATCCGGACCAGTCGGCCGTTGAAGTTGCTGATGATTGACTACGTGTTGATTGGGGAGTCGGTTAGTGGACACCAGTATGCCCTGGGGATGACTGACCATTTCACTAAGTTCACGGTAGTGGTCCCGACCCGAAACCAAACTGCGTAATCAGCAACACGGGCAATCATTGAGCATTTCATTCGCCAGTACGGTTGCCCCGAGCGGATTCATTCTGATCAAGGGGCCTGCTTCCAGGGGCAGCTGATGGAACGTCTCTGCCAGCTTTATGGCGTTCAAAAGTCCCGTACGACGCCTTACCACCCGCAGGGAAATGGAGCCTGTGAGAGGTTTAACCGGACTTTGCTGCAGATGCTCCGCGTGTTGGAACGAGCTAAGAAGCAACGATGGCCCGAACATGTGCAGGAATTGGTCTGGACTTATAACAACCGAGTTCATCACACCACCGGATTTTCCCCCTTTTTTTTGTTGTTTGGTCGACCGGGGCGGGAGGCGCACGACTTACAGCTGTCCGGAACCGAAGAGGAAATTCCCCTGGCCCCTGCCGAATGGGTAGAGGAACATCGACTACGGCTGAAGGCGGCCCACGAGCTGGTTGAAAGGCTTATCGCGGATCAACAACATTCGCCTGCGAGGTCCCACGAACCTGGGTCGCTGGCCGTGGGCCAGCGGGTGTTGGTGCGTGAGGTCCGTCCGGGGGGAAAACTGTCAGAGCGGTGGGAGGTTACCCCATACATTATTCGCCGTCGCTTGTCCCCGGGTGGTCCAGTGTATCAAGTGGAGTCTACTGATGGGACTGGACATCTACGCACGTTACATCGGAGTAAACTGCGACCTTGTCCTTTCCTGGATCCGGTTAGTGATGCTGGGTCCCCTGAAGAGGCGGACGGAGTTGGAGCTCCTGCCTGGGAAACTCCTGTTCCCCTGCCAGACGAAGAGTGGTGGTTGCCTGTCAAGGAGAATCAGCCGGATGAGTCATCAAGGACTCCACCCCCAACTGACGTGGTCGCTCCTCTCTTACCAAGACGTTCTCAGCGTTCAAATAGGGGTGTTCCGGGCCCCCGCTACGCAGACCCAAACTTTGTGTGGTCGGACTCTTGTTTTGTGGGGACCACAAAGGACAAAGGGGGGGGGGAATGTGAAGGGGGTTGTCCCCCTCCTCCGTTCGTCGCGGCGGGCGGAAGCACGGCGGGCGGAAGCACGGCGGGCTTCGGCGCGGCGGCGGGTAGGCCCCAGCTTGGAGGGACTTGCATTCGTAAGGATTCAAGCCCCTCCAATCACGTCGCCGCATTTTGAATGGCGCGCCAAGCACGAGCCAATCAGAGCTCGCGCCTTGGCCGCCAATGGGAAGACGCCGCGGCGAGCCAATCGGAGCTCGCCGCGTCATAGCTCCGCCCGTTTCCAGCGTCATATAAGAGACGCTGCGGAGCAGGAGCAGCCAGTCGGGCGCCGGACGAACAAGGAAGAAGATCTCCTGTGTCACAACTGAAGGCTGGTGCTGACCAGGGGGAAGCCTCAGTTGTAGGGGCTGAGGTATATGTGTACCTGGGAGGCAGTACAGGGTTCTTGGACATGCAGGGAACCTTTAGAATAAATGCCCGAAGGCGTGACCACGACAACAAGGGAAAGTTCAAAGGTTTTATTAAACACAGTTCAGAGGAATACTGATGACTTGGTACTGGTAATAGGAAACACAGTTCAGAGAAATACTTGGGATCGATGACGGAACACCGATGGTGACTTGGAATCGATGACGGAACACCGATGGTTACTTTGGGATCGTTGGTAAGCTTTGAGTGAAGCTGGGGTTCGCAGATAGAAATGCACTATTGTACTTAGAAGCACAGGTGAAGCATGAAGTGATGCTGTAGAGGGTTAATCACTGGAGTGTCGGGTTACACTGCAGAGTATAATCACCAGGAAGTCAGGCTGTACTGCAGAGAAAGTCCATGGGAGAACTGCACACTGGAATCACTGAAGACAATTGAAGCACTGACATCTTTCCACCCCAGGAACAGGATATTTATACCTGCTGGGAAGCAGGGATTGGCTGGCTGATTAACCAGAGACCAGAGTGCAGCTGCTGTGTAATCAGGCTGAGAGCAGAGTGCAGCTGATAGGCTGAAAGGTAACATGTGATTAGGAAAACATGGCTGCGCCCATGGTAGCTTTTGGAGGGAAAGATTGTTTGTAACTTGAATGTGAGCTTTAACCATGAAGCTGCCAGAATCACAGTAAAGAGATTTGAGACAATGAGATGCAGCGTGCTGCACACACACAGTGCAGATGGAATCCAGGCTTGGAACACTGGGACAGTCTCAGGAGGCATTTGGAAGGTAAATACTGATAAGGAATTACCTAGATCGTGACATCCTGGAGAAGAAAGAAGATTCCCTGCAGAAGGCTGAAGACCGGGCGGCGGCGGCAGCGGAGTCCACAGAACTGGCGGCGAGGACAACGAGGAGGAAGACGTCGGCGGAGGAAGGCGCCCAGCAGCGGAAGTCCGGCGGAGAGTGCTGCAGCGCGTGGAGAGCAAAAGAGCTAACGAAGCTCCCCGCTGCAGCCTCTCCCACCGAGACAGGTAAGCGGCCTTGGGCCACCTATACCTATCTTTAGTCCACCCTAGAGCACCAGGGACAGGCGCTAGGCCTGCGGGGATAACCAGGCCCTCTCGGCCTGTGCCCACAGTAGTCAGGCCTCCTGCCTGTGCCCCGCCATCGAGGCCTCCGGCCTGTGTCCATTCAGGCCCTCCAGGCCTGTGCCCTCAGTCCAGGCCCCCTCGGCCTGTGCCCGTTCAGGCCCTCCAGGTCTGTGCCTCTGTCCAGGCCTCCGGCCTGTGCCCTCAGTCCAGGCCTCCGGCCTGTGCCCATTTAGGCCCTCCAGGCCTGTGCCCACAGTTCAGGCCCTCCAGGCCTGTGCCCACAGTTCAGGCCCCTCGGCCTGTGCCCACAGTTCAGGCCCCTCGGCCTGTGTCCACAGTCCAGGCCTCCGGCCTATGTCCACAGTCCAGGCCTCCGGCCTGTGTCCACAGTCCAGGCCTCCGGCCTGTGTCCACAGCCCAGGCTTCCAGGCCTGCGCCCTCACCCAGGCTTCCAGGCCTGCGCCCTCACCCAGGCTTCCAGGCCTGCGCCCTCACCCAGGCTTCCAGGCCTGCGCCCTCACCCAGGCTTCCAGGCCTGCGCCCTCACCCAGGCTTCCGCCCGCTGCATCTTACAGGACTCAGGGTGATTTTGTACGGACCGGCCCGGACAGGATCGGTTGGAAGTGGGCCGTGTGGCAGCTTCCGAGGGGTTCGTGGTCGGGCGTGAGGAGCCGGCTGGCCCCACGCGGTGTATACTACAGGGGATTAGAGAGTGTGGAGTAACGTTCCCATCCCACGCGTCACTATTTCCCGGTAGTCTGGAGTGGACAGCCGTCCGCTCTGGACGCCCCGTTCACGTCCTCTATTAAGAGCGGAAGGAAGTAGCTAGTGACCAGTATCCGGTAAGTGGAATTGGTTATTCGGGGTTAACCTGTTGGACCGGGGAATTGTTCTACTGGCTTGTTGGTTAGCGAATGTGTTTAGTTAGTCCGGTCTCTGCTAGTTCGGAATAGAACCAGTAGCCTCAGTTGCTAAGATAGTTTGCTCAGGCAGGCGTAGTTGGCTGTAAGTTGTTGTTTGCCGTTAGTGTAGCCTGCAGTTAGGGAGGCTGCTCTTCTTGCCCCAACAGGAGCGGAGAGGTGCGACCATCAAGGTGACCAGCAAGTTGGGAATGAGTATTACTCTGTGTCTGTTTTGTCATCGTCCCCGTATACCGGTCGGGGGTTTGCTCACGGACGTGAGGACCCCTCTCACCACACAACGTGCGAGTGTGTGAGAACTGGGTAGCTGAGGCCTTTCGGCCAGTGATGACCTTCTGCCCAGCCGGTGAAGGTCGCTGCTACCCCTGACGCGCCATGTACCTCTGACGGAGGTCGACACGCACGTCTCAACTGGTACGTTCCTTCCTTCTAGGTTCTTCATCGACCACTGCAGGGAGGTGTTCGTGCTGGTGATTGATCCGGAGGGCGGAGCTCCCTGACGCTTCTGGGTATCGTCTGTGACGGGAGTTGCCACAGGTGGGTGGAGTGACGACACCTGCACGGCAGCAGGCACTATATCATTGTCAGGGCCTGTTACAATTGCACCAAGGCTCGACACAGTCAAGGGGCCCAAAGCATTACAATGAGTCACACTGACTCATTTTATACCTCCGCCACCCGCCGTGTGTCCCTGCTTTAAGACACCAGCCCTTCCGTAACTAGTGAGCACCTCAGCATTGCTTCACTCCGTCACTACCTCCCTGGTGTCACCCACTGCCGCACTCCATCACCAACTGCCTGTTACCCATTTTCTGTGTCACCCACTGCATCTCTCCATCACCCCCTCCCTGGTGTCACCCACTGACTCACTCCATCACACACTGCCTGTTACCCTTTTCCTGGTGTCACCCACTGCATCTCTCCATCACCCCCTCCGAATGACTCACTCCATCACACACTGCCTGTTACCCTTTTCCTGGTGTCACCCGCTGCATCACTCCATCACCCCCTCCCTGGTGTTACCCACTACCTCACTCCATCACCCCCTCCCTGGTGTCACCCACTGCCTCGCTCCATCACCCATTCCATGGTGTCACCCACTGCCTCACTCCATCACCCACTGCCTGTCACCCTCTCCCTGGTGTCACCCACTGCATCACTCCATCAACCCCTACCTAGAGTCACCCACTGCCTCACTCCATCACCCGCTGACTGTCACCCTCACCCTGCTGTCTCGCACTGCCTCATGCCATCACCCGCTGCCTGTCACTGTTTTCCTGGTGTCACCCACTGCATCACTCTATCACACCTTCCATGGTGTCACCCACTGCATCACTGCGTCACCCACTACCTGTCATCCTCTTCCTGGGGTTACCAACTGCCTCACTCAATCACAAGCTGCCTGTCCCCTTATCCCTTGTGTCACACACTACCACATGCTGTCACTCTCTCCCTGTTGTCACCCACTGCCTCACTCTATCACTCGCTGCCTGTCACCCTCTCCCTGGGGTACACCACTACCTCACTCCGTAACCCTCTCCCTGATGTCACCGACTGCCTCACTCCATCACCCGCTGCCTGTCACCCTCTCCCTGGTGTCACCCACTGCCTCACTCCATCACTCTCTCATTGGCATCACCCACTAACTCACCCAATCACCCTCTCCCTGATGTCACCTACTAACTCACTCCGTCACCCTCTCCCTGGGGTCACACACAGCCTCACTCCATCAACCACTGCCTGTCACCCTCTCCGCGGTGTCATGCACTGCCTCATCCATCACACGCTGCCTGTGACCCTCTCCCTTGAGTCACCCACTGCCTCACTCCACCCATTCCATGCTGTCACCCACTGCCTCACTCCATCCCCCGCTGCCTTTCACAACCTCCCTGGTATCACATACTACCTTACTCCATCACTCTCTATCTGGGGTCATTCACTGCCTCACTCCATCACCCGCTGCATGTCACACTCTCCCTGCTTTCACCCACTACCTCACTCCGCCACCCTCTCCCTGGTGTCACCCACTACCTCACTACATCACTCACTGCCTGTCACCCTCCCCTTATGTCACCCAGTGCCTCGAATCGTCACCACCTCACTGGTGTCACCCACTACCTCACCCCATCACCCACTGCCTCTCACACCCTCCCTGGTGGTACATACTACCTCACGCCATCACCCTCTTCCTGGTGTTACCCACTACCTCACTCCATCACCCGCTACTTTTCACCCTCTTCCTAGTGTTATCCACTGCCTCATTCTATCACCCGCTGCCTGTCACCTTCTCACCGGTTTCACCTACTGCCTCACTCCGTCACCCTCTCCCCGGTGTCACCCACTACCTCACTCCATCACCCGCTGCCTGTCATCCTCTCCCTGATGTCAGCTACTGCCTCACTCCATCAGCCTCTCCCTGGTGTCACCCACTGCCTCACTTCTGCAATCGCTGCCTGTCACCCCCACATTGGTGTCACCCACTACCTCACACCATCACCCTCTCCCTGTGGTCACCCACTACCTGTCATTCTCTTACTGGGGTCACCCACTGCCTCACTCAATCACACGCTGCCTGTCACCCTATCTCTGGTGTCACCCACTGCCTCACTCCATTTGCCGCTGTCTGTCACCCTCTACCTGATGTCACCCACTACCTCATTCCGTCACCCTCACCCTGGGGTCACCCACTACCTCACTCCATCAACTGCTGCATGTCACCCCCTCCTGCTGTCACCCATTGCAATCCTTTCCCTGTTGTCACCCACAGCCTTTCTGTCACACTCTCCCTGGGGTCACCCACTACCTCATTCCATCAGCCGTTGCCTGCCACCATCTCCCTGGGGTCACCCACTGCCTCACTCCATCACCCACTGCCTGTCACCCTCTCCCTGATCTCATCCACTACCTCTCTCCGTCAACCTCTTCCTGATGACACCCACTTTCTCACTCCGTCACCCTCTCCACGGTGTCACCCACTACCTCACTCCATCACCCGCTGCCTGTCATCCTCTCCCTGATGTCAGCTACTGCCTCACTCCATCAGCCTCTCCCTGGTGTCACCCACTGCCTCACTTCTTCAATCGCTGCCTGTCACCACCACATTGGTGTCACCCACTACCTCACACCATCACCCTCTCCCTGTGGTCACCCACTACCTGTCATTCTCTTACTGGAGTCACCCACTGCGTCACTCACTCACACGCTGCCTGTCACCCTATCTCTGGTGTCACCCACTGCCTCACTCCATTAGCCACTGTCTGTCACCCTCTACCTGATGTCACCCACTACCTCATTCCGTCACCCTCACCCTGGGGTCACCCACTACCTCACTCCATTAACTGCTGCCTGTCACCCCCTCCTGCTGTCACCCATTGCCAACCTCTCCCTGGTGTCACCCAGAGCCCTTGTGTCACCCACAGCCTTTCTGTCACCCTCTCACTGGGGTCACCCACTACCTCACTCCATCACCCACTGCCTGTCACCCTCTCCCTGATCTCATCCACTACCTCTCTCCGTCAACCTCTTCCTGATGACACCCACTGCCTCACTCCATCACGCTCTCACTGGTGTCACCCACTGACTCTCACACTTTCCCTTTGTTTACCCTCTACCTCAATCTATCATCCACTGCCTGTTACTCTCTCCCTGTTGTCACCCTCTTTCTCACTCCATTACCCGCTACCTGTCACCCTCTCCCTGGGGTCACCCACTACCTCACTCCATCACCCACTGCCAGTCGTCCTCTCCCTGCGGTCACCCACTGCCTCACTACATCACCCCCTCCCTGGGTTCACCCACTGCCTCACTTCATCACCCACTGCCTGTCACTCTCAACCTAGTGTCACCTACTGACACACTCCATCACACCTTCACTGGTGTCAAACACTGCCTCTCCATCACCCACTGCCTCACTCCATCACCCGCTGCATGTCACCCTTTCCCTAGTGTCACCCACTTCCGCACCCCGTCACCCTCACCCTGGGGTCACCCATTACCACCCTCCATCACCCGCTGCCTATCACCTTCTTCCTGGGGTCACCCACTGTCTTACTTTGTCACCCTCTCCCTGGTGTCACCCACTACCTCAATCCATCACACTCTTCCTGGGGCCACCCACTGCCTCACTCCATCATCAGCTTCCTGTCACCCTCCCTGGTGTCACCCACTACCACACTCCGTTACCCTCTTCCTGATATCAGCCACTACCTCACTCCATCACCCTCTCTCTGGGGTCACCCACTGCCTGTCACCCTCTCCCTGTTGTCACCCACTGCCTGTCACCCTCTCCCTGTTGTCACCCTCTACCTCAATCCATCACTCGCTGCCTGTCACCCTCTCCCTAGGGTCATCCACTGCCTCATAACATCACCCACTGCCTGTCACACTCTTCCTGGTGTCATCCACTACCTCACTACGTCACCTGCTGCCTGTCAACCTCTCCCTTATGTTACCCACTACCTCACTGCATAACCTTCTCCCTGGAGTTACCCACTACCTCACTCCTTCACCTGCTGCCTGTCTCCCTATCGCTGGTGTCACCCACTACCTCACTCCGTCACCCTCTCCCTAGGGTCACCCACTGCCTGTCACCCTCTCCCTGGTGTCACCCACTACCTCACATAATCACCCGCTGCCTGTCATCCTCTCTCCGTGGTGTCACCCACTACCTCACACCATCAACCGCTGCATGTCACACTATCCCTTATATCACTCAATGCCTCACCCCGTAACCCTCTCCCTGGTGTCAACCACTGCCTCAATCCGTCACCCGCTGCCTGTCACCCCCTCACTGCCTCACTCAACCACCCAGCTGCCTTTCACCCCTTCCCTGATGTCACATACTACCTCACTCCATCACCCTTTACCTGATGTCACCCACTCCCTCATTCAATCACCCATTGCCTGTCACCCTCTCCCTGGTGTCATCCACTGCCTCACTCTGTCACCCGCTGCCAATCACCCTCTCCCTGATGTCACCCACTACCTTAATCCATCAACCGCTGCCTGTCACCCTCTCCCTCACTCCATCACCGACTCCCTGGGGTCACCAACTACCTCGATCCGTCACCTACTGCCTGTCACCCTCTCCTTGATGGTACACACTACCGCACTCCGTCACCCTCTCCCTGGGGTCACCCACTACTTTACTCCGTCAACCGCTGCCTGTCTACCTCTGCCTGTTGTTACCCTCTGCCTTACTCGGTCACCTTCTCCCTGGGGTCACCCAATGCCTGTCATCCTCTCCCTGGGTTCACCCACAGCCTCACTCAATCACCAGCTGCAGTTTACCCTCTCCTGGTGTCACCCACTACCGCACTCCGTCACCCTATCCTTGCTGTCACCAACTACCTCACTCCATCACTTGCTGCCTGTCACACTCCCACTGCCTCACTATATCACCCGCTGCCTGTCACACCCTCCCTAGTGTAACCTACTACCTCACGCATCACCCTCTCCCTGATGTCACCCACTTCCTCACTCCATCACCCTCTCCCTGGGGTCACCCACTGCCTTACTCCATCACCAGCTGCATGTCACCCCCTCCCGCTGTCACCCACTGCCATCCTCTCCCTGGTGTCACCTAGAGCCCTTGTGTCACCCACTGCCATTGTCACTCTCTCTTTGGGGTCACAAACTGCCTTAGTCTTTCACATGCTGCCTTTCACCCCCTCCCTGGTGTCACATACTACCTAACTCCATCACCCACTGCCTGTCATAATCTCCCTGGGGTCACCCACTGACTCACTCCATCAACCACTGCCTGTCATCCTCTCCCTGGGGTCACCCACTGCCTCACTCCATCACCCTCTGCTTGGTGTCACCCACTGCCGCTCTTCCTCACCAGCTGCCTGTCATCCTCACCCAGGTTTCACCAACTGCCGCACTCCATCACACCCTTCCTGGGGTCACCCACTGCCTCAATTCATCACCCTCTCCTTGGTGTCACCCACTCCTCCCTCCATCACCCCCTTCCTGGTGTCACCCACTGTTTCACTCCATCACCCGCAGCCTGTCACCCTAACCCTGGTGTCACCAACTGCCTCACTCAATCACCCCCTCCCTGGTGTCACCCACTGCCTTTCACCCTCTCCCTGGTGTCACCCACTAATGTACTCTGTCACCCTCTCCCTGGTTTCACCCATTACCTCACTCCATAACCCGCTGCCTGTCACCCTCACCCTGGCGTCACCAACTGTCTCACTCCATCACCCCCTCCCTGATTTAACCCAGCTTCTCACTCCATCACCCGCTGCCTGTTACACTCTCCCTGATGTCACCCACTGCCTCACTCCATCACCCTTTCCCTGGGGCCACCCACTGCCTTACTCTTTTACCAGTTACTTGTCACTCCCTCCCGCTGTCACCCACTGCCATCCTCTCACTGGTGTCACCTAGAGCCCTTGTGTCACCCACTGCCTCTGTCACCCTCTCTTCGGGTCACCCACTGCCTCACTACCTCACCAGTTACCTGTCATCCTCACGCTGGTGACACCCACTGCCTCACTCCATCACCCCCTCCCAGGGTCCCCCACTGCCTCAATCCATCACCCACTGCCTGTCACCCTCAACCTGGTGTCACCCACTGTCTCACTCCATCACCCCTTCACTGGTGTCAACAACTGCCTCTCCATCACCCGTTGAACTGTCACTCTCTCACTGGTGTCACCCACTGCCTCACTCCATCACCCCCTCCCTGGTGTCACCCACTGCCTCACTATCACCTGCTGCCTGTCATCTTCACCCTGGTGTCACCCTGAGCCTCACTCCTTCACCCCCTACCTGGTGTCACCCACTGCCTCATTCCATCACCCACTCCCTGGTGTCACCTACTCCCTCACTCCATCACCCACTTCCTGTCACCCTTTTCCTGGTGTCATCCACTGCCTCACTCCATCACTCCCTCCCTGGTGTCACCCACTACTTCAATTCATCACCTGCTGCTTGTCACCCTCTTCCTGGTGTCACACACTGCCTCACTCTGTCACGCCTTTCCGTGATGTCACCCACTGCCTCAATCCATCACCTGCTGAATGTCGCCCTCTCCCTGGTGTCACTCACTGCATCACTGCATTACCCTCTCCCTGGTGTCACTCAGTACCTCACTCCGTCATTCCATGGTGTCACCTAGAGTCCTTGTGTCACCCACTGCCTCTCTATCATCCTCCCCCTTGTGTCACACACTGCCTGTTACCCTCTTCCTGGCATAACCCACTGCCTCTCTCTCTCTGCCACCCTCTCCCTTGCCTCACCCAGACCCCTAGCATCACCCACTACCTCTCTGTCACTCTCTTCCAATCAGCTACTGCGTGTCACCCCACTCACTGCTTCTCTACGTCACCCACTTCATCTATCTGTCACAGACTCCCTGTCACCTTCTTCCTGGTGCCGTGTCACCCACTGTCTCTCCCTAGCGTAACCCACTGCTTCTTTTCATCACTCTCTCCCTGTCATCCACTGCCAGTCACCCTCTCACTGGCATTACTCATTGCCTCTGTCCATCACTTGGTGCTCGTCACCCTTTCCCTGTTATCTACTGCCTGTCACCCTCTCCCTGGCATCACCCACTGCCTCCCCCTACTGTAACCCACTGCCTCTTTCCATCATCCTCTCCCTATTACACTACCTCTATCCATCCCCCACTACCTCTTGATATCATCCTAAACCCTTTCACCCACTGCCTCTCCCTATCACACTCTCCCTGTCACCCACTAACTCCACCCATCACCCTCGCAGTCACTTACTACCTGGCATCCTTTTCTTTTCACCTGCCTCTCCCTAGTGTCACCCAGTGCTTGTCACCCACTACCTCCACCCATCACCCTCTCAGTCACTTACTGCCTGGCATCCTTTTCTTTTCACCTGCTACGGCTCTGTACAAGCAAGGGGCCTGATTCAGGTATGTACACTAATGCATTCACAGCTGCGTTCCCATACGAAGCGGATGTGCGACAATAGGCTTCTGCTGCAGCCACCTGGAAATAGATTGAGACGCCCACCGACGGGAACGTAGACACTGGCGCCATGTTTTCCGCAGCTGTGGGGCTAAACGTAATAGCTGCCGGAGGCGCGGTACTTACTGAGAGTCTGCCTGCATTTTTAAAGCAGCAATCATTTACAGGGCAAAACCAACCTGTTTTTCCTTGTAAATGATTGGCACTTTAAAAATACAGGCAGACTCGCATAAAGCCACCCTCATCTCCGGCAGCTAGCAGCCTATTACATTTAACCCATAGGATGAGATTTCCACTGAAACTGGCGCAACGCGTCTGCTTTTTAGTCGTCACAACCCTTTACCTGCCCCCATACATTTTTGACAATTTTTGAATAAATCCTTACACTGAGCGACTTCGCAAAGGTACCTTGGCACATGCGCCGTGCGGCAGCGACACGTGCACATTCAGCCGATAATCGCACTACTGCGCAAATATCGGCATGGCATACATCTATGAATCAGGGAAATCAGGACACAGCGCGGTGTAACTCAAACGCTTGCACAGGCAAAAAACATGGCTCCACTGCGTCCGACATCACTGCTGCGTCCGGCTCAGGCCCTAAAACTTTTAACAAATATAATAAAGAAAAATGAGAAATCTAACAATAAATTTTATTTATGGTTAACTAAAAATATGATTCCACGTTATAAAAATCTATAGTCTGTGTAAGGGCCGTGTTACTGCCATCTCTGATGTCATATAAAGCATTTTATTTATTTATGTTATGAAATTTTACTTTAATCAATAAGTCATACCTGCCTACATGACCCTCTCCATGAGGGAGAAAACGCTCTGTTCCTGGACTTTCCTAGTAATGTATGATTGCCATCACCTGTGGTGAGCTAGGTAATTGATAAGAAAGGTGTTTCACCACAGGTGATGGCAATCATATATTACCAGGAAAGTCCAGGAACAGAGCATTTTCTCCCTCATGGAGAGGGTCCGGTAGGCAAGTATGCAATAAGTGAATAAAATAATTAAAATATAAAAAAAATACATGAATAGGTATTTACACATCTACTGATGATATTTCATAAGAATTGGGAAATAACTGGGTTCTATTATTTACTTTTGCGTCACTTTTATGAAGTTTAATGATACAAAACACAGAACCATTTCTTGCTGATCAGTAACATACAACAGATCTATTGCAATGGTAGAAAGTGACCTGGAACAGACGTCTCTTTGTGAATTAATTACTGCTGTATAATTAAAAAATGAAGTCAGTTGTTCAGTTACTAATTGGAACTGTAGGGACCTGGGAATCCCTGTCACTCATTTACCATACAGAAGCTTCCGCAGGGATTCCTAACACAAGAAGGAAATTGCCGGGAGCTGTACGTGTGGGGACGAGGGCTGGGTCCCTGACCTGGTAATTTATCTCATTATACTAACGAAGTAAAACAATGATGTAATTCCAATGTACATTCTGAAATCAGCTTTTTTTCGGTACATTGTATTAAGTTTGTACAATGATAAAGAATCTGTACAGAACAGTATGTGGTTTCATACAACACATAGTAACATGATAAAGTCACATGAATGTATTTCTACACGTTATAATAAAGTGTTGCTGTTCTACACACATACAGGCTGCAGCCAGTGTGTCATTACTGACACTTTTATGCAGCGGTTCCCAGACTAGTAGCTCAAGGATGTCTCACAGACCAGGCTTTAAGGATATCAATGGTTGAGCACAGATAGTTACATCAGAATGACTGAGGCCCTAATTAATTCACCTGTGCTCAAGCATAGATACTCTTATAAGCTGGACTGTTAGGGGATGATGAAAGAGTTAGGGAAACACTGCTTTAATGGATAATGGGGACATTTATCAATTATCAGGTTTTAGACCTTATAAATTAGAATTTTTTTATAGCTGCAATAATAATTCTGTACCACCTGGGTGTATGAAGAATGACGGCCGCAATGCGATGTGTAACTTAAACGCATCAGCAATCACTTTACTTTGTGCTGTGTGACCCCGAACAGCTTACCGCACTTGTACAGTCATTGCCCTTTCCCGGTAAATTATGGGACATGTTGTGTAAAGGCTACAATGGTTACCGCCATCTTGAGTAGAGTCAACTAAAGAAGCCCACTATTCCGGTGCTTGGTAAATCACACAATATATCATTGCACCAAGGCTCGACACAGTCAAGGGGCCCAAAGCATTACAATGAGTCACACTGACTCATTTTATACCTCCGCCACCCGCCGTGTGTCCCTGTTCTGAGCCACCAGCCCCTCCGTAACTAGTGAGCACCTCAGCATTGCTTCACACCGTCACTACCTCCCTGGTGTCACCCACTGCCGCACTCCATCACCCACTACCTGTTACCCATTTTCTGTGTCATCCACTGCATCTCTCCATCACCCCCTCCCTGGTGTCGCCCACTGACTCACTCCATCACACACTGCCTGTTACCCTTTTCCTGGTGTCACCCACTGCACAGGCCCGGCGACAGGGGGGGTCAAAGGGGACAGCTATACCGGGCCCCATGGTTCAGAGGGGCCCCGAGGCAGAGGAGAACAAAACACGGGTGCTGGAGTGCCTGTAAATACTCTATATTCATTGGCCGCTCCGCCCGCCCGCCCACCAATTAGGAAAGAAAAAAACAACAGTGCACACCATCGATACCCCCCCCCCCCTGTGCCCAGGAAGATCACCTCCCGCCGGGTGCATCTTCACAGCAGCAGCGTCACCCACAGCCCCACCGCAGTCCCCTGGCTGAGAAGCAGAGCGTCCTGAGCCCAGGAAGATCACCTCCCGTCGGGGACACCTTCACTGCAGCGGCGCCACCCGCAGCCCCACCGCTGACCCCTGGCTGTGGTGAGTTCCTCCTGGGTCCTGGCACCCCCACTGTTTGTGTGTGTGTGTGTGTGTGTGTGTGTGTGTGTGTGTGTGTGTGTGTGTGTGTGTGTGTGTGTGTATATATATATATATATATGTGTGTGTGTGTCTGTGTATGCATATACTGTGTATGTATATATATATATATATATATATATGTGTGTGTGTGTGTGTGTGTTGAGAGGAATTGGGGGGGGGGGGCAAAGAAATACATGTACCGGGCCCCCAAATTTCTGTTGCCGGCCCTGCCACTGCATCACTCCATCACCCCCTCCCTGGTGTTACCCACTACCTCACTCCATCACCCCCTCCCTGGTGTCACCCACTGCCTCACTCCATCACCCATTCCATGGTGTCACCCACTGCCTCACTCCATCACCCACTGCCTGTCACCCTCTCCCTGGTGTCACCCACTGCATCAACTCCATCAACCCCTACCTAGAGTCACCCACTGCCTCACTCCGTCACCCGCTGACTGTTACCCTCACCCTGCTGTCTCGCACTGCCTCATGCCATCACCCGCTGCCTGTCACTGTTTTCCTGGTGTCACCCACTGCATCACTCTATCACACCTTCCATGGTGTCACCCACTGCATCACTGCGTCACCCACTACCTGTCATCCTCTTCCTGGGGTTACCAACTGCCTCACTCAATCACATGCTGCCTGTCCCCTTATCCCTTGTGTCACACACTACCACATGCTGTCACTCTCTCCCTGTTGTCACCCACTGCCTCACTCTATCACTCGCTGCCTGTCACCCTCTCCCTGGGGTACACCACTACCTCACTCCGTAACCCTCTCCCTGATGTCACCAACTGCCTCACTCCATCACCCGCTGCCTGTCACCCTCTCCCTGGTGTCACCCACTGCCTCACTCCATCACTCTCTCATTGGCATCACCCACTAACTCACCCAATCACCCTCTCCCTGATGTCACCTACTAACTCACTCCGTCACCCTCTCCCTGGGGTCACACACAGCCTCACTCCATCAACCACTGCCTGTCACCCTCTCCGCGGTGTCATGCACTGCCTCATCCATCACACGCTGCCTGTGACCCTCTCCCTTGAGTCACCCACTGCCTCACTCCACCCATTCCATGCTGTCACCCACTGCCTCACTCCATCCCCCGCTGCCTTTCACAACCTCCCTGGTATCACATACTACCTCACTCCATCACTCTCTATCTGGGGTCATTCACTGCCTCACTCCATCACCCGCTGCATGTCACACTCTCCCTGCTTTCACCCACTACCTCACTCCGCCACCCTCTCCCTGGTGTCACCCACTACCTCACTACATCACTCACTGCCTGTCACCCTCCCCTTATGTCACCCAGTGCCTCGAATCGTCACCACCTCACTGGTGTCACCCACTACCTCACCCCATCACCCACTGCCTCTCACACCCTCCCTGGTGGTACATACTACCTCACGCCATCACCCTCTTCCTGGTGTTACCCACTACCTCACTCCATCACCCGCTACTTT
The DNA here is from genome assembly GCF_028390025.1 of Pseudophryne corroboree. Taxonomy (NCBI): domain Eukaryota; kingdom Metazoa; phylum Chordata; class Amphibia; order Anura; family Myobatrachidae; genus Pseudophryne; species Pseudophryne corroboree. The sequence goes on along the minus strand of NC_086450.1, from coordinate 452,131,796 downwards.
TCACCCTCTCCCTAGTGTCATCCACTGCCTCACTCCATCACCCGCTGCCTGTCACCTTCTCACCGGTTTCACCTACTGCCTCACTCCGTCACCCTCTCCCCGGTATCACCCACTACCTCACTCCATCACCCGCTGCCTGTCACCCTCTCCCTGATGTCAGCTACTGCCTCACTCCATCAGCCTCTCCCTGGTGTCACCCACTGCCTCACTTCTTCAATCGCTGCCTGTCACCCCCACATTGGTGTCACCCACTACCTCACACCATCACCCTCTCCCTGTGGTCACCCACTACCTGTCATTCTCTTACTGGGGTCACCCACTGCCTCACTCAATCACACGCTGCCTGTCACCCTATCTCTGGTGTCACCCATTGCCTCACTCCATTTGCCGCTGTCTGTCACCCTCTACCTGATGTCACCCACTACCTCATTCCGTCACCATCACCCTGGGGTCACCCACTACCTCACTCCATCAACTGCTACCTGTCACCCCCTCCTGCTGTCACCCATTGCAATCCTTTCCCTGTTGTCACCCAGAGCCCTTGTGTCACCCACAGCCTTTCTGTCACACTCTCCCTGGGGTCACCCACTACCTCATTCCATCAGCCGTTGCCTGCCACCATCTCCCTGGGGTCACCCACTGCCTCACTCCATCACCCACTGCCTGTCACCCTCTCCCTGATCTCATCCACTACCTCTCTCCGTCAACCTCTTCCTGATGACACCCACTGCCTCACTCCATCAGCCTCTCCCTGGTGTCACCCACTGCCTCACTTCTTCAATCGCTGCCTGTCACCCCCACATTGGTGTCACCCACTACCTCACACCATCACCCTCTCCCTGTGGTCACCCACTACCTGTCATTCTCTTACTGGGGTCACCCACTGCCTCACTCAATCACACGCTGCCTGTCACCCTATCTCTGGTGTCACCCATTGCCTCACTCCATTTGCCGCTGTCTGTCACCCTCTACCTGATGTCACCCACTACCTCATTCCGTCACCATCACCCTGGGGTCACCCACTACCTCACTCCATCAACTGCTACCTGTCACCCCCTCCTGCTGTCACCCATTGCAATCCTTTCCCTGTTGTCACCCAGAGCCCTTGTGTCACCCACAGCCTTTCTGTCACCCTCTCACTGGGGTCACCCACTACCTCACTCCATCACCCACTGCCTGTCACCCTCTCCCTGATCTCATCCACTACCTCTCTCCGTCAACCTCTTCCTGATGACACCCACTGCCTCACTCCATCACCCTCTCACTGGTGTCACCCACTGACTCTCACACTTTCCCTTTGTTTACCCTCTACCTCAATCTATCATCCACTGCCTGTTACTCTCTCCCTGTTGTCACCCTCTTTCTCACTCCATTACCCGCTACCTGTCACCCTCTCCCTGGGTTCACCCACTACCTCACTCCATCACCCACTGCCAGTCGTCCTCTCCCTGCGGTCACCCACTGCCTCACTACATCACCCCCTCCCTGGGTTCACCCACTGCCTCACTTCATCACCCACTGCCTGTCACCCTCAACCTAGTGTCACCCACTGACACACTCCATCACACCTTCACTGGTGTCAAACACTGCCTCTCCATCACCCACTGCCTCACTCCATCACCCGCTGCATGTCACCCTTTCCCTAGTGTCACCCACTTCCGCACCCCGTCACCCTCACCCTGGGGTCACCCATTACCACCCTCCATCACCCGCTGCCTATCACCTTCTTCCTGGGGTCACCCACTGTCTTACTTTGTCACCCTCTCCCTGGTGTCACCCACTACCTCAATCCATCACACTCTTCCTTATGTCACCCACTACCTCAATCCGTCACCATCTTCCTGGGGCCACCCACTGCCTCACTCCATCATCAGCTTCCTGTCACCCTCCCTGGTGTCACCCACTACCACACTCCGTTACCCTCTTCCTGATATCAGCCACTACCTCACTCCATCACCCTCTCTCTGGGGTCACCCACTGCCTGTCACCCTCTCCCTGTTGTCACCCTCTACCTCAATCCATCACCCGCTGCCTGTCACCATCTCCCTAGGGTCACCCACTGCCTCATAACATCACCCACTGCCTGTCACACTCTTCCTGGTGTCACCCACTACCTCACTACGTCACATGCTGCCTGTCAACCTCTCCCTGATGTTACCCACTACCTCACTCCATAACCTTCTCCCTGGAGTTACCCACTACCTCACTTCTTCACCTGCTGCCTGTCTCCCTATCCCTGGTGTCACCCACTACCTCACTACGTCACATGCTGCCTGTCAACCTCTCCCTGATGTTACCCACTACCTCACTCCATAACCTTCTCCCTGGAGTTACCCACTACCTCACTTCTTCACCTGCTGCCTGTCTCCCTATCCCTGGTGTCACCCACTACCTCACTCCGTCACCCTCTCCCTAGGGTCACCTACTGCCTGTCACCCTCTCCCTGGTGTCACCCACTACCTCACATAATCACCCGCTGCCTGTCATCCTCTCTCCGTGGTGTCACCCACTACCTCACACCATCAACCGCTGCATGTCACACTCTCCCTTATATCACTCAATGCCTCACTCCGTAACCCTCTCCCTGGTGTCAACCACCGCCTCAATCCGTCACCCGCTGCCTGTCACCCCCTCACTGCCTCACTCAACCACCCCGCTGCCTTTCACCCCTTCCCTGATGTCACATACTACCTCACTCCATCACCCTCTACCTGATGTCACCCACTCCCTCATTCAATCACCCATTGCCTGTCACCCTCTCCCTGGTGTCACCTACTGCCTCATTCTGTCACCATCTCCCAGGTGTCACCAACTACCTCACTCCATCACCCGCTGCCAATCACCCTCTCCCAGATGTCACCCACTACCTTAATCCATCAACCGCTGCCTGTCACCCTCTCCCTCACTCCATCACCGTCTCCCTGGGGTCACCCACTACCTCGATCCGTCACCCACTGCCTGTCACCCTCTCCTTGATGTTACCCACTACCGCACTCCGTCACCCTCTCCCTGGGGTCACCCACTACTTTACTCCGTCAACCGCTGCCTGTCTACCTCTGCCTGTTGTTACCCTCTGCCTTACTCGGTCACCCTCTCCCTGGGGTCACCCAATGCCAGTCATCCTCTCCCTGGGTTCACCCACAGCCTCACTCAATCACCAGCTGCATTTTACCCTCTCCTGGTGTCACCCACTACCGCACTCCGTCACCCTATCCTTGCTGTCACCAACTACCTCACTCCATCACTTGCTGCCTGTCACACTCCCACTGCCTCACTCAATCACCCGCTGCCTGTCACACCCTCCCTAGTGTAACCTACTACCTCACGCATCACCCTCTCCCTGATGTCACCCACTGCCTCACTCCATCACCCTCTCCCTGGGGTCACCCACTGCCTTACTCCATCACCAGCTGCATGTCACCCCCTCCCGCTGTCACCCACTGCCATCCTCTCCCTGGTGTCACCTAGAGCCCTTGTGTCACCCACTGCCATTGTCACTCTCTCTTTGGGGTCACAAACTGACTTAGTCTTTCACATGCTGCCTTTCACCCCCTCCCTGGTGTCACATACTACCTAACTCCATCACCCACTGCCTGTCATAATCTCCCTGGGGTCACCCACTGACTCACTCCATCACCCACTGCCTGTGATCCTCTCCCTGGGGTCACCCACTGCCTCACTCCATCACCCTCTGCTTGGTGTCACCCACTGCCGCTCTTCCTCACCAGCTGCCTGTCATCCTCACCCAGGTTTCACCAACTGCCGCACTCCATCACACCCTTCCTGGGGTCACCCACTGCCTCAATTCATCACCCTCTCCTTGGTGTCACCCACTCCTCACTCCATCACCCCCTTCCTGGTGTCACCCACTGTTTCACTCCATCACCCGCAGCCTGTCACCCTAACCCTGGTGTCACCAACTGCCTCACTCAATCACCCCCTCCCTGCTGTCACCCACTGCCTTTCACCCTCTCCCTGGTGTCACCCACTAATGTACTCTGTCACCCTCTCCCTGGTTTCACCCATTACCTCACTCCATCACCCGCTGCCTGTCACCCTCACCCTGGCGTCACCAACTGTCTCACTCCATCACCCCCTCCCTGATTTAACCCAGCTCCTCACTCCATCACCCGCTGCCTGTTACACTCTCCCTGATGTCACCCACTCCCTCACTCCATCACCCTTTCCCTGAGGTCACCCACTGCCTTACTCTTTTACCAGTTACTTGTCACTCCCTCCCGCTGTCACCCACTGCCATCCTCTCACTGGTGTCACCTAGAGCCCTTGTGTCACCCACTGCCTCTGTCACCCTCTCTTTGGGGTCACCCACTGCCTCACTACCTCACCAGCTACCTGTCATCCTCACGCTGGTGTCACCCACTGCCTCACTCCATCACCCCCTCCCAGGGTCCCCCACTGCCTCAATCCATCACCCACTGCCTGTCACCCTCAACCTGGTGTCACCCACTGTTTCACTCCATCACCCCTTCACTGGTGTCAACAACTGCCTCTCCATCACCCGCTGAACTGTCACTCTCTCACTGGTGTCACCCACTGCCTCACTCCATCACCCCCTCCCTGGTGTCACCCACTGCCTCACTATCACCTGCTGCCTGTCACCTTCACCCTGGTGTCACCCTGAGCCTCACTTCTTCACCCCCTACCTGGTGTCACCCACTGCCTCATTCCATCACCCACTCCCTGGTGTCACCTACTCCCTCACTCCATCACCCACTTCCTGTCACCCTTTTCCTGGTGTCATCCACTGCCTCAATCCATCACTCCCTCCCTGGTGTCACCCACTACTTCAATTCATCACCTGCTGCTTGTCACCCTCTTCCTGGTATCACACACTGCCTCACTCTGTCACGCCTTTCCGTGATGTCACCCACTGCCTCAATCCATCACCTGCTGAATGTCGCCCTCTCCCTGGTGTCACTCACTGCATCACTGCATTACCCTCTCCCTGGTGTCACTCAATACCTCACTCCGTCATTCCATGGTGTCACCTAGAGTCCTTGTGTCACCCACTGCCTCTCTATCATCCTCCCCCTTGTGTCACACACTGCCTGTTACCCTCTTCCTGGCATAACCCACTGCCTCTCTCTCTCTGCCACCCTCTCCCTGGCCTCACCCAGACCCCTAGCATCACCCACTACCTCTCTGTCACTCTCTTCCAATCAGCTACTGCGTGTCACCCCACTCACTGCTTCTCTACGTCACCCACTTCATCTCTCTGTCACAGACTCCCTGTCACCTTCTTCCTGGTGCCGTGTCACCCACTGTCTCTCCCTAGCGTAACCCACTGCTTCTTTTCATCACTCTCTCCCTGTCATCCACTGCCAGTCACCCTCTCACTGGCATTACTCATTGCCTCTGTCCATCACTTGGTGCTCGTCACCCTTTCCCTGTTATCTACTGCCTGTCACCCTCTCCCTGGCATCACCCACTGCCTCCCCCTACTGCAGCCGTGGCCAACGCGTGGCTCTTGAGCCGCATGCGGCTCTTTTTTTATTCAAATGTGGCTACCAACATTCAAAGTCACCTGACCACAACAGATCCTGTGAACCAGTGGACACCAGCCAGACACACAGCAGCACTATGGCGACTGAAAATTGAGGGAGCCAGATACTGGGCTGTAGTAACATATGAGGGTGGGCTGGAGTGACACAAGGGGGAGCTGGTTGGAGTGACACAGAAGGATCCTGGCAGGAGAGACATAATGGGGGAGCTGACTGGAGTGATAAAGGAGGGTGCTGGCAGGAGTGACACAGTGTGGAGCTGGCTGTAGTGACAAAGGAGAATCCTGGCAGGAGAGACATAATGGGGGAGCTGACTGGAGTGATAAAGGAGGGTGCTGGCAGGAGTGACATAGGAGGGTGCTGGCAGGCGTGGCACATAGGGGAGCTGGCTGGAGTGACACATGGGGAAGCTGGCTGGAGTGACACAGGAAGGTACTAGCAGGAGTGACACATTCACACATGGGCTGGCTGGAGTGACACAGGAGGGTGCTGACTGGAGTGACACATGGAAGAGCTGAAGTGTATTATGTGAATATGGCTGTTTCAATATATGTTATATGGATCTGGATTTTTTAATTATTTTATGTGGAAGTGTCTTTATCAATGTATTTTATGTTGGATCTGGCTTTAAAATGTATTTTATGTGGATCTGGCATTATCATTGTATTTTATACCACGGGTGTGGCCTAGCAGGCACAAGGCCACACCCCATTTTTGCACCGACTTCGGCTTGATGTCGGCTCTTTGACGTACCTAACAAGATTTTTTGTCTCTTTGTCTCTGACTGGTTGGCCACCCCTGCCCTACTGTAACCCACTGCCTCTTTCCATCATCCTCTCCCTATTACACTACCTCTATCCATCCCCCACTACCTCTTGATATCATCCTAAACCCTTTCACCCACTGCCTCTCCCTATCACACTCTCCCTGTCACCCACTAACTCCACCCATCACCCTCGCAGTCACTTACTACCTGGCATCCTTTTCTTTTCACCTGCCTCTCCCTAGTGTCACCCAGTGCTTGTCACCCACTACCTCCCCCCATCACCCTCGCAGTCACTTACTGCCTGGCATCCTTTTCTTTTCACCTGCCTCTCCCTAGCGTCACTCAGTGATTCTCTCTGTCCCCTTCTCCCTGTCACCCACTGTATCTCCTCATCACCCTCTGCCTCTCCCTGTCACCCTACCCCTATCAACTTCTCCCTGTTACTCACTGTCACCCTATTCCAGTCACCCACTCCCAACCCTGACGTATCCCTCTACCTCTCCCTTTCAGCCTCTCCCTGTTATCTTCTTCCTGGTGCAGTGTCACCCACTGTCTCTCCCTAGCGTAACCCACTGCTTCTTTTCATCACTCTCTCCATGTCATCCACTGCCAGTCACCCTGTCACTGGCATTACTCAGTGCCTCTGTCCATCCCTTGGTGCTCGTCACCCTTTCCCTGTTATCTACTGCCTGTCACCCTATCCCTGGCATCACCCACTGCCTCACCCTACTGTAACCCACTGCCTCTTTCCATCATCATCTACCTATTACACTACCTCTCTCCATCCCCCACTACCTCTTGATATCATCCTAAACCCTTTCACCCACTGCCTCTTCCTATCACACTCTCCCTGTCACCCACTACCTCCACCCATCACCCTCTCAGTCACTTACTGCCTGGCATCCTTTTCTTTTCACCTGCTACGGCTCTGTACAAGCAAGGGGCCTGATTCAGGTATGTACACTAATGCATTCACAGCTGCGTTCCCATACGAAGCGGATGTGCGACAATATGCTTCTGCTGCAGCCACCTGGAAATAGATTGAGACGCCCACCGACGGGAACGTAGACACTGGCGCCATGTTTTCCGCAGCTGTGGGGCTAAACGTAATAGCTGCCGGAGGCGTGGTACTTACTGAGAGGCTGCCTGCATTTTTAAAGCAGCAATCATTTACAGGGCAAAACCAACCTGTTTTTCCTTGTAAATGATTGGCACTTTAAAAATACAGGCAGACTCGCATAAAGCCACCCTCATCTCCGGCAGCTAGCAGCCTATTACATTTAACCCATAGGATGAGATTTGCACTGAAAATGGCGCAACGCGTCTGTTTTTTAGTCGTCACAACCCTTTACCTGCCCCCATATATTTTTGACAATTTTTTAATAAATCTTTACACTGAGCGACTTCGCAAAGGTACCTTGGCACATGCGCCGTGCGGCTGCGACACGTGGACATTCAGCCGATAATCGCACTACTGCGCAAATATCGGCATGGCATACATCTATGAATCAGGGAAATCAGGACACAGCGCGGTGTAACTCAAACGCTTGCACAGGCAAAAAACATGGCTCCACTGCGTCCGACATCACTGCTGCGTCCGGCTCAGGCCCTAAAACTTTTAACAAATATACTAAAGAAAAATGAGAACTCTAACAATAAATTTTATTTATGGTTAACTAAAAATATGATTCCACGTTATAAAAATCTATAGTCTGTGTAAGGGCCGTGTTACTGCCATCTCTGATGTCATATAAAGCATTTTATTTATTTATGTTATGACATTTTACTTTAATCAATAAGTCATACCTGCCTACCTGACCCTCTCCATGAGGGAGAAAACGCTCTGTTCCTGGACTTTCCTGGTAATGTATGATTGCCATCACCTGTGGTGAGCTAGGTAATTGATAAGAAAGGTGTTTCACCACAGGTGATGGCAATCATACATTACCAGGAGAGTCCAGGAACAGAGCATTTTCTCCCTCATGGAGAGGGTCCGGTAGGCAAGTATGCAATAAGTGAATAAAATAATTAAAATCTTAAAAAAATACATGAATAAGTATTTACACATCTACTGATGATATTTCATAAGAATTGGGAAATAACTGGGTTCTATTATTTACTTTTGCGTCACTTTTATGAAGTTTAATGATACAAAACACAGAACCATTTCTTGCTGATCAGTAACATACAACAGATCTATTGCAATGGTAGAAAGTGACCTGGAACAGACGTCTCTTTGTGAATTAATTACTGCTGTATAATTAGAAAACGAAGTCAGTTGTTTTGTTACTAATTGGAACTGTAGGGACCTGGGAATCCCTGTCACCCATTTACCATACAGAAGCTTCCGCAGAGATTCCTAACACAAGAAAAAAATTGCCGGGAGCTGTACGTGTGGGGACGACGGCTAGGTCCCTGACCTGGTAATTTCTCTCATTACACTAACGAAGTAAAACAATGATGTAATTCCAATGTACATTCTGAAATCAGATTTTTTTCTCAATACATTGTATTAAGTTTGTACAATGATAAAGAATCTGTACAGAACAGTATGTGGTTTCATACAACACATAGTAACATGATAAAGTAACATGAATGTATTTCTACAAGTTATAATAAAGTGTTGCTGTTCTATACACATACAGGCTGCAGCCAGTGTGTCATTACTTACACTTTAATGCAGTGGTTCCCAGACTAGGAGCTCAAGGATGTCTCACAGACCAGGCTTTAAGGATATCAATGGTTGAGAACAAACAGTTACATCAGAATGACTGAAGCACTGATTAATTCACCTGTGCTCAAGCATAGATACTCCAATAAGCTGGACTGTTAGGGGATGATGAAAGAGTTAGGGAAAATAAGAATTTACTCACCGGTAATTCTATTTCTCGTAGTCCGTAGTGGATGCTGGGGACTCCGTCAGGACCATGGGGAATAGCGGCTCCGCAGGAGACAGGGCACAAAATTTAAACGTTTGACCACTAGGTGGTGTGTACTGGCTCCTCCCCCTATGACCCTCCTCCAAGCCTCAGTTAGGATACTGTGCCCGGACGAGCGTACACAATAAGGAAGGATTTTGAATCCCGGGTAAGACTCATACCAGCCACACCAATCACACGGTACAACTTGTGATCTGAACCCAGTTAATAGTATGATAACGTAGGAGCCTCTGAAAAGATGGCTCACAACAATAAACAACCCGATTTTTTTGTAACAATAACTATGTACAAGTATTGCAGACAATCCGCACTTGGGATGGGCGCCCAGCATCCACTACGGACTACGAGAAATAGAATTACCGGTGAGTAAATTTTTATTTTCTCTGACGTCCTAGTGGATGCTGGGGACTCCGTCAGGACCATGGGGATTATACCAAAGCTCCCAAACGGGCGGGAGAGTGCGGATGACTCTGCAGCACCGAATGAGAGAACTCCAGGTCCTCCTTAGCCAGGGTATCAAATTTGTAGAATTTTACAAACGTGTTCTCCCCTGACCACGTAGCTGCTCGGCAGAGTTGTAATGCCGAGACCCCTCGGGCAGCCGCCCAAGATGAGCCCACCTTCCTTGTGGAGTGGGCATTGACAGATTTAGGCTGTGGCAGGCCTGCCACAGAATGTGCCAGTTGAATTGTGCTACAAATCCAACGAGCAATCGTCTGCTTAGAAGCAGGAGCACCCAGCTTGTTGGGTGCATACAGTATAAACAGCGAGTCAGATTTTCTGACTCCAGCCGTCCTTGAAATATATATTTTCAATGCTCTGACAACGTCCAGCAACTTGGAATCCTCCAAATCGCTAGTAGCCGCAGGCACCACAATAGGCTGGTTCAGGTGAAACGCTGATACCACCTTAGGCAGAAAATGAGGACGCGTCCTCAATTCTGCCCTGTCCGAATGGAAAATCAGATATGGGCTTTTATACGATAAAGCCGCCAATTCCGACACTCTCCTGGCTGAAGCCAGGGCCAGTAGCATGGTTACTTTCCATGTAAGATATTTCAAATCTACCGATTTGAGTAGCTCAAACCAATGGGATTTGAGAAAATCCAAAACTACATTGAGATCCCACGGTGCCACTGGGGGCACAACCGGGGGCTGTATATGTAGTACTCCTTTTACAAAAGTCTGGACTTCAGGAACTGAAGCCAATTCTTTCTGGAAGAAAATCGACAGGGCCGAAATTTGAACCTTAATGGACCCTAATTTGAGGCCCATAGATAATCCTGTTTGCAGGAAATGTAGGAATCGACCCAGTTGAAATTCCTCTGTCGGGGCCTTCCTGGCCTCACACCATGCAACATATTTTCTCCAAATGCGGTGATAATGTTGTGCAGTCACCTCCTTCCTGGCTTTGACCAGGGTAGGGATGACCTCTTCCGGAATGCCTTTTTCCCTTAGGATCCGGCGTTCAACCGCCATGCCGTCAAACGCAGCCGCGGTAAGTCTTGGAATAGACACGGTCCCTGCTGAAGCAGATCCCTTCTTAGAGGTAGAGGCCACGGATCTTCCGTGAGCATCTCCTGAAGTTCCGGGTACCAAGTCCTTCTTGGCCAGTCCGGAGCCACTAGTATCGTTCTTACTCACCTTTAGTATACTTCTCAGTACCTTGGGTATGAGAGGCAGAGGAGGAAACACATACACTGACTGGTACACCCATGGTGTTACCAGAGCGTCCACAGCTATTGCCTGAGGGTCTCTTGACCTGGCGCAATACCTGTCCAGTTTTTTGTTGAGGCGGGACGCCATCATGTCCACCATTGGTCTTTCCCAATGGACTACAATCATGTGGAAGACTTCTGGATGAAGTCCCCACTCTCCCGGGTGAAGATCGTGTCTGCTGAGGAAGTCTGCTTCCCAGTTGTCCACTCCCGGGATGAACACTGCTGACAGTGCTATCACATGATTTTCCGCCCAGCGAAGAATCCTTGCAGCCTCTGCCATTGCCCTCCTGCTTCTTGTGCCGCCCTGTCTGTTTACGTGGGCGACTGCCGTGATGTTGTCCGACTGGATCAACACCGGCTGACCCTGAAGCAGAGGGTTTGCCAGGCTTAGAGCATTGTAGATTGCTCTTAGTTCCAGTATATTTATGTGAAGAGACATTTCCAGGCTTGACCACATGCCCTGGAAGTTTCTTCCTTGTGTGACCGCTCCCCAGCCTCTCAGGCTGGCATCCGTGGTCACTAGGACCCAGTTCTGTATGCCGAATCTGCGGCCCTCTAACAGATGAGCACTCTGCAACCACCATAGCAGAGAGACCCTTTTTTCCAGGACTCTTGTGCATTGATGCACAGACACTGTCCCTGGTTTTAGGAGGTTCCTGACGAGTTCGGATAACTCCCTGGCTTTCTCCTCCGGAAGAAATACCTTTTTCTGAACAGTGTCCAGAATCATCCCTAGGAACAGCAGACGTGTCGTCGGGATCAGTTGGGATTTTGGAAAATTCAGAATCCACCCGTGCTGTTGGAGCACTACTTGAGTTAGTGCTACTCCGACCTCCAGCTGTTCTCTGGATCTTGCCCTTATCAGGAGATCGTCCAAGTAAGGGATAATTAATACGCCTTCTCTTCGAAGAAGGATCATCATTTCGGCCATTACCTTGGTAAAGACCCTGGGTGCCGTGGACAATCCAAACGGCAGCGTCTGAAACTGATAATGACAGTTTTGTACCACGAACCTGAGGTACCCTTGGTGTGAAGGGCAAATTGGGACATGAAGGTAAGCATCCTTGATGTCCAAGGACACCATAAAATCCCCTTCTTCCAGATTCGCTATCACTGCTCTGAGTGACTCCATCTTGAACTTGAATTTTTGTATGTACAGGTTCAGAGATTTCAGATTTAGAATAGGTCTTACCGAGCCGTCCGGCTTCGGTACCACAAATAGCGTGGAGTAATACCCCTTTCCCTGTTGTAGAAGGGGTACCTTGATTATCACCTGCTGAGAATACAGCTTGTGAATGGCTTCCAATACCGTCGCCCTGTCTGAGGGAGACGTTGGCAAAGCAGATTTTAGGAACCGGCGAGGGGGATCCTTCTCGAATTCCAACCTGTAACCCTGAGATACTACCTGCAGGATCCAGGGGTCCACCTGCGAGTGAGCCCACTGTGCGCTGAAATTCTTGAGGCGACCCCCCACCGCCCCTGAGTCCGCTTGTAAGGTCCCAGCGTCATGCTGAGGCCTTTGCAGAAGCCGTGGAGGACTTCTGCTCCTGGGAAGGGGCTGCTTGCTGCAGTGTCTTACCCTTTCCTTTGCCTCGGGGCAAATATGAATGTCCTTTTGCTCGCTTGTTCTTATAGGAACGAAAGGACTGCGGCTGAAAAGACTGCGTCTTTTTCTGCTGGGAGGGGACTTGAGGTAAAAAGGTGGACTTCCCGGCTGTTGCCGTGGCTACCAAATCCGATAGACCGACCCCAAATAATTCCTCCCCTTTATACGGCAATACTTCCATATGCCGTTTGGAATCCGCATCGCCTGACCACTGTCGTGTCCATAGACTTCTTCTGGCAGATATGGACATCGCACTTACTCTTGATGCCAGAGTGCAGATATCCCTCTGTGCATCTCGCATATAAAGGAATGCATCCTTTAATTGCTCTATAGTCAATAAAATACTGTCCCTATCCAGGGTATCAATATTTTCAGTCAGGGAATCCGACCAAGCCACCCCAGCACTGCACATCCAGGCTGAGGCGATTGCTGGTCGCAGTATAACACCAGTATGTGTGTATATACTTTTTAGAGTATTTTCCAGCCTCCTATCAGCTGGATCCTTGAGGGCGGCCGTATCAGGAGACGGTAACGCCACTTGTTTGGATAAACGTGTGAGCGCCTTGTCCACCCTAGGGGGTGTTTCCCAGCGCGCCCTAACCTCTGTCGGGAAAGGGTATAACGCCAATAACTTCTTTGAAATTAGCAGTTTTTTATCAGGGGTAACCCACGCTTCATCACACACGTCATTCAATTCCTCTGATTCAGGAAAAACTACAGGTAGTTTTTTCAGACCCCACATAATACCCCTTTTTGTGGTACTTGCAGTATCAGAGATATGCAAAGCCTCCTTCATTGCCGTGATCATATAACGTGTGGCCCTACTGGAAAATACGTTCGTTTCTTCACCGTCGACACTAGATTCGGTGTCCGTGTCTGGGTCTGTGTCGACCGACTGAGGCAAAGGGCGTTTTACAGCCCCTGACGGTGTTTGAGACGCCTGTACAGGTACTAACTGGTTTGCCGGTCGTCTCATGTCGTCAACCGACTTTTGCAGCGTGCTGACATTATCACGTAATTCCATAAACAAAGCCATCCATTCCAGTGTCGACTCCCTAGGGGGTGACATCACCATTACCGGCAATTGCTCCGCCTCCACACCAACATCGTCCTCATACATGTCGACACACACGTACCGACACACAGCAGACACACAGGGAATGCTCTGATAGAAGACAGGACCCCACTAGCCCTTTGGGGAGACAGAGGGAGAGTTTGCCAGCACACACCAAAGCGCTATAATTATATAGGAACAACCTTATATAAGTGTTGTTTCCTTATAGCTGCTTAAATATATATAATATCGCCAAAAAATGCCCCCCCCCCCTCTCTGTTTTTTACCCTGTTTCTGTAGTGCAGTGCAGGGGAGAGCCTGGGAGCCTTCCTAGCAGCGGAGCTGTGTAGGAAAATGGCGCTGTGTGCTGAGGAGATAGGCCCCGCCCCCTATTCCGGCGGGCTCTTCTCCCGGTTTTTCTGAGACCTGGCAGGGGTGAAATACATCCATATAGCCTCATGGACTATATGTGATGTATTCTTTTTAGCCAGAAAGGTATTAACATTGCTGCCCAGGGCGCCCCCCCCAGCGCCCTGCACCCTCAGTGACCGCCGGTGTGAAGTGTGCCTGAGCGCAATGGCGCACAGCTGCAGTGCTGTGCGCTACCTCATGAAGACTGAAAAGCCTTCAGCCGCCGGCTTCTGGACCTCTTCTTACTTCGGCATCTGCAAGGGGGTCGGCGGCGCGGCTCCGGTGACCCATCCAGGCTGTACCTGTGATCGTCCCTCTGGAGCTAGTGTCCAGTAGCCTAAGAAGCAAATCCATCCTGCACGCAGGTGAGTTCACTTCTTCTCCCCTAGGTCCCTCGTTGCAGTGAGCCTGTTGCCAGCAGGACTCACTGAAAATAATAAAACTATCAAAACTTTTACTCTAAGCAGCTCTTTATGAGAGCCACCTAGATTGCACCCTGCTCGGACGGGCACAAAAACCTAACTGAGGCTTGGAGGAGGGTCATAGGGGGAGGAGCCAGTACACACCACCTAGTGGTCAAACTTTTAAATTTTGTGCCCTGTCTCCTGCGGAGCCGCTATTCCCCATGGTCCTGACGGAGTCCCCAGCATCCACTAGGACGTCAGAGAAATACTGCTTTAATGGATAATGGGGACATTTATCAATTATCAGGTTTAAGACCTTATAAATTAGAAATTTTTTATAGCTGCAATAATAATTCTGTACCACCTGGGTGTATGAAGAATGACGGCCGCAATGCGATGTGTAACTTAAACGCATCAGCAATCACTTTACTTTGTGCTGTGTGACCCCGAACAGCTTACCGCACTTGTACAGTCATTGCCCTTTCCCGGTAAATTATGGGACATGTTGTGTAAAGGCTACAATGGTTACCGCCATCTTGAGTAGAGTCAACTAAAGATGCCCACTATTACGGTGCTTGGTAAATCACACAATATATCATTGCACCAAGGCACGACACAGTCAAGGGGCCCAAAGCATTACAATGAGTCACACTGACTAATTTTATACCTCCACCACCCGCCGTGTGTCCCTGTTCTGAGCCACCAGCCCCTCCGTAACTAGTGAGCACCTCAGCATTGCTTCACACCGTCACTACCTCCCTGGTGTCACCCACTGCCGCACTCCATCACCCACTACCTGTTACCCATTTTCTGTGTCACCCACTGCATCTCTCCATCACCCCCTGCCTGGTGTCGCCCACTGACTCACTCCATCACACACTGCCTGTTACCCTTTTCCTGGTGTCAGCCACTGCATCTCTCCATCACCCCCTCCCTGGTGTCACCCAATGACTCACTCCATCACACACTGCCTGTTACCCTTTTCCTGGTGTCACCCGCTGCATCACTCCATCACCCCCTACCTGGTGATACCCACTACCTCACTCCATCACCCCCTCCCTGGTGTCACCCACTGCCTCACTCCATCACCCATTCCATGGTGTCACCCACTGCCTCACTCCATCACCCACTGCCTGTCACCCTCTCCCTGGTGTCACCCACTGCATCACTCCATCAACCCCTACCTAGAGTCACCCACTGCCTCACTCCGTCACCCGCTGACTGTCACCCTCACCCTGCTGTCTCGCACTGCCTCATGCCATCACCCGCTGCCTGTCACTGTTTTCCTGGTGTCACCCACTGCATCACTCTATCACACCTTCCATGGTGTCACCCACTGCATCACTGCGTCACCCACTGCCTGTCATCCTCTTCCTGGGGTTACCAACTGCCTCACTCAATCACACGCTGCCTGTCCCCTTATCCCTTGTGTCACACACTACCACATGCTGTCACTCTCTCCCTGTTGTCACCCACTGCCTCACTCTATCACTCGCTGCCTGTCACCCTCTCCCTGGGGTACACCACTACCTCACTCCGTAACCCTCTCCCTGATGTCACCAACTGCCTCACTCCATCACCCGCTGCCTGTCACCCTCTCCCTGGTGTCACCCACTGCCTCACTCCATCACTCTCTCATTGGCATCACCCACTAACTCACCCAATCACCCTCTCCCTGATGTCACCTACTAACTCACTCCGTCACCCTCTCCCTGGGGTCACACACAGCCTCACTCCATCAACCACTGCCTGTCACCCTCTCCGCGGTGTCATGCACTGCCTCATCCATCACACGCTGCCTGTGACCCTCTCCCTTGAGTCACCCACTGCCTCACTCCACCCATTCCATGCTGTCACCCACTGCCTCACTCCATCCCCCGCTGCCTTTCACAACCTCCCTGGTATCACATACGACCTCACTCCATCACTCTCTATCTGGGGTCATTCACTGCCTCACTCCATCACCCGCTGCATGTCACACTCTCCCTGCTTTCACCCACTACCTCACTCCGCCACCCTCTCCCTGGTGTCACCCACTACCTCACTACATCACTCACTGCCTGTCACCCTCCCCTTATGTCACCCAGTGCCTCGAATCGTCACCACCTCACTGGTGCCACCCACTACCTCACCCCATCACCCACTGCCTCTCACACCCTCCCTGGTGGTACATACTACCTCACGCCATCACCCTCTTCCTGGTGTTACCCACTACCTCACTCCATCACCCGCTACTTTTCACCCTCTCCCTAGTGTCATCCACTGCCTCACTCCATCACCCGCTGCCTGTCACCTTCTCACCGGTTTCACCTACTGCCTCACTCCGTCACCCTCTCCCCGGTGTCACCCACTACCTCACTCCATCACCCGCTGCCTGTCATCCTCTCCCTGATGTCAGCTACTGCCTCACTCCATCAGCCTCTCCCTGGTGTCACCCACTGCCTCACTTCTTCAATCGCTGCCTGTCACCCCCACATTGGTGTCACCCACTACCTCACACCATCACCCTCTCCCTGTGGTCACCCACTACCTGTCATTCTCTTACTGGGGTCACCCACTGCCTCACTCAATCACACGCTGCCTGTCACCCTATCTCTGGTGTCACCCACTGCCTCACTCCATTTGCCGCTGTCTGTCACCCTCTACCTGATGTCACCCACTACCTCATTCCGTCACCATCACCCTGGGGTCACCCACTACCTCACTCCATCAACTGCTACCTGTCACCCCCTCCTGCTGTCACCCATTGCAATCCTTTCCCTGTTGTCACCCAGAGCCCTTGTGTCACCCACAGCCTTTCTGTCACACTCTCCCTGGGGTCACCCACTACCTCATTCCATCAGCCGTTGCCTGCCACCATCTCCCTGGGGTCACCCACTGCCTCACTCCATCACCCACTGCCTGTCACCCTCTCCCTGATCTCATCCACTACCTCTCTCCGTCAACCTCTTCCTGATGACACCCACTTTCTCACTCCGTCACCCTCTCCCCGGTGTCACCCACTACCTCACTCCATCACCCGCTGCCTGTCATCCTCTCCCTGATGTCAGCTACTGCCTCACTCCATCAGCCTCTCCCTGGTGTCACCCACTGCCTCACTTCTTCAATCGCTGCCTGTCACCACCACATTGGTGTCACCCACTACCTCACACCATCACCCTCTCCCTGTGGTCACCCACTACCTGTCATTCTCTTACTGGGGTCACCCACTGCCTCACTCCATCAGCCTCTCCCTGGTGTCACCCACTGCCTCACTTCTTCAATCGCTGCCTGTCACCCCCACATTGGTGTCACCCACTACCTCACACCATCACCCTCTCCCTGTGGTCACCCACTACCTGTCATTCTCTTATTGGGGTCACCCACTGCGTCACTCACTCACACGCTGCCTGTCACCCTATCTCTGGTGTCACCCACTGCCTCACTCCATTAGCCACTGTCTGTCACCCTCTACCTGATGTCACCCACTACCTCATTCCGTCACCCTCACCCTGGGGTCACCCACTACCTCACTCCATTAACTGCTGCCTGTCACCCCCTCCTGCTGTCACCCATTGCCAACCTCTCCCTGGTGTCACCCACAGCCCTTGTGTCACCCACAGCCTTTCTGTCACCCTCTCACTGGGGTCACCCACTACCTCACTCCATCACCCACTGCCTGTCACCCTCTCCCTGATCTCATCCACTACCTCTCTCCGTCAACCTCTTCCTGATGACACCCACTGCCTCACTCCATCACGCTCTCACTGGTGTCACCCACTGACTCTCACACTTTCCCTTTGTTTACCCTCTACCTCAATCTATCATCCACTGCCTGTTACTCTCTCCCTGTTGTCACCCTCTTTCTCACTCCATTACCCGCTACCTGTCACACTCTCCCTGGGGTCACCCACTACCTCACTCCATCACCCACTGCCAGTCGTCCTCCCCCTGCGGTCACCCACTGCCTCACTACATCACCCCCTCCCTGGGTTCACCCACTGCCTCACTTCATCACCCACTGCCTGTCACCCTCAACCTAGTGTCACCCACTGACACACTCCATCACACCTTCACTGGTGTCAAACACTGCCTCTCCATCACCCACTGCCTCACTCCATCACCCGCTGCATGTCACCCTTTCCCTAGTGTCACCCACTTCCGCACCCCGTCACCCTCACCCTGGGGTCACCCATTACCAACCTCCATCACCCGCTGCCTATCACCTTCTCCCTGGGGTCACCCACTGTCTTACTTTATCACCCTCTCCTTGGGGTCACCCACTACCTCACTCCATCACACTCTTCTTTATATCACCCACTACCTCAATCCGTCACCATCTTACTGGGGCCACCCACTGCCTCCCTCCATCACCAGCTGCCGGTCACCCTCTCCATGGTGTCATCCACTACCTCACTCCATCACTCTCTCCCTGATGTTACCCACTACTACACTCCGTTACCCTTTTGCTGATATCACCCACTACCTCACTCCATCACCCTTTATCTGGGGTCACCCACTACCTCAATCCGTCACCATCTTCCTGGGGCCACCCACTGCCTCACTCCATCATCAGCTTCCTGTCACCCTCTCCCTGGTGTCACCCACTACCACACTCCGTTACCCTCTTCCTGATATCAGCCACTACCTCACTCCATCACCCTCTCTCTGGGGTCACCCACTGCCTGTCACCCTCTCCCTGTTGTCACCCTCTACCTCAATCCATCACCCGCTGCCTGTCACCCTCTCCCTAGGGTCACCCACTGCCTCATAACATCACCCACTGCCTGTCACACTCTTCCTGGTGTCACCCACTACCTCACTACGTCACCTGCTGCCTGTCAACCTCTCCCTGATGTTACCCACTACCTCACTCCATAACCTTCTCCCTGGAGTTACCCACTACCTCACTCCTTCACCTGCTGCCTGTCTCCCTATCGCTGGTGTCACCCACTGCCTCACTCCATCAGCCTCTCCCTGGTGTCACCCACTGCCTCACTTCTTCAATTGCTGCCTGTCACCCCCACATTGGTGTCACCCACTACCTCACACCATCACCCTCTCCCTGTGGTCACCCACTACCTGTCATTCTCTTATTGGGGTCACCCACTGCGTCACTCACTCACACGCTGCCTGTCACCCTATCTCTGGTGTCACCCACTGCCTCACTCCATTAGCCACTGTCTGTCACCCTCTACCTGATGTCACCCACTACCTCATTCCGTCACCCTCACCCTGGGGTCACCCACTACCTCACTCCATCAACTGCTGCCTGTCACCCCCTCCTGCTGTCACCCATTGCCAACCTCTCCCTGGTGTCACCCACAGCCCTTGTGTCACCCACAGCCTTTCTGTCACCCTCTCACTGGGGTCACCTACTACCTCACTCCATCACCCACTGCCTGTCACCCTCTCCCTGATCTCTTCCACTACCTCTCTCCATCAACCTCTTCCTGATGACACCCACTGCCTCACTCCATCACCCTCTCACTGGTGTCACCCACTGACTCTCACACTTTCCCTTTGTTTACCCTCTACCTCAATCTATCATCCACTGCCTGTTACTCTCTCCCTGTTGTCACCCTCTATCTCACTCCATTACCCGCTACCTGTCACCCTCTCCCTGGGGTCACCCACTACCTCACTCCATCACCCACTGCCAGTCGTCCTCTCCCTGCGTTCACCCACTGCCTCACTACATCACCCCCTCCCTGGGTTCACCCACTGCCTCACTTCATCACCCACTGCCTGTCACCCTCAACCTAGTGTCACCCACTGACACACTCCATCACACCTTCACTGGTGTCAAACACTGCCTCTCCATCACCCACTGCCTCACTCCATCACTCGCTGCATGTCACCCTTTCCCTAGTGTCACTCACTTCCGCACCCCGTCACCCTCACCCTGGGGTCACCCATTACCAACCTCCATCACCCGCTGCCTATCACCTTCTTCCTGGGGTCACCCACTGTCTTACTTTGTCACCCTCTCCCTGGTGTCACCCACTACCTCAATCCATCAAACTCTTACTTATGTCACCCACTACCTCAATCCATCACCATCTTCCTGGGGCCACCCACTGCCTCACTCCATCATCAGCTTCCTGTCACCCTCTCCCTGGTGTCACCCACTACCACACTCCGTTACCCTCTTCCTGATATCAGCCACTACCTCACTCCATCACCCTCTCTCTGGGGTCACCCACTGCCTGTCACCCTCTCCCTGTTGTCACCCTCTACCTCAATCCATCACCCGCTGCCTGTCACCTTCTCCCTAGGGTCACCCACTGCCTCATAACATCACCCACTGCCTGTCACACTCTTCCTGGTGTCACCCACTGCCTCACTACATCACCTGCTGCCTGTCAACCTCTCCCTGATGTTACCCACTACCTCACTCCATAACCTTCTCCCTGGAGTTACCCACTACCTCACTCCTTCACCTACTGCCTGTCTCCCTATCGCTGGTGTCACCCACTACCTCACTCCGTCAACCTCTCCCTAGGGTCACCCACTGCCTGTCACCCTCTCCCTGGTGTCACCCACTACCTCACATAAACACCCGCTGCCTGTCATCCTCTCTCGTGGTGTCACCCACAACCTCACACCATCAACCGCTGCATGTCACACTCTCCCTTATATCACTCAATGCCTCACTCCGTAACCCTCTCCCTGGTGTCAACCACTGCCTCAATCCGTCACCCGCTGCCTGTCACCCCCTCACTGCCTCACTCAACCACCACGCTGCCTTTCACCCCTTCCCTGATGTCACATACTACCTCACTCCATCACCCTCTACCTGATGTCACCCACTCCCTCATTCAATCACCCATTGCCTGTCACCCTCTCCCTGGTGTCACCCACTGCCTCACTCTGTCACCATCTCCCAGGTGTCACCAACTACCTCACTCCATCACCCGCTGCCAATCACCCTCTCCCTGATGTCACCCACTACCTTAATCCATCAACCGCTGCCTGTCACCCTCTCCCTCACTCCATCACCGTCTCCCTGGGGTCACCCACTACCCCGATCCGTCACCCACTGCCTGTCACCCTCTCCCTGATGTTACCCACTACCGCACTCCGTCAACCTCTCCCTGGGGTCACCCACTACTTTACTCCGTCAACCGCTGCCTGTCTACCTCTGCCTGTTGTCACCCTCTGCCTTACTCGGTCACCCTCTCCCTGGGGTCACCCAATGCCTGTCATCCTTTCCCTGGGTTCACCCACAGCCTCACTCAATCACCAGCTGCATTTTACCCTCTCCTGGTGTCACCCACTACCGCACTCCGTCACCCTATCCTTGCTACCTCATTCCATCACTTGCTGCCTGTCACACTCCCACTGCCTCACTCAATCACCCGCTGCCTGTCACACCCTCCCTAGTGTAACCTACTACCTCATGCATCACCCTCTCCCTGATGTCACCCACTGCCTCACTCCATCACCCTCTCCCTGGGGTCACCCACTGCCTTACTCCATCACCAGATGCATGTCACCCCCTCCCGCTGTCACCCACTGCCATCCTCTCCCTGGTGTCACCTAGAGCCCTTGTGTCACCCACTGCCATTGTCACTCTCTCTTTGGGGTCACAAACTGCCTTAGTCTTTCACATGCTGCCTTTCACCCCCTCCCTGGTGTCACATACTACCTAACCTATCACTCACTGCCTGTCATAATCTCCCTGGGGTTCCCCACTGACTCACTCCATCACCCACTGCCTGTCATCCTCTCCCTGGGGTCACCCACTGCCTCACTCCATCACCCTCTGCTTGGTGTCACCCACTACCGCTCTTCCTCACCAGCTGCCTGTCATCCTCACCCAGGTGTCACCAACTGCCGCACTCCATCACACCCATCCTGGGGTCACGCACTGCCTCAATTCATCACCCTCTCCTTGGTGTCACCCACTCCTCACTCCATCACCCCCTTCCTGGTGTCACCCACTGTTTCACTCCATCACCCGCAGCCTGTCACCCTAACCCTGGTGTCACCAACTGCCTCACTCAATCACCCCCTCCCTGCTGTCACCCACTGCCTTTCACCCTCTCCCTGGTGTCACCCACTAATGTACTCTGTCACCCTCTCCCTGGATTCACCCATTACCTCACTCCATCACCCGCTGCCTGTCACCCTCACCCTGGCGTCACCAACTGTCTCACTCCATCACCCCCTCCCTGATTTAACCCAGCTCCTCACTCCATCACCCGCTGCCTGTTACACTCTCCCTGATGTCACCCACTGCCTCACTCCATCACCCTCTCCCTGGGGTCACCCACTGCCTTACTCTTTCACCAGTTACTTGTCACTCCCTCCCGCTGTCACCCACTGCCATCCTCTCACTGGTGTCACCTAGAGCCCTTGTGTAACCCACTGCCTCTGTCACCCTCTCTTTGGGGTCACCCACTGCCTCACTACCTCACCAGCTACCGGTCATCCTCATGCTGGTGTCACCAACTGCCTCACTCCATCACCCCCTCCCAGGGTCCCCCACTGCCTCAATCCATCACCCACTGCCTGTCACCCTAAACCTGGTGTCACCCACTGTCTCACTCCATCACCCCTTCACTGGTGTCATCAACTGCCTCTCCATCACCCGTTGAACTGTCACTGCCTGTTACCCATTTCCTGTGTCACCCACTGCATCTCTCCATCACCCCCTTCCTGGTGTCACCCACTGACTCACTCCATCACACACTGCCTGTTACCCTTTTCCTGGTGTCACCCACTGCCTCACGCCATCACCCCCTCCCTAGTGTCACCCACTGCTTCACTCCATCACTCGCTGCCGGTCACCCTAACCCTGGTGTCACCCACTGCCTCACCCCATCACCCCCTCACTGGTGTCAACCACTGCCTTACTCCATCACCAGCTGCATGTCACCTCCTCCCACTGTCACCCACTACCATACTCTCCCTGGTGTCACCTAGAGCCCTTGTGTCACCCACTGCCTTTGTCACCCTCTCTTTGGGGTCACCAACTGCCTTATTCTTTCACATGCTACCTGTCACCCCCTCCCTGGTGTAACATACTACCTAACCCCATCACCCTCTCCCTGATGTCATCCACTGCCTCTCTCCATCAAACGCTACCTGTCACCCTCTCCCTGGGGTCACCCACTGCATCACTCCATCACCCACTGCCTGTCATCCTCTCCCTGGGGTCATCCACTGCCTCACTCCATCAACCTCTCCCTGGTGTCACCCACTGCCTCTCTTCCTCACCAGCTGTCTGTCATCCTCACCCAGGTGTCACCCACTGCCTCACTCCGTCACCCCCTCCCTGGTGCCACCCACTGCCTCAATCCATCACCTGCTGCCTGTCACCCTCACCATGGTGTCACTAACTGTCTCACTCCACCACCCCCTCCCTGCTGTCACCCACCTCCTCACTCTATCACCCACTCTCTGTCACCCTCACCCTGGTGTCACCCACTGCCTCACTCCATCACCCCCTCCCTGGTTTCACCCACTGCCTCACTTTATCACCCAATGCCTGTCACCTTCACCGTGGTGTCACCCACTGCCTCAGTCCATAACCCACTGCCTGTCACACTCACCCTGGTGTCACCAACTGCCGAACTCCATCACCTCCTCCCTGGTGTCACCCACTGCCTCACTCTATCACCCACTGTCTGTTACCCTTACCCTGGTATCACCCACTGCCTCACTCCATCACCCACTCCCTGGTGTTACCCACTGCCTCACTCCACCACCCATTCCCTGGTGTCACCCACAGCCTCACTCCATCAACCACTGCGTGTCACCCTTTTCCAGGTGTCACCCACTGCCTCACTCCTTCGCCCCCTCCCTGGTGTACCCACTGCCTCACTCTACCACCCATTGCCTGGTGTCACCCACAGCCTCACTCCATCACACACTGCGTGTCACCCTTTTCCAGGTGTCACCCACTGCCTCACTCCTTCGCCCCCTCCCTGGTGTAACCCACTACCTGTCACCTTCACCCTGGTGTCATCCACTGCCTCACTCCATCAACCCCTCCCTGGTGTCACCCACTGCCTCACATTATCAACTGCTGCCTGTCACTCTCACCCCGGTGTCACCTACTACCTTACTCCATCACCGCCTCCCTGGTGTCACCCACTGCCTCACTCCATCAATACCTCCCTGGTGCCACCCACTGCCTCAATCCATCACCCACTGTCTGTCACCCTCACCCTGGTATCACCCACTGCCTGACTCCTTTACCCCCTCCCTGGTGTCACCCGCTGCCTGTCACCCTCACCCTGGTGTCACCCACTGCCTCACTCCATCACCCCCTCCCTGGTGTCACCCACTGCCTCAATCCATCACCAACTGTCTGTCACCCTCACCCTGGTATTACCCACTGCCTAACTCCATAACCCCCTTCCTGGTGTCACCCACTGCCTCACTCCATCACCCACTGCCTGTCACACTTTTCCAGGTGTCACCCACTGCCTAACATTATCAATTCCTTCCTGGTGTCACCCACTGCCTCACTCCATCACCCACTGACTGTTACCTTCACACTGGTGTCACCCACTGCCTCACTCCATCACCCCCTTCCTGGTGTCACCCATACAGTCACCCTTGTCGAGGTGCCACCCACTGCCTCACTACATCACCCCTTCCCTGGTGTCACCCACTACCTCACTTCATCACCAACTGCCTGTCAAATTTTCCAGGTGTCACCCTCTGCCTATCTCCATCACCCCCTCCCTGGTGTCACCCACTGCATCACTCCATCACCCACTGCCTGTCACCTTCACCCTGGTGTCACCCACTGCCTCACTCCATCACCCCCTTCCTGTTGTCACCCACTGCCTCACTCCATCCCTCACTGCCTGTCACCCTTTTCCAGGTGTCATCCACTGCCTTACTCCATCACCCTCTCCCTGATGTCACCCACTACCTTAATCCATCAACCGCTGCCTGTCGCCCTCTCCCTCACTCCATCACCGTCTCCCTGGGGTCACCCACTACCTCGATCCGTCACCCACTGCCTGTCACCCTCTCCCTGATGTTACCCACTACCGCACTCCGTCAACCTCTCCCTGGGGTCACCCACTACTTTACTCCGTCAACCGCTGCCTGTCTACCTCTGCCTGTTGTCACCCTCTGCCTTACTCGGTCACCCTCTCCTTGGGGTCACCCAATGCCTGTCATCCTCTCCCTGGGTTCACCCACAGCCTCACTCAATCACCAGCTGCATTTTACTCTCTCCTGGTGTCACCCACTACCGCACTCCGTCACCCTATCCTTGCTGTCACTAACTACCTCACTCCATCACTTGCTGCCTGTCACACTCCCACTGCCTCACTCAATCACCCGCTGCCTGGCACACCCTCCCTAGTGTAACCTACTACCTCACGCATCACCCTCTTCCTGATGTCACCCATTGCCTCACTCCATCACCCTCTCCCTGGGGTCACCCACTGCCTTACTCCATCACCAGCTGCATGTCACCCCCTCCCACTGTCACCCACTGCCATCCTCTCCCTGGTGTCACCTAGAGCCCTTGTGTCACCCACTGCCATTGTCACTCTCTCTTTGGGGTCACAAACTGCCTTAGTCTTTCACATGCTGCCTTTCACCCTCTCCCTGGTGTCACATACTACCTAACTCCATCACCCACTGCCTGTCATAATCTCCCTAGGGTTCCCCACTGACTCACTCCATCACCCACTGCCTGTCATCCTCTCCCTGGGGTCACCCACTGCCTCACTCCATCACCCTCTGCTTGGTGTCACCCACTGCCGCTCTTCCTCACCAGCTGCCTGTCATCCTCACCCAGGTGTCACCAACTGCCGCACTCCATCACACCCTTCCTGGGGTCACCCACTGCCTCAATTCATCACCCTCTTCTTGGTGTCACCCACTCCTCACTCCATCACCCCCTTCCTGGTGTCACCCACTGCCTCACTCCATCACCCGCAGCCTGTCACCCTAACCCTGGTGTCACCAACTGCCTCAGTCAATCACCCCCTCCCTGGTGTCACCCACTGCCTTTCACCCTCTCCCTGGTGTCACCCACTAATGTACTCTGTCACCCTCTCCCTGGTTTCACCCATTAGCTCACTCCATCACCCGCTGCCTGTCACCCTCACCCTGGCGTCACCAACTGTCTCACTCCATCACCCCCTCCCTGATTTAACCCAGCTCCTCACTCCATCACCCGCTGCCTGTTACACTCTCCCTGATGTCACCCACTGCCTCACTCCATCACCCTCTCCCTGGGGTCACCCACTGCCTTACTCTTTCCCCAGTTACTTGTCACTCCCTCCCGCTGTCACCCACTGCCATCCTCTCACTGGTGTCACCTAGAGCCCTTGTGTCACCCACTGCCTCTGCCACCCTCTCTTTGGGGTCACCCACTGCCTCACTACCTCACCAGCTACCGGTCATCCTCATGCTGGTGTCACCAACTGCCTCACTCCATCACCCCCTCCCAGGGTCCCCCACTGCCTCAATCCATTACCCACTGCCTGTCACCCTAAACCTGGTGTCACCCACTGTCTCACTCCATCACCACTTCACTGGTGTCACCCACTGCCTCACGCCATCACCCCCTCCCTAGTGTCACCCACTGCTTCACTCCATCACTCACTGCCGGTCACCCTAACCCTGGTGTCACCCACTGCCTCACCCCATCACTGGTGTCAACCACTGCCTTACTCCATCACCAGCTGCGAGTCACCTCCTCCCACTGTCACCCACTACCATACTCTCCCTGGTGTCACCTAGAGCCCTTGTGTCACCCACTGCCTTTGTCACCCTCTCTTTGGGGTCACCAACTGCCTTACTCTTTCACATGCTACCTGTCAACCCCTCCCTGGTGTAACATACTACCTAACCCCATCACCCTCTCCCTGATGTCATCCACTGCCTCTCTCCATCAACCGCTACCTGTCACCCTCTCCCTGGGGTCACCCACTGCATCACTCCATCACCCACTGCATGTCATTCTCTCCCTGGGGTCATCCACTGCCTCACTCCATCAACCTCTCCCTGGTGTCACCCACTGCCTCTCTTCCTCACCAGCTGTCTGTCATCCTCACCCAGGTGTCACCCACTGCCTCACTCCGTCACCCCCTCCCTGGTGTCACCCACTGCCTCAATCCATCACCTGCTGCCTGTCACCCTCACCATGGTGTCACTAACTGTCTCACTCCACCACCCCCTCCCTGCTGTCACCCACTGCCTCACTCTATCACCCACTCTCTGTCACCCTCACCCTGGTGTCACCCACTGCCTCACTCCATCACCACCTCCCTGGTTTCACCCACTGCCTCACTTTATCACCCAATGCCTGTCACCTTCACCCTGGTGTCACCCACTGCCTCAGTCCATCACCCACTGCTTGTCACCCTCACCCTGGTGTCACCAACTGCCGAACTCCATCACCTCCTCCCTGGTGTCACCAACTGCCTCACTCTATCACCCACTGTCTGTTACCCTTACCCTGGTATCACCCACTGCCTCACTCCATCACCCACTCCCTGGTGTTACCCACTGCCTCACTCCACCACCCATTCCCTGGTGTCACCCACAGCCTCACTCCATCAACCACTGCGTGTCACCCTTTTCCAGGTGTCACCCACTGCCTCACTTCTTCGCCCCCTCCCTGGTGTACCCACTGCATCACTCCACCACCCATTCCCTGGTGTCACCCACAGCCTCACTTCATCACCCACTGCGTGTCACCCTTTTCCAGGTGTCACCCACTGCCTCACTCCTTCGCCCCCTGGTGTAACCCACTGCCTGTCACCTTCACCCTGGTGTCATCCACTGCCTCACTCCATCAACCCCTCCCTGGTGTCACCCACTGCCTCACATTATCACCTGCTGCCTGTCACCCTCACCCCGGTGTCACCTACTACCTTACTCCATCACGCCCTCCCTGGTGTCACCCACTGCCTCACCTCATCACCCCCTCCCTGGTGTCACCCACTGCCTCAATCCATCACCCACTGTCTGTCACCCTCACCCTGGTATCACCCACTGCCTCACTACTTTACCCCCTCCCTGGTGTCACCCGCTGCCTGTCACCCTCACCCTGGTGTCACCCACTGCCTCACTCCATCACCCCCTCCCTGGTGTCACCCACTGCCTCAATCCATCACCGACTGTCTGTCACCCTCACCCTGGTATCACCCACTGCCTCACTCCATAACCCCCTTCCTGGTGTCATCCACTGCCTCACTCCATCACCCACTGCCTGTCACACTTTTCCAGGTGTCACCCACTGCCTAACATTATCAATCCCTTCCTGGTGTCACCCACTGCCTCACTCCATCACCCACTGACTGTTACCTTCACACTGGTGTCACCCACTGCCTCACTCCATCACCCCCTTCCTGGTGTCACCCACTGGCAGTCACCCTTGTCGAGGTGCCACCCATTGCCTCACTACATCACCCCTTCCCTGGTGTCACCCACTGCCTCACTTCATCACCAACTGCCTGTCAACCTTTTCCAGGTGTCACCCTCTGCCTCACTCCATCACCCCCTCCCTGGTGTCACCCACTGCCTCACTCCATCACCCACTGCCTGTCACCTTCACCCTGGTGTCACCCACTGCCTCACTCCATCACCCCCTTCCTGTTGTCACCCACTGCCTCACTCCATCACTCACTGCCTGTCACCGTTTTCCAGGTGTCATCCACTGCCTTACTCCATCACCCCCTTCCTAGTGTCACCCACTGCCTCACTCCAATACCCTCTGCCTGTCGCCTTCACCATGGTGTCACCAACTGCCTCACTCCACCACCCCCTCCCTGTTGTCACCCACTGCCTCACTCCATCACTCACTGCCTGTCACCCTTTTCCAGGTGTCATCCACTGCATTACTCCATCACCCCTTCACTGGTGTCAACAACTGCCTCTCCATCACCCGTTGAACTGTCACTCTCTCACTGGTGTCACCCACTGCCTCACGCCATCACCCCCTCCCTAGTGTCACCCACTGCTTCACTCCATCACTCACTGCCGGTCACCTTAACCCTGGTGTCACCCACTGACTCACCCCATCACCCCCTCACTGATGTCAACCACTGCCTTACTCCATCACCAGCTGCATGTCACCCCCTCCCGCTGTCACCCACTGCCATGCTCTCCCTTGTGTCACCCACTGCCTTTGTCACCCTCTCTTTGGAGTCACCAACTGCCTTATTCTTTCACATTCTACCTGTCACCCCCTCCCTGGTGTAACATACTACCTAACCCCATCATCCTCTCCCTGATGTCATCCACTGCCTCACTCCATCAACCGCTACCTGTCACCCTCTCCCTGGGGTCACCCACTGCATCACTCCATCACCCACTGTTTGTCATCCTCTCCCTGGGGTCATCCACTGTCTCACTCCATCAACATCTCCCTGGTGTCACCCACTGCCTCTCTTCCTCACCAGCTGTCTGTCATCCTCACCCAGGTGTCACTGACTGCCTCACTCCGTCACCCCCTCCCTGGTGTCGCCCACAGCCTCAATCCATCACCTGCTGCCTGTCACCCTCACCATGGTGTCACTAACTGTCTCACTCCACCACCCCCTCTCTGCTGTCACCCACTGCATCACTCTATCACCCACTCTCTGTCACCCTCACCCTGGTGTCACCCACTGCCTCACTCCATCACCCCCTCCCTGGTGTCACCCACTGCCTCACTTTATCACCGAATGCCTGTCACCTTCACCCTGGTGTCACCCACTGCCTCAGTCCATCATCCACTGCCTATCACACTCACCCTGGTGTCACCAACTGTCGAACTCCATCACCCCCTCCCTGGTGTCACTCACTGCCTCACTCTGTCACCCACTGTCTGTTACCCTTACCCTGGTATCACCCACTGCCTCACTCCATCACCCACTCCCTGGTGTTACCCACTGCCTCACTCCACCACCCATTCCCTGGTGTCACCCACAGCCTCACTCCATCAACCACTGCGTGTCACCCTTTTCCAAGTGTCACCCACTGCCTCACTCCTTCGCCCCCTACCTGGTGTACCCACTGCCTCACTCCACCACCCATTCCCTGGTGTCACCCACAGCCTCACTCCATCACCCACTGCGTGTAACCCTTTTCCAGGTGTCACCCACTGCCTCACTCCTTCACCCCCTCCCTGGTGTAACCCACTGCCTGTCACCTTCACCCTGGTGTCATCCACTGCCTCACTCCATCAACCCCTCCCTGGTGTCACCCACTGCCTCACATTATCACCTGCTGCCTGTCACCCTCACCCTGGTGTCACCTACTACCTTACTCCATCACCCCCTCCCTGGTGTCACCCACTGCCTCACTCCATCATCCCCTCCCTGGTGTCACCCACTGCTTCAATCCATCACCCACTGTCTGTCACCCTCACCCTGGTATCACCCACTGCCTCACTACTTTACCCCCTACCTGGTGTCACCCGCTGCCTGTCACCCTCACCCTGGTGTCACCCACTGCCTCACTCCATCACCCCCTCCCTGGTGTCACCCACTGCCTTAATCCATCACCGACTGTCTGTCACCCTCACCCTGGTATCACCCACTGCCTCACTCCATAACCCCCTTCCTGGTGTCACCCACTGCCTCACTCCATCACCCACTGCCTGTCACACTTTTCCAGGTGTCACCCACTGCCTAACATTATCAATCCCTTCCTGGTGTCACCCACTGCCTCACACCATCACCCACTGACTGTTACCTTCCCACTGGTGTCACCCACTGCCTCACTCCATCACCCTCTTCCCCGTGTCACCCACTGGCAGTCACCCTTGTCGAGGTGCCACCCACTGCCTCACTACATCACCCCTTCCCTGGTGTCACCCACTGCCTCACTTCATCACCAACTGCCTGTCAACCTTTTCCAGGTGTCACCCTCTGCCTCACTCCATCACCCCCTCCCTGGTGTCACCCACTGCATCACTCCATCACCCACTGCCTGTCACCTTCACCCTGGTGTCACCCACTGCCTCACTCCATCACCCCCTTCCTGTTGTCACCCACTGCCTCACTCCATCACTCACTGCCTGTCACCCTTTTCCAGGTGTCATCCACTGCCATACTCCATCACCCCCTTCCTAGTGTCACCCACTGCCTCACTCCATCACCCTCTGCCTGTCGCCTTCACCCTGGTGTCACCAACTGCCTCACTCCACCACCCCCTCCCTGTTGTCACCCACTGCCTCACTCCATCACTCACTGCCTGTCACCCTTTTCCAGGTGTCATCCACTGCCTCACGCCATCACCCCCTCCATAGTGTCACCCACTGCTTCACTCCGTCACTCGCTGCCGGTCACCTTAACCCTGGTGTCACCCACTGCCTCACCCCATCACCCCCTCACTGGTGTCAACCACTGCCTTACTCCATCACCAGCTGCATGTCACCCCCTCCCGCTGTCACCCACTGCCATGCTCTCCCTGGTGTCACCTAGAGCCCTTGTGTCACCTACTGCCTTTGTCACCCTCTCTTTGGAGTCACCAACTGCCTTATTCTTTCACATTCTACCTGTCACCCCCTCCCTGGTGTAACATACTACCTAACCCCATCATCCTCTCCCTGATGTCATCCACTGCCTCACTCCATCAACCGCTACCTGTCACCCTCTCCCTGGGGTCACCCACTGCTTGTCATCCTCTCCCTGGGGTCATCCACTGTCTCACTCCATCAACATCTCCCTGGTGTCACCCACTGCCTCTCTTCCTCACCAGCTGTCTGTCATCCTCACCCAGGTGTCACCGACTGCCTCACTCCGTCACCCCCTCCCTGGTGTCGCCCACTGCCTCAATCCATCACCTGCTGCCTGTCACCCTCACCATGGTGTCACCAACTGTCTCACTCAATCACCCCCTCCCTGCTGTCACCCACTGCATCACTCTATCACCCACTCTCTGTCACCCTCACCCTGGTGTCACCCACTGCCTCACTTTATCACCGAATGCCTGTCACCTTCACCCTGGTGTCACCCACTGCCTCAGTCCATCATCCACTGCCTGTCACACTCACCCTGGTGTCACCAACTGTCGAACTCCATCACCCCCTCCCTGGTGTCACTCACTGCCTCACTCTATCACCCACTGTCTGTTACCCTTACCCTGGTATCACCCACTGCCTCACTCCATCACCCACTGCGTGTCACCCTTTTCCAGGTGTCACCCACTGCCATACAATACCCTGCATGTGGCTCCGTCAGGCGTGTTCCCCAGTGGTCCCTTTCACAGTCAAGGATGTCCAGAAGCACAGGAAAGTACAGGAAAGCAGGTGCCAACGCGTTTCGGGACATCAAAGTCCCTTTTTCAAGGCTGTATCACCCACTGCCTCACTCCATCACCCGCTGCCTGTCACCCCCTCCCTGGTGTAACAAACTACCTCACGCCAACACCCTCTCCCTGATTTAACCAACTGCCTCACTCCATCACCCGCTGCCTGTTTCACTCTCCCTGGTGTATCCCATTGCCTCACTCAATCACACCCTCCCTGGTGTCACCCACTGCCTCAATCCATCACCCACTGTCTGTCACCCTCACCCTGGTATCACCCACTGCCTCACTCCATAACCCCCTTCCTGGTGTCACCCACTGCCTCACTCCATCACCCAATGCCTGTCACACTTTTCCAGGTGCCACCCACTGCCTCACTCCATCACCCCTTCCCTGGTGTAGCCCACTGCCTCACTTCATAACCCACTGCCTGTCACCATTTTCCAGGTGTCACCCACTGCCTCACTCCATCATCTTCTGCCTGTCACCCTCACCCTGGTGTCACAAACTTTCTCACTCCATCACCCCCTCACTGTTGTCACCCACTGCCTGTCACTCCTACCCTGATGTCACGCACTGCCTCACTCCATCACCCACTGCCTGTTACCTTTTTTCAGGTGTCACCCACTGTCTCACTACTTCACCCCCTCCCTGGGGTCACCCACTGCCTGTCACCTTCACACTGGTGTCACCCACTGCCTCACTCCATCACCTCTCGCTGGTGTCACCCACAACCTCACTCCATCACCCACTGTTTGTCACTCTTTTCCAGGTGTCATCCACTGCCTCACTCTATCAACCCCTCCCTGGTGTAACCCACTGCCTCACTCCATCACCCACTGCCTGTCACATTCACCCTGGTGTCACCAACTGCCTCATTCCATTCCCCTTTCCCTGGTGTCACCCACTACCTCACTCCATCACCCACTGCCTGTTACCTTCACCCTGGTGTCATCCACTGCCTGTTACCCTCACCCTGGTGTCACCCACTGCCTCACTTCATCACCACTTCCCTGGTGTCACCCACTGCCTCACTCCATCACCCTCTCCCTGATGTCACCCAGTGCCCCACTCCTTCACCCCCTACCTGGTGTCACCCACTGCCTGTCACCTTCAACCTGGTGTCACCCACTGCCTCACTCCATCACCCTCTCCCTGGTGTCACCCATTGCCTCACTCCATCACCCACTGCCTGTCACCCTTTTCCAGGTGTCATCCACTGCCTCACTCTATCACCACCTCCCTGGTGTCACCCACTGCCTGTCACCTTCACCATGGTGTCACCAACTGCCTCACTCCATCACCCCTTCCCTGGTGTCACCCACTACCACACTCCATCACCCACTGTCTGTCTGTCACCTTCACCCTGGTGTCACCCACTGCTTCACTCCATCACCCCAACCCTGGTGTCACCCACTGCCTCACTCCATCACCCGCTGCCTGTCACCCCCTCCCTGGTCTAACAAACTACCTCACGCCAACACCCTCTCCCTGATTTAACCCACTAAAAATGGTAAAGTGACTCCTCCCACTTTGGCTCTAATCCAATGCTACACTTTTTGCAGGAACTTCTATTTTCTCAATAAAATGTAATGTACCGGCTTGATGTGAATAAAATATAAATGTAATACTACACAATGATTAAAAGTAGACAAAAACAGAACCCAACATGGGAAACAGAGTCCTACCAAGATGATAATCGGAGCCGCAGGTGTTATGAATGCAAGGTATTTCCTGGGAACAATACCCTGCATGTGGCTCCGTCAGGCGTGTTCCCCAGTGGTCCCTTTCACAGTCAAGGATGTCCAGAAGCACAGGAAAGTACTGGAAAGCAGGTGCCAACGCGTTTCGGGACATCAAAGTCCCTTTTTCAAGGCTGTATCACCCACTGCCTCACTCATCACCCGCTGCCTGTCACCCCCTCCCTGGTGTAACAAACTACCTCACGCCAACACCCTCTCCCTGATTTAACCCACTGCCTCACTCCATCACCCGCTGCCTGTTTCACTCTCCCTGGTGTATCCCATTGCCTCACTCGGTCACACTTTCCCTGGTGTCTCCCACTACCTCAGTCCATCACATGCTGCCTATCACCCTCTCCCTGATGTCACCCGCTGCCTACAACCATCACCAGCTACTTGTCACGCCCTCCCGCTGTCACCTACTGCCATCCTCTCCCCGGTGTCACCTAAAGCCCTTGTGTCACCCACTGCCTCTATCACCCTCTCTTTGGTTCACCCACTGCCTCAGTCTATCACCCGCTGCCTGTTACCCCCTCCTGGTGTCACATACTACCTAACTCCCTCTCCCTTATGTCACCCACTGCCTCACTCCATCAACCACTGCCTGTCATCCTCTCCCTGGGGTCACCCACTGCCTTACTCCATCACCCCCTCCCTGGTGTCACCCACTGCCTCAATCCAATACTTGCTGCATGTCACACCCTCCCCCTGTCACCACCTGCCATCCTCTCCCTGGTGTCACCTACAGCCCTTGTGTCACACACCTCCATGGTGTCACCCGCTGCTTGTCACCCTCACCCTGGTGTCACCGTCTCACTCCATGACACCCTCCCTGGTTTCACCCACTGCCTCACTCTATCACCCACTGCCTGTCATCCTCACCCTGGTGTCACCCACTTCCTCATTCCATCACCCCCTCCCTGGTGTCACCCACTGCCTCACTCCATCACCCACTTCCAGTCACCCTCACCCTGGTGTCACCAACTAACTCAATCCATTACCCTCTCCCTGCTGTCACCCACTGCCTCACTCTATCACCCCCTCCCTGCTGTCACCCACTGCCACACTCCATCACCCCCTCCCTGGTGTCATCCGCTGCCTGTCACCCTCACCCTGGTGTCAACAACTGTCTCACTCCATCATCTGCTCCTAGGTGTTACCCACTGCCTCACTCCATCACCCCCTCCCTGGTGTCACCCACTGCCTCACTCCTTCTCCCCCTCCCTGGTGTAACCCACTGCCTCACATCATCACCCACTCCCTGGTGTCACCTACTCCCTCATTCCATCACCCACTTCCTGTCTCCCTTTTCCTGGTGTCATCCACTGCCTCACTCCATAACTCCCTCCCTGGTGTCACCCACTACTTCAATTCATCACCTGCTGCTTGTCACCCTCTTCCTGGTGTCACACACTGCCTCACTCTGTCACGCCTTTCCCTGATGTCTCCCATTGCCTCAATCCATCACCTGCTGAATGTCGCCTTATCCCTGGTGTCATTCACTGGAGTGAGGTAGTGGGTGACCCCAGGGAGAGGGTGATGGAGTGAAGCAATTCCGACGGCTGCCTGTCACCTTCTCGCTGGTATCACCCACTGCATCACTGCATTACCCTCTCAATGGCGTCACTCAATACCTCACTCTGTCATTCCCTGGTGTCACCTAGAGTCCTTGTGTCACCCACTGCCTCTCTATCATCCTTCCCCTTGTGTCACACACTGCCTGTTACCCTCTTCCTGGCATAACTCACTGCCTCTCTCTCTCTGCCACCCTCTCCCTGGCCTCACCCAGACCCCTAGCATCACCCACTACCTCTCTGTCACTCTCTTCCAATCAGCTACTGTGTGTCACCCCACTCACTGCTTCTTTACGTCGCCCACTTCATCTCTCTGTCATAGACACCCTGTCACCTTCTTCCTGGTGCAGTGTCACCCACTGTCTCTCCCTAGCGTAACCCACTGCTTCTTTTCATCACTCTCTCCCTGTCATCCACTGCCAGTCACCATCTCACTGGCATTACTCATTGCCTCTGTCCATCACTTGGTGCTCATCACCCTTTCCCTGTTATCTACTGCCTGTCACCCTCTCCCTGGCATCACCCACTGCCTCTCCCTACTGTAACCCACTGCCTCTTTCCATCATCCTCTCCCTGTTACACTACCGATCTCCATCCCCCACTACCTCTTGATATCATCCTAAACCCTTTCACCCACTGCCTCTCCCTATCACACTCTCCCCGTCACCCACTACCTCCACCCATCACCCTCTCGGTCACTTACTGCCTGGCATCTTTTCTTTTCACCTGCCTCTCCCTAGCGTCACCCAGTGCTTGTCACCCACTACTTCCCCCCATCACCCTCTCAGTCGCTTACTGTCTGGCATCCTTTTCTTTTCACCTGCTACGGCTCTGTACAAGCAAGGGGCCTGATTCAGGTATGTACACTAATGCATTGACAGCTGCGTTCAAATACGAAGCGGATGTGCGACAATAGGCTTCTGCTGCAGCCACCTGGAAATAGATTGAGACTCCCACCGGAGGTCTTGGAAATAATGACCGCAGGAACGTAGACACTGGCGCCATGTTTTCCGCAGCTGTGGGGCTAAATGTAATAGATGCGAGCTGCCGGAGGCGCGGTACTTTCTGAGAGTCTGCCTGCATTTTTAAAGCAGCAATCATTTACAGGGCAAAACCAACCTGTTTTTCCTTGTAAATGATTGGCACTTTAAAAATACAGGCAGACTCGCATAAAGCCACCCTCATCTCCGGCAGCTAGCAGCCTATTACATTTAACCCATAGGATGAGATTTGCAATGAAAATGGCGCAACGCGTCTGCTTTTTAGTCGTCACTCCCCTTTACCTGCCCCAATACATTTTTGACAATTTTTGAGTAAATCCTTACACTGAGCGACTTCGCAAAGGTACCTTGGCACATGCGCCGTGCGGCTGCGACACGTGGACATTCAGCCGATAATCGCACTACTGCGCAAATATCGGCATGGCATACATCTATGAATCAGGGAAATCGGGACACAGCGCGGTGTAACTCAAACGCTTGCACAGGAAAAAAACATGGCTCCACTGCGTCCGACATCGCTGCTGCGTCCGGCTCAGGCCCTAAAACTTTTAATAAATATACTAAAGAAAAATGAGAAATCTAACAATAAATTTTATTTATGGTTAACTAAAAATATGATTCCACGTTATAAAAATCTATAGTCTGTGTAAGGGCCTTAAGGGCCGTGTTACTGCCATCTCTGATGTCATATAAAGCATTTTATTTATTTATGTTATGACATTTTACTTTAACCAATAAGTCATACCTGCCTACCTGACCCTCTCCATGAGGGAGAAAACGCTCTGTTCCTGGACTTTCCTGGTAATGTATGATTGCCATCACCTGTGGTGAGCTAGGTAATTGATAAGAAAGGTGTTTCACCACAGGTGATGGCAATCATACATTACCAGGAGAGTCCAGGAACAGAGCATTTTCTCCCTCATGGAGAGGGTCCGGTAGGCAAGTATGCAATAAGTGAATAAAATAATTAAAATATTAAAAAAACACATGAATAAGTATTTACACATCTACTGATGATATTTCATAAGAATTGGGAAATAACTGGGTTCTATTATTTACTTTTGCGTCACTTTTATGAAGTTTAATGATACAAAACACAGAACCATTTCTTGCTGATCAGTAACATACAACAGATCTATTGCAATGGTAGAAAGTGACCTGGAGTAGACGTCTCTTTGTGAATTAATTACTGCTGTATAATTAAAAAACGAAGTCAGTTGTTCAGTTACTAATTGAAACTGTAGGGACCTGGGAATCCCTGTCACCTATTTACCATACAGAAGCTTCCGCAGAGATTCCTAACACAAGAAGGAAATTGCCGGGAGCTGTACGTGTGGGGACGAGGTCTGGGTCCCTGACCTGGTAATTTATCTCATTACACTAACGAAGTAAAACAATGATGTAATTCCAATGTACATTCTGAAATCAGGTTTTTTTTCTCAAAACATTGTATAAAGTTTGTACAATGATAAAGAATCTGTACAGAACAGTATGTGGTTTCATACAACACATAGTAACATGATAAAGTCACATGAATGTATTTCTACACGTTATAATAAAGTGTTGCTGTTCTACACACATACAGGCTGCAGCCAGTGTGTCGTTACTGACACTTTAATGCAGTGCTTCCCAGACTAGGAGCTCAAGGATGTCTCGCAGACCAGGCTTTAAGGATATCAATGGTTGAGCACAAACAGTTACATCAGAATGACTGAGGCACTGATTAATTCACCTGTGCTCAAGCATAGATACTCCAATAAACTGGACTGTTAGGGGATGATGAGTGAGGGAAACACTGCTTTAATGGATAATGGGGACCATTTATCAATTATCAGGTTTTAGACCTTATAAATTAGAATTTTTTTATAGCTGCAATAATAATTCTGTACCGCCTGGGTGTATGAAGAATGTCGGCAGCAATGCGATGTGTAACTTAAACGCATCAGCAATCAC
Source organism: Pseudophryne corroboree (assembly GCF_028390025.1). Lineage (NCBI taxonomy): Eukaryota > Metazoa > Chordata > Amphibia > Anura > Myobatrachidae > Pseudophryne > Pseudophryne corroboree. The sequence goes on along the minus strand of NC_086450.1, from coordinate 452,092,900 downwards.
TTTACTTTGTGCTGTGTGACGCCGAACAGCTTACCACACTTGTACAGTCATTGCCCTTTCCCGGTAAATTATGGGACATGTTGTGTAAAGGCTACAATTGTTACCGCCATCTTGAGTGGAGTCAACTAAAGAAGCCCACTATTCCGGTGCTTGGTAAATCACACACTATATCATTGCACCAAGGCACGACACAGTCAAGGGGCCCAAAGCATTACAATGAGTCACACTGACTCATTTTATACCTCCGCCACCCGCCGTGTGTCCCTGCTTTAAGCCACCAGCCCTTCCGTAACTAGTGAGCAGCTCAGCATCGCTTCACTCTGTCATTTCCTCCCTGGTGTCACCCACTGCCGCACTCCATCACCCACTGCCTGTTACCCATTTCCTGTGTCACCCACTGCATCTCTCCATCACCCCCTTCCTGGTGTCACCCACTGACTCACTCCATCACACACTGCCTGTTACCCTTTTCCTGGTGTCACCCACTGCATCACTCCATCACCCCCTCCCTGGTGTTACCCACTACCTCACTCCATCACCCCCTCCCTGGTGTCACCCACTGCCTCACTCCATCGCCCATTCCATGGTGTCACCCACTGCCTCACTCCATCACTCGCTGCCTGTCACCCTCTCCCTGGGGTACACCACTACCTCACTCCGTAATCCTCTCCCTGATGTCAACGACTGCCTCACTCCATCACCTGCTGCCTGTCACCCTCTCCCTGGTGTCACCCACTCCCTCACTCCATCACCCTCTCCCTGGGGTCACACACTGCCTTACTCCATCAGCCGTTGCCTGTCACCCTCTCCCCGGTGTCACGCACTGCCTCATCCATCACACGCTGCCTGTGACCCTCTCCCTGGTGTTACCCACTACCTCACTCCATCAACCCCTCCCTGGTGTCACCCACTGCCTCACTCCATCACCCATTCCATGGTGTCACCCACTGCCTCACTCCATCACCCGCTGCCTGTCACTCTCTCCCTGGGGTACACCACTACCTCACTCCGTAACCCTCTCCCTGATGTCAACGACTGCCTCACTCCATCACCTGCTGCCTGTCACCCTCTCCCTGGTGTCACCCACTGCCTCACTCCATCACTCTCTCACTGCCATCACCCACTAACTCACCCAATCACCCTCTCCCTGATGTCACCCACTAACTCACTCCGTCACCCTCTCCCTGGGGTCACACACTGCCTCACTCCATCAACCGCTGCCTATCACCCTCTCCCCGGCGTCACGCACTACCTCATCCATCACACGCTTCCTGTGACCCTCTCCCTGGAGTCACCCACTGCATCACTCCATCACCCACTGCATGTCATACTCTCCCTGATGTCACCCACTAACTCACTCCATCAACCTCTTCCTAATGTCACCCAGAGCACTTGTGTCACCAACAGCCTTTATGTCACCCTCTGAATGGGATCACCCACTACCTTATTCCATCAGCCGTTGCCTGTCATTCCCTCACTGGTGTCAACCACTGCTTCACTCCATCCCCTGCTGCCTTTCACAACCTCCCTGGTATCACACACTACCTCACTCTGCCACCCTCTCCCTGGTGTCACCCATTACCTCACTAGCTGCCTGTCACCCTCTCCCTGGTTTCACCCACTGCCTCACTCCGATACCCTCTCCTTGTTGTCACCCACTGCCTCACTCCATCTCCCGCTGCCTGTCACCCTCTCCCTGGTGTCACCCACTACAAGACTCCATCACCTTCTCCCTGGTGTCACCAACTACCTCACTCCATCACCCGCTGCCTGTCACCATCTTCATGGTGTCATCCACTGCCTCACTCCATCACCCGCTGCCTGTCACCCTCTCCCTGGTTTCATCCACTGCCTCACTCGGCAACACTCTTCCTGGTTTCACCCACCACCTCACTCCATTAAACGTTGCCTGTCACCCCCTCCCTGGTGCCATATACTACCTCACGCCATCAACCTCTCCCTGATGTCACCCACTGCCTTACTCCATCACCTGCTTCCTGTTACCCTATCCCTGTGTCACCCACTTCGCACTCCATCATCCTCTCCCTGATGCCATTCACTGCCTCATGCCATCATACTCTGCCTTTCACCTCTTTCCTGGTTTCACATATTACCTCATGCTATCACCCTCTCCATGATGTTACCCACTGCCTAACTCCATCAACCGCTGCCTGTCACACTCTCCGTGGTGTCACCCTCTGCCTCAATCCATCACATTCTCCCTGGTGTTTCCCACTACCTCATTCCATTACACACTGCCAATCACCCTCTCCCTTATGTCACTCAATGCCTCACTCCATCACCCTCGCCCTGTGGTCACCCACTGCTTTTCTCCATCACCAGCTGCATGACACCTCTTCCCGCTGTCACTCACTGTCATCCTCTCCCTGGTGTCCCCTAGAGCCCTTGTGTCACCCACTGCCTCTGTCACCCTCTCCCTGGTGTCTCCTTCTACCTCACTCCATCACCCGCTGCCTGTCACCCTCTCTCTGGTGTCACCCACTACCTCACTCCATCACCCTCTCCCTGGGGTCACCCACTGCCTCACTCCATCGCCCGCTGCCTTTCACCATCTCCCGGATGTCGCCCACTGCCTCACCCCATCATTCGCTGCCGTTCACCCTCTCCCTGGTTTCACCCACTACTTCACTGCGTCATCCGCTGCATGTCACCCTCTCCCTTATGTCAGCTACTACCTCACTCTGTCACCCTCTTCCTGATGTCACCCACTACCTCACTCCATCACCCTCTCTTAGTGGTCACACCCTGCCTGTCACCATCTCCCTGGTGTCACCATCTACCTTACTCCATCACCTGCTGCCTTTCACCCTTTTCCTGGGGTATCCCACTGCCTCACTCCATCACACGCTGCCTATAACACTCTTCTTAGGGTCACCCACTACCTCACTTCGTCACCCACTGCCTGTCACCCTCTACCTCACTCCACCACCCTCACCCTGGGGTCACCCACTACCTCACTCCGTCACCCGCTGCCTTTCACCCTCTCCCTGGTGTCACAGCTACTTCACCCCATCACCCTCTCATTGGTTTCACCCACTGCCTCACTCCATCACCCTCTCCCTGGTGTCACCTACTACCTCACTCCATCACCTGCTGCCTGTCACCCTCTCCCTGATGTTACCCACTGCCTCGATCTGTCACCCTCTCCCTGGTGTCACCCACTGCCTAGGTCCATCACCCCCTGCCTGTCACCTCCTCCCTGGTCTCACATACTACCTCACGCCATCACACTCTCCCTGATGTCTCCCACTGCCTCACTCCATCAACCGCTGCTTGTCACCCCCTCCCTGTTGTAACAAGCTACCTCACGCCATCACCATCTCTCTGATGTCACCCACTCCCTCAATCCATCACCCGCTGCCTGTCACCCTCTCTCTGGTGTCTCCCACTTCCTCTCTCCATCACACGCTGCTGGTCACAGTCTCCCTGGTGTCACCCACTGCCTCACTTCATCACCTTCTCCCTGGTGTCTCCCACTACCTTACTCCATCACACGATGCCTATCACCCTCTCACTGATGTCACCCACTGCCTCACTGCATCAACCCCTGCCTGTCACCCTCTCCTTGGATTCACCCAATTTTTTACTCCACCCGCTGCCTGTGATACCGCAGTCTGGTCACTTAAGAATGTCCTTCAATTATCAGGTTACCTCTGGATATCATTACCAATGCATTGGGAGAATACAATGAATAAGGCAACACACACACTGGTTATGCTTGCATATTTATACACATACATTGCATAGTTGGCCACCCATATCTCCTCCCCAAAGGAGGGGTTACAATCTATACATTGGTTCAGCGTAAGCTACGTGCCCTTCATTTTGTAACATTAATGGGTGATTTTCAGTAAATGATTAACATAATTATATAACTTCATAAGCCCCTTGCCCTTCTTCTGCTTATCTAGAGCTACTTTTAGATGTTTTCTGTTTCTGTGGAGAGATCAGGGTGCCAGATGCTTCCCTTCACACACAATAACAGTTTACAGTATTTTCCATAGTTCAATACAGTGACGTATGTTCAAGGCTAGCTCATTTACATCTATTTCTTATATAAAAATAATTTGAATTATTATAATTCACCATGGTAGCTAAGCTTATCCCTATAATTTTCCCTCCTTTTTATAATAATCAAACATTACAGGTTTATCTGGTATTTTAATATCTGCCTAAAAAGTCAAAGCAATAACAGTCTACTCTAAGTGTGCTAGTGGCTATCTGTCTCCCTACTGGTAGGAAGCTACACTCTATCAAGTATAGGGTCGGTGACTTTTTCTTGGTTTTGACTGGTAGACCGTTGGCTTATATCAATTAGGGTAGACTGCTGTTGGACTTTCTTTGCCAGATTCTTTTGCAGGCTTGTGGATCTAATGACCCTTCCCTGGGAAAATTAGCCCTTTTAAGAATGGAATCAATATTTTTAATACCTTTATTCCCTTCTTTATCTGCAACAACCTCTATAGGTGAACGTTCCTCCATCTTACTCCCTTTCCCTACCATTGGGGTAACTAAGCCCTATGGGCGTGGCCGTATCCACTTGCGGTGAAGAGGGATATATGGTCGTGTGGGAAGTAACTGTGTATCACTGGCTCAGGTTTTGTTTGGACACAAACTTTCTTTGTCTCTTGTTTCTTCTGAAAATTAACCCACTTAATTTGTCTGGCTTTAGCGTTAGGATGATATCCTACATCTATGATACATGCAATCTTAACACCGTATTTAACCTTTGCTAATTCCTGAGAACTTGTTGGACAAACTGCTGGTATTTTACAATGATTAATGGGCCAATCATCTCAACATAAAGGATATGGTTCACTTTCATGCGTTGACAATAATTGAGCATTTAAATGACATCCCACAATAATAACAAATTCTGTTAGAACACCTTCCTTTTCTGAGATGGTTAGTTTAAAAGGCATTTTATTCTTTGGAACACTGGTTAAATTTGCATAATAATTAAAACTAGGTACACCTTTATACCATAACACAATACTGGTTGTACAAGGGGCACAAGTGCCTGTAGGGTGGAGGCAAGGACTTGGATCAGTCATTCAACCACATTAGACATGTACAACATGTAACTATAACTCGATCAATTGTAAAGGCTAGGTTGATACGGTCTCATAAGATCACCCAGGGGTTGCCATTGACAGCAGACAGGCCAAGCCTACAATGCCAAGGGCTGTCTTTGATGATCTATGGACTAACAACCTTTATACACTTTACACTCATTTGGTTAAACTTAAAAACTTTAACAAACAGGTCACGTGACACAGACAGGACAGTAAACTTTTCACTGTGGCGTTAGCCTGGGCAATACCTCAGATCCCAGTTATAAAGGAGGTCCCGTAAAGGCTGCCCCAACTTTCATACACATATAACATATAAACATGTGAATAACAATAATAATATACTTTAAGAATAATTCAGTTAGTCTAGGATGTGTGACAAGATAATCGGGTTACTATGATGACGTTAAAAGGACATAAATGTACGATTTTCTATAATGTACTAGAATGACACTCAAAGAGTCTGAGTAAAAATCATTGAAAACAATTAGTGTTTACTCATCCGGGAATTGTGTCAGAGTCTCCGAGAATCCTTCCAGATCTAGAAATACCATTAGATGTCACTCCTTTAGTTTGTCATTCCGGCAAAGAGCCCCCATGAATGATACCGCAGTCTGGTCACTTAAGAATGTCCTTCAATTATCAGGATACCTCTGGATATCATTACCAATGCATTGGGAGAATACAATGAATAAGGCAACACACACACACTGGTTATGCTTGCATATTTATACACATACATTGCATAGTTGGCCACCCATATCTCCTCCCCAAAGGAGGGGTTACAATCTATACATTGGTTAAGCGTAAGCTACTTGCCCTTCATTTTGTAACATTAATGGGTGATTTTCAGTAAATGATTAACATAATTATATAACTTCATAAGCCCCTTGCCCTTCTTCTGCTTATCTAGAGCTACTTTTAGATGTTTTCTGTTTCTGTGGAGAGAGCAGGGTGCCAGATGCTTCCCTTCACACACAATAACAGTTTACAGTATTTTCCATAGTTCAATACAGTGACATATGTTCAAGGCTAGCTCATTTACATCTATTTCTTATATAAAAAAACATTTGAATTATTATAATTCACCATGGTAGCTAAGCTTATCCCTATCATTTTCCCTCCTTTTTATAATAATCAAACATTACAGGTTTATCTGGTATTTTAATATCTTTGCCTAACAAGTTAAAGCAATAACAGTCTACTCTAAGTGTGCTAGTGGCTATCTGTCTCCCTACTGGTAGGAAGCTACACTCTATCAAGTATAGGGTCGGTGACTTTTTCTTGGTTTTGACTGGTAGACCGTTGGATTATATCCATTAGGGTAGACTGCTGTTGGACTTTCTTTGCCAGATTCTTTTGCAGGCTTGTGGATCTAATGACCCTTCCTTGGGAAAATTAGCCCTTTTAAGAATGGCATCAATATTTTTAATACCTTTATTCCCTTCTTTATCTGCAACAACCTCTATAGGTGAACGTTCCTCCATCTTACTCCCTTTCCCTACCATTGGGGTAACTAAGCCCTATGGGCGTGGCCGTATCCACTTGCGGTGAAGAGGGATATATGGTCGTGTGGGAAGTAACTGTGTATCACTGGCTCAGGTTTTGTTTGGACACAAACTTTCTTTGTCTCCTGTTTCTTCTGAAAATTAACCCACTTAATTTGTCTGGCTTTAGCGTTAGGATGATATCCTACATCTATGATACATGCAATCTTAACACCGTATTTAACCTTTGCTAATTCCTAAGAACTTGTTGGACAAACTGCTGGTATTTTACAATGATTAATGGGCCAATCATCTCAACATAAAGGATATGGTTCACTTTCATGCGTTGACAATAATTGAGCATTTAAATGACATCCCACAATAATAACAAATTCTGTTAGAACACCTTCCTTTTCTGAGATGGTTAGTTTAAAAGGCGTTCTATTCTTTGGAACACTGGTTAAATTTGCATAATAATTAAAACTAAGTACGCCTTTATACCATAACACAATACTGGTTGTACAAGGGGCACAAGTGCCTGTAGGGTAGAGACAAGGACTTGGATCAGTCATTCAACCACATTAGACATGTACAACACGTAACTATAACTCGATCAATTGTAAAGGCTAGGTTGATACGGTCTCATAAGATCACCCAGGGGTTGCCATTGAGAGCAGACAGGCCAAGCCTACAATTCCAAGGGCTGTCTTTGATGATCTATGGACTAACAACCTTTATACACTTTACACTCATTTGGTTAAACTTAAAAACTTTAACAAAAAAGGTCACGTGACACAGACAGGACAGTAAACTTTTCACTGTGGCGTTAGCCTGGGCAATACCTCAGATCCTAGTTATAAAGGAGGCCCCGTAAAGGCTGTCCAACTTTCATACACATATAACATATAAACATGTGAATAACAATAATAATATACTTTAAGAATAATTCAGTTAGTCTAGGATGTGTGACAAGATAATCGGGTTACTATGATGATGTTAAAAGAAGACATAAATGTATGATTTTCTATAATGTACTAGAATGACACTCAAAGTGTCTGACTGAGTAAAAATCATTGAAAACAGTCAGTGTTTACTCATCCGGGAATTGTGTCAGAGTCTCAGAGAATCCTTCCAGATCTAGAGATACCATTAGATGTCACTCCTTTAGTTTGTCATTCCGGCAAAGAGCCCCCATGAATGATACCGCAGTCTGGTCACTTAAGAACATCCTTCAATTATCAGGTCACCTCTGGATATCATTACCAATGCACTGGGAGAATACAATGAATAAGACAACACACACACTGGTTATGTCTCTCAAGTATTCTGTTTTACTTTGGTCTTGCTTGCAAATTTATACACATACATTGCCTAGTTGGCCACCCATATCTCCTCCCCAAAGGAGGGGTTACAATCTATACATTGCTAAGCTACGTGCCCTTCATTTTGTAACATTAATGGGTGATTTTCAGTAAATGATTAACATAATTATATAACTTCATAAGCTCCTTGCCCTTCTTCTGCTTATCTAGAGCTACTTTTAGATGTTTTCTGATTCTGCGGAGAGAGCAGGGTGCCAAATGCTTCCCTTCACACACAATAACAGTTTACAGTATTTTTCACAGTTCAATACAGTGACATATGTATAAGGCTAGCTCATTTACATCTATTTCTTATATAAAAAACATTTGAATTATTATAATTCACCATGGAAGCTAAGATTATCCCTATCACCTGTCACCCTCTCCCTGGTGTCACCTACTACCTCGCTCCATCACCATTCTCCCTGGTGTCATCCACTGCCTCACTCCATCACCCGCTGCCTGTCACCCTCCACCTGATGTTACTCACTGCCTCGATCAGACACTCTCTCCCTGGTGTCACCCACTACCTCAGTCCGTCACCTGCAGCCTGTCACCCCCTCCCTGGTGTCACATACTACCTCACGCCATCACCCTCTCCTTGATGTCACTCACTGCCTCACTCCATCACCCGCTGCCTGTCACTCTCTCCCTGGTGTCACCCACTACCTCACAACATCACCCGCTGCCTGTCTCCCTCTTCCTGATGTTACCCACTACCTCGATCTGACACCCTCTCCCTAATGTCACTCGCTGCCTCACTCTATAACCCGCTGCCTGTCACCCTATCCCTGGTGTCACCCACTACCTCACTCCATCACCCTCTCCCTTGGGTCACCCACTGCTTCCTTCCATCACCCGTTGCCTTTCAGCGTCTCCCTTATGTTACCCACTGCCTCACTCCACCATTCGCTGCAGGTCACTCTCTTCCTTATGTCACACACTACTTCACTTTGTCACCCGCTGCCTGTCACGCTCTCCCTGGAGTTACCATCTACCTCACTCCATCACCCTCTACCTGTCACCCTCTCCCTGTGGTCACCTACTGCCTCACTCCATCACCCGCTGCCTGTCCCCCTCTTCCTGGTGTCACCCACTACCTCACTCTGTCACCCTCTCCCTGGGGTCACCCACTGCCTCACTCCATCACCTGCTGTCTATCACACTCTCCCTGATGTCAGCCACTGCCTCACTCCATCATCCTCTCCCTGGGGTCCCCCACTGCCTTACTCCATCACCAGCTGCATGTCACCTCCTCCCGCTGTCACCCACTGTCATCCTCTCCCTGGTGTCACCCACTACCAGGGAAGTGAGGTAGTTAATGACACCAGGGAAAGGGTGATGGAGTGAGTCAGTGGGTGACATTAGGGAGAGGGTGACAGGCAGCTGGTGACGGAGTGAGGTAGTGGGTGACACCAGGAAAAGTGTGACAGGCAGCGGTTGATGTAATGAGGCAGTGGGTGACCCCAGGAAGAGGGTGATAGGCAGCGGGTGATGTAGTGAGGTAGAGGGTGAAAACAGGGAGAGGGTGACAGGAAGTGGGTCACCCCAGGGAGAGGGTGATGGAGTGTGGTAGTGGGTGACATCAGGAAGAGGGTGACGGAGTGAGGTAGTGGGTGACATCAGTGAGAGGGTGACAGGCAGCGGATGACGAAGTGAAGTAGTGGGTGACACCAGAGAGAGGGTGACCGGCAGTCAATGATGAAGTGAGGCAGTGGGTGACATCCGGGAGATGCTGAAAGGCAATGGGTGATGAAGTGAGGCAGTGGGTGACCCAAGGGAAAGGGTGACGGAGTGAGGTAGTGGGTGACACCAGCGAGAGGGTGACAGGCAGCAGGTGATGGAGTGAGGTAGTTGTAGACCCCAGGGAGAGGGTGACAGGCAGGGGGTGATGGAGTGAGGTAGTGGGTGACACGAGAGAGAGGGTGATGGGTGACATCCAGGAGACGCTGAAAGGCAAGGGGTGATGGAGTGAGGCAGTGGGTGACCCAAGGGAAAGGGTGACGGAGTGAGGTAGTGGGTGACACCAGCGAGAGGGTAACAGGCAGCGGGTGATGGAGTGAGGTAGTTGGAGACCCCAGGGAGAGGGTGACAGGCAGCGGGTGATGGAGTGAGAAAGTGGGTGACCCCAGGGAAAGGGTGATGGAGTGCGGTAGTGGGTGACACCAGGGAGAGGGTGAAAGGCAGCAGGTAATGGAGTGAGGCAGTGGGTGACCCCAGGGAGAGGATGACAGCAGGTGATGGAGTGAGGTAGTGGGTGACCCCAGGGAGAGGGTGATGGAGTGAAGCAATTCCGACGGCTGCCTGTCACCTTCTCGCTGGTATCACCCACTGCATCACTCCATTACCCTCTCCCTGGTGTCACTCAATACCTCACTCCATCATTCCCTGGTGTCACCCAGAGTCCTTGTGTCACCCACTGCCTCTCTATCATCCTCCCCCTGGTGTCAAACATTGCCTTTTACCCTCTTCCTGGCATAACCCACTGCCTCTCTCCCTGGCCTCACCCAGATCCCTAGCATCACCCACTACCTCTCTGTCACCCTCTTCCAATCAGCTACTGCGTGTCACCCCACTCACTGCTTCTTTACGTCACCCACTTCATCTCTCTGTCACAGACTCCCTGTCACCTTCTTCCTGGTGCCGTGTCACCCACTGTCTCTCCGTAGCGTAACCCACTGCTTCTTTTCATCACTCTCTCCCTGTCATCCACTGCCAGTCACCCTCTCACTGGCAATACTAATTGCCTCTGTCCATCACTTGGTGCTCGTCACCCTTTCCCTGTTATCTACTGCCTGTCACCCTCTCCCTGGCATCACCCACTGCCTCTCCCTAGTGTAACCCACTGCCTCTTTCCATCATCCTCTCCCTGTTACAGTACCTCTTGATATCATCCTAAACCTGTCACCCAGTGCCTCTCCCTATCACACTCTCCCTGTCACCCGCAACCTCCTCCCATCACCCTCTCAGTCACTTTCTGCCTGGCATCCTTTTCACCTGCCTCTCCCTAGCGTCACCCAGTGCTTGTCACCCACTAACTCCCCCCATCACCCTCTCAGTCACTTACTGCCTGGCATCCTTTTCTTTTCACATGTCTCTCACTAGCGTCACTCAGTGATCCTCCCTGCCCTCTTCTCCCTGTCACCCACTGTATCTCCCTGTCACCCTCTCCTCATCACCCTCTGCCTTTTCCTGTCACCCTCCCCCTATCACCTTCTCCCTGTTACTCACTGCCCCCTCTCCCCATCACCCACTGACAACCCTGACGTAACCCTCTACCTCTCCCTTTCAGCCTCTCCCTGCATGTTATTCACTGCCTCTCCTCTGCACTTTCTCCCTGTCACCAACTGCCTTTCCCTGGCATTGCCCTCTCCCTGTCACACTCTCCCTGTCACCCACTAACTGTCTCCCTTCTATCTTTCACCCTCTGACTCTTCCTATCACCATCTACCCTCTAGACCACTGCCACTCTTTGGCACCCTCTCCCTGTCGACCACTACCTTTTCCTGGCATCACCCTCTCCCCGTAACCCACTGACTGCCTCTCCCTTTCACCCTTTGCCTCTACCTGCCACCTTCTGCCATGTGCATATTATGAACTTGGGGTGAAGATGCGGAGGGAGGCACAAAGCATCTTTTTGCACCTGGGCCCCCCACTCACAAGATCTGAAACTGTATCAACCCCATTAGAAACCTGAGGGATTGTTATTGCGAATGGCTACCTCCATCTGTGGCACTGTGGGTGCATATCTAGCACCAAAGGGGCATATCTGGCAGTGTTGGTGCATATCTGGCACTATGGGGACATGTGTATCTGGCAATATGGGTGCATATCTGGCAACATGGGGGCATATCTGGCAATGTGGGGAATATGTGTATCTGGCACTGGCACTGTGGGGGTATATCTAGCACCATAGGGGCATAACTGGCACTGTAACATAGTAACATAGTATCTAAGGTTGAAAAAAGACAATTGTCCATCGAGTTCAACCTATTTTTGTTCTCCTATGCACGATTATTTTGTATAAAATTTTGACTGAAGTTGATGACTGCCGTTACGTTTTACCCCTCTTTTTTATAACAACCATAGTGCGTGACTATGCCCCGTAACCCTGGATATCCTTATCCATTAGGAATTTATCTAACCCATTCTTAAAGGTGTTGACTGAGTCGGCCATTACAACTCCCTCAGCCAGGGAATTCCAAACATGTATCGTCCTTACCGTAAAAAAGCCTTTACGCCGTATTGTGCGGAATCTCCTCTCCTCTAACCTGAGCGAGTGTCCACAAGTTCTCTGTGTTGATCTAACCAAAAACAGGTCCTGCGAAAGATCTGTATATTGTCCTCTTATATATTTGTAAATGTTGATCATGTCCCCTCTTAATCTCCTCTTTTCCAGTGTAAACATGCCTAGTCTTGCAAGCCTTTCCTCGTATTCCAGCGTCTCCATACCCTTAATTAGTTTGGTCACCCGCCTTTGAACCTTTTCTAGCTCCAGGATATCCTTTTTGTAGTAAGGTGCCCAGAATTGTACACAGTATTCAAGGTGTGGCCTCACAAGTGATTTATATAATGGGAGTATAATACTCTCATCCCTAGCATCAATTCCCCGTTTTATGCATGCTAATATCTTATTAGCCTTCTTTGCTGCAGTCCTACTTTGGGTACTACTGCTTAGTTTGCTATCTATGAGGACACCTAAGTCCTTTTCCAGTACAGAATCCCCTAATTTTACCCCATTTAGTAGGTAGGTGTTATTTTTGTTCTTGTTACCACAGTGCATTACCTTACACTTGTCTGTATTGAAGCGCATTCTCCATTTCGCTGCCCAAGCTTCTAGTTTAACTAAGTAGTTCTGAAGCGACTCAGCATCCCCCTCCGTATTTATAACTTTACACAATTTGGTATCATCTGCAAAAATTGACACCATGCTCTCTAGACCTTCTGTTAGGTCGTTAATGAAAATATTGAACAATAGCGGCCCTAATACTGAGCCTTGCGGCACACCACTTAGCACTTCAGTCCAAGTTGAAAAAGATCCATTAACCACAACGCGCTGCTCCCTATTATTTAACCAGTTTTTGACCCAAGTGCATATTGTGCTTCCTAGCCATGATTCTTGTAGCTTGTAGATAAGTCTCATGTGTAGTACAGTGTCGAATGCTTTGGCAAAATCTAAAAAGATTACATCCACCTCTTTACCCTGATCTAGGTTTGCGCTTACTGTTTCATAAAAGCCAAGTAAGTTGGTTTGACAGGATCTGTCCTTCATAAACACATGTTGATTCCTTTTAATTACCTTATTGACTTCAAGGAACTTCTGAATACTATCTCTTAAAATACCTTCCAATACTTTCCCCACTATAGATGTAAGACTAACTGGTCTATAATTACCTGGTTCAGCTTTACTTCCCCTTTTGAATATAGGCACTACTTCCGCTATACGCCAGTCTTTGGGAACCATACCTGATATTACTGAATCCTTAAAGATCAAAATAGCGGTTTTGCAAGTTCAGATTGAAGCTCCATTAGAACCCTTGGGTGAATACCATCGGGACCTGGTGACTTATTAATCTTTAAATGTTTTAATCGGTCACAGACTACTTCCTCGCTTAAATAAGTACCTATCAGTGGGATATTCTCATTATTGAGATTATGTGTTAGTCCCTGAATTGGGTCCTCTCTAGTAAATACTGTTGAAAAAAACTCATTTAGTGTGTCCGCTATGTCATTATCATTTTTGCTTAAGACTCCCAACTTGTCTTTTAAAGGGCCTAAACTCTCCTTCTTTAATCTCTTGCTATTAATGTATTTAAATAATTTTTTGGGATTCGCTTTGCTTTCCTTTGATACTAGTTTTTCAGTTTCTACTTTAGCCGCTCTTATTTCCTTTTTGTATATTTTGTTACATTCCTTATAGTGCTGAAATGACTCTGCTTCCCCGTCAGATTTGTATTTTTTAAATGCTCGCTTTTTCTTGCCCATAAGTTCATTTATCTTATTGTTAAGCCACATCGGTTTATGATTTTTATTCCTTTTTTTGCTGCTCGTAGGAATAAATTTGAGTGTATTTTTAGCTAGCAGGAATTTTAGTACCTCCCATTTCTCCGTAATATTTTTTCCTAAAAACAAACCTTCCCATTCAATATCCCTGAAAAATACCCTCATCTTTTCAAAATTCGCTTTGCTAAAGTTTAGAGTCCTAGTTGAGCCAGTATAGGGCTGTTTATGAAAACTGATATTGAATGTGACCATATTGTGGTCGCTGTTTCCTATGGGTTCCCCTACTATAATACCTGATACCAAATCCCCATTGTTTGTTAATACCAGGTCTAAGATTGCATTGTACCTAGTTGGTTCCTCAATTAGTTGAACTAAGTAGTTATTAAGTGTGTTTAAAAACATATTGCCCCTAGCAGTATCACATGAATCGTTTTTCCAGTTTATCTCTGGATAGTTAAAATCTCCCATCACTACTATGTCTCCTACTCCTGCTGCTCTTTCAATTTGCTTTAGTAACAATTCCTCATCACATACGTTGATACCAGGCGGCCTATAGCATACACCCAATACTAACTTTTTTATTCCTTTTTCCCCGCATGCAATTTCTACCCATAATGTCTCGACAGTGTCTACAGTCCCCTCCTGAATATCTTCCCGTATATCAGGTTTTAAAAACGGCTTTACGTAAAGACACACCCCTCCACCCTTTTTATTTAGTCTGTCTCTCCTAAACAGTGTATAGCCCTCTAGATTGACTGTCCAATCATGAGATTCGTCCCACCAAGTTTCAGTAATGCCTATAATATCATACTGTTTGCTTGCTGCAAGTATTTCTAGTTCGCCCTTTTTACCAGTAATGCTTCTAGCGTTTACATACATACAACTAAGATAAGTATTTTCCCTTGCGTTAGGGACATCTTTCAGCTTATGTAGCAATGATGACCTGTAATCGTCATTGGTTAGTGCTTTGGTAAAATCTCTTTTAGTACCCATGTTAGTAACCTTACCGCCTGCTCTTACCCTCCCCCCAACTTCTCCCCCATTTTGTTAACTACCGCCATCCACACTATTCTCACTGCACACCCCGTAGTTTCTAGCTAAACCCTCCCCCCAGGCTCCTAGTTTAAAATCTCCTCCATCCTACTAACCATCCTTCCCCCCAGCACCGCTGCCCCCTCCTCAGTCAGGTGCAATCCGTCACGACAAAAGAGATGACGCCTGACTGAGAAGTCCGCCCAGTGTTCCAGGAACACAAACCCCTCTTTCCTGCACCTATCCCTAAGCCACACATTTACCTCCCTAATCTCCCTCTGCCTCCCTGGACTAGCGCGTGGCACGGGTAATATTTCTGAGAATATTACCTTAGATGTCCTTGCCTTAAGTTTCTTTCCTAAGTCCCTATAGTCTTTCTTAAGGACATCCCACCTTCCGCTAACTTTGTCATTGGTGCCAACGTGCACCAAGACAGTCGGGTCTTTCCCAGCCCCTCCCAACAATCTATCTACCCGGTCCGCGATGTGCCGTACCCGAGCACCCGGGAGACAACAGACTGTACGGCGATCATGGTCCCGGTAGCAGATTGCCCTATCTGCCTTCCTGATGATAGAATCCCCTACCACCACCATCTGACTAGGTACCTCACTATCTTTTATCCCAACTGCACCAGAGGAACCGCTCCTCTGGATGCTAGAGGGCGTAGTCTCCTCCGGCACCGTCATTTCTTCACTATCATCCTCCGATTCCTCGTCCAGTCGGGCAAATTTGTTCGGGTTTGATAGTTCGGAGATGTCGAGCCTCCCCCTCTTTTTCTTCCTTCTAACTGTGACCCAGCTAGCTACCTGATCATCATCCTCTTCTACCAGTGACCCCTCCCGCAACTCCTCCACCGTTCTGTCTAAACTTCGCTCGAGATTGTGAATCTCCCTCAGTCGCGTAACGGTTTGCTCTACATCAGTTACCTGGGCTTCCAGGGCAACCGTTCGCACACACCTCGTGCAGATGTAATCACACTGGGCCAGTAGCTCCAGGTGTGCATACATCTTGCACGACATGCACTGAGTGAGGTCCCCAATCACAACCCCTCCCATATTGTTTGTAAGGTCTAACTCCCTTTTACTCTCAAAAAGAATCAAAAAGAAAAAGTAGAAGACAAACAATCTCACTTATACAATAATTAAGCTGGCTTATACTTATCTATATTTGTGCGGTTCTTGGTCCTTCACTTTTATGCAGCCGTAGTACACTCTCCTGAGGCACCGATACTCCACTTAGCAGTTGCAGTTGTTCCAGCTCACTGCACCTCCTTTTCACTCGGCTTACAGCTCCTGCTAAAAAAAAAAAAAAAAGCCCCTCACACACGCACAATCACAGCCCCTCTACTACTCCAAGTAAGAGACCCTCTCACTCACTCACAAGGTCAGCCCCTTGCAGCCTCACCAGAAATTTAATGGTACTGCAAATATGTGTGTTCCTGATTGCGTATTATAAAACTCACCTTTTTCTGTATTCTAACTCACCTTTTGCTGTTACCAACTCACACTTACAAATCCAAGCAACACTTTAAAATATAAGCCCTTACAATGAGCTTATGGGGGCATATGTGTATCTAGCAGTGCACTATTTGGGTCGTATGTGTATTACGCCCCCATTTTCATTGGCCACGCCCTATGTGGCATGTGGCCACACCCATTTTGCGCACACAATACCACTAACAATTTTATTCTACTTGCACTACTATATAATTTATATATTAGGTGATTCATCGCGCCCTACGGGCGCTCTTCACACCGTCGTTAGAGGCTACGCCCCGTTAACCCCTGCATGCCTTTGAACATACGCATTGGCTACGCCCCATGTGGCCACACCCATTTTGCGCACATAATACCACTAACAATTTTATTCTACTTGCACCACTGTATATATATATATATATATATATATATATACATACTGAAACTTGTAGCCCGGCACTCCCTTGGAAAACGATGTGCCCCGGTGCCCTCAGTAAGGCATTGGTAAAGAGAACAAAAAACTGCGGCACTCAGGGACTGGTGTAGATACAATGTATTATCCAAATATTACACCCATGGACATCGACGTTTCGGGGGAATCTAACCCCTTTGTCAAGATGTAAGTTACTGGTGCCGAGAATACAAATGTAGGCAAGAATGACTTGCACCAGCCCTATGCTGTTGACACACCCAAAAGATGCAACAATCTCTGTGCGTCTGATTAGCCACCCACCAGTCACCTCCCAGAAATCTCTTCTGCAACCATGCGTCTAAATCTCTGCTGCGGCTCTGTACAAGCAAGGGGCCTGATTCAGATATGTACACTAATGCAATCACAGCTGCGTTCCCATTTGGTCCGGCCCACCAGCTTGTGTCAGTGAGACACGCTGCCGCTCAGTCCGGCGGCAGCGTGTCTCAGCTGTCAGAACAGGGAGGAGAGCGCGGCTGTCGGGTGGGATCGGCGGCGTGTAGTACTTCAAACCAGCCGCCGGTCCGTGAGCCAATCAGAGCTCGCGGACCGGCAGCCAATCAGGAGCCGCGGCTGCCGGTCCGCGAGCTCTGATTGGCTCTCGAACCGGCGGCTGGTTTGAAGTACTACACGCCGCCGCTCCCACCCGACAGCCGCGCTCTCCTCCGTGTCCCACGGTAAGCAGCACGGAGGGGAGAGGGGAGGGCATCTGTATACCATGCACTGTGGGGGCATTTGTATACCTGGCACTGTGGGGGCATCTGTATAACTGGCACTGTGAGGGGCATTTGTATACCTGGCACTGTAGGGGCACCTGTATACCTGGCACTGTGGGGGCATCTGTATACCTGGCACTGTGGGGACATCTGTATACCTGGCACTGTGAGGGGCATTTGTATACCTGGCACTGTGGGGGCATCTGTATACCTGGCACTGTGGGGGGCATTTGTATACCTGGCACTGTGGGGGGCATTTGTATACCTGGCACTGTGGGGCATCTGTATACCTGGCACTGTGGGGACATCTGTATACCTGGCACTGTGGGGACATCTGTATAACTGGCACTGTGAGGGGCATTTGTATACCTGGCACTGTGGGGGCATCTGTATACCTGGCACTGTGGGGGGGCATTTGTATACCTGGCACTGTGGGGGCATCTGTATACCTGGCACTGTGGGGGGGCATTTGTATACCTGGCACTGTGGGGGGCATTTGTATGCCTGGCACTGTGGGGGCATCTGTATAACTGGCACTGTGAGGGGCATTTGTATACCTGGCATTGTGGGGGCATCTGCATACCTGGCACTGTGGGGGCATCTGTATACCTGGCACTGTGGGGACATATGTATACCTGGCACTGTGAGGGGCATTTGTATACCTGGCACTGTGGGGGTATCTGTATACCTGGCACTGTGGGGGCATCTGTATACCTGGCACTGTGGGGACATCTGTATACCTGGCACTGTGAGGGGCATTTGTATACCTGGCACTGTGGGGGCATCTGTATAACTGGCACTGTGAGGGGCATTTGTATATCTGGCACTGTGGGGGCATCTGTATACCTGGCACTGTGGGGGCATCTGTATACCTGGCACTGTGAGGGGCATTTGTATACCTGGCACTGTGGGGGCATCTATACCTGGCACTGTGGGGGCATCTGTATACCTGGCACTGTGGGGGCATCTGTATACCTGGCACTGTGGGGGGGGCATTTGTATACCTGGCACTGTGGGGGCATTTGTATACCTGGCACTGTGGGGGCAATTGTGGATCTGGCACCGCACTATTGGGGGCATATGTGTATCACGTCCCATTTTAACTGGCCACACCCATTTTTTTGGCGCGTGCGCGCCTCCGGCGCGCACACACAGTACCTCTAAGGAGCAGACCTACTGGGGGGCAGGGTAATTTTTTAAGTTGAGAATTTTTGTATGGCCCCCGAAGGATTTTAGAAATATCCAAATGGCCCTCGGTAAAAAAAAGGTTCCCCACCCCTGCCATACGCAGTGGATGTGAGACAATATGCTTCTGCTGCAGCCACCTGGAAATAGATTGAGACGCCCACCGACGGGAACGTAGACACTGGCGCCATGTTTTCCGCAGCTGTGGGGCTAAACGTAATAGCTGCCGGAGGCGCGGTACTTACTGAGAGGCTGCCTGTATTTTTAAAGCAGCAATCATTTACAGGGCAAAACCAACCTGTTTTTCCTTGTAAATGATTGGCACTTTAAAAGTACAGGCAGACTCGCATAAAGCCACCCTCATCTCCGGCATGCTAGCAGCCTATTACATTTAACCCATAGGATGAGATTTGCACTGAAAATGGCGCAACGCGTCTGCTTTTTAGTCGTCACTCCCCTTTACCTGCCCCCATATATTTTTGACAATTTTTGAATAAATCCTTACACTGAGCGACTTCGCAAAGGTACCTTCGCACATGCGCCGTGCGGCTGCGACACGTGCACATTCAGCCGATAATCGCACTACTGCGCAAATATCAGCATGGCATACATCTATGAATCAGGGAAATCAGGACACTGCGCGGTGTAACTCAAACACTTGCACAGGCAAAAAACATGGCTCCACTGTGTCCGACATCGTTGCTGCGTCCGGCTCAGGCCCTAAAACTTTTAACAAATATAATAAAGAAAAATGAGAAATCTAACAATAAATTTTATTTATGGTTAACTAAAAAATAAGAATTTACTCACCGGTAATTCTATTTCTCGTAGTCCGTAGTGGATGCTGGGAACTCCGTAAGGACCATGGGGAATAGCGGGCTCCGAAGGAGGCTGGGCACTCTAGAAAGATTTATGACTACCTGGTGTGCACTGGCTCCTCCCACTATGACCCTCCTCCAAGCCTCAGTTAGGACACTGTGCCCGGACGAGCAGACACAATAAGGAAGGATTTAGAATCCCGGGTAAGACTCTTACCAGCCACACCAATCACACCGTACAACTCGTGATACTATATCCAGTTTGACAGTATGAAAACAACTGAGCCTCTCAACAGATGGCTCAACAATAACCCTTTAGTTAACAATAACTATTTACAAGTATTGCAGACAATCCGCACTTGGGATGGGCGCCCAGCATCCACTACGGACTACGAGAAATAGAATTACCGGTGAGCAAATTCTTATTTTCTCTAACGTCCTAGTGGATGCTGGGAACTCCGTAAGGACCATGGGGATTATACCAAAGCTCCCAAACGGGCGGGAGAGTGCGGATGACTCTGTAGCACCGAATGAGAGAACTCCAGGTCCTCCTCAGCCAGGGTATCAAATTTGTAGAATTTTGCAAATGTGTTTGCCCCTGACCAAGTAGCTGCTCGGCAAAGTTGTAAAGCCGAGACCCCTCGGGCAGCCGCCCAAGATGAGCCCACCTTCCTTGTGGAATGGGCATTTACAGATTTTGGCTGTGGCATGCCTGCCACAGAATGTGCAAGCTGAATTGTACTACAAATCCAGCGAGCAATAGACTGCTTAGAAGCAGGAGCACCCAGCTTGTTGGGTGCATACAGGATAAACAGCGAGTCAGATTTTCTGACTCCAGCCGTCCTGGAAACATATATTTTCAGGGCCCTGACAACGTCTAGCAACTTGGAGTCCTCCAAATCCTTAGTAGCCGCAGGCACCACAATAGGCTGGTTCAGGTGAAACGCTGACACCACCTTATGGAGAAACTGGGGACGAGTCCTCAATTCTGCCCTATCCATATGGAAAATCAGATAAGGGCTTT
The DNA here is from genome assembly GCF_028390025.1 of Pseudophryne corroboree. Lineage (NCBI taxonomy): Eukaryota > Metazoa > Chordata > Amphibia > Anura > Myobatrachidae > Pseudophryne > Pseudophryne corroboree. The sequence goes on along the minus strand of NC_086450.1, from coordinate 452,072,234 downwards.
TACATGATAAAGCCGCCAATTCTGATACTCGCCTGGCTGAAGCCAGGGCCAATAACATAACCACTTTCCACGTGAGATATTTCAGATGCACGGTTTTTAGTGGCTCAAACCAATGTGATTTTAAGAAACTCAACATCACGTTGAGATCCCAAGGTGCCACAGGAGGCACAAATGGGGGCTGAATATGCAGCACTCCTTTCACAAATGTCTGAACTTCAGATACTGAAGCTAGTTCTTTTTGAAAGAAAATCAACAGAGCCGAGATCTGTACTTTAATGGAGCCTAATTTTAGGCCCATATTCACTCCTGCTTGCAGGAAATGCAGAAATCGACCTAGTTGAAATTCCTCTGTTGTGGCCTTTTTTGGCCTCGCACCATGCAACATATTTCCGCCATATGCGGTGATAATGCTTTGCCGTAACATCTTTTCTGGCCTTAATAAGCGTAGGAATGACTTCTTCCGGAATACCCTTTTCCTTTAGGATCCGGTGTTCAACCGCCATGCCATCAAACGCAGCCGCGGTAAGTCTTCGAACAGACAGGGCCCCTGTTGTAGCAGGTCCTGTCTGAGCGGCAGAGGCCACGGGTCCTCTGAGAGCATCTCTTGAAGTTCCGGGTACCACGCTCGTCTTGGCCAATCCGGAACCATGAGAATGGTGTTTACTCCTCGCTTTCTTATTATTCTCAATACCTTTGGTATGAGAGGCAAAGGAGGGAACACATAAACCGACTGGTACACCCACGGTGTCACTAGAGCGTCCACAGCTATCGCCTGAGGGTCCCTTGACCTGGCGCAATATCTTTTTAACTTTTTGTTGAGGCGGGACGCCATCATGTCCACCTGTGGTTTTTCCCAACGGTTTACCAGCATCTGGAAGACTTCTGGATGAAGTCCCCACTCTCCCGGGTGGAGGTCGTGTCTGCTGAGGAAGTCTGCTTCCCAGTTGTCCACTCCCGGAATGAACACTGCTGACAGTGCTAGTACATGATTTTCCGCCCATCGGAGAATTCTTGTGGCTTCCGCCATCGCCATCCTGCTTCTTGTGCCGCCCTGTCGATTGTCATGGGCGACTGCCGTGATGTTGTCTGACTGGATCAGCACCGGCTGGTGTAGGAGCAGGGATTTTGCTTGACTTAGGGCATTGTAGATGGCCCTTAGTTCCAGAATATGTATGTGAAGGGAAGTCTCCTGACTCGACCATAGTCCTTGGAAGTTTCTTCCCTGTGTGACTGCCCCCCAGCCTCGAAGGCTGGCATCCGTGGTCACCAGGACCCAGTCCTGTATGCCGAACCTGCGGCCCTCTAGAAGATGGGCACTCTGCAGCCACCACAGTAACGACACCCTGGTTCTTGGAGACAGGGTTATCAAGCGATGTATCTGAAGATGCGATCCGGACCACTGGTCCAACAGGTCCCACTGAAAGATTCTGGCATGGAACCTGCCGAAGGGAATTGCTTCGTAAGAAGCCACCATCTTTCCCAGGACCCGCGTGCAGCGATGCACTGATACCTGTTTTGGTTTCATGAGGTCTCTGACTAGAGATGACAACTCCCTGGCTTTTTCCTCCGGGAGAAACACTTTTTTCTGGACTGTATCCAGAATCATACCCAGGAACAGTAGCCGTGTTGTCGGAACCAGCTGTGACTTTGGGATATTCAGAATCCAGCCGTGCTGGTGCAGCACCTCCTGAGATAGTGCTACTCCCACCAACAACTGTTCCTTGGACCTCGCTTTTATTAGGAGATCGTCCAAGTACGGGATAATTAAAACTCCCTTTTTTCGAAGGAGTATCATCATTTCCGCCATAACCTTGGTAAATACCCTCGGTGCCGTGGACAGTCTAAACGGCAGCGTCTGGAATTGGTAATGGCAATCCTGTACCACAAATCTGAGGTACTCCTGGTGAGGATGGTAAATGGGGACATGCAAGTAAGCATCCTTGATGTCCAGGGATACCATGTAATCCCCCTCGTCCAGGCTCGCAATAACCGCCCTGAGCGATTCCATCTTGAACTTGAATTTTTTTATGTATGTGTTCAAGGATTTCAAATTTAAAATGGGTCTCACCGAACCGTCCGGTTTCGGAACCACAAATAGTGTGGAATAGTAACCCCGGCCTTGTTGAAGTAGGGGTACTTTGATTATCACCTGCTGAGAATACAGCTTGTGAATTGCCGCTAGCACCGCCTCCCTGTCTGAGGGAGCAATCGGCAAGGCAGATTTTAGGAACCGGTGGGGTGGAGACGCCTCGAATTCCAGTTTGTACCCCTGAGATACTATTTGAAGGATCCAGGGATCCACCTGTGAGCGAGCCCACTGATCGCTGAAATTCTTGAGGCGGCCCCCCACCGTACCTGGCTCCGCCTGGGGAGCCCCACCGTCATGCGGCGGACTTGGAAGAAGAAGCGGGGGAGGACTTTTGCTCCTGGGAACCTGCTGTTTGTTGCAGCCTTTTTTCCCTACCTCTGCCTCTGGACAGAAAGCACCCGCCTTTTCCACGCCTGTTTTTCTGGGTCTGAAAGGACTGAACCTGATAAAACGGCGCCTTCTTAGGCTGTGAGGGGACATGGGGTAAAAATGCTGACTTCCCAGACGTTGCTGTGGAAACTAGGTCCGAGAGACCATCCCCAAATAATTCCTCACCCTTATATGGTAACACTTCCATGTGCTTTTTTGAATCTGCATCTCCTGTCCACTGGCGAGTCCATAAGCCTCTCCTAGCAGAAATGGACAATGCACTTACTTTAGATGCCAGTCGGCAGATTTCCCTTTGTGCATCTCTCATATATAAGACTGAGTCTTTTATATGGTCTATGGTTAACAGGTTCGTGTCTCTGTCTAATGTGTCAATATTTTCTGACAGTTTATCTGACCACGCAGCGGCAGCACTGCACATCCAAGCTGACGCAATAGCTGGCCTAAGTATAATGCCTGTGTGTGAATACACAGACTTCAGGATCGCCTCCTGCTTTCTATCAGCAGGTTCCTTGAGGGCGGCCGTATCCGGAGACGGTAGTGCCACCTTTTTAGACAAACGTGTGAGCGCTTTATCCACTCTAGGGGGTGTTTCCCAACGTGACCTATCCTCTGGCGGGAAAGGGAACGCCATTAGTACCTTCTTAGGAATTACCAATTTTTTATCAGGGAAAGCCCACGCTTCTTCACACACTTCATTTAATTCATCTGATGGGGGAAAAACTACGGGTAGTTTTTTTTCTCTCCAAACATAATACCTTTTTTAGTGGTACCTGTACTTATATCAGAAATGTGTAACACCTCTTTCATTGCCTCAATCATGCAGTGAATGGCCTTAGTAGGCATCAGGTTTGACTCATCGTCGTCGACACTGGTGTCAGTATCAGTGTCAACATCTGGGTCTGCTTGTGGTAGCGGGCGTTTTAGAGCCCCTGACGACCCATGCGACGCCTGGGCAGGCACGAGCTGAGAAGTCGGCTGTCCCACATTAGGCATGTCGTCAATTTTCTTATATAAGGAGTCTATACGTGCACTCATTACTTTCCATAAGCCCATCCACTCAGGTGTCTGCCCCGCAGGGGGTGACATCCCTTCTAAAGGCATCTGCTCCGCCTCCACATCATTATCCTCATCAAACATGTCGACACAGCCGTACCGACACACCGCACACACACAAGGAATGCTCCGAATGAGGACAGGACCCACAAAAGCCCTTTGGGGGGACAGAGTGAGAGTATGCCAGCACACACCAGAGCGCTATATAATGCAGGGACTAACTGAGTTATGTCCCCTATAGCTGCTTTTTATATTATATATATATATTGCGCCTAAATTTAGTGCCCCCCCTCTCTGTTTTTACCCTGTTCTGAAGTGTAGACTGCAGGGGAGAGCCAGGGAGCTTCCTTCCAGCGGATCTGTGAAGGAGAAATGGCGCCAGTGTGTCTGAGGGAGATAGCTCCGCCCCTTTTCCGCGGCCTATTCTCCCGCTTTTTTACTGGATTCTGGCAGGGGTATTTACCACATATATAGCCTCTGGGGCTATATATTGTGGTATTTTTGCCAGCCAAGGTGTTTTTATTGCTGCTCAGGGCGCCCCCCCCCAGCGCCCTGCACCCTCAGTGACCGGAGTGTGAAGTGTGCATGAGGAGCAATGGCGTACAGCTGCAGTGCTGTGCGCTACCTTGGTGAAGACTGATGTCTTCTGCCGCCGTTTTTCCGGACCTCTTCTTGCTTCTGGCTCTGTAAGGGGGACGGCGGCGCGGCTCCGGGACCGAACACCAAGGACTGGGCCTGCGGTCGATCCCTCTGGAGCTAATGGTGTCCAGTAGCCTAAGAAGCCCAATCCGGCTGCAAGCAGGCGAGTTCGCTTCTTCTCCCCTTAGTCCCTCGCTGCAGTGAGCCTGTTGCCAGCAGGTCTCACTGAAAATAAAAAACCTAAATCTATACTTTCTTTCTAAGGGCTCAGGAGAGCCCCTAGTGTGCATCCAACCTCGGCCGGGCACGAAATCTAACTGAGGCTTGGAGGAGGGTCATAGTGGGAGGAGCCAGTGCACACCAGGTAGTCATAAATCTTTCTAGAGTGCCCAGCCTCCTTCGGAGCCCGCTATTCCCCATGGTCCTTACGGAGTTCCCAGCATCCACTAGGACGTTAGAGAAATATGATTCCATGTTATAAAAATCTATAGTCTGTGTAAGGGCCGTGTTACTGCCATCTCTGATGTCATATAAAGCATTTTATTTATTTATGTTATGACATTTTACTTTAATCAATAAGTCATACCTGCCTACCTGACCCTCTCCATGAGGGAGAAAACGCTCTGGGGCAGATGTATTAACCTGGAAAAGGCATAAGGAAGTGATAAACCAGTGATATGTGCAAGGTGATAGAGGCACCAGCCAATCAGCTCCGATATGTAAATGAACAGTTAGGATCTGATTGGCTGGTGCCTTTATCACCTTGCACATATCACTGGTTTATCACTTCCTTATGCCGTCTCCAGGTTAATACATCTGCCCCTCTGTTCCTGGACTTTCCTAGTAATGTATGATTGCCATCACCTGTGGTGAGCTAGGTAATTGATAAGAAAGGTGTTTCACCACAGGTGATGGCAATCATACATTACCAGGAAAGTCCAGGAACAGAGCATTTTCTCCCTCATGGAGAGGGTCCGGTAGGCAAGTATGCAATAAGTGAATAAAATAATTAAAATATAAAAAAAATACATGAATAAGTATTTACACATCTACTGATGATATTTCATAAGAATTGGGAAATAACTGGGTTCTATTATTTACTTTTGCGTCACTTTTATGAAGTTTAATGATACAAAACACAGAACCATTTCTTGCTGATCAGTAACATACAACAGATCTATTGCAATGGTAGAAAGTGACCTGGAACAGACGTCTCTTTGTGAATTAATTACTGCTGTATAATTAAAAAATGAAGTCAGTTGTTCAGTTACTAATTGGAACTGTAGGGACCTGGGAATCCCTGTCAGTCATTTACCATACAGAAGCTTCCGCAGGGATTCCTAACACAAGAAGGAAATTGCCGGGAGATGTACGTGTGGGGACTAGGGCTGGGTCCCTGACCTGGTAATTTATCTCATTATACTAACGAAGTAAAACAATGATGTAATTCCAATGTACATTCTGAAATCAGCTTTTTTTCGGTACATTGTATTAAGTTTGTACAATGATAAAGAATCTGTACAGAACAGTATGTGGTTTCATACAACACATAGTAACATGATAAAGTCACATGAATGTATTTCTACACGTTATAATAAAGTGTTGCTGTTCTATACACATACAGGCTGCAGCCAGTGTGTCATTACTTACACTTTAATGCAGTGGTTCCCAGACTAGGAGCTCAAGGATGTCTCACAGACCAGGCTTTAAGGATATCAATGGTTGAGCACAGATAGTTACATCAGAATGACTGAGGCCCTAATTAATTCACCTGTGCTCAAGCATAGATACTCTTATAAGCTGGACTGTTAGGGGATGATGAAAGAGTGAGGGAAACACTGCTTTAATGGATAATGGGGACATTTATCAATTATCAGGTTTTAGACCTTATAAATTAGAATTTTTTTATAGCTGCAATAATAATTCTGTACCACCTGGGTGTATGAAGAATGACGGCCGCAATGCGATGTGTAACTTAAACGCATCAGCAATCACTTTACTTTGTGCTGTGTGACCCGAACAGCTTACCGCACTTGTACAGTCATTGTCCTTTCCCGGTAAATTATGGGACATGTTGTGTAAAGGCTACAATGGTTACCACCATCTTGAGTGGAGTCAACTAAAGAAGCCCACTATTCCGGTGCTTGGTAAATCACACAATATATCATTGCACCAAGCCCCGACACAGTCAAGGGGCCCAAAGCATCACAATGAGTCACACTGACTCATTTTATACCTCCGCCACCCGCCGTGTGTCCCTGTTCTGAGCCACCAGCCCCTCCGTAACTAGTGAGCAGCTCAGCATCGCTTCACTCCGTCACTACCTCCCTGGTGTCACCCACTGCCTCACTCCATCACATATTCCCTGGTATCGCCCACTGCCTCACTCCATCACCCACTGCCTGTCACCCTCTCCCTGGTGTCACCCACCCACTCCATCACCCCCTTCCTAGAGTCACCTACTGCCTCACTACGTCACACGCTGCCTGTCACTGTTTTCCTGGTGTCACCCACTGCATCACTCCATCACACCCTCCATGGTGTCACTCACTGCACCACTGCGTCACCCACTGCCTCTTCCTGGGGTCACCAACTGTCTCACTCAATCACTCGCTGCCTGTCCCCCTATCCCTGTTGTCACACACTACCGCACGCCGTCACCCTCTCCCTGTTGTCACCCACTGCCTCACTCTATCACTCGCTGCCTGTCACACTCTCCTGGGGTCCCCCACTGCTTCACTCCGTAACCCTCTCCCTGATGACACCGACTGCCTTACTCCATCACCCGCTGCCTGTCACCCTCTCCCTGATGTTACCCACTGCCTCACTCCATCACCCTCTCCCTGGCATCACCCACTAACTCACTCAATCACCCTCTCCCTGATGTCACCCACTAACTTACCACGTCACCCTCTCCCTGGGGTCACGCACTGCCTCATCCATCACACGCTGCCTGGGACCCTCTCCCTAGAGTCACCCACTGCATCACTCCATCACACACTGCCTGTCATCCTCTCCCTGATGTCACCCACTACCTAAATCCGTCAACCTCTTCCTGATGTAACTCAGAGCCCTTGTGTCACCCACTACCTTTCTGTCACCCTCTCCTTGGGATCACCCACTACCTCATTCCATCAGCTGTTGCCTGTCATTCTCTCCCTGGTGTCACCCACTGTGCCTCACTCTATCCCCCGCTGCCTTTCACAACCTCCTTGGTATCACATGACAACTCACTCCATCACTCTCTATCTGGGGTCATTCACTGCCTCATTTCATCACCCGCTGCCTGTCACCCTCTCCCTGATGTCACCCACTGCCTCACTCCATCATCCTCTCCCTGATGTCACCCACTGCCTTACTCCATCACCTGCTGCCTGTCAACATCTCCCTGGTTACATACACTGCCTCACTTCGCCACCCTTTCCCTGGTATCACCCACTACCTCACTCCATCACTCGCTGCCTGTAACCCTCTCCTTGATGTCCCCCAGTGCCTCACTCCGTCATCACCTTACTGGTGTCAGCCACTACCTCACTCCATCACCCACTGCCTCTCACCTTCTCCCTGGTGTCACATACTACCTCACGCAATCACCCTCTCCCTGGTGTCACCCACTACCTCACTACATTACCCGCTGCCTGTCACCCTCTCACCGATTCACCCACTGCCTCACTCTGTTACCCTCTCCCCAGTGTCACCAACCACCTCACTCCATCACCCGCTGCCTGTCACCCTCTCCCTGATGTCACCCACTACCACACTCCATCACCCTCTCCTTGGGGTCACCCACTGCCTTACTCCACCACCAGCTGCATGTCACCCTTCTCCCGCTGTCACCCACTGCCATCCTCTCCCTGGTGTCACCTAGAACCCTTGTGTCACCCACTGCCTTTGTCACCCCCTCTTTGGAGTCACCAACTGCCTCAGTCTTTCACATGTTGCCTGTCACCCCCTCTCTGGTGACTCATACTACCTAACTCCATTACCCTCTCCCTGATGTCACCCACTGCCTCACTCCATCACCACCTCCCTGGTGTCACCCACTGCCTCTCATCCACACCAGTTGCCTGTCATACTCACCCAGGTGTCATCAACTGCCTCACTCCATCACCCCTTCCCTGGGGTCACCCACTGCCTCAATCCATCACCCACTGCCTGTCACCCTCAACCTGGGTCACCCCCTGCCTCAATCCAACACCCCCTCACTGGTGTCAACCACTGGTTCTCCATCACCCTCTGCCCGTCACTCTCTCTGCCTGTCACCCACTACCGCACTCTGTCACCCTCTGCCTGGTTTCACCCACTACCTCACTCCATCACCCGCTGCCTGTCACACTGTCCCTGAGTTCATCCTCTGCCTCACTTCATCACCCTCTCCCTGGTTTCACCAACTGCCTCACTCCTTCACCCTCTCCCTGGTGTCAACCACTCCCTCATTCCATCACCCGCTGCCTGTCACCCTCACCCTGGGGTCACCCACTGCCTCACTCATAATAAAATGAGATAATAACCGCGCTTATGTTTGTAATTAGCAGCTCCCTATAATAAAAATAACAATAAACACTAAAAAGCGCTCCCCTTTTTAGTGTTCACTGCCTCACTCTGTCACCCTCTCCTTGGTGTCACCCACTGCCTCACTCCATCTCCCGCTGCCTGTCACCCCCTCACAGGTGTCACCCGCTGCCTATCACCCTCTCCCTGGTTTCACACACTGCCTCACTCCGCCACACTCTCCCTGGTGTCACCCACTACCTCACTCCATCACTCGCTGCCTGTCACCCTCTCCCTGATGTCACCCAGTGCCTCACTCCGTCACCACCTCAATGGTGTCACCCACTACCTCACCCCATCACTCGCTGCCTCTCACCACCTCCCTGGTGTCACATACTACCTTACGACATCACCCTCTCCCTGGTGTGACCCACTACCACACTCCATCACCCGTTACCTTTCACCCTCTCCCTAGTGTCATCCACTGCTTCACTCCATCACACGCTGCCTGTCACCCTCTCACCGGTTTTACCCACTGCCTCACTCCGTCACCCTCTCCCCGGTGTCATTTACTACCTCACTCCATCACCCGCTGCCTGTCACCCTCTCCCTGATGTCACCCACTGCCTTACTTCATCAGCCTCTACCTGGTGTCACCCACTGCCTCACTTCTTCACTCACTACCTGTCACCCCCTCACTGGTGTCACCCACTGCCTCACTCCATCACCCGCTGTATGGCACACCCTCCCTAGTGTCACATACTACCTCACCCCATCACCCTCTCACTGATGTCACCCACTCCCTCACTCCATCACCCGATGCCTCTCAACCTCTCCCTGGTGTCACCCACTGCTTCACTCAGTCACCCTCTCGCTGGTGTTACACACTACCTCACTCCATCACCTGCTTCCTGTCACCCTCTCCCTGATGTCACCCACTGCTTCACTCCATCATCCGATGCCTGTCAACCCCTCCCACTGTCACCCACTGCAAACCTCTCCCTTGTGTCACCCACTGCCTTTCTGTCACCCTCTCCCTAGGAGAACTCACTAACCTCATGTTAGGGTCTCCTGCCCTGTGCTGCCACGTCGTCATGGCAACCGGGAGACAAGTGCTAGCGGAGTAATCTGAGCGCAGCTGATACTCCGGTTCGGGTCTTTTGCTGTGCAGTGGTTACAGGCTCTGTGCACGGCAGGGGATCCGGTGCTGGTTTTTGTGCTCACAGTCTGTGAGGTCTGAGTGGGGCGTGGACAGCACCTGCTTTATAAGGCCTCTTCTCAGGTTAAGCAGATGCTGCTGAATCTTTGTTGGTTAGTCAGTTCCTGAAAGTTAGCCAGTACTGTGTAGCTTTGTATTTGTTGTTGCTTACTGCAAATAGGCCTGGGGATTTGGTACTACACTCTGCCAATCCAGACCTAGCAGTAAGACTGGAGTCAGTCGTTTAGCTTGCTGGGGTTCTTTTACTACTCTGTGAACTTAGCAAGTTTGCGGCTGTATTCTAAGACTTGCCTGCCTAAATCCTGTCTCACTGTGCAAGGTGTCAGGTGTCAGTTTAGTGGCAGTAAGCTGAACCTGTGCACTGCAAGTGAGAATTAGGTTTGTGGAGACTCTCCTTGTGTCTATCATTCCATCTCTGACCAAGGAGTTTACTGCCACACCCGTTGGTAACTCTTTAGGGTTTTGCTGTTGCCCTTAGCAACAGCATTTCGGGTTCTCTACGTATTAAAACACAACATCTTGCTTTTCCCATCTGAGCATTACTAATACTAGGGAGACACCCAGTTCCTTAGCCTCTGGGCTTCTCTGTTCACTTTGTGTGTATTGTGTTACCCTATCACCTTCTGTGTACGTAATGTCATATTCCCCAGTCTGTCTGTGAGTTCATTTGTTTTGCATACCTATCCGTTCAGACACCAGTACATTCCTGCAGGCACTGGTGTGCATAACAGTTCAAACACCAGTACATTCCTGCAGGCACTGGAGTGCATAACAGTTCTGACACCAGTACATTCCTGCAGGCACTGGTGTGCATAACACCTCACTCCGTCAACCGATGCCTGTCACCCTCTCCCTCGGGTCAACCACTGCCTCACTCCATCACTCGCTGCCGGTCACCCTCTGCATGGAATCACCCACTTCCTCACTCCGTCACCCTCTCCCTGATGTCACCCACTACCACACTCCCTCAACCTCTTCCTGATGTCACTCACTACCTCACTCCATCACCCTCTCTGTGGGATCATCCACTGCCTGTCAGTCTTTCCCTCTACCTCACTCCATCATCCACTGCCAGTCACCCTCCTCCTGGGGTCACCCATTGCCTAACTCCATCACTCGATACCTATCACACTTTTTCTGGTGTCACTCATTACTTCACTCTGTCACCCGCTGCCTGTCAGATCTACCACACTCCATCACCCTCACCCTGGGGACACATACTACTACACTCCGTCACCAGCTGCCTGTTTCCCACTCCCTGGTGTCACCCACTACCTCACTCCATCAACCTCTCCCTGGGGTCACGCACTACCTCACTCCATCATCCGCTGCCTGTCATCCTCTCCTTGAAGTCACACACTACTTCACTCCGCCCGTTGCCTGTCACCCGCTCCCTGGTGTCACCCACTACCTCACTTCGTCACCCTCTCCCTAGTGTCTCCCACTGCCTCACTCCATCACCCGCTGCCTGTCACCCTCTCCCTAGGGTCACCCACTACCTCACTCCATCACCCGCAGCCTGTCACCTTTCCCTGGGGTCACCAACTGCCTCACTCCGCCTGCTGCCTGTCACCCTTTCCCTGATGTCACCTACTGCGTCACTGCATCACCCTCTCCCTGGAGTCACTCACTGCCTCATTCCATCACACGCTGCCTGTCATCCTCTCCCTGGGGTCACCCTCTGCTTCTCTCCATCACCCGCTGCCTGTCACCCTCTCCCTGATGTCACCCACTGCCTCACTCCGTCACCCTCTTCTTGGTGTCACCCACTGTGCCTCACTCCATCTCCCGCTGCCTGTCACCCCCTCACTGGTGTCACCCACTGCCTCACTCCATCACCCGCGGCCTGTCACCCTCTCCCTGGTTTCACACACTGCCTCACTCCGCCACCCTATCCCTGGTGTCACCCACTACCTCACTCCATCACTCGCTGCCTGTCACCCTCTCCCTGATGTCACTCAGTGCCTCACTCCGTCACCACCTCACTGGTGTCACATACTACCTTACGACATCACCCTCTCCCTGGTGTCACCCACTACCTCACTCCATCACCTGCTACCTTTCACCCTCTCCCTAGTGTCATCCACTGCCTCACTCCATCACCCGCTGCCTGTCACCCTCTCACCGGTTTCACCCACTGCCTCACTCCGTCACCCTCTCCCCGGTGTCACTTACTACCTCACTCCATCACCCGCTGCCTGTCACCCTCTCTCTGATGTCACCCACTGCCTCACTTCATCACCCACTGCATGGCACACCCTCCCTAGTGTCACATACTACCTCACCCCATCACCCTCTCACTGATGTCACCCACTCCCTTACTCCATCACCCGATGCCTCTCAACCTCTCCCTGGTGTCACACACTGCTTCACTCAGTCACCATCTCTCTGGTGTCACCCACTACATCACTCCATCACCTGCTGCCTGTCACCCTCTCCCTGATGTCACCCACTACCACACTCCATCACCCTCTCCCTGGGGTCACCCACTGCCTTACTCCACCACCAGCTGCATGTCACCCTTCTCCCGCTGTCACCCACTGCCATCCTCTCCCTGGTGTCACCTAGAACCCTTGTGTCACCCACTGCCTTTAACACCCCCTCTATGGAGTCACCAACTGCCTCAGTCTTTCACATGTTGCCTGTCACCCCCTCTCTGGTGACTCATACTACCTAACTCCATGACCCTCTCCCTGATGTCACCCACTGCCTCACTCCATCACCACCTCCCTGGTGTCACCCACTGCCTCTCATCCATACCAGTTGCTTGTCATCCTCACCCAGGTGTCATCAACTGCCTCACTCCATCACCCCCTCCCTGGGGTCACCCACTGCCTCAATCCATCACCCACTGCCTGTCACCCTCAACCTGGGTCACCCACTGCCTCAATCCAACACCCCCTCACTGGTGTCAACCACTGATTCTCCATCACCCTCTGCCCGTCACTCTCTCTGCCTGTCACCCACTACCGCACTCTGTCACCCTCTGCCTGGTTTCACCCACTACCTCACTCCATCACCCGCTGCCTGTCACACTCTCCCTGAGTTCATCCTCTGCCTCACTTCATCACCCTCTCCCTGGTTTCACCAACTGCCTCACTCCTTCACCCTCGCCCTGGTGTCAACCACTCCCTCATTCCATCACCCGCTGCCTGTCACCCTCACCCTTAGGTCACCCACTACCTCACTCTGTCACCCTCTCCTTGGTGTCACCCACTGCCTCACTACATCTCCTGCTGCCTGTCACCCCCTCACAGGTGTCACCCGCTGCCTGTCACCCTCTCCCTGGTTTCACACACTGCCTCACTCCGCAACACTCTCCCTGGTGTCATCCACTACCTCACTCCATCACTTGCTGCCTGTCACCCTCTCCCTGATGTCACCCAGTGCCTCACTCCATCACCACCTCAATGGTGTCACCCACTACCTCACCCCATCACTCACTGCCTCTCACCACCTCCCTGGTGTCACATACTACCTTACGACATCACCCTCTCCCTGGTGTCACCCACTACCACACTCCATCACCCGTTTCCTTTCACCCTCTCCCTAGTGTCATCCACTGCTTCACTCCATTACACGCTGCCTGTCACCCTCTCACCGGTTTCACCCACTGCCTCACTCCGTCACCCTCTCCCCGGTGTCATTTACTACCTCACTCCATCACCCGCTGCCTGTCACCCTCTCCCTGATGTCACCCACTGCCTTACTTCATCAGCCTCTACCTGGTGTCACCCACTGCCTCACTTCATCACCCGCTGCATGGCACACCCTCCCTTGTGTCACATACTTCCTCACCCCATCACCCTCTCACTGATGTCACCCACTCCCTTACTCCATCACCCGATGCCTCTCAACCTCTCCCTGGTGTCACCTACTGCTTCACTCAGTCACCCTCTCTCTGGTGTCACCCACTACATCACTCCATCACCTGCTGCCTGTCACCCTCTCCCTGATGTCACTCACTGCTTCACTCCATCATCCGATGCCTGTCAACCCCTCCCACTGTCACCCACTGCAAACCTCTCTCTGGTGTCACGCAAAGCTCTTGTGTCACCCACTGCCTTTCTGTCACCCTCTCCCTGGGAGAACTCACTACCTCACTCCGTCACCCGCTGCCTGTCACCCTCTCCCTCGGGTCACCCACTGCCTCACTCCATCACTTACTGCCGGTCACCCTCTGCCTGGAGTCACCCTTTACCTCTACCTCACTCCATCCACTGCCTGTCACCCTCCTCCTGGGGTCACCCATTGCCTAACTCCATTACTAGATACCTATCAAAATCTTCCTGGTGTCACTCATTACTTCACTCCATCAACCGCTGGCTTTGACCGTCTACCTCACTCCATCACCCTCGCCCTGGGGACACCCACTACTACACTCCGTAACCAGCTGCCTGTCTTCCACTCCCTGGTGTCACCCACTACCTCACTCGATCACCCGCTGCCTGTCACACTCTCCCTGATGTCACCCACTACCACACTCCGTCAACCTCATCCTTATGTCACTCACTACCTCACTACATCACCCTCTCCCTTGGGGTCACCCACTGCCTGTCACCCTTTCCCTTTGTTTACCCTCTACCTCACTCCATCATCCACTGCCTGTCCCCCTCTTCCTGGTGTAACCCACTACCTAACTCTGTCAACCGCTGCCTGTCACTCTCTCCCTAACTCTGTCTCCCACTGCCTCACTCCATCAACCTCTCCCTGGGGTCACGCACTACCTCACTCCATCACCCGCTGCCTGTCACCCTCTAACTGGGGCCACCAACTGCCTCACTCCATCACCTGATGCCTGTCACCCTCTCCCTGATGTCCCCCACTGCTTCACTGCATCACCCGCTGCCTGTCATCCTCTCCTTGGAGTCACAGACTACTTCACTCCGCCCATTGCCTGTCACCATCTCCCTGGTGTCACCCACTACCTCACTCAGTCACCCTCTCCCTAGTGTCACCCACTGCCTCACTCCATCACCCGCTGCCTGTCACCCTCTCCCTGGTGTCACCCACTACCGCATTTCATCACCCTTTCCATGGGGTCACCCACTACCTCACTCCATCACCCGCTGCCTGTCACCTTCTCCCTGGGGTCACCAACTGCCTCACTCCGTCACCACCTGCATTTCACCCTCTCCCTGATGTCAACCACTGCCTCACTGCATCACCCGCTGCCTGTCACCCTCTCCTTGGAGTCAACCACTACTTCACTCCGCCCTCTGCCTGTCACCCTCTCCCTGATGTCACCTACTGCGTCACTGCATCACCCTCTCCCTGGTGTCACTCACAGCCTCATTCCATCAAACGCTGCCTGTCATCTTCTCCCTGGGGTCACCCTCTGCCTCACTCCATCACCCGCTGCCTGTCACCCTCTCCCTGTTGTCACCAACTACCGCACACCGTCACCCTCTCCCTCGGGTCACCCACTGCCTTACTCCAGCATCCTCTCCCTAGTGTCACCCACTACCTCACTCCATCACCCTCTCCCTTATGTCAACCACTACCTCACTCTGTCACCATCTCCCTGGGGTCACCCACTGCCTCACTCTATATCCCGCTGCCTGTCACCCTCTCCCTGGGGTCACCCACTGCCTCACTCCGTCACCAGCTGCCTGTCACCCTCTCCTTGATGTCACCCATTACCTCACTCCATCATCCGCTGCCTGTGATCCTCTTCCTGATGTTACCCACTACCTCACTCCATCACCCTCTCCCTGGGGTCACCCACTACCTCATTCCTTCACCCGCTGCTTGTCTCTGTCTCCCTGGTGTCACCCAGTACCTCACTCCGTTACCCTCTCCCTGGGGTCACCCACTGCCTGTCACCCTCTCCCTGGTGTAACCCACTACCTCACTCAATCACCTGCTGCTTGTCATCCTCTCCTTAGGGTCACCCACTGCCAGGGCCGTCTTTTCGTATGGGCTCAATGGGCTCTTGCCCAAGGGCCCCAGGAGTATAAGGGCCCTAGGCTGATAGCTGAGGGTCCCCTCTTTCCAGGGGTACCAGATTTTTGAAAATCGGCCCTGGGGAACCGGAGATATCCAACGTGAAAGCAGTGGTCCCCATCCAAGCCTGTTAATTGCTCTTCCCAGCCAGATATCTCAGGTTCTGTCTGACTTAGAGTTTTTCTGAGGGTATAATCCAAAAGCTGGGACTCTCCCCTTTTGCTGGACGCTGGCAGCTTGTCTCTACTGTGCCCAGAACCAGAGATATCAGCCTTCCAGAAGCTGGTCCCTGCTCCAGCTCCACGCGCCTGGTATACAGTTTTATATATTCATTGGAGGATTGCTCTGGCTCCTGACCTCTGATCCCCAAGTCCCTAGAACCTTCTGAAAGGTGGGACTCGCTAGTTTTTTTTTATCCCATTCAAAACTGAGAAATATATTTTCAGGAACTTGAGATATCTGCAGTCAAGCAAGCTGCCCTCCCACCAGAAAATGCAGAATATTAAGCCCACTCCACTATCCACCCCTCCCCTGCGTATTAAACACCCCCTACCACCCCGGAAGTCATGTACTGGGGCCCCTTCATTCACCCCAATGCCCTCTTCTACAGTTTAGTGCTCTCCCTCCCGCCCCATCTCCCACCATCTGTGCAGTAAAGGAGCAATTAGCAGAAATTATTGCTCCAGGTCCTACATGCTGAGCGGAAGATAGAACACCCCCTACCACCCACGGGACATCAAAGCTGCTGCTGATAGCACCCCCCACCCCTACCGCTGGAGGATGGGTAGGGGGCCCAATGCATTGCTGTGCCCAGGGGCCTACACTGCCTTTAAGACGGCCCTGCCCACTGCCTCACTCCATCACCCCTGACTGTCAACCTCCTCCTGGTGTCACCCACTTCTGCACTCCGTCACTCTCTCCGTGGTGTCACCCACTACCTCACTCCAACACCCGCTGCCTGTCACACTTTCCCTTATGTCACTCACTGCCTGATTTCGTAACCCTCTCCCTGGTGTTGTCGACTGCCTCAATCCATCACCCGCTGCCTTTCACCCCTTCCCTTATGTCACAAACTACCTCACTCCATCACCCTCTCCCTGATGTCACCCACTCCCTCATTCCAACATCCGCTGCCTGTCACCCTCACCCTGGGGTCACCCACTGCCTCACTCTGTCACCCTCTCCTTGGTGTCACCCACTGCCTCACTCCATCTCCCGCTGCCTGTCACCCCCTCACAGGTGTCACCCGCTGCCTGTCACCCTCTCCCTGGTTTCACACACTGCCTCACTCCGCCACACTCTCCCCGGTGTCACCCACTACTTCACTCCATCACTCGCTGCCTGTCACCCAATCCCTGATGTTACCCAGTGCCTCACTCTGTCACCACCTCAATGGTGTCACCGACTACCTCACCCCATCACTCACTCCTTCTCACCCCCTCCCTGGTGTCACATACTACCTTACGACATCACCCTCTCCCTGGTGTGACCCACTACCACACTCCATCACCCGTTACCTTTCACCCTCTCCCTAGTGTCATCCACTGCTTCACTCCATCACCCGCTGCCTGTCACCCTCTCACCGGTTTCACCCACTGCCTCACTCCGTCACCCTCTCCCCGGTGTCATTTACTACCTCACTCCATCACCCGCTGCCTGTCACCCTCTCCCTGATGCCACCCACTGCCTTACTTCATCAGCCTCTCCCTGGTATCACCCACTGCCTCACTTCTTCACTCACTAGCTGTCACCCCCTCACTGGTGTCACCCACTGCCTCACTCCATCACCCGCTGCATGGCACACCCTCCCTAGTGTCACATACTACCTCACCCCATCACCCTCTCACTGATGTCACCCACTCCCTCACTCCATCACCCGATGCCTCTCAACCTCTCCCTGGTGTCACCCACTGCTTCACTCAGTCACCCTCTCTCTGGTGTCACCCACTACCTCACTCCATCACCTGCTGCCTGTCACCCTCTCCCTGATGTCACCCACTACTTCACTCCATCATCCGATGCCTGTCAACCCCTCCCACTGTCACCCACTGCAACCTCTCCCTTGTGTCACCCACTGCCTTTCTGTCACCCTCTCCCTGGGAGAACTCACTACCTCACTCCGTCACCCGCTGCCTGTCACCCTCTCCCTCGGGTCAACCACTGCCTCACTCCATCACTCGCTGCCGGTCACCCTCTGCCTGGAGTCACCCACTTCCTCACTCCGTCACCTTCTCCCTGATGTCACCCACTACCACACTCCCTCAACCTCTTCCTGATGTCACTCACTACCTCACTCCATCACCATCTCTGTGGGATCATCCACTGCCTGTCACTCTTTCGCTCTACCTCACTCCATCATCCACTGCCTGTCACCCTCCTCCTGGGGTCACCCATTGCCTAACTCCATCACTCGATACCTATCACACTCTTTCTGGTGTCACTCATTACTTCACTCTGTCACCCGCTGCCTGTCAGATCTACCTCACTCCATCACCCTCACCCTGGGGACACCCACTACTACACTCCGTCACCAGCTGCCTGTCTCCCACTCCCTGATGTCACCCACTACCTCACTCCATGAACCTCTCCCTGGGGTCACGCACTACCTCACTCCATCACCCGCTGCCTATCACCCTCTAACTGGGGTCACCAACTGCCTCTCTGCATCACCCGCTGCCTGTCATCCTCTCCTTGGAGTCACACACTACTTCACTCCGCCCGTTGCCTGTCACCCTCTACCTGGTGTCACCCACTACCTCACTACGTCACCCTCTCCCTAGTGTCACCCACTGCCTCACTCCATCACCGCTGCCTGTCACCTTCTCCCTGGGGTCACCAACTGCCTCACTCCGCCCGCTGCCTGTCACCCTTTCCCTGATGTCACCTACTGCGTCACTGCATCACCCTCTCCCTGGTGTCACTCACTGCCTCATTCCATCACACGCTGCCTCTCATCTTCTCCCTGGGGTCACCCTCTGCCTCACTCCATCACCCTCTCCCTGATGTCACCCACTGCCTCACTCCGTCACCCTCTTCTTGGTGTCACCCACTGTGCCGCACTCCAACTCCCGCTGCCTGTCACCCCCTCACTGTTGTCACCCACTGCGTCACTCCATCACCCGCGGCCTGTCACCCTCTCCCTGGTTTCACACACTGCCTCACTCCGTCACCACCTCACTGGTGTCACATACTACCTTACAATATCACCCTCTCCCTGGTGTCACCCACTACCTCACTCCATCACCTGCTACCTTTCACCCTCTCCCTAGTGTCATCCACTGCCTCACTCCATCACCCGCTGCCTGTCACCCTCTCACCGGTTTCACCCACTGCCTCACTCCATCACCTGCTGCCTGTCACCCTCTCTCTGATGTCACCCACTGCCTCACTCCATCACCTGCTGCCTGTCACCCTCTCTCTGATGTCACCCACTGCCTCACTTCATCAGCCTCTCCCTGTTGTCACTCACTGCCTTCCACTGCGTCACTCCATCACCCGCTGCATGGCACACCCTCCCTAGTGTCACATACTACCTCACCCCATCACCCTCTCACTGATGTCACCCACTCCCTTACTCCATCACCCGATGCCTCTCAACCTCTCCCTGGTGTCACCCACTGCTTCACTCTATCATCCGATGCCTGTCAACCCCTCCCACTGTCACCCACTGCAAACCTCTCCCTGGTGTCACGCAAAACCCTTGTGTCACCCACTGCCTTTCTGTCACCCTCTCCCTGGGAGAACTCACTACCTCACTCCGTCACCCTCTCCCTCGGGTCACCCACTGCCTCACTCCATCACTCGCTGCCGGTCACCCTCTGCCTGGAGTCACCCACTTCCTCACTCCATCACCCGCTGCCTGTCACCCTCTCCCTAATGTCACCCACTACCACACTCCCTCAACCTCTTCCTGATGTCACTCACTACCTCACTCCATCACCCTCTCTGTGGGATCACCCACTGCCTGACACCCTTTCCCTCTACCTCACTCCATCATCCACTGCCTGTCACCCTCCGCCTGCAGTCACACATTGCCTAACTCCATCACTATCACACTCTTCCTGGTGTCACTCATTACTTCACTCTGTCACCCGCTGCCTGTCACCATCTACCTCACTCCATCACCCTCGCCCTGGGGACACCCACTACTACACTCCGTCACCAGCTGCCTGTCTCCCACTCCCTGGTGTCACCCACTACCTCACTTTATCACCCGCTGCCTGTCACCCTCTCCCTGATATCACTCATTACCACACTCCGTCAACCTCATCCTCATGTCACACACTACCTCACTCCATCACCCTCTCCCTGGGGTCACCCACTGCCTGTCACCCTTTGCCTTTGTTTACCCTCTACCTCACTCCATCATCCACTGCCTGTCCCCCTCTTCCTGGTGTAACCCACTACCTAACTCTGTCACGCGCTGCCTGTCACTCTCTCCCTGATGTCACCCACTGCCTCACTCCATCAACCTCTCCCTGGGGTCACGCACTGCCTCACTCTGTCAACCGCTGCCTGTCACCCTCTAACTGGGGTCACCGACTGCCTCAATGCATCACCCACTGCCTGTCATCCCCTCCTTGGAGTCAAACACTACCTCACTCCGTCACCATCTCCCTAGTGTCACCCACTGCCTCACTCCATCACCCGCTGCCTGTCACCCTCTCACTGATGTCACCCACTGCCCTACTCCAGCACCCTCTCCCTAGTGTCACCCACTACCTCACTCCATCACCCTCTCCCACTACTTCACTCCGCCCGTTGCCTGTCACCCTCTCCCTGGTGTCACCCAATACCTCACTCTGTCACCATCTCCCTAGTGTCACCCACTGCCTCACTCCATCACCCGCTGCCTGTCACCCTCTCACTGATGTCACCCACTGCCCTACTCCAGCACCCTCTCCCTAGTGTCACCCACTACCTCACTCCATCACCCTCTCCCTTATGTCAACCACTACCTCACTCCGTCTCCATCTCCCTGGGGTCATCCACTGCCTCACTCCATATCCCGCTGCCTGTCACCTTCTCCCTGGGGTCACCCACTGCCTCATTCCATCACTCGCTGCCTGTCACCCTCTCCCTGCTGTCAACCACTGCCACACTCCATCACCCGCTGCCTGTCATCCTTATCCTGGTGTCACCCACTGCCTTACTCCATCACCGCCTCCCTGGTGTCACCCACTGCCTCACTCCATAGCTCGCTGCCTGTCACCCTCTCCCTGGGGTCACCCACTGCCTCATTCCATCACTCGCTGCCTGTCACCCACTCCCTGATGTCAACCACTGCCTCACTCCATCACCCGCTGCCTGTCATCCTCATCCTGGTGTCACCCACTGCCTTACTCCATCACCGCCTCTCTGGTGTCACCCACTGCCTCACTCCATCAACCCCTCCCTGGTGTCACCCGCAGCCTGTCACCCTCACCATGGTGTCACCAACTGTCTCACTCCATCACCCCCTCCCTGGTGTCACCCACTGCCCCTTCCCTGGTGTCACCCCCTCCTACTACATTACCCACTGCCTTTCACCATTTTCCAGGTGTAACCCACAGCCTCACTCCATCACCCCCTACCTGGTGTCAACCAACTGCCTCATTCCTTCACCCACTGCCTGTCACCTTCACTCTGGTGTCACCCACTGCCTCACTCCATCACCCCCTCCCTGGTGTCACCCACTGCCTCACTCCATCACCCACTGCCTGTCACCCTCACCCTGGTGTCACCCACTGTCTCACTTCGTTACCCCTTCCCTGGTGTCACCCACTGCCTCACTCCATCACCCCCTTCCTGGTGTCACCCTCTGCCTCACTCCATCACCTACTCCCTGGTGTCACCCACTACCTCACTCCATCACCCCTTCCCTGGTGTCACCCACTCCCTTACTCCATTACACACTGCCTGTCACCCTTTTCCAGGTGTCACCCACTTCCTCACTCCTTCACCCACTGCCTGTCACCTTCACTCTGGTGTCACCCACTACCTCACTCCAACATCCGCTGCCTGTCACCCTCTCCCTGATGTCACCCACTACCACACTCCGTCAACCTCTTCCTGATGTCACTCACTACCTCACTCCATCACCCTCTCCCTGGGATCACCCACTGCACGTCACCCTTTTCCTTTGTTTTCCCTCTACCTCACTCTGTCAACCGCTGCCTGCAACCCTCTTCCTGATGTTACCCACTACCTCACTCTGTCACCCTCTTCCTTGAGTCACCCAGTACTTCACTCCGTCACCAGCTGCCTGTATCCCTCTCCCTGATGTCATTTAATACCTCACTCCGTAACCCGCTCCCTCGTGTCACCCACTACCTCACTCTATCACCCGCTGCCTGTCATCCTCTCCCTGGTGTCACCCACTGCCACACTCCATCTTCCTCTGCCTTTCACAACCTCCCTGGTATCCCATACTACCTCACTCCATCACTCTCTATATGGGGTCATTCACTGTCTCACTCCATCACCTGCTGCATGTCACCCTCTCACTGGTTTCACCCACTACATCACTCCATCACCCGCTGCCTGCCACCCTCTCCCTGATGTCACCCACTGCCTCACTCCGTCACCCTCTCCTTGGTGTCACCCACTGCCTCACTCCATCACCAGCTGCCTGTCACCCTCTCCCTGGTGTCACCCACTACCGCACTCCATTACCCGCTGCCTGTCACCCTCTCCCTGGTTTCACACACTGCCTCACTCCGCCACCCTCTCCCTGGTGTCACCCACTACCTCACTCCATCAATCGCTGCCTGTCACCCTCTCCCTGATGTCACTCAGTGCCTCACTCCGTCACCACCTCACTGGTGTCACATACTACCTTACGACATCACCCTCTCCCTGGTGTCACCCATCACCTGCTACCTTTCACCCTCTCCCTAGTGTCATCCACTGCCTCACTCCATCACCCGCTGCCTGTCACCCTCTCACCGGTTTTACCCACTGCCTCACTCCGTCACCCTCTCCCCGGTGTCACTTACTACCTCACTCCATCACCCGCTGCCTGTCACCCTCTCCCTGATGTCACCCACTGCCTCACTTCATCACCCTCTCCCTGGTTTCACCAACTGTCTCACTCCGTCACCCTCTACCTAGTGTCACCCACTACCTCACTCCATCACCCGCTGCCTGTCACCCTCTACCAGATTTTACCCATTGCCGCGATCCATCACCCTCTCCCTGGTGTCACCCACTGCCTCACTTCTTCACTCACTGCCTGTCATCCCCTCACTGGTGTCACCCACTGCCTCACTAAATCACCCGCTGCATGGCACACCCTCCCTAGTGTCACATACTACCTCACACCATCAACCTCTCACTGATGTCACCCACTCCCTCACTCCATCACCCGATGCCTCTCAACCTCTCCCTGGTGTCACACACTGCTTCACTCCGTCACCCTCTCTCTGGTGTCACCCACTACCTCACTCCATTACCTGCTGCCTGTCACCCTCTCCCTGATGTCACCCACTGCTTCACTCCATCATCCGATGCCTGTCAACCCCTCCCACTGTCACCCACTGCAAACCTCTCCCTAGTGTCACGCAAAGCCCTTGTGTCACCCACTGCCTTTCTGTCACCCTCTCCCTGGGAGAACTCACTACCTCACTCCATCACTCGCTGCCGGTCACCCTCTGCCTGGTGTCACCCATAGCCTAACTCCATCACTCGATCCCTATCACACTCTTCCTGGTGTCACTTATTACTTCACTCTGTCACCCGCTGCCTGTCACCATCTACCTCACTCCATCACCCTCGCCCTGGAGACACCCACTACTACACTTCATCACCAGCTGCCTGTCTCCCAATCCCTGGTGTCACCCACTACCTCACTCCATCACCCGCTGCCCTTTCACCCTCTCCCTGATGTCAACCACTACCACACTCCGTCAACCTCATCCTGATGTCACATCTCCCTCTCCCTGGGGTCACCCACTGCCTGTCACCCTTTGCCTTTGTTTACCCTCTACCTCACTCCATCATCCACTGAATGTCCCCCTCTTCCTGGTGTAACTCACTACCTAACTCTGTCACCCACTGCCTGTCAATCTCACCGTGGTGTCACCCACTGCCTCACTCCATCACCCCCTCCCTGGTGTCACCCACTCCTACTCCATTACCCACTGCCTGTCACCCTTTTCCAGGTGTCACTCACTGCCTCACTCCATCACCCCCTCCCTGGTGTCACCCACTGCCTTACTCCATCACCACCTCCCTGGTGTCACCCACTGGCTCACTCCATCAACCCCTCCCTGGTGTCACCCACTGGCTTGATCCATCACCCGCTGCCTGTCACCCTCACCCTGGTGTCACCAACTGTCTCACTCCATCACCCGCTGCCTGTCAACCTCTCCCTCGGGTCACCCACTGCCTCACTCCATCACCCTCTCACTTATGTCAACCACTACCTCACTCCGTCACCATCTCCCTAGGGTCACCCACTGCCTAACTCAATATCCCGCTGCCTGTCACCCTCTCCCTGGGGTCACCCACTGCCTCATTCCATCACTCGCTGCCTGTCACCCTCTACCTGGTGTCACCAACTGTCTCACTCCATCACCCCCTCCCTTATGTCAACCACTGCCTCACTCTATCACGCACTGCCTGTCACCCTCACCCTGGTGTCACCCACTGCCTTACTCCATCACCACCTCCCTGGTGTCACCCACTGCCTCACTCCATCAACCCCTCCCTGGTGTCACCCACTGCCTCAATCCATCACCCGTTGGCTGTCACCCTCTGCCTCACTCCATCACCCGCTGCCTGTCACCCTCTCCCTGGTGTTACCAACTACCGCACTCCGGCAACCTCTCCCTCGGGTCACCCACTGCCTCACTCCATCACCCCCTCCCTTATGTCAACCAATACCTCACTCCGTCACCATCTCCCTGGGGTCACCCACTGCCTAACCCAATATCCCACTGCCTGTCACCCTCTCCCTGGGGTCACCCACTGCCTCATTCCATCACTCGCTGCCTGTCACCATCTCCCTGGTGTCACCAACTGTCTCACTTCATCACCCCCTCCCTGGTTTCACCCACTGCCTCACTCTATCACGCACTGCCTGTCACCCTCACCCTGGTGTCACCCACTGCCTTACTCCATTACTACCTCCCTGGTATCACCCACTGCCTCACTCCATCAACCCCTCCCTGGTGTCACCCACTGCCTCAATCCATCACCCGCTGCCTGTCACCCTCACCCTGGTGTCACCAACTGTCTCACTCCATCACCCCCTCCCTGGTGTCACCCACTGCCTCACTCTATCACAAACTGCCTGTCACCCTTACCGTGGTGTCACCCACTGCCTCACTCCATCACCCCCTCCCTGGTGTCACCCACTGCCTCACTCCATCACCCGCTGCCTGTCACCCTCTCCCTGGTGTTACCACCTACCGCACTCCGTCAACCTCTCACTCGGGTCACCCACTGCCTCACTCCATCACACTCTCCCTTATGTCAACCACTACCTCACTCCGTCACCATCTCCCTGGGGTCACCAACTGCCTAACTCAATATCCCGCTGTCACCCTCTCCCCAGGGTCACCCACTGCCTCATTCCATCACTCGCTGCCTGTCACACTCTCCCTGATGTCACCAACTGTCTCACTCCATCAACCCCTCCCTGGTGTCACCCACTGACTCACTCTATCACGCACTGCCTGTCACCCTCACCCTGGCGTCACCCACTGCCTTACTCCATCACCACCTCCCTGGTGTCACCCACTGCCTCACTCCATCAACCCCTCCCTGGTGTCACACACTGCCTCAATCCATCACCCGCTGCCTGTCACCTTCACCCTGGTGTCACCAACTGTCTCACTCCATCACCCCCTCCCTGGTGTCACCCACTGCCTCACTCTACCACGCACTGCTTGTCAGCCTTACCATGGTGTCACCCACTGCCTCATTCCATCACCCCCTCCCTGGTGTCACCCACTGCCTCAATCCATCACCCCTTCCCTGGTGTCACCCACTCCTACTGCATTACCCACTGCCTGTCACCCTTTTCCAGGTATCACCCACTGCCTCACTCCATCACCCCCTCCCTGGTGTCACCCACTGCCTCACTCCTTCACCCACTGCCTGTCACCTTCACCCTGGTGTCACCCACTGCCTCACTCCATCACCCCCTCCCTGGTGTCACCCACTGCCTGTCACCCTCACCATGGTGTCACCCACTGCCTCACTCCATTACCCGCTCCCTGGTGTCACCCACTGCCTCACTCCATCACCCCCTTCCTGGTGTCACCCACTGCCTTATTCCATCACTTCCTCCCTGGTGTCACCCACTGCCTCACTCCATCAACCCCTCCCTGGTGTCACCCACTGCCTTAATCCATCACCCGCTGCCTGTCACCCTCACCCTGGTGTCACCAACTGTCTCACTCCATCACTCCCTCCCTGGTGTCACCCACTGCCTCACTCTATCACGCACTGCCTGTCACCCTCACCCTGGTGTCACCCACTGCCTCACTCCATCACCCCTTCCTTGGTGTCACCCACTCCCTTACTCCATTACCCACTGCCTGTCACCCTTTTCCTGGGGTCACCCACTGCCTAACTCAATATCCCGCTGCCTGTCACCCTCTCCCTGATATCACCCCCTACCTCACTCCATCACCCTCTTCCTGGGGTGACCCACTGCCTGTCACCATCTACCTGTATCCACCCTCTACCTCACTACATCACCCACTGCCTATCACCATCCTCCAGGGGTCACCCACTGCCTCACTCTATCACCCGCTGCCTGTCACACTTCCTGGTGTCAACCACTACCTCAGTCCATCACCAGCTGCCTGTCACCCTCTCCCTGATGTCACCCACTGCCTCACTCCATCACCCTTTCCCTGGGGTCACCCACTACCTCACTCTGTCACCCGCTGTCTGTGAACCTCTTTCTGATGTTACCCACTACCTCGCTCCATCACCCTCTCCCTGGTGTCACCCACTACCTCACTCAATCAGCTGCTGACTGTCATCCTCTCCCTGGGGTCACCCACTGCCTCCCTCCATCACCCACTGACTGTCAACCTCCCCCTGGTGTCACCCACTTCTGCACTCCATCACTCTCTTCGTGGTGTCACCCACTACCTTACTTCAACACCCGCTGCCTGTCACACTCTCCCTTATGTCAATCACTGCCTGATTTCGTAACCCTCTCCCTAGTGTCGCCGACTGCCTCAATCCATCACCCCCACCCTGGCACACTCCATCACCCCGCTGCCTTACACCCCTTCCCTTTAACATACTACCTCACTCCATCACCCTCTCCCTGATGTCACCCGCTCCCTCATTCCATCACCCGCTGCCTGTCACCCTCACCCTGGGGTCACCTACTGCCTCACTCCGTCACCCTCTCCCGGGTGTCACCAACTACCTCACTCCATCACTCGCTGCCTATCACCCTCTCCCTGATGTCACTCACTGCATCACCCGCTGCCTGTCACCCTCTTCCTGGGGTCACCCACTGCCTCACTCCATCACCAGCTGCCTGTCCCCATCTCCCTGATGTCACCCACTGCCTCACTCCATCACCCTTTCCCTGGGCTCACCCACTAACTCACTCCATCACCCTCTCCCTGGGGTCACCCACTACCTCACTCCTTCACCCGCTGCCTGTCTTCCTCTCCCTGGGGTAACCCACTGCTTCACTTCGTCACCCGCTGCCTGTCACCCCCTCCCTGATGTCATAAACTACCTCAGGCCATCACCCTCTCCCTGATGTAACCCACTGTCTCACTCCATCAGCTGCTGCCTGTCACACTCTCCATGCTGTCACCCACTGCCTCACTCTGTCACCCTCTCCCTGGTGTCTCCAACTACCTCACTCCATCACACGCTGCCTATCATCCTCTCCCTGATTTCACCCACTACCTAACGCAATCACCCTCTCCCTCATGTCACCCACTGCCTCACTCCATCACCCACTGCCTGTCAACCTCTCCCTGGGGTCACCCACTGCCTCTCATCCATACCAGTTGCCTGTCATCCTCACCCAGGTGTCATCAACTGCCCCACTCCATAACTCCCTCCCTGGGGTCACCCACTGCCTCAATTCATCACCCACTCCCAGTCACGCTCAACCTGGGTCACCCACTGCCTCAATCCAACACCCCCTCACTGGTGTCGACCACTGCCTCTCTATCACTCTCTGCCCGTCACCCTCTCCCTGGTGTCACCCACTGCCTCACTCCATCACCCGCTGCCAGTCACCCTAACCCTGGTGTCACCAACTGCCTCACTCAATCACCGCCTCCCTGGTGTCACCCACTGACTCACTCAATCAATCACCCGCTGCTTTTCACCCTCTCCCTGGTGTCACCCACTACCGCACTCTTTCACCCTCTGCCTGGTTTCACCCACTACCTCACTCCATCACCCGCTGCCTGTCACGCTCTCCCTGAGTTCATCCTCTGCCTCACTTCATCACCTTCTCCCTGGTTTCACCAACTGTCTCACTCCGTCACCCTCTACCTGGTGTCACCAACTACCTCACTCCATCACCCGCTGCCTGTCACCCTCTCCCTGATGTTACCCATTGCCGCGATCCGTCACCCTCTCCCTGGTGTCACCCACTGCCTCATTCCGTCACCCGCTGCCTGTCACCCTCTCCCTGGTGTCACCCACTGCCTCATTCCATCACCCTCTCCCTGATGTCACCCAGTTCCTCACTCCATCACCCGCTGCCTGTCACCCCCTCCCTGGTGTAACAAACTACCTCACGCCATCACCCTCTCCCTGATGTAACCCACTGCCTCATTCCATCACCCGCTGCCCATCACTCTCTCACTGGTGTCACCCACTGCTTCACTCCATCACCCTCTCTCTGGTGTCACCCACTACCTCACTCCATCACACGCTGCCTATCACCCTCTCCCTGATTTCACCTACTGCCTCACTCCATCACCCTCTCCCTGGGGTCACATACTGCCTTACTCCATCACTAGCTACATGTCACCCCCTCCCGCTGTCACCCACTGCCATCCTCTCCCTGGTGTCACCTAGAGCCCTTGTGTCACCCACTGCCTCTGTCACCATCTCTTTGGGGTCACCCACTGCCTCAGTCTATCACCCGATGTCTGTCAACCCCTCCCTGGTGTCACCAACTGCTTCACTCCATCACCCCCTCCCTGGGGTCATCCACTGCCTCAATCCATCACCTACTGCCAATCACCCTCAACCTGGTGTCACCCACTGCCTCACTCCATCACCCCCTCACTGGTGTCAACCACTACCTCTCCATGCCCCATGCCCACTGCCTGTCACTATCTTAATGGTGTCACCCACTGCCTCACTCCATCACCTCCTCCCTGGTGTCACCCACTGCTTCACTCCATAACCCGCTGCATGCCACCCTAACCCTGGTGTCACTAACTGCCTCACTCCATCACCCCCTCCCTGGTGTCACCCACTGCCTCACTTCATCACCCCCTTCCTGGTGTTACCCAGTGCCTCAATCCAACACCCTCTGCATGTCACAACCTCCCGCTGTCACCACCTGCCATCCTCTCCCTGGTGTCTCCTAGAGTCCTTGTGTCACACACTGCCTCTGTCAACCTCTCCTAGGGGTCACCCACTGCCTCAGTCTATCACCTGCTGCTTGTCACACCCTCCCTGGTGTCACATTCTACCTAACTCCATCACCCACTCCCTGGTGTCAACCACTGCCTCACGCCATCACCCGCTGCCTGTCACCCACTGCCTTACTCCATCACCACCTCCCTGGTGTCACCCACTGCCTCACTCCATCAACCCCTCCCTGGTGTCACCCACTGCCTCAATCCATCACCCGCTGCCTGTCACCCTCACCCTGGTGTCACCAACTGTCTCACTCCATCACCCCCTCCCTGGTGTCACCCACTGCCTCACTCTATCACGCACTGCCTGTCACCCTCACCGTGGTGTCACCCACTGCCTCACTCCATCACCCCTCCCTGGTGTCACCCACTGCCTCACTCCATCACCCCTTCCCTGGTGTCACCCACTCCTACTCCATTACCCACTGCCTGTCACCCTTTTCCAGGTGTCGCCCACTGCCTCACTCCATCACCCCCTCCCTGGTGTCACCCACTGCCTCACTCCTTCACCCACTGCCTGTCACTTTCACCCTGGTGTCACCCACTGCCTCACTTCATCACCCCCTCCCTGGTGTCACCCACTGCCTCACTCCATCACCCCCTCCATGGTGTCACCCACTGCCTCACTCCTTCACCCTGGTGTCACCCACTGCCTCACTCCATCACCCCCTCCCTGGTGTCACCCACAGCCTCACTCCATCACCCACTGCCTGTCACCCTCACCCTGGTGTCACCAACTGCCTCACTCCATTACCCCCTCCCTGGTGTCACCCACTGCCTCACTCCATCACTTCCTCCCTGGTGTCACCCACTGCCTCACTCCATCAACCCCTCCCTGGTGTCATCCGCTGCCTGTCACCCTCACCCTGGTGTCACCAACTGTCTCACTCCATCACCCCCTCCCTGGTGTCACCCACTGCCTCACTCTATCACGCACTGCCTGTCACCCTCACCCTAGTGTCACCCACTGCCTCACTCCATCACCCCCTCCCTGGTGTCACCCACTGCCTAACTCCATCACCCCTTCCCTGGTGTCACCCACTCCCTTACTCCATTACCCACTGCCTGTCACCCTTTACCAGGTGTCACCCACTGCCTCACTCCATCACCCCCTCCCTGGTGTCACCCACTGCCTCACTCCTTCACCCTGGTGTCACCCACTGCCTCACTCCATCACCCCCTCCCTGGTGTCACCCACAGCCTCACTCCATCACCCACTGCCTGTCACCCTCACCCTGGTGTCACCAACTGCCTCACTCCATTACCCCCTCCCTGGTGTCACCCACTACCTCACTCCATCACCCCCTTCCTGGTGTCACCCACTGCCTCACTCCATCACCTACTCCCTGGTGTCACCCACAGCCTCACTCCATCACCCACTGCCTGTCACCCTTACCCTGGTGTCACCAACTGCCTCACTCCATTACCCCCTCCCTGGTGTCACCCACTACCTCACTCCATCACTCCCTTCCTGGTGTCACCCACTGCCTCACTCCATCACCTACTCCCTGGTGTCACCCACTGCCTCACTCCATCACCCCTTCCCTGGTGTCACTCACTCCCTTACTCCATTACCCACTGCCTGTCACCCTTTTCCAGGTGTCACCCACTGCCTCACTCCATCACCCCCTCCCTGGTGTCACCCACTGCCTCACTCCTTCACCCACTGCCTGTCACCTTCACCCTGGTGTCACCCACTGCCTCACTCCATCACCCCCTCCCTGGTGTCACCCACTGCCTCACTCCATCACCTACTCCTTGGTGTCACCCACTGCCTCACTCCATCACCCCCTCCCTGCTGTCACCCACTGCCTGTCACCCTCACCCTCGTGTCACCAACTGCCTCACTCCATTACCCCCTCCCTGGTGTCACCCACTGCCTCACTCCATCACCCCCTCCATGGTGTCACCCACTGCCTCACTCCTTCACCCTGGTGTCACCCACTGCCTCACTCCATCACCCCCTCCCTGGTGTCACCCACAGCCTCACTCCATCACCCACTGCCTGTCACCCTCACCCTGGTGTCACCAACTGCCTCACTCCATTACCCCCTCCCTGGTGTCACCCACTACCTCACTCCATCACCCCCTTCCTGGTGTCACCCACTGCCTCACTCCATCACCTACTCCCTGGTGTCACCCACAGCCTCACTCCATCACCCACTGCCTGTCACCCTTACCCTGGTGTCACCAACTGCCTCACTCCATTACCCCCTCCCTGGTGTCACCCACTACCTCACTCCATCACTCCCTTCCTGGTGTCACCCACTGCCTCACTCCATCACCTACTCCCTGGTGTCACCCACTGCCTCACTCCATCACCCCTTCCCTGGTGTCACTCACTCCCTTACTCCATTACCCACTGCCTGTCACCCTTTTCCAGGTGTCACCCACTGCCTCACTCCATCACCCCCTCCCTGGTGTCACCCACTGCCTCACTCCTTCACCCACTGCCTGTCACCTTCACCCTGGTGTCACCCACTGCCTCACTCCATCACCCCCTCCCTGGTGTCACCCACTGCCTCACTCCATCACCTACTCCTTGGTGTCACCCACTGCCTCACTCCATCACCCCCTCCCTGCTGTCACCCACTGCCTGTCACCCTCACCCTCGTGTCACCAACTGCCTCACTCCATTACCCCCTCCCTGGTGTCACCCACTGCCTCACTCCATCACCCCCTTCCTGGTGTCACCCACTGCCTCACTTCATCACCTACTCCCTGGTGTCACCCACTGCCTCACTCCATCAACCCCTCCCTGGTGTCACCCGCTGCCTGACACCCTCACCCTGGTGTCACCAACTGTCTCACTCCATTAATCCCTCCCTGGTGTCACCCACTGCCTCACTCTATCACGCACTGCCTGTCACCATCACCCAAGTGTCACCCGCTGCCTCACTCCATCACCCCCTCCCTAGTGTCACCCACTGCCTCACTCCTTCACCCTGGTGTCACCCACTGCCTCACTCCATCACCCCCTCCCTGGTGTCACCCATAGCCTCACTCCATCACCCACTGCCTGTCACCCTCACCCTCGTGTCACCAACTGCCTCACTCCATTACCCCCTCCCTGGTGTCACCCACTGCCTCACTCCATCACCCCCTTCCTGGTGTCACCCACTGCCTTACTCCATCACTTCCTCCCTGGTGTCACCCACTGCCTCACTCCATCACCTACTCCCTGGTGTCACCCACTGCCTCACTCCATCAAC
Organism: Pseudophryne corroboree; assembly: GCF_028390025.1. Classification (NCBI taxonomy): domain Eukaryota; kingdom Metazoa; phylum Chordata; class Amphibia; order Anura; family Myobatrachidae; genus Pseudophryne; species Pseudophryne corroboree. Next base: position 452,039,618 of record NC_086450.1, on the reverse strand, counting down.
CCCTCCCTGGTGTCACCCGCTGCCTGACACCCTCACCCTGGTGTCACCAACTGTCTCACTCCATCAATCCCTCCCTGGTGTCACCCACTGCCTCACTCTATCACGCACTGCCTGTCACCATCACCCAAGTGTCACCCGCTGCCTCACTCCATCACCCCCTCCCTGGTGTCACCCACTGCCTCACTCCTTCACCCTGGTGTCACCCACTGCCTCACTCCATCACCCCCTCCCTGGTGTCACCCATAGCCTCACTCCATCACCCACTGCCTGTCACCCTCACCCTGGTGTCACCAACTGCCTCACTCCATTACCCCCTCCCTGGTGTCACCCACTACCTCACTCCATCACCCCCTTCCTGGTGTCACTCACTGCCTCACTCCATCACCTACTCCCTGGTGTCACCCACTGCCTCACTCCATCACCCCTTCTCTGGTGTCACCCACTCCCTTACTCCATTACCCACTGCCTGTCACCCTTTTCCAGGTGTCACCCACTGCCTCACTCCATCACCCCCTCCATGGTGTCACCCACTGCCTCACTCCTTCACCCTGGTGTCACCCACTGCCTCACTCCATCACCCCCTCCCTGGTGTCACCCACAGCCTCACTCCATCACCCACTGCCTGTCACCCTCACCCTGGTGTCACCAACTGCCTCACTCCATTACCCCCTCCCTGGTGTCACCCACTACCTCACTCCATCACCCCCTTCCTGGTGTCACCCACTGCCTCACTCCATCACCTACTCCCTGGTGTCACCCACTGCCTCACTCCATCACCCCTTCCCTGGTGTTACCCACTCCCTTACTCCATTACCCACTGCCTGTCACCCTTTTCCTGGTGTCACCCACTGCCTCACTCCATCACCCCCTCCTGCAGTCACCCGCTGCCTCACTCCTTCACCCACTGCCTATCACCCTCACCCTGGTGTCACCAACTGCCTCACTCCATTAACCCCTCCCTGGTGTCACCCACTGCCTCACTCCATCACCCCTTCCCTGGTGTCACCCACTCCCTTACTCCATTACCCACTGCCTGTCACCCTTTTCCAGGTGTCACCCACTGCCTCACTCCATCACCCCCTCCATGGTGTCACCCACTGCCTCACTCCTTCACCCTGGTGTCACCCACTGCCTCACTCCATCACCCCCTCCCTGGTGTCACCCACAGCCTCACTTCATCACCCACTGCCTGTCACCCTCACCCTGGTGTCACCAACTGCCTCACTCCATTACCCCCTCCCTGGTGTCACCCACTACCTCACTCCATCACCCCCTTCCTGGTGTCACCCACTGCCTCACTCCATCACCCCTTCCCTGGTGTCACCCACTCCCTTACTCCATTACCCACTGCCTGTCACCCTTTTCCTGGTGTCACCCACTGCCTCACTCCATCACCCCCTCCTGCAGTCACCCGCTGCCTCACTCCTTCACCCACTGCCTATCACCCTCACCCTGGTGTCACCAACTGCCTCACTCCATTAACCCCTCCCTGGTGTCACCCACTGCCTCACTCCATCACTCCCTTCCTGGTGTCACCCACTGCCTCACTCCATCACCTACTCCCTGGTGTCACCCACTGCCTCACTCCATCACCCTGGTGTCACCCACTGCCTCACTCCATCACCCCCTCCCTGGTGTCACCCACAGCCTCACTCCATCACCCACTGCCTGTCACCCTCACCCTGGTGTCACCAACTGCCTCACTCCATTACCCCCTCCCTGGTGTCACCCACTACCTCACTCCATCACCCCCTTCCTGGTGTCACCCACTGCCTCACTCCATCACCTACTCCCTGGTGTCACCCACTGCCTCACTCCATCACCCCTTCCCTGGTGTCACCCACTCCCTTACTCCATTACCCACTGCCTGTCACCCTTTTCCAGGTGTCACCCACTGCCTCACTCCATCACCCCCTCCATGGTGTCACCCACTGCCTCACTCCTTCACCCTGGTGTCACCCACTGCCTCACTCCATCACCCCCTCCCTGGTGTCACCCACAGCCTCACTTCATCACCCACTGCCTGTCACCCTCACCCTGGTGTCACCAACTGCCTCACTCCATTACCCCCTCCCTGGTGTCACCCACTACCTCACTCCATCACCCCCTTCCTGGTGTCACCCACTGCCTCACTCCATCACCCCTTCCCTGGTGTCACCCACTCCCTTACTCCATTACCCTCTGCCTGTCACCCTTTTCCTGGTGTCACCCACTGCCTCACTCCATCACCCCCTCCTGCAGTCACCCGCTGCCTCACTCCTTCACCCACTGCCTATCACCCTCACCCTGGTGTCACCAACTGCCTCACTCCATTAACCCCTCCCTGGTGTCACCCACTGCCTCACTCGATCACCCCTTCCCTGGTGTCACCCACTCCCTTACTCCATTACCCACTGCCTGTCACCCTTTTCCAGGTGTCACCCACTGCCTCACTCCATCACCCCCTCCATGGTGTCACCCACTGCCTCACTCCTTCACCCTGGTGTCACCCACTGCCTCACTCCATCACCCCCTCCCTGGTGTCACCCACAGCCTCACTTCATCACCCACTGCCTGTCACCCTCACCCTGGTGTCACCCACTGCCTCACTCCATCACCCCCTCCATGGTGTCACCCACTGCCTCACTCCTTCACCCTGGTGTCACCCACTGCCTCACTCCATCACCCCCTCCCTGGTGTCACCCACAGCCTCACTTCATCACCCACTGCCTGTCACCCTCATCCTGGTGTCACCAACTGCCTCACTCCATTACCCCCTCCCTGGTGTCACCCACTACCTCACTCCATCACCCCCTTCCTGGTGTCACCCACTGCCTCACTCCATCACCTACTCCCTGGTGTCACCCACTGCCTCACTCCATCACCCCTTCCCTGGTGTCACCCACTCCCTTACTCCATTACCCACTGCCTGTCACCCTTTTCCTGGTGTCACCCACTGCCTCACTCCATCACCCCCTCCCTGCAGTCACCCACTGCCTCACTCCTTCACCCACTGCCTGTCACCTTCACCCTGGTGTCACCCACTGCCTCACTCCATCACCCCCTCCCTGGTGTCACCCACTGCCTCACTCTATCACCCACTGCCTATCACCCTCACCCTGGTGTCACCAACTGCCTCACTCCATTACCCCCTCCCTGGTGTCACCCACTGCCTCACTCCATCACCTACTCCCTGGTGTCACCCACTGCCTCACTCCATCACCCACTGTCTCTGTCACCCTCTCTTTGGGGTCACCCACTGCCTCACTCCATTACCCCCTCCCTGGTGTCACCCACTGCCTCACTCCATCACCCCTTCCCTGGTGTCACCTACTCCCTTACCCACTGCCTGTCACCCTTTTCCAGGTGTCACCCACTGCCTCACTCCATCACCCCCTCCATGGTGTCACCCACTGCCTCACTCCTTCACCCTGGTGTCACCCACTGCCTCACTCCATCACCCCCTCCCTGGTGTCACCCACAGCCTCACTCCATCACCCACTGCCTGTCACCCTCACCCTGGTGTCACCAACTGCCTCACTCCATTACCCCCTCCCTGGTGTCACCCACTACCTCACTCCATCACCCCCTTCCTGGTGACACCCACTGCCTCACTCCATCACCTACTCCCTGGTGTCACCCACTGCCTCACTCCATCACCCCTTCCCTGGTGTCACCCACTCCCTTACTCCATTACCCACTGCCTGTCACCCTTTTCCTGGTGTCACCCACTGCCTCACTCCATCACCCCCTCCCTGCAGTCACCCGCTGCCTCACTCCTTCACCCACTGCCTATCACCCTCACCCTGGTGTCACCAACTGCCTCACTCCATTAACCCCTCCCTGGTGTCACCCACTGCCTCACTCCATCACCCCTTCCCTGGTGTCACCCACTCCCTTACTCCATTACCCACTGCCTGTCACCCTTTTCCAGGTGTCACCCACTGCCTCACTCCATCATCCCCTCCATGGTGTCACCCACTGCCTCACTCCTTCACCCTGGTGTCACCCACTGCCTCACTCCATCACCCCCTCCCTGGTGTCACCCACAGCCTCACTTCATCACCCACTGCCTGTCACCCTCACCCTGGTGTCACCAACTGCCTCACTCCATTACCCCCTCCCTGGTGTCACCCACTCCCTTACTCCATTACCCACTGCCTGTCACCCTTTTCCTGGTGTCACCCACTGCCTCACTCCATCACCCCCTCCCTGGTGTCACCCACAGCCTCACTTCATCACCCACTGCCTGTCACCCTCACCCTGGTGTCACCAACTGCCTCACTCCATTACCCCCTCCCTGGTGTCACCCACTACCTCACTCCATCACCCCCTTCCTGGTGTCACCCACTGCCTCACTCCATCACCTACTCCCTGGTGTCACCCACTGCCTCACTCCATCACCCCTTCCCTGGTGTCACCCACTCCCTTACTCCATTACCCACTGCCTGTCACCCACTGCCTCACTCCATCACCCCCTCCCTGCAGTCACCCACTGCCTCACTCCTTCACCCACTGCCTGTCACCTTCACCCTGGTGTCACCCACTGCCTCACTCCATCACCCCCTCCCTGGTGTCACCCACTGCCTCACTCTATCACCCACTGCCTATCACCCTCACCCTGGTGTCACCAACTGCCTCACTCCATTACCCCCTCCCTGGTGTCACCCACTGCCTCACTCCATCACCTACTCCCTGGTGTCACCCACTGCCTCACTCCATCACCCACTGTCTCTGTCACCCTCTCTTTGGGGTCACCCACTGCCTCACTCCATTACCCCCTCCCTGGTGTCACCCACTGCCTCACTCCATCACCCCTTCCCTGGTGTCACCTACTCCCTTACCCACTGCCTGTCACCCTTTTCCAGGTGTCATCCACTGCCTCACTCCATCACCCCCTCCCTAGTGTCACCTACTCCCTCACCCACTGCTTTCACCCTTTTCCTGGTGTCGTCCTCTGTCTCACTCCATCATCTGCTCCCTGGTGTCACCCACTGCCTCACTCTATTACCCACTGCTTGTCACCTTCACCCTGGTGTCACCCACTGCCTCACTCCTTCACCCCCTCCCTGGTGTCACCCACTGCCTCACTCCATCACCCACTGCTTGTCACCCTTTCCCTGGTGTCACCTCCTCCCTCACTCCATCACCCACTGCCTGTCACCCTTTTCCTGGTGTCATCCACTGCCTAACTCCATCACCCCCTCCCTGGTGTCACCCACTACTTCAATTCATCACCTGCTTAATGTCACCCTCTCCCTGGTGTCATTCACTGCATCACTCCATCACCCTATCCCTGGTGTCGCCCAATCAGGGACGTGCGGTAAGCTAAATAGCTAAGGAGGCACTGGCTGGCACCAGAGCCAGATTTACATGCAATATATGAGCCAAAGCGTACATCTGGGCATTGTACATAGGTGCAGCAGTATAAACCCCTGGAAATTTGGTGAGTTTTGATCAGAGATGTGCTGAAATGATAGGCAGGGGAGGCACTGCCTCACCTGCCATAGACTTTTTACTCCAGAGTTTTGGCTATAAAAATTCTTAGAATAATGCAAAGAAGATATTTAAAACATATTCTTTGTATTTTTCATATACTATATACAGTCAAAATTCTGGCACAAACGTTAGTATGACAGGAGAAGCTCTGCCTCACCCCACTGCACGTCACTGCACCCATTACCTCACTCCGTCATTCCCTGGTGTCACCTAGAGTCCTTGTGTCACCCACTGCCTCTCTATCATCCTCCTCCTAGTGTACACACTGCCTTTTACCCTCCTCCTGGCATCACCCACTACCTCTCTCTCCCTGCCACCTTCTCCCTGGCCTCACCCAGACCCCTAGCATCACCCACTACCTCTCTTTCACCCTCTACCTATCAGCTACTGCGTGTCACCCCACTCACTTCCTCTCTACGTCACCCACTGCATCTCTCTGTCACAGACTCCCTGTCACCTTCTACCTGGTGTCACCTACTGTCTTTCCCTAGCGTAACCCACTGCTTCTTTTTGTCACTCTCTCCGTCATCTACTGACAGTCACCGTCTCACTGGCGTCACTCATTACCTCTCTCCATCACTTGGTGCCCGTCACCCTTTCCCTGTTGTCCACTGCCTGTCACCCTTTTCCTGGCATCACCCACTGCCTCACCCTAGTGTAACCCACTGCCTCTCTCCATCAACCTCTCCCTGTCACACTACCTCTCTCCATCACCCACTGCCTCTTGAGATCATCCTAAACCTGTCACCCACTGCCTCTCCCTATCACACTCTCCCTGTCACCCACTACCTCCCCCTTCAGCCTCTCTGTCGCTTACTGCCTGGCATTCTCTCCTTTTCACCTGCCTCTCCCTAGTGTCACCCAGTGCTTCTCCCTGTCCTCCTCTCCCTGACACCCGCTGCATCCCCCTGTCACCCTCTGCCTCTCCTTGTCACCCTCCCCCTATAACCTTCTCCCCGTCATTCACTGCCTCTCACTTTAGCCTCTCCCCATCACCCACTGCACCCCCTTGTCACCCTCTCCTCGTCACCCTCCCCCTATTATCACCTTCTCCCTGTCACTCAATGCCTCTCCCTGTCACCCTCTCCTTGTTACCCTCTGCATCTCCCTGTCACCCTCACCCTATCACCTTCTCCCTGTCACTCAATGCCTCTCCCTGTCACCCTCCCCCTATCACCTTCTCCCTGTCACCCTCTCCTCGTCACCCTCTGCCTCTCCGTCACCCTCCCCCTATCACCTTCTCCTTGTCACTTGCTGCCACCCTTTTCCTGTCATCCACTGTCAACCCTGCCATACTCATGTAATGTGGGCGTGCTCACGGAATTCACAGCATACTGTGTAGGATCCAGGGACAGACTGTGGCTGTAATTCACCCCGGCATCCCTATGTGCGTTCCCATTAAAGGTTCATGCACGTACAAAAATTGGGACTGACTTTATTTTTGTTTGTTTTTTTCAGAGAAAAATGGAGAGTCTATTAAATTGAGTTCACTAAGAGCAAAACCAGATATACATGATCAGGTACGGGTAATGAGAGACAATGGGAGCGATAGGTGCAATCTATATGATTATACAGGGGCAAGAAGGCCCTCAGTCCTGGGAGGGCCAAGATGTAACAGACTCCTGGAGGGGCCAGCCGCTTGATGGTGCAGGAGCCAAGTTGTGTCAGCTGGAGTTAGTGCTGAAGATTGGATTAGTAAAGAGACCAATAGGTTAAGAATAATGGTGGCATATTCCCTGTTGCGTTCCTGGGTGTGCTGCTGGCAGATGTCCCGGGGCAGGAGTTTGAAGCACGGAGGGCATATCTGCCAATTGGGGTGCCAGGCCAAAGCCATGTCCAGCTAACTTAAAGCAGGTCAATGTACAGGACCCACAAGAACATAGAATACATTACATGCAGTGCAGAGAAACAGGGGTCAGAGTGGTGGAGGAGAGGCAGGTAGGTGGAGAGGTACAGGGTCCACTCCTAAGGATTTAGGGCTTAAGAACCTGATTCAGGGGTGTATACAATGCCGATATTTATGGATTTGAGTGATTATCGGCTGACTGTGCGCCACAGTACTTAAGCCATGCTGCTCGCGGTGAGGATGTCTTTGCAAAGTGATTGACAATAAGGGACCATTAGAGGGCGGTTACTGGGAAAAAATCAGGCATGTCACAACTAATTTTGGGGCATATGTCAGCCTTCAACTGTGATCCCATACTCGGTAAACATGGCGTTAGCATCTCAGTTCCCGCGGCCAATCTGCAGTACCATAGTTACACAGATTGTCCATTATGGAAGGATCTGTGACCGCCGCTGTGGGTTTGTGCATAGTAGCTTGTATCTGGGAAGCCGCCGGTGTGCATCTGAATACATCTCAAGGTGGTGGCAGTATCAGCATATTTTTCACTTCCACGACGTACCGGATGGCAGCTGCGAATGCATTAGCGTCCAACTCTGGGTCAGGCCCTAAGATAGGAAGGCTGGTCAGTGGTCAGGGCCAAAGCGCTATACTTTGATAGTGGCAGCTGACCAGGCTGACACCCTGTTATTGGAAAGTCCCCTAGCTTGGTGTTACGATGTTCCATACGGCCTGGGGGTAAGTCAGGATTATTCCTTAGTAGAGTGCTGGGTGAATGTGAGGACTGTGTTTCCATACCCTCCAACATTTTATACAGAAAAATCTGTACAAATTAGGAAAGGGGGCGTGTCCACAGGTAAAGGGGGCGTGGTTACACACCTTTTCCTATATTTTCAATGGAAATTTGGAGAGCCAAAAACCGGTACAGACCATAAAAAAAAAGATACTGTACCTGCCAAAAAGGTAGAGTTGGAGGGTATGTGTTTCTAACAGAGCTTTGCTTAAAATGTAAAACCAAATAATTCTGTAAGATTCACTCTGCCGAGCAAGACCTCAAAGGAAGGAGAAAAATTGTGAGGATCATATGCACAAATTCTAGCTCAAACAAAGTCATTGGGGGTCATTCCGAGTTGTTCGCTCGCAAGCTGCTTTTAGCAGCATTGCACACGCTAAGCCGCCGCCTACTGGGAGTGAATCTTAGCTTATCAAAATTGCGAACGAAAGATTAGCAGAATTGCGAATAGACACTTCTTAGCAGTTTCTGAGTAGCTCCAGACTTACTCGGCATCTGCGATCAGTTCAGTTCTTGTCGTTCCTGGTTTGACGTCACAAACACACCCAGCGTTCGCCCAGACACTCCCCCGTTTCTCCAGCCACTCCCGCGTTTTTCCCAGAAACGGTAGCGTTTTTTCACACACACCCATAAAACGGCCAGTTTCCGCCCAGAAACAACCACTCCCTGTCAATCACATTACGATCGCCTGAACGATGAAAAAGCCGTGAGTAAAATTCCTAACTTCATAGCAAATTTACTTGGCGCAGTCGCAGTGCGAACATTGCGCATGCGCACTAAGCGGAAAATCGCTGCGATGCGAAGAAATTTACCGAGCAAACAACTCGGAATGACCCCCATGGCTTTGGCCTGACACCCCAGTTGGTTACCGTGCCCTCCCTGCCTCCTGCCCCTGGACAACTGCCTGCAGCACACCCAGGAACGTAACAGGGAATATGCCACCATTATTCTAAACCTATTGGTCTCTTTACTAATCAAATCCTCTGCACTACCTCCAGGAAACACATCTTGGCCTCTGCACCATCTAGCCCCTCCAGGAGTCTTCTACATCGTGGCCCTCCCAGGACTGAGGTCTTTCTTGCCCCTGTACAATCATACAGATTGCACCTATCGTTCCCATTGTCTCTCATTTCCTTACCATGTATATCTGATTATGATCTTAGGGGGCTATTAATTTTTGTTAGCAAACCATAAAAGTTAGCCATTGGGCAAAACCATGTGCACTGCAGGTGGGGCAGATGTATCATGTGCAGAGAAAGTTAGATTTGGTTGGGTTATATTGTTTCTGTGCAGAGTAAATACTGGCTGCTTAATTTCTACACTGCAATTTAGATTTCAGTTTGAACACACCCCACCCAAATCTAACGCTCTCAGGGCCGTCTTTTCGTATGGGCTCAATGGGCTCTTGCCCAAGGGCCCCAGGAGTATAAGGGCCCCAGGCTGATAGATGAGGGTCCCCTCTTTCCAGGGAGACCAGATTTTTGAAAATCGGCCCTAGGGAACCAGAGATATCCAACTTCAAAGTAGTGGCCCCATCCAAGCCTGTTAATTGCTCTTCCCAGCCAGATATCTCCGGCTCTGTATGACTTAGAGTTTTTATGAGGGTACATTTTAAAAGCTGTGACTCTCCACTTTCGGTGGACACTGGCAGCTTGTCTCTACTATGCCAAGAACCAGAGATATCAGCCTTCAAGCACCTGGTCCCTGCTCCAGCTCCACACACCTAATATGCAGTTTTATATATTTGTTGGTGGATTGCGCTGGCTCCTGAACTCTGTTCCCCAAATCCCAAGTACCTCCTGACAGGTGAGATACTCTAATTTTTTATCCCATTCAAAGCTAAGAAATCTTTTTCCAGGAACTGGAGATATCTGCAGTCAAGCAAGCTGCTGTCTCACCAGAAAATGATGAATATTAAGCCCACTCCACTATCGACCCTCCCTTACGTATTAAACACCCCCTACCACCCTGGAAGTCATGTACCGGGGCCCCTTCATTCAGCTCAAGGCCCCCTTCTACAGTTTAGTGTTCTCCCTCCTACCCCATCTGTGCAGTAAAGGAGTAATTAGCAGAAATTACTGCTCCAGGTCCTACATGCTGAGCGGAAGATCGAACACCCCCTACCGCCAGCGGGACATCAAAACTGCCGCTGATAGCACCCACAACCATGGAGGATGGGTAGAGCATACTTGCCTACCTGACCCTCTCCATGAGGGAGAAAACGCTCTGTTCCTGGACTTTCCTGGTAATGTATGATTGCCATCACCTGTGGTGAGCTAGGTAATTGATAAGAAAGGTGTTTCACCACAGGTGATGGCAATCATACATTACCAGGAAAGTCCAGGAACAGAGCATTTTCTCCCTCATGGAGAGGGTCAGGTAGGCAAGTATGGGGTAGGGGCCCCAGTGCATTCCTGTGCCCAGGGGCCCACACTGCTATTAAGACGGCCCTGAACGCTCTCTGCACATGTTATATCTGCCTCCCCTGCAGTGCAGCATGGTTTTGTCCAATTGCTAATTTATATGTAATATTTTAATATTTATATTTAATAGACTCTCCCTTTTTCTCTGAAAACAAAAAAAAATTGTACGTGCATGCACCTGTGACGGGAACACACATAGGGATGTCGGGGGTGAATCACAGTCACAGTCCGTCCCTGGATCCGACCTACACAGTATGTTGTGAATTCCATGAGCATGCCCCATATTACAGGAGTTTGATGCCAATCCCTCTTGGAAATCTGGATTAGAGATCAAAGGAAGTTACAGTAAAATGATTTATGGCCATTTAAACATTGTCTTTTACTGAGTGAATTATTATACTTCTTAATCATTTCTATGTTCTGTGTTTGGTTTATGTACATAACCCACTTTTTTTGTATAACACAACAGCACTGAGGTGTGTACTGCACATAGGGGGGTCATTCCGAGTTGATCGCACGTAGCAACTTTTTGCTGCTCATGCGATCAACTAGACACCACCTATGGGGGAGTGTATTTTAGCATAGCAGGGCTGCGATCGCTTGTGCAGCCACGCTATGCTTAAAAAGTTTCCTGCAAAACAAGAGCAGGGTCAGACTTACCCTGTGCGACGGATCCAGCGACGAAGGTCCCGGGATTGATGTCAGTCATCCGCCCACCAAACGACTGGACACGCCTGCGTTCGGATCTCCACGCCCGGAAAACGGTGAGTAGACGCTCCGGAACGCCTCCCGGCCGTCAATCTTCTTGCGATTGCCGCTGCGATCTCTTTCAGCGCTGGCGGTGTCGCTGCCCGGCGACAGGCAACGATGCGCGTGTACATTGCGGGCACCCCGCAGCCTCAGTCCTGACCCATTCGCACCACAGTGAAGAACCGCTGTGTGCGAATGGGTCGGAATGACCCCCATATTGTAGTAATTCCAAAGGTTTTATATACTAAAGCTACAGCTCTCCCTTCTTAATTTTATTATAATTATATTATATTATGTTGTACCAACATTCAGCTTAATAAAAGATCTGTAACAAAAACAATGGGCGCGAATTGTCCCAAAGCACAAACTTCGTGTCTGGAACATTATTGTGCTTAAAAATGCTTATATTCAAATGATATATCCTATAGTGGATTTGGGGCCTTAGGGGTAAATTTACTAAAGGTTCTAAAAATGAAAAGAGGTGATGTTGCCCAAAGCAACCAATCGGATTCTGTCTATCATTTCACTATTGCATCCTAGAAAATGACAGACAGAATCTGATTGGTTGCAATGGGCAACATCTCCACTTTTCATTTTTAGAGCCTTTAGTAAATTTACCCCTGAGTCACGCAAATGGGCGAGGTTTATTTGCCTGCGCGTGCATCTGTGTCGCACCATGGGGCTAATTAAGATGTGGTTGGAGTTGGTATTGCTCAGAGATAGCACTAATATGGTCATGCAGCAGGGGGCGTCACATCTCCTGCATTGCTGATCCTAAGACGCAGTATCAGATCTTCCCCCGGCTGCTTGACCTAGAGGTCAGGAAATCTCCATCCACTGACGGAGACGCTGGCTTCTTCCCTTCCCTACCACGGCGACGGAGGCCATCACCACTCACTCCCTGCCTGCAAATGGCATCAGACTGTCAATCACCGACAGTCTGATGCCTTCCTGCGTCTGTCGTCGAAGGGCAGATTTAGTAGCAGATGGTGACCGGGAGGTAACAGGGGCGTGGCTAGAAAGACGCTGGGAGATGTTGCATCCTGTGGGAATGTCGCAGGCCTGTCACTGAAACTACACCTGTCCTATGGTGACCAATGGTGCGTCTATAGACACCGACAATGAGTGTCTTGGTCCTTTCACATTCAGACGTACACCAGGGAAAGGGCTTTTTAGCTGCATCATCATAAAGTCACAGACGCAACTGCGGCAACTGACCCAACAACTGCCGTAGCGCTGTACCCGACTCAGAATCAGCCCTTATTTCCTGATGTATATTGGGGCATATTTATCACACACTTTTTGTGGGAAATACTCTGAAAACAGACTCTTTCAGGGGATGCTCTCAAAAGTAAGTGTCCCCTTGATGTGTTCTGAGGCAGATATCAGAGATTCTGTATCTGCTGCGGTTTCCATGTAGCCGATCGCAATAACAGCCCCCTCAGGTTTCTGTCAGGGTTGCTATAGTGTGAGATTTACCAAGCTCCGGAATAGTGGGCCCCATTAGTTGACACCATTTCAGGATGGCGGTAACCATTGTAGCCTTTGGATTGCATATCACCTAATTTACCGGGAAAGGGCAATGACTGTACAAGTGCGGTAAGCTGTTCGGGGTCACGCGGCACAAAGTAAAGTGATTGCTGATGCGTTTAAGTTACACATCGCATTGCGGCCGTCATTCTTCATACACCCAGGTGGTACAGAATTATTATTGCAGAGATTAAGAAATTCTAATTTATAAGGTCTAATACCTGATAATTAATAAATGTCCCCATTATCCATTAAAGCAGTGTTTCCCTAACTCTTTCATCATCCCCTAACAGTCCAGCTTATTGGAGTATCTATGCTTGAGCACAGGTGAATTAATCAGTGCCTCAGTCATTCTGATGTAACTGTGCTCAACCACTGATATCCTTAAAGCCTGGCCTGTGAGACATCCTTGAGCTCCTAGTCTGGGAACCACTGCATTAAAGTGTAAGTAACGACACACTGGCTGCAGCCTGTATGTGTATAGAACAGCAACACTTTATTATAACGTGTAGAAATACAGTCATGTGACTTTATCATGTTACTCTGTGTTGTATGAAACCACATACTGTTCTGTACAGATTCTTTATCATTGTACAAACTTAATACAATGTATTGAGAAAAAAAACTGATTTCAGAATGTACATTGGAATTACATCATTGTTTTACTTCGTTAGTGTAATGAGAGAAATTACCAGGTCAGGGACCCAGCCCTCGCCCCCACACGTACAGCTCCCGGCAATTTCCTTCTTGTGTTAGGAATCTCTGCGGAAGCTTCTGTATGGTAAATGGGTGACAGGGATTCCCAGGTCCCTACAGTTCTAATTAGTAACTGAACAACTGACTTCATTTTCTAATTATACAGCAGTAATTAATTCACAAAGAGACGTCTGTTCCAGGTAATTTTCTACCATTGCAATAGATCTGTTGTATGTTACTGATCAGCAAGAAATGGTTCTGTGTTTTGTATCATTAAACTTCATAAAAGTGACGCAAAAGTAAATAATAGAACCCAGTTATTTCCCAATTCTTATGAAATATCATCAGTAGCTGTGTAAATACTTATTCATGTATTTTTTTTATATTTTAATTATTTTATTCACTTACATCAAGGTGCAAACACAAATTGCCTGGAATAGCTATGACATGCCTACACTAAATACTGCAACCTCTGGGCCACACGTTCATATTGCATATTGCACATGGCACAGCTTTTATAACCTTTTTGTGCCCAAGTCAAATCAACTTGGTGACAATGCGACTGCAAACTGCTGACCCTTATACCAGGAGCGGCTGGGTGTGTTCGGGCATTCTGTGCTGGCCTAGGCAGGGTACTTAGAGGAAGATGTACTAAGCAGTTTCCCATGGAAAGCAATCAGCTGCTCTGTATACTTTTAAAGTATGCAAATTATAAATGTTACGTTAATGCTGATTGGTTGCAATGGGCAACTTCTCCTTTGGCTCACTTACCCACTTTATCAATGTTTAGTACACCTCCCCCTTAGTCAAGTTCTTTAACTGCATGGATATAGTACTATATATTTCATGTTCAGAGGTGAACTGTGTAGCCATGGCACCTGGTGCCCGTGTGTGCTATGGTGCAACCCTCCCAAGTGTGCCAGGGAAGGGGTGATTCCAAGGTCTGGGGTTAAATGAAAGTGAAATAAAAATAAACAGGGGCAGTTTCGAACTGGGACATGGATGGCTCGGTATATTTCAACCCATTAAAGTTAATACTAATAAAATCCACAGTATTGTTTGTGTGTACTAAATAAAAATACACCTTACAGTATGTATATGGCGGTTATTCTGCAATGGGGAACGTCTGAAGAAACTGATCATCCCTGGGCAGATTGTGTCTTCAGTCAGTATTTACCATTCATCACACGGTCTGGAAGATGCCCGTTTGTGTAGTAATATAACCAATGTCATCATTATACAGGAGGTTCAACCAGACTCATGTCCACTGTGTCACCTCCTGCCCCTTGTCCCCTACACCCTTCTGCCCTCTGACTCCAGCCTTCTGTCTTTCCAGCCACCTGCCCCTTGTCACTCCAGCCCCATAACTCCAGCCTTCAGTGACTTCAGCCCCGTCACTCCAGCCTTCTGCCCCCTGTCTTTCCAGCTTCAAGTCCACTGTCACTCCAGCCTTCAGCCCACTGTCTTTCCAACCTAATGTCCCATCACTCCAGCATCCAGCCCCGTCTCTTCAGCTTACAACCGCCGTCACTTCTGTCTCCCTTCTCTTCAGATTCCATGCAAAGTTCAAGGGTGCTGCAATTGGTCCTTAATAGCGCGTCTTATGATGCAGCAGCACAGCCGGTGTGTGCCTTAATATGTTGGTTCAATATAGTGACTTGCAAAACTATACAACCATATCTCCAGAAGGATATAAATACATTAAAGAGTGTACAAAGAAGGGCAACTAAAATGGTGCATGGCCTACATCACAAAACTTACCCGGAAAGGCTGAAAGATCTTAACATGTATAGTTTGGAGGAGAGAAGGGAAAGGGGAGACATGATAGAAACTTTCAAATATATCAAGGGTCTTAACAAAGTTCAGGAGGGAAACATTCTTCAAAGGAAGAGTAGTATTAGAACTTGAGGACATGCACTGAGACTGGAGGGGGGGTGGTTCAGGGGAAATTTAAGGAAAAATCACTTCACAGAAAGGGTAGTGGATAAGTGGAATAGCGTCTCATCAGAGCTGGTAGAGGCTAAGACTGTAGACCAATTTAAACATGCTTGGGATAGACATATGAATATCCTTACAAAGAATTAAGGTTCAAAAAGGGTTGAGATTACCTAAAGGATAAAAAAATAAAAAGGGGCAGACTAGATGGGCCAAGTGGTTCTTATCTGCCGTCAAATACTATGTTTCAATGTTAAAAAGCCTACAGATTACCATTATACAGAATGTTCTAGACAGTATTTTTATTGTCAAACAACAGACTTTAAAAAAATGTTCACACATGTTAAAGTCAAGCCAATGCTGGCCCACAGCTGAGGCAGATCATTTGTGGCCTGTAAAAACAGACACGAGACTGCAGCCTGTCAATGTACTGGGGACACTCCACACTGGTGAGGTATGAGACAAGCAGCTCCTAGGTGTCGTCACTAAATGGCATTGTGACAACATGGCCGCCACCATTGTACAAAAGCAGCAGCAAATCATTATATGGCGGACTCGGTCAATGCGTTTAAAAATGGGTAAGATAAATTTCTAGCAGAAAAAAATATCCGAAGATATAGACTTTCTCCAGAATAGAATAGAGAGTATAATATATTTCAGGTTGAATTCGATGGACTTCCGGTCTTTTTTCAACCTCACCAACTATGTTACTATGTTATAGGAATTTTCCATTTAAAATGAAATGTAACTAAATTCTCCATAGAAAGTTACTGTATATCCAAAATTGCAGCTGTAAGGTGTTCACTAAGACACAATGGGGGTAATTCAGATCTGTTCGCTCGCTAGCGTTTTTCGCTGCGCAGCGATCAGGTAACTACTGCGAATGCGTATACACCGCAATGTGCAGGCGCGCCGTACGGTTACAAAGTGGATCGTTGTTGTGCACTGGTTCTAGCGAAGAAACCATTCACACAGCCGTTCGCAAGGAGATTGACAGGAAGAGGGCGTTTGTGGGTGACAACTGACCGTTTTCTGGGAGTGGTTGGAAAAACGCAGGCGTGTCAAAGCATTTGCAGGGCGGGTGTCTGATGTCAATTCCAGGCTCAAATAGGCTGAAGTGATCGCAGCGGCTGAGTAAGGTCAGAGCTACTCAGAAACTGCACAAGCTGTTTTTGTACGGGGCGGCTGCACACGCGTTCGCACACTTGCACAGCTAAAATACACTCCCCTATAGGCGGCGTCTATCTGTTCACAGCGCTGCAAAAAATATATAGTGAGCGAACAGATCTGAATTAGGCCCAATATGTATGAGAGAGACAGGCAATGCAGACATCCTGGTTATACACCCTGATTAATACAGCAAATCCTGGAGGTCGCAAGGGAGGGACAACCACCAAAGAATTGTTATGGGGAACATGTGGGTGGCCTAGTGGCAGCCATTTTATGGGACCAACTAAAATAACAATAACCTTTAATGCACAGCCTATCAATTCACCTGGAACAGGTGCCTGACAAATATTAGGCATGGGGTGTACATTGATGTCTACGATTACTAGTCACTAGCTAGGATGTATTTTGATGAATATTATTTCAGCATACTAAATGGCCGCCTCCACTGTACATATTATTATCACTACCCTCCTTGACTGAAATATTGGTGGGGTTTTGCATGCAGGATTCCTGTGAGACTCCAAACTCACAGTGCAGTCAGGCAAGGTCACAGTGCAGTCAGGCCAGGTCACAGTGCAGTCAGACCAGGTCACAGTGCAGTCAGGGTAGGTCACAGTACAGTCAGGCCAGGTCACAGTGCAGTCAGGCAAGGTCACAGTGCAATAGAGATAGGGCACAATGCAATTAGGTCAGGTCTCAGTACAGTCAGGATAAGTCACAGTGTAGTCAGGCCAGGTCTCATTGCAATCAAGTCAGGTTTCACTGCAGTCAGGCCAAGTTACAGTGGAATCAGTCCAGGTCTCAGTGCATACTTGCCGACTTTCTGACTGCTCTCTCCGGGAGAGAGCAGCCAGGTCGGCTCAAGAGGGGGGCGGGCAGTGATGGGGCGTGCAGAGAGGGGCGGACCAGAGGCGTGACGGGGCGTGGCGGAGGCGGGGCGGGGGCATGGTTGTGGGAACGCGGCACGTAAGCCACGCCCCCGCTGTGTAATGCTGCTATTACCGGCATTATACAGCAGGGGCGTGGCTATGTTGACGCGATTCAACAAGAATCGCGTCATCGCCTGCCCGGACCGCCCACTTTACTCGCTAAGTGGGCGGCCGGGCAGTGGGAAACCCCTGGAATCGGGAGACTTGCCTGTTCTTCCGGGGGGCCGGGAGGGTCACCCGATTTTCGGGAGCCTCCCGGCCATTCCGGGAGAGTAGGCAAGTCTGTCTCAGTGTAGTCAGGCCAGGTCTCAGTGCAGTCAGACCAGGTCTCAGTGCAGTCAGACCAGGTCTCAGTGCAGTCAGACCAGGTCTCAGTGCAGACAGACCAGGACACAGTACAATCAGGCCAGGTCCTAGTGCAGTTCGGCTAAGTCTTAGTGCAGTGAGGCCAGGTCACAGTGCAGTAAGGCCAGGTCACAATGCAATCAGGCCAGGTTACAGTGTAGTCAGGTCAGGTCACAGTGCAATTAGGCCAGGTCACAGTGCAGTCAGATAAGTGCACAATGCAGTCAGACCAAATCACAGTGCAGTTAGGCTAAGTCTTAAGGCCCATACACACTTGACGATGCACACATCGTTAACGACCGTTGTTAACGACTTCCCTTGAACAGCTGAGCAAACGACATGAGCATACACACTACCAACGACCAAAGACCAAAGACCAAAGACCATTCATCGTTGAAGCATCCAAGCTGAACAGTTTATTAAAATAATGAGCTGGGAACAGGGCTGGTGAACAGTGGCTTGGTCGTTGGTCTTTCACACCATACACATTCAACGACGTCTCTGGTCGGTAACGACCATAGTGGAAATTGAGCATACATGCTCCACAGATAAGCGAGGGTCGTTAACGTCCCGCGGGGCCGCGCATCGGTGGTCGGCGGATGCATACACACTTGACAATATAATGAGCGACGTCGTTGATGAGGGCTGAAATGAACGACGTCGTTCATTTTATCGTCAAGTGTGTATGGGCCTTTAGTGGAGTCAGGCCAGGTAACAGGGCAATCAAGCCGGGACACAGTACAATCAGGTCAGGTCTCAGTGTAATCAGGCCAAGCCAAAGTGCAGTCAGGCTAGGTCTCAATGCAGTCAGTCCAGGACACAATGCAATCAAGCCAGGACACAATACAATCAAGCCAGGACACAATGCAATCAGGCCTGGTCTCAATGCAGTCAGGTCAGGTCTTAGTGTAATCAGGCCAAGTCAAAGTGCAGTCAACAAAAGAAACTAACAGGAATAAAAATCCCTATATCAAACCAAGAGCGCTGCCACCACCCATCAATACCACAATAAGTAATGATAGAACTTCCTATACTCAGATTCACAATGGATCTTTTTACTATATTTGTTATTCCCAAAAAGAGTTTCAATAAAAATATATAATGCTGCAGCATATATAAAATACAATTTACATATTTTGCAGGTATAGTAAAATTGATGACGCAATATAGTCATTCACAGTGTTCAGGCTCCCTCTGCTGGTAGTGGCCCGTATTGCAAACACACTGTGTGGATGGTTTCTACAGCCCAATGTGTCAATGATGTGGAGGTGATCGCCTCTGGCGCACAGGGCCGGTTCTTGGCCTTGTGGCACGCCGGGCAAAATACAGGGGCGTGGCTTCAAATGGGGGCGTGGTCACGACGCTGAAAGAAAAAATAAAATAAAAGTATACTTACCATACCCGTTCCTGATTCAGACCGCTGCAGACCCCTCCGCCGGTGGCGCCGCTCTTCTCCTCTCCTCTCTTCGATCTATGGGAGAGACGTTATTACGTCTCTCCCATAGAACAGCATAGACACTAGAGGTTAATTATGACCCCTAGTGTCTGTGCCACTATGCTGTGCGTGATGACGTCATCGCGCATCGCACAGCAAAGGTCCTCTACATGAAGGGAAACTAGACGCTACGCGTCTGGTTCCCTTCAAAGCGGGTGGGGTGGGCACAGCAGGGCACTGCAGGGGGCACAGTGGCGGATCTTGCCCTGGTGCGGCGCCCTCCGGACGGCGCCGGCGCCCTCCGGAAGGGAGCGCCCCGGGCAAAAGTACCGCTTGCCCGTGGCAAGATCCGCCACTGCTGGCACAGTCAATCAAAAGGTCTCAGTGCAGCCAGGCCAGGTCTTAGTGCAATCAGGCCAGCTCTAAATGCAATCAGGCCAGGTCACAATGCAATCAGGCCAGGACACAGTGCAAGTAGGCCAGGACACAATACAATAGGCGGCATCTATCTGTTCGCAGCACTGCAAAAAATAACGAGCGAACAGATATGAATTGGGCCCAATATGTATGAGAGAGACGGGCAATGCAGAGATCCTGGTTATCCACCCTGATTAATACAGCAAATCCTGGAGGTCGCAAGGGAGGGACAACCACCAAAGAACTGTTATTGGGAACATGTGGGTGACCTAGTGGCAGCCATTTTGTGGGACCAACTAAAATAACAATAACCTTTAATGCACAGCCTATCAATTCACCTGGAACAGGTGCCTGACAAATATTAGGCATGGAGTGCACATTGATGTCTATGATTACTAGTCCCTAGCTAGGATGTATTTTGATGAATATTAGTTCAGCATACTAAATGGCCGCCTGCACTGTACAGTAGCGGATCTTGCCACGGGCAAGCAGTACTTTTGCCCGGGGCGCCGCCTTCCGGAGGGCGCAGGGCGCCCTCCGGAGGGCGCCGCACCAGGGCAAGATCCGCTGCTGGTGTGTGCCCCCCGCTGCCCGCTGCCCCCGGCCGCTGGGAACGGAAACTAGACGCGTACGCGTCTAGTTTCCCTTCCTGGAGAGGTCCTTTACTGTGCGGTGCGCGATGACGTCATCGCGCACCGCACAGCAAAGGTCCTCTCCACGAAGGGAACTAGACGCTCTAGTTTCCCTTTGTGGAGAGGACCTTTGCTGTGCGGTGCGCGATGACGTCATCGCGCACCCCACATCAATTCAGTCTGTACAGGGGGCGTAAATGACCACGCCCCCTGTACAAAGCCACGCCCCCTAAAGCCGCCCGGGGCGCCAGTAGCCCCGGAGCCGGCCCTGGCACTGTACATATTATTATCACTACCCTCCTTGACTGAAATATTGGTGGGGTTTTGCATGCAGGATTCCTGTGAGACTCCATACTCACAGTGCAGTCAGGCCAGGTCACAGTGCATTCAGGCGAGGTCATAGTGCAGTCAGGGTAGGTCACAGTGCAGTCAAGCCAAGTAACAGTGCAATCAGTCCAGGTCTCAGTGCAGTCAGGCCAGGTCACAGTGCAATCAGGCCAGGTTACAGTGCAGTCAGGCCAGGTCACAGTGCAATCAGGCCAGGTTACAGTGCAGTCAGGCCAGGTCACAGTGCAATTAGTCAAGGACACAGTGCAATCAGGCAAAGTTACTGAGGAGTCAGGCTAGGTCTCAGTGCAGTAAAGCCAAGTCACAGTGCAGTCAGGCTAAGTCTTAGTGCAGTCAGGCCAGGTCACAGGACAATCAGTCCAGATCTCAGTGCAGTCAGGCCAGGTCACAATGCAATCAGGCCAGTTCTCAGTGCAATCAGGCCAGGTCTCACTACAATCAGGCAAGGTCACAATGTAATCAGGCCAGGACACAGTACTATCAGTACTAGAAATACATTGGGGATAAACCCCTGGTGTCCCCCAGCACACCGAGCTGTACCTGTACCAAGACATGAAAGACTATATATATACATATAATAGAAATCCAGAGGTCTTAGTTACATACAGTTTGCAAACGTATGATAAGCCACCAGGCCCCGACAAGGCTCCTCTGATGCTGGTGGTCCCTATCTCTAGGTCTGGGCCTGGGGTGCAGGACCCCACAAACCGGCAAAGGCCAGTTGCCCCAGGGCAGCACAACGCGAGAAGGTAAAGTGTTAGTATGTGTTAATAAAAGGAAAACAAAATCTATACACAAAAATTAATATACTAGTGAGAGTGTAATTAAAAGACCAGAAGGATTAATAAATGTGTAAAGGGGGTGCTAAATAAGATCTCGCAGTGTGCTACTCCAGAGCAGCCCAGCCCCACCAATCCAGGGGGAACCGCACCCCAGACCCACCCCAGGTACTAATAATAATAATAACAACCCTTCCGGGTAATATAACATAATGCCACATGATAATGGCATCTGAGCAAATGTATCCGAATTGAGAGCTAACTTACCTGAAGATACCCCCAGGATCTCCAAATGGCAATACAGAGACCAGCATACCCTCCAAACACTGGTCCCATCCATGCCCCTCATACTGACAGAACAAAATGTAAGTTGCTCAAATCAATTAGGAAGTACAATTCTTCAGGTAAGTTAGCTCTCAATTCGGATACATTTGCTCAGATGCCATTATCATGTGGCATTATGTTATATTACCCGGAAGGGTTGTTATTATTATTATTATTAGTACCTGGGGTGGGTCTGGGGTGTGGTTCCCCCTGGATTGGTGGGGCTGGGCTGCTCTGGAGTAGCACACTGCGAGATCTTATTTAGCACCCCCTTAACACATTTATTAATCCTTCTGGTCTTTTAATTACACTCTCACTAGTATATTAATTTTTGTGTATAGATTTTGTTTTCCTTTTATTAACACATACTAACACTTTACCTTCTCGCGTTGTGCTGCCCTGGGGCAACTGGCCTTTGCCGGTTTGTGGGGTCCTGCACCCCAGGCCCAGACCTAGAGATAGGGACCACCAGCATCAGAGGAGCCTTGTCGGGGCAAACTGTATGTAACTAAGACCTCTGGATTTCTATTATATGTATATATATATATATATATATAGTCTTTCATGTCTTGGTACAGGTACAGCTCGGTGTGCTGGGGGACACCAGGGGTTTATCCCCAATGTATTTCTAGCCAGACTACCCCCTCCCTTTCATGCACCTGAACTGTACTTCCTAATTGATTTGAGCAACTTACATTTTGTTCCGCACAGTACTATCAGGCCAGGTCACAATGCAATCAGGGCAGGACACAGAACAATCAGGTCAGGTGTCAGTGTAATCAGGCCATCAACGTGCAGTCAGGCTAGGTCTCAGTGCACTCAGGACAGCTCTCAATGCAATTAGGTCAGGTCTCACTACAATCAGGCCAGGTCACAATGCAATCAGGCCAGGGCACAGTACAATCAGGTCAGGTCTCAGTGTAATCAGGCCAAGTCAAAATGCAGTCAGGCTAGGTCTCAGTGCACTCAGGCCAGCTCTCAATGCAATCAGACCTGGTCTCAATGCAGTCAGGCCAGGACACAATGCAATCAGGCCAGGACACAATGCAATCAAGCCAGGACACAATGCAATCAGGCCAGGTCTCAGTGCAGTCAGGTCAGATCTCAGTGCAGTCAGGTCTGGTCTCAGTGCAGTCAGGTCAGGTCAAAGTGCAGTCAGGCTAGGTCTCAGTGCAGTCAACAAAAGAAACTAACAGGAATAAAAATCCCTATATCAAACCAAGAGCGCTGCCACCGCCCATCAATACCACAATAAGTAATGATAGAACATCCTATACTCAGATTAACAATGGATCTTTTTACTATATTTTTTATTCCCAAAAAGAGTTTCAATAAAAATATATAATGCTGCAGCATATATAAAATACAATTTACATATTTTGCAGGTATAGTAAAATTGATGACTCAATATAATCATTCACAGTGTTCAGGCTCCCTCTGCTGGTAGTGGCCCGTATTGCAAACACACTGTGTGGATGGTTTCTACAGCCCAATGTGTCAATGATGTGGAGGTGATCGTCTCTGGCACAATCAATCAAAAGGTCTAAGTGCAGTCAGGCCAGGACACAATGCAATCAGGCCAGGAAACAATGCAATCAGGCCAGGACACAGTGCAATCAGGCCAGGACACAGTACAATCAGGCCAGGACACAGTACAATCAGGCCAGGACACAATACAATCAGGCCAGGACACAGTACAATCAGACCTGGACACATTACAATCAGGCCAGGACACAGTACAATCAGGCCAGGACACAATACAATCAGGCCAGGTCACAATGCAATCAGGCCAGGACACAGTGCAATCAGGCCAGGACACAGTGCAATCAGGCCAGGACACAGTGCAATCAGGCCAGGACACAGTACAATCAGGCCAGGACACAGTACAATCAGGCCAGGACACAGTGCAATCAGGCCAGGACACAGTGCAATCAGGCCAGGACACAGTGCAATCAGGCCAGGACACATTACAATCAGGCCAGGACACAGTGCAATCAGGCCAATGCTGGCCCACAGCTGAGGCAGATCATTTGGGTCTGGGACTCACAGTCGACAGCACAAAGGTCGACACACTTTAGGTCGACACCAATTGGTCGACACACATTAGGTCGACAGGGTCAAAAGGTCGACATGGTCAAAAGGTCGACAGGAACAAGGTCGACATGGAAAAAGGTCGACATGAGTTTTTTATGTTTTTTTGGTGTCGTTTTCTTCGTAGAGTGACCGGGAACCCGAATTAGTGCACCGCGTCCCCTCGCATGGCTCGTTTGGCTCGCCATGCTTCGGGCATGGTGCCTTCGCTCCGCTACCGCTTCGCTCGGCACACTTTACCGTTCCAATCGTAGTCCACGTGGATCGTTAAGTAAGAAAAGGTTCAAAAAAAGAAAAAAATCATGAAAAACTAATGTCGACCTTTTTCCATGTCGACCGTGTTCCTGTCGACCTTTTGACCCTGTCGACCTTTTGACCCTGTCGACCTAATGTGTGTCGACTAATTGGTGTCGACCTAAAGTGTGTCGACCTTTGTGCTGTCGACCTGGAGTCCGGATACCGATCATTTGTGGCCTGTAAAAACAGATACAAGACTGCAGCCTGTCAATGTACTGGGGACACTCCACACTGGTGAGGTATGAGACAAGCAGCTCCTAGGTGTCGTCACTAAATGGCATTGTGACAACATGGCCGCCACCATTGTACAAAAGCAGCAGCAAATCATTATATGGCGGACTTGGTCAATGCGTTTAAAAATGGGTAAGATAAATTTCTAGCAGAAAAAAATATCAGAGGATATAACCTTTACTCAGAATAGAATAGAGAGTATAATATATTTCAGGTTGAATTCGATGGACTTCCGGCCTTTTTTCAACCTCACCAACTATGTTACTATGTTATAGGAATTTTCCATTTAAAATGAAATGTAACTAAATTCTCCATAGAAAGTTACTGTCTATCCAAAATTGCAGCTGTAAGGTGTTCACTAAGACACAATGGGGGTAATTCAGATCTGTTCGCTCGCTAGCGTTTTTCGCTGCGCAGCGATCAGGTAACTACTGCGAATGCGTATACACCGCAATGTGCTGGCGCGCCGTGCGGTTACAAAGCAGATCGCTGTTGTGCACTGGTTCTAGCGAAGAAACCATTCGCAAGGAGATTGACAGGAAGAGGGCGTTTGTGGGTCCAACTGACCGTTTTCTGGGAGTGGTTGGAAAAACGCAGGCGTGTCAAAGCATTTGCAGGGCGGGTGTCTGATGTCAATTCCAGGCTCAAATAGGCTGAAGTGGTCGCAGTGGCTGAGTAAGGTCAGAGCTACTCAGAAGCTGCACAAGCTGTTTTTGTACGGGGCGGCTGCACACGCGTTCGCACACTTGCACAGCTAAAATACACTCCCCTATAGGCGGCGTCTATCTGTTCACAGCGCTGCAAAAAATATCTAGCGAGCGAACAGATCTGAATTAGGCCCAATATGTAAGAGAGAGACGGGCAATGCAGACATCCTGGTTATACACCCTGATTAATACAGCAAATCCTGGAGGTCGCAAGGGAGGGACAACCACCAAAGAACTGTTATTGGGAACATGTGGGTGGCCTAGTGGCAGCCATTTTGTGGGACCAACTAAAATAACAATAACCTTTAATGCACAGCCTATCAATTCACCTGGAACAGGTGCCTGACAAATATTAGGCATGGGGTGTACATTGATGTCTACGATTACTAGTCACTAGCTAGGATGTATTTTGATGAATATTATTTCAGCATACTAAATGGCCGCCTACACTGTACATATTATTATCACTACCCTCCTTGACTGAAATATTGGTGGGGTTTTGCATGCAGGATTCCTGTGAGACTCCATACTCACAGTGCAGACAGGCCAGGTCACAGTGCAGTCAGGCCAGGTCATAGTGCAGTCAGGCCAGGTCACAATGCAATCAGGCCAGGTTACAGTGCAGTCAGGCCAGGTCACAATGCAATCAGGCCAGGTTACAGTGCAGTCAGGCCAGGTCACAGTGCAATTAGGCCAGGTCACAGTGCAATTAGGCCAGGTCACAATGCAGTCAGGTCAAGTTACTGAGGAGTCAGTGCATTAAGGACAAGTCACAGTGCAGTCAGGCTAAGTCTTAGTGCAGTCAGACCAGGTCACAATGCAATCAGGCCAGGACACAGTACTATCAGGTCAGGTGTCACTGTAATCAGGCCAATTCAATGTGCAGTCAGGCTAGGTCTCAGTACAATCAGGCAAGGTCATAATGCAATCAGGCCAGGACACAACACAATAAGGCCAGGTCTCAGTGTAATCAGGCCAATTCAATGTGCAGTCAGGCTAGGTCTCAGTACAATCAGGCAAGGTCATAATGCAATCAGGCCAGGACACAACACAATAAGGCCAGGTCTCAGTGTAATCAGGCCAAGTCAAAGTGCAGTCAGGCTAGGTCTAAGTGCACTCAGGGCAGCTCTCAATGCAATCAGGCCTTGTTTCAATGCAGTCAGGCCAGGTCACAATACAATCAGGCCAGGACACAGTGCAATCAGGCCAGGTCTCAGTGCAGTCAGGTCAGGTCTCAGTGCAGTCAGGTCAGGTCAAAGTGCAGTCAGGCTAGGTCAGAGTGCAGTCAACAAAAGAAACGAACAGGGATAAAAATCCCTATATCAATCCAAGAGCGCTGCCACCGCCCATCAATACCACAATAGGTAATGATAGAACTTCCTATACTCAGATTCACAATGGATCTTTTTACTATATATTTGTTATTCCCAAAAAGACTTTCAATAAAAATATATAATGCTGCAGCATATATAAAATATAATTTACATATTTTGCAGGTATAGTAAAATTGATGACTCAATATAGTCATTCACAGTGTTCAGGCTCCCTCTGCTGGTAGTGGCCCGTATTGCAAACACACTGTGTGGATGGTTTCTACAGCCCAATGTGTCAATGATGTGGAGGTGATAGTCTCTGGCACAGTCAATCAAAAGGTCACAGTGCAATCAGACCAGGTCTCAGTGCAATTAGGCCAGGTCATAGTGCAGTCAGGCCAGGTCATAGTGCAATCGAGATAGGACAAATGCAATCAGGCCAGGTCTCAGTAGTCATTGTAGGTCACAGTTCAGTCAGGCCAGGTCTCAGTGCAATCCAATCAGGTCTCAGTGCAATTAGACCAAGTTACAGAGCAGTCAGGCTAGGTCTCAGTGCAGTCAGACCAGGTCTCAGGGGGGTAAGGCCAGGTCATAGTGCAGTCAGGGCAAGTCACAGTGCAGTCAGGCCAGGTCTCTTTGCAATCAAGTCAGGTCTCACTGCAGTCAGGCCAAGTTACAGTGCAGTCAGACCAGGTCTCAGTGCAGTCAGACCAGGTCTCAGTGCAATTAGGCCAAGTTACTGAGCAGTCAGGCTAGGTCTCAGTGCAGTACGGCCAGGTCTCAGTGCATTCAGGCCAGGTCATGGTGCATTCAGGCCAGGTCTTAGTGCAGTCAGACCAGGTCACAGTGCAATCAAGATAGGGCAAATGCAATCAGGCCAGGTCTGAGTAAAGTCAGGGTAGATCACAGTGCAGTCGGGCCAGGTCTCAGTGCTATCAAATCAGGTCTCACTGCAGTCAGGTCAAGATATATTGCAGTCAGGCCAGGTATCAGTGCAGTCAGACCAGGTCTCAGTGCAATTAGGCCAAGTTACTGAGCAGTCAGGCTAGGTCTCAGTGCAGTACGGCCAGGTCTCAGTGCATTCTGGCCAGGTCACAGTGCAGTCAGGCCAGGTCACAGTGCAATTAGGCAAGGTCACAGTGCAATCGAGAAAGGACACAATGCAATCAGGCCAGGTCTCAGTACAGTCAGGGCAAGTCACAGTGCAGTCAGGGTAGGTCTCATTGCAGTCAGGCCAGGTCTCGGTGCAATCAAGTCAGGTCTCACTGCAGTCAGACCAGGTCTCAGTGCAATTAGTCCAAGTTACTGAGCAGTCAGGCTAGGTCTCAGTGCAGTAAGGCCAGGTATCAGTGCATTCAAGCCAGGTCACAGTGCAGTCAGGCCAGGTCACAGTGCAATTAGGCAAGGTCACAGTGCAATTGAGATAGGGCACAATGCAATCAGGCCAGGTCTTAGTACAGTCAGGGAAGGTCACAGTGCAGTCAGACCAGGTCACAGTGCAGTCAGACCAGGTCTCAGTGCAATTAGGCCAAGTTGCAGAGCAGTCAGGCCAGGTCTCAGTGCAGTAAGGCCAGGTCTCAGTGCATTCACGCCAGGTCATGGTGCATTCAGGCCAGGTCTTAGTGCAGTCAGACCAGGTCACAGTGCAATCAAGATAGGACAAATGCAATCAGGCCAGGTCTGAGTAAAGTCAGGGTAGATCACAGTGCAGTCGGGCCAGGTCTCAGTGCTATCAAATCAGGTCTCACTGCAGTCAGGTCAAGATATATTGCAGTCAGGCCAGGTATCAGTGCAATCAGGCCAGGTCTCAGTGCAGTTGGGCCAGGTCTCAGTGCAGTCAAACCAGATTTCAGTGCAGTCAGGCCAGGTCTCAGTGCAGTCAGGCCATGTCACAGTGCAATTAGGCAAGGTCACAGTGCAATTGATATAGGGCACAATGCAATCAGGCCAGGTCTCAGTACAGTTGGGGCAAGTCACAGTGCAGTCAGGCCAGGTCTCAGTGCATTCAGGCCAGGTCTCAGTGCAGTCAGGCCAGGTCACACTGCAGTCAGGCTAAGTCTTAGTGCAGTCAGGCTAAGTCACAGTGCAGTCAGGCTAAGTCTTAGTGAAAGTCAGGCCAGGTCACAGGGCAATCAGTCCAGATCTCAGTGCAGTCAGGCCAGGTCACAATGCAATCAGGCCAGGTTACAGTGTAGCCAGGCCAGGTCACAATGCAATCAGGCCAGGTGTCCATTCAATCAGGCCAGGTCTCACTAAAATCAGGCAAGGTCACAATGCAATCAGGCCAGGACACAGTACTATCAGGCCAGGTCTCAGTGCAGTCAGGCCAGGTCACAATACAATCAGGGCGGGACACAGTACAATCAGGTCATGTGTCAGTGTAATCAGGCAAAGTCAAAG
This sequence comes from Pseudophryne corroboree, assembly GCF_028390025.1. Taxonomy (NCBI): domain Eukaryota; kingdom Metazoa; phylum Chordata; class Amphibia; order Anura; family Myobatrachidae; genus Pseudophryne; species Pseudophryne corroboree. The sequence goes on along the minus strand of NC_086450.1, from coordinate 452,010,752 downwards.
TGCAGTCAGGCTAGGTCTCAGTGCACTCAGGCCAGGTCTCAGAGCAGTCAGGCCAGGTCACAATGAAATCAGGCCAGGACACAATGAAATCAGGCCAGGACACAATGCAATCAGGCCAGGTCGAAATGCAATCAGGGCAGGACACATTACAATCAGGTCTGGTCTCAGTGTAATCAGGCCAAGTCAAAGTGCAATCAGGCCAGGTCTCAGTAGTCATTGTAGGTCACAGTTCAGTCAGGCCAGGTCTCAGTACAATCCAATCAGGTCTCAGTGCAATTAGACCAAGTTACAGAGCAGTCAGGCTAGATCTCAGTGCAGTCAGACCAGGTCTCAGGGGGGTAAGGCCAGGTCATAGTGCAGTCAGGGCAAGTCACAGTGCAGTCAGGCCAGGTCTCTTTGCAATCAAGTCAGGTCTCACTGCAGTCAGGCCAAGTTACAGTGCAGTCAGGCCAGGTCTCAGTGCAGTCAGACCAGGTCTCAGTGCAGTCAGACCAGGTCTCAGTGCAATTAGGCCAAGTTACTGAGCAGTCAGGCTAGGTCTCAGTGCAGTACGGCCAGGTCTCAGTGCATTCAGGCCAGGTCATGGTGCATTCAGGCCAGGTCTTAGTGCAGTCAGACCAGGTCACAGTGCAATCAAGATAGGACAAATGCAATCAGGCCAGGTCTGAGTAAAGTCAGGGTAGATCACAGTGCAGTCGGGCCAGGTCTCAGTGCTATCAAATCAGGTCTCACTGCAGTCAGGTCAAGATATATTGCAGTCAGGCAAGGTATCAGTGCAGTCAGACCAGGTCTCAGTGCAATTAGGCCAAGTTACTGAGCAGTCAGGCTAGGTCTCAGTGCATTCTGGCCAGGTCTCAGTGCATTCTGGCCAGGTCACAGTGCAGTCAGGCCAGGTCACAGTGCAATTAGGCAAGGTCACAGTGCAATCGAGAAAGGACACAATGCAATCAGGCCAGGTCTCAGTACAGTCAGGGCAAGTCACAGTGCAGTCAGGGTAGGTCTCATTGCAGTCAGGCCAGGTCTCGGTGCAATCAAGTCAGGTCTCACTGCAGTCAGACCAGGTCTCAGTGCAATTAGTCCAAGTTACTGAGCAGTCAGGCTAGGTCTCAGTGCAGTAAGGCCAGGTATCAGTGCATTCAAGCCAGGTCACAGTGCAGTCAGGCTGTTAGGCGCCGAGGGTCCGCTCGTCAGTGCGGCCCGGCGCCTAGCAACTAGGGACGCCGCATGCGGACAGCCGCCGGCTCCCTAGCAACGCTAGACGCCGGGCGCACGGAGCCGAACAGACCCTAGCAACGGGGACGCCACTGTCGGACCGCGTTCCCCGTTGCTGGGTCTAAGTTAATCACCTCACTGGTTCCTGGCCGTGCAGCATGCAGCTGCACGGCTGTTAGGGTCTCCTGCACTGTGCTGCCACGTCGTCATGGCAACCGGGAGACAAGTGCTAGTGGAGTAACCTGAGCGCAGCTGATACTCCGGTTCGGGTCTTTTGCTGTGCAGTGGTTATAGGCTCTGTGCACGGCAGGGGATCCGGTGCTGGTTTTTGTGCTCACAGTCTGTGAGGTCTGAGTGGGGCGTGGACAGCACCTGCTTTATAAGGCCTCTTTTCAGGGTAAGCAGATGCTGCTGAATCTTTGTTGGTTAGTCAGTTCATGAAAGTTAGCCAGTACTGTGTAGCTTTGTATTTGTTTGTTGCTTACTGCAAATAGGCCTGGGGATTTGGTATTACACTCTGCCAATCCAGACCTAGCAGTAAGACTGGAGTCAGTCGTTTAGCTTGCTGGGGTTCTGTTACTACTCTGTGAACTTAGCAAGTTTGCGGCTGTATTCTAAGACTTGCCTGTCTAATCCTGTCTCACTGTGCTAGATGTCAGGGGTCAGTTTAGTGGCAGTAAGCTAAAACCTGTGCACTGCAAGTGAGAATTAGGATTGTGGAGAATCTCCTTGTGTCTATCATTCCATCTCTGACCAAGGAGTTTACTGCCACACCCGTTGGTAACCCTTTAGGGTTTTTGCTGTTGCCCTTAGCAACAGCATTTCGGGTTCTCTACGTATTAAAACACAACATGTTGCTTTTTTCCATCTGAGCAGTTCTAATACAAGGGAGATACCCAGTTCCTTAGCCTCTGGGCTTCTCTGTTCACTTTGTGTGTATTTTGTTACCCTATCACCTTCTGTGTACGTTATGTCATATTCCCCAGTTTGTCTGTGAGTCCATTTGTTTTGCATAACAGTTCAAACACCAGTACATTCCTGCAGACACTGGAGTGCATAACAGTTCTGACACCAGTACTTTCCTGCAGGCACTGGTGTGCATAACATATTCAGCAGCCAAATACTCCTGTTGAAATTTTGTGGGAATATGGAGCATACCCCTCAAAATACGTTGCAACAGGTGGTCGATCAGATGCAGGTCCTGACTCGACAATTTAATGATTTGTCCATTAAAATGCACACCTCCCAGGCTGCTGGCGGAGCTCCCGCAGCAGCAGCACCTGCAGGGGTTAAGGAGCCGAAAGTAAATCTCCCGGATCGTTTTTCTGGAGATCGCTCGCAGTTCTTTTGTTTCAAGGAGAGCTGCAAGCTATACTTCCGGCTTAGGCCTCAGTCTTCTGGGTCGGAGATTCAGCGGGTGGGCATAGTGATTTCCTTGCTACAAGGAGACCCACAGGTCTGGGCATATGGGTTGCAGCCTGACTGTCCGTCGCTTAAAAGTGTTGATGCTTTTTTTACGGCACTGGGCATGTTGTATGATGACCCTGACAAGACGGCCTCAGCCGAGGCTCAGATTTCGATCCTTAAGCAAGGGCGAAGGCCAGTTGAGGTTTACTGTACGGAGTTTCGGAGGTTGGCCCATGATACCCAGTGGAATGACCCAGCCCTGAGACACCAGTACCGAAGAGGTCTTTCTAACCAGATAAAGGACCAACTGGTACAATATCCCTTGCCTGATAGCTTGGATCAGCTCATGCAGTTATCCATCCGGGTGGATAGACGGCTGAGAGAGCATAGGCTTGAAAGGGAGACTGAGATTTCCTTCCTTCCCAAGGGAACCTCAGACTCTGAGGAATTTTCTGAGGAGCCTATGCAGATTGGGGCTACCCGCCTCTCCTCGCGTGAGAAGACGCGGAGGAGACAGCAGGGGTTGTGTTTGTACTGTGGGAATAAAGGTCATGTGGTAGTATCATGCCCAGAAAAGCCGGAAAACTTCAGGGCCTGAGGGTGATGGGAAATATCCTGTCAGGCCAGAAGTCAGAATTTCCCAAGAAGACTTTTATCATTCCGGTGACCTTGAAGATCCTCGGTCAAACTGTCAAGACTGAGGCCTTTGTGGACAGTGGGGCCGACGGGGTTTTTATGGACCGCCAATTCGCCCTGAAACACTCTGTTCCCTTAGTACCCTTGGCATCGGAAATTGAGATTTGTGGGTTAAACGGGGAACCATTATCCCAAGGTAAAATTACCTCTTGCACTAGCCAGATTTCTTTGTTTATTGGAGCCACACACTCTGAAAAATTGTCCTTTTATGTGACTGTCTGTACTTTTGCCCCATTGGTGTTGGGGTTACCCTGGTTAAGGGCCCACAATCCTCAATTTGACTGGGTCTCTGGGGAGATTCTTAGTTGGGGTACTGATTGTTTCAGGAGTTGCTTGAGCCTTCCAGTCAGGCTCTCGCAGCTAAGTTTGCCAGGATTGCCAGGGTGTTATGCAGATTTTGCAGACGTGTTCTCCAAAAAAGTTGCAGAGGTACTACCTCCCCATCGCCCCTATGACTGTGCCATTGATTTGTTGCCAAATGCTAAGCTTCCCAAGAGCAGGTTGTACTCCCTGTCACGTCCTGAGACTCAGGCTATGGCAGAGTACATTCAGGAGAACTTGGCTAAGGGATTTATCAGACCTTCACAGTCTCCAGTTGGGTCGGGGTTCTTCTTCGTGGGTAAAAAGGACGGTTCGTTGCGACCCTGCATCGACTTCAGGGAATTGAACCGTATCACGATTAAAAACTCATACCCACTGCCTCTCATTTCGGTCTTGTTTGACCCGCTTCGTACTGCCACCATTTTTTCTAAGATTGACCTACGCGGTGCGTACAATCTAATTCGAATAAGAGAGGGGGATGAATGGAAGACTGCCTTTAATACCCACTCAGGGCATTATGAATATTTGATGATGCCTTTTGGGCTCTGTAATGCCCCAGCAGTCTTCCAGGATTTCATGAATGATGTGCTCAGGGAATATTTGGATAGATTCTTAGTTGTATACTTAGATGACATCCTAATCTTCTCCCATTCCCTGGAGGAACATCGGAAGCATGTACGCTTAGTCCTCCAGAAACTCAGAGACCACCGGCTTGGGGCGAAGCTGGAGAAGTGCGAATTTGAAGTTCAGCAAATCGCATTTCTAGGATATATTATCTCCCCAGAAGGTTTCCAAATGGAGGGTTCCAAGGTACAGGCAGTCCTGGATTGGGTGCAGCCCACTAGTTTAAAGGCGCTTCAGCGTTTCCTGGGCTTTGCGAATTTTTATAGACGATTTATCGCTGGATTTTCGTCTATAGTGGCGCCCTTGGTGGCACTCACTAAGAAAGGGGCGGATGTTGCTCACTGGTCTTGTGAGGCTAAAGCGGCTTTTGCCCGTCTCAAAAGGGCATTTGTTTCGGCCAAGGTGCTGCGACACCCAGATCCAGAGCGTCCTTTTGTGGTGGAGGTGGATGCCTCTGAGATGGGTATTGGGGCAGTGCTTTCTCAGATGGGAGTGTCTGATAATCGCCTTCATCCCTGTGCTTACTTTTCCCGTAAATTTTCGCCTGCCGAGATGAATTATGACGTGGGTAACCGGGAATTGTTGGCTATTAAGGATGCACTCGAGGAGTGGAGACACTGGCTTGAGGGGGCTAAGTTTGTGGTCTCAATTCTCACTGACCATAAGAATCTGGCATATTTAGAGTCAGCGAAGCGTCTCAATGCCAGGCAGGCACGATGGGCTTTGTTTTTTGCTCGCTTTAATTTTTTGATAACATATCGCCCTGGGTCAAAAAACATCAAGGCTGATGCGCTCTCGCGGAGTTTTGCTCCAATCCAGGAGACCACCGAGGAGCCGTTGCCCATTGTTTCCCCATCATGTATTAAAGTGGGCATTACCCAGGACCTCTTATCATTAGTCCTTAGAGCACAGGAGCAGGCTCCTCCAGACCTTCCGGTAGGTCTTTTGTTTGTGCCTCCTAGGTTAAGACAGCGAGTGTTCCTGGAATTCCATGCCAAGAAGTCGGCAGGTCACCCGGGTATTGCCAGAACTCGGGAGTTGCTATCTAGGGCGGTGTGGTGGCCCTCGGTGGCTAAGGATGTGGATCAGTGGGTTCGGGCATGTGACATCTGTGCCCGAAATAAGACTCCTAGAGGGGTTCCTGTTGGCCCATTACATCCACTCTCTATCCCATCTAAGCCATGGACCCACATTTCAATGGATTTTGTGGTGGACTTGCCCAAATCCTCGGGGATGACAGCCATCTGGGTTGTCGTTGACAGGTTTTCGAAGATGGCACACTTCGTTCCACTGGTTGGGCTGCCATCAGCCAGACGCCTGTCTGAATTATTTATGCTGCATGTTGTGCGTCTCCGCGGGTTGCCACTTGATGTGGTCTCTGACCGCGGATCCCAGTTTGTGGCCAAATTCTGGAGGGCATTTTGTTCCGATCTCCAGATTTCTGTCAGCTTGTCGTCAGGCTACCATCCGCAGTCTAATGGGCAGACTGAAAGGGTGAACCAGTCCTTGGAGCAGTTCCTCAGGTGTTATGTCTCCAAGTGTCAGACTGACTGGGTTGCTCATCTGTCCATGGCGGAGTTTGCCTATAACAACGCGGCTCACTCTGCTACAGGGATCTCTCCCTTCCTTTGTGTGTATGGGCATCATCCTAAGGCCAATTCTTTTGACCCCCTGGACTCCACGCCTGGTGGTTCCTCTGTGTTTTCGGTCCTTAGAGGTATTTGGCGGAAAGTGAAGAAAGCCCTTGTGTCTGTGTCATTAGTGACCAAAAGGGTTTTTGATAAGCGGAAAAGACCCTGCAGCTTCAAATTAGGAGACTTCGTCTGGTTGTCTACCAAGAATTTGAAGTTGAGACAGCCATCTCATAAGTTAGGGCCCCGGTTCATCGGCCCTTATAAGATCACCAGGGTTATCAATCCGGTGGCATTTCAGTTAGATCTGCCCCGTTCTTTGGGTATCAATAAAACATTTCATTGTTCCCTTTTAAAACGGGCGATTAGTAATCCTTCTTCCAGTGGAAGACCTTCCCCTCTTCTGATACGTGGCCAGAGGGAGTTTGTTGTTGAAAGGATTCTTGACTCCAAGGTGGTTCGGGGTCGGCTGTCATTTTTGGTGCACTGGAAGGGGTATGGCCCGGAGGAGCGGTCGTGGGTGCGCAGTTGTGATCTTCATGCCCCCAGACTGATACGCTCTTTCTTCTCGCAGTTCGCCGATAAACCCGGTGGTAGGGGTTCTTTGACCCCCTCGTCAGAGGGGGGGTACTGTTAGGGTCTCCTGCACTGTGCTGCCACGTCGTCATGGCAACCGGGAGACAAGTGCTAGTGGAGTAACCTGAGCGCAGCTGATACTCCGGTTCGGGTCTTTTGCTGTGCAGTGGTTATAGGCTCTGTGCACGGCAGGGGATCCGGTGCTGGTTTTTGTGCTCACAGTCTGTGAGGTCTGAGTGGGGCGTGGACAGCACCTGCTTTATAAGGCCTCTTTTCAGGGTAAGCAGATGCTGCTGAATCTTTGTTGGTTAGTCAGTTCATGAAAGTTAGCCAGTACTGTGTAGCTTTGTATTTGTTTGTTGCTTACTGCAAATAGGCCTGGGGATTTGGTATTACACTCTGCCAATCCAGACCTAGCAGTAAGACTGGAGTCAGTCGTTTAGCTTGCTGGGGTTCTGTTACTACTCTGTGAACTTAGCAAGTTTGCGGCTGTATTCTAAGACTTGCCTGTCTAATCCTGTCTCACTGTGCTAGGTGTCAGGGGTCAGTTTAGTGGCAGTAAGCTAAAACCTGTGCACTGCAAGTGAGAATTAGGATTGTGGAGAATCTCCTTGTGTCTATCATTCCATCTCTGACCAAGGAGTTTACTGCCACACCCGTTGGTAACCCTTTAGGGTTTTGCTGTTGCCCTTAGCAACAGCATTTCGGGTTCTCTACGTATTAAAACACAACATCTTGCTTTTTTCCATCTGAGCAGTTCTAATACAAGGGAGATACCCAGTTCCTTAGCCTCTGGGCTTCTCTGTTCACTTTGTGTGTATTTTGTTACCCTATCACCTTCTGTGTACGTTATGTCATATTCCCCAGTTTGTCTGTGAGTCCATTTGTTTTGCATAACAGTTCAAACACCAGTACATTCCTGCAGACACTGGAGTGCATAACAGTTCTGACACCAGTACTTTCCTGCAGGCACTGGTGTGCATAACAACGGCATGTTCTAATTAGCCCTGTCTGGTTCCTGATTGGAGGGCTCCCATTTAAAGGCACTCTCAGGACTTCTCACAGATGCCGGTAATAGCTTCCTGTTTGCTGTGTCAGTTGCAGAGAGTTTTCCAGTCCTGTTCTATCCGGTCGTTCCTGTCCTCAGTGGTCCAGTACTCGGTAGTTGTCATCTTTTCCTGGAGTCCAGACCGAGCACCTTTAACATCCTGTGGTGTTCGTGAGTCGCGGCGTAGCCGTGTGTTGCGGCTTGACCGCTTACTATTTATTATTTGGTTATATTGTGTTTCGGAGCTTTTGCGGAGGATTCCGCTCCCACAAATCCACTCTGGTATCCAGCGGTGCTGGATAGGAGTAACGGATTAGTGGATTTTTGGTTGTCCTTTTCCCTGGCGGTTTGTCCGCACATACTTCTGGTTTAAGTTAGTTAGCTTGTAGCCCCTGGCCTGGTTGCTTAGTCAGAGGGCCCCTTGTTATCACCCTGTCTCGGATTTCCCTTTGTCTCCCATTAAGACCTGAGGGGGCATCGGAGTTGGGCAGACATAATCCGCCCTTCAAACGCGGCTGCCATGGGCTCAAGCAACCATAGTCTCGCAGGAGATTTCTGATAACACGGGCGAGACAACGGAGTTAGGGCGCCAGGGGTTACTAGGCTTTCCTGCTCCCGTAACCAGCATTTCCTTCCAGTACTCAGGCCTCTGTCATAAGATCTCCTTTGGTCAGAAGTACTGGAATCATAACATTATTACCGGCCAGACCAAAACTTAAAATTAAACAGGGTTTGATTTTTTCCCTTATTCAGTTTGGAAGATTTTTCGGCCTCATGAATCCCACTGGTTTAGGGCCAAATCCTGGCCAGCTTCTAGTTAGCCAGATTCAAGAACTTACTCAGATGGTTCAGGATCTTTCCCTTCGGGTGAGGTCACAGGAAGATCTTTTACGGACTTCCCCGAGGGTCGTTCCTGAACCGAAAATGCATTTGCCTGACCGTTTTTCTGGTGATAGGAAGCAGTTTTTTAATTTTAAAGAGTCTTGTAAACTTTATTTTCGTTTAAGACCAGTTTCCTCAGGTACGGAATCCCAGCGAGTCGGAATTATTATTTCTTTACTTCAGGGGGATCCCCAGACCTGGGCTTTTGGTTTAAGAACAGAGGATCCGGCATTGTTGTCTGTAGACGCCTTTCTGGGGTCTTTAGGGCTATTGTATGATGACCCTGATAGAGAGGCATCCGCCGAGAGTCAGTTACGTGCTCTCAGACAGGGTAGGAATCCCGCAGAGATGTATTGTACGGAGTTTCGCCGTTGGTCGAACGACTGTGGATGGAATGACCCAGCCCTGCGCAGTCAGTTTCGCCTCGGCTTATCTGAGTCTATAAAAGACAGTCTCCTTCAGTATCCCGCTCCTGAGACTCTCGATAAACTCATGGAGCTTTCTATTAAGATTGATCGTCGTCTCAGAGAGCGGAGGGCTGAAAAAGGAGCACCTGTCGGGTCTACTCCTTGTGTTTTTTCCATTCCTGTGGACATAGAGGAGCCCATGCAGATGGGTCTCTCCAAGCTGTCTCCTGAAGAAAGAACCAGAAGGCAAAATTCTGGTCTTTGTTTGTACTGTGGGGGTAAGGGACATTTTGCCCGTAATTGTCCGAACAAGTCGGGAAACGCCTCGACCAAGTGAATTGTGAGGGGGTTCACTTTGGTCTGCAGCTTATCTCCTCGAATAATTCCCTGTTAGTCCCAGCTAAAGTTTCCTTTGGCAGCCTCTGTTCTTCGGTGTCGGCTTTCGTTGACAGTGGAGCTGCAGGGAACTTTATGGACTTAACGTGGGCCAAGGCCTTAGGTATTCCTCAGTTAACCTTGGGTAGGCGTATCACCATGCATGGTTTAGATGGGAGTCCCTTGTCCAATGGGGTTATTTCTCTCTGTACACCCCCTGTTCTACTTTCGGTAGGAGCTCTTCATTCCGAAAAAATTGAATTTTTCCTTACCCATTGCCCAGCAGTTCCAGTGGTTCTGGGTCACCCTTGGCTGGCCTTTCATAATCCCATCATTGATTGGCAGTCGGGGGAGATCTCACAATGGGGTACCATCTGTAATAAGGAATGTATTACGCTTCCCATCAGAATAGCTGCTGTCATTCCCGCACCCATTCCTGTGGAATACCAGGATTTTGTTGATGTATTTTCCAAGGGCAATGCGGACATTCTGCCTCCCCATCGGCCTTATGATTGTGCTATTGAGCTAATTCCTGGTGCCACATTGCCAAAGGGAAGGTTATATGCATTGTCCGGACCAGAAACTGTGGCCATGAATGAGTATGTTAAAGAGAGTCTAGGGAAAGGATTTATCAGGCCATCTAAATCCCCTTTAAGTGCAGGCTTCTTCTTTGTGGAGAAGAAAGATGGATCACTCAGACCCTGCATTGACTTTAGAGCCTTGAATAAGATCTCAGTAAAAAATACTTACCCTTTGCCGCTGATTTCTGTCCTCTTTGATCAGCTACGTTCGGCTGTGATTTTTTCTAAGATTGACCTGAGAGGAGCGTATAACCTCATCCGAATCAAGTCAGGAGATGAGTGGAAAACGGCATTCAGTACTCAGTCGGGTCACTACGAGTATCTGGTTATGCCATTCGGCCTGTCTAACGCTCCGGCAGTTTTCCAGGATCTCATTAACGATGTGCTTCGTGATTTTCTTGGAAGATTCGTAGTCGTCTACTTAGACGATATCTTGATCTATTCTGACTCTATTGAACAACATGTTACCCAGGTGTGTCAGGTTCTTCAAAAATTACGTGAAAATCACCTATATGCCAAGCTGGAGAAGTGTGAATTTCATGTCACGGAGGTATCCTTTTTAGGGTACATTATTTCCCCTCGGGGATTCTGTATGGAACCAAAGAAGCTCCAAGCCATCCTTAGTTGGGCGCAACCCACCAACTTAAAAGCAATTCAGCGCTTTTTAGGGTTTGCGAATTATTATAGAAGATTTATTCATTCTTTTTCCGACCTGGTTGCTCCCATTGTGGCACTGACTAAGAAGGGAGCGGATCCAACCAACTGGTCACGTGAAGCTGAAGTATCTTTTCAGGCCTTGAAACAAGCCTTCATCTCAGCCCCAGTCCTCAGACATCCCAACCCAGAATTGCCTTTCATTGTTGAGGTTGATGCCTCGGAGGTTGGAGTAGGGGCTATCCTGTCTCAGAAGGATTCGGACTCTCTAGAATTACATCCTTGTGCCTTTATGTCCAGGAATTCTCATCTGCTGAATCCAACTACGATGTTGGTAATCGGGAATTACTGGCTATTAAATGGGCTTTCGAGGAGTGGAGGCATTGGCTTGAGGGAGCAACACATACCATTTCAGTTTTGACTGATCACAAAAATCTTCAGTACATCGAATCAGCTAAACGGCTGAATGCCCGGCAGGCTCGTTGGGCTTTATTTTTTACTCGTTTCAAGTTTATTATCACCTTCAGGCCAGGTTCCAAGAATACCAAGGCGGATGCCCTGTCACGCAGTTTTCTTCCAGTTCATGATAACAGTCCTGTTACTCCCATACTTCCGTCTTCAGTCATTCGGGCAGGCCTCACACAAGATTTATTCACCCAGTTAAAGCAGTTTCAACATCAAGCTCCTGGAAATACGCCTGCTGGTCGTCTTTATGTCCCTGAGTTTTTGAGAGCAACTGTTTTGACTGAGTTTCATGATAGCAAAGTTGCCGGGCATCCGGGGATCTCTAAGACTTTGGAATTAGTCTCCCGCTCAGTATGGTGGCCTGGTCTTTCCAAAGACATTAAGGAGTTTGTTTTTTCTTGTCAAGTCTGTGCACAGCATAAAGTTCCCCGTTCCTTGCCTATCGGTCAACTTATGCCCTTAAATGTTCCTCTCAGGCCATGGTCTCATATTTCCATGGATTTTGTGGTAGACCTCCCGCTGTCAGCCGGATGCCGAGTCATATGGGTAGTAGTGGACCGTTTTAGCAAGATGGCCCATTTCATTGCTCTTCCCCGACTGCCATCTGCCCAGGGATTGGCAGTTTTGTTCCTCCGCCATGTTTTCAGACTCCATGGGTTACCCACTGATATTGTTTCTGATCGGGGTCCACAATTCATTGCACAATTTTGGAAATCTTTTTGTGCCTCATTAAAGATGAAATTGTCTTTAACGTCCGGCTACCATCCCCAATCCAACGGGCAGACTGAGCGAGTTAATCAATCTTTAAAACAGTATTTGCGTTTGTACTCGGCCAAACTCCAAAATGATTGGTCCGAGTTTCTTCCTTTGGCGGAGTTTGCTTACAACAATGCCTGTCATTCCTCCACCAATGTGTCTCCATTTTTTACAGTTTTCGGTTTTCACCCCAGGGCTAATTCCTTTTTTCAACATTCCTCTGTCTCCTCCCTGACCTTGACCTCTCATCTCAGACTCATTTGGAGAAAAGTGCACCTTGCTCTCAGAAAAGCGGCATTTCGGGAGAAAAAATTTTCTGACAGGCTCCGGAGGCCTTGCACTTTTAAAGTAGGAGATAGGGTATGGTTGTCGACTCGCAACATTAAACTTCGACAAACCTCAGCCAGATTGGGCCCCAAATTTATTGGACCATTTCATATTATAAAAAAAATCAATCCAGTTGCTTTCCGGTTACGTTTACCAAGAACTCTCCGGATCGGGAATACGTTCCATTGCTCCTTGTTGAAACCATACGTTTCTTCCAGTAGATTTCCTCGGAAGATCTCTCAGGGGAAATCACCAGTAGATGTACAGGGTCAGCAGGAGTTCTTGGTGGAGAAGGTTCTCGATTCCAAGTTGTCCCGGGGTCGGCTTTATTTTCTGGTACATTGGAGAGGTTATGGTCCAGAAGAAAGGTCTTGGGTCCTGGATAAGGATCTTCATGCCCCGAGGCTCAAGAGGGCATTTTTTCGAGAATTTCCTCAGAAACCTGGCCTTAGGGGTTCCTTGACCCCTCCTCAAGGGGGGGGTACTGTTAGGCGCCGAGGGTCCGCTCGTCAGTGCGGCCCGGCGCCTAGCAACTAGGGACGCCGCATGCGGACAGCCGCCGGCTCCCTAGCAACGCTAGACGCCGGGCGCACGGAGCCGAACAGACCCTAGCAACGGGGACGCCACTGTCGGACCGCGTTCCCCGTTGCTGGGTCTAAGTTAATCACCTCACTGGTTCCTGGCCGTGCAGAATGCAGCTGCACGGCATGTTCTAATTAGCCCTGTCTGGTTCCTGATTGGAGGGCTCCCATTTAAAGGCACTCTCAGGACTTCTCACAGACGCCGGTAATAGCTTCCTGTTTGCTGTGTCAGTTGCAGAGAGTTTTCCAGTCCTGTTCTATCCGGTCGTTCCTGTCCTCAGTGGTCCAGTACTCGGTAGTTGTCATCTTTTCCTGGAGTCCAGACCGAGCACCTTTAACATCCTGTGGTGTTCGTGAGTCGCGGCGTAGCCGTGTGTTGCGGCTTGACCGCTTACTATTTATTATTTGGTTATATTGTGTTTCGGAGCTTTTGCGGAGGATTCCGCTCCCACAAATCCACTCTGGTATCCAGCGGTGCTGGATAGGAGTAACGGATTAGTGGATTTTTGGTTGTCCTTTTCCCTGGCGGTTTGTCCGCACATACTTCTGGTTTAAGTTAGTTAGCTTGTAGCCCCTGGCCTGGTTGCTTAGTCAGAGGGCCCCTTGTTATCACCCTGTCTCGGATTTCCCTTTGTCTCCCATTAAGACCTGAGGGGGCATCGGAGTTGGGCAGACATAATCCGCCCTTCAAACGCGGCTGCCATGGGCTCAAGCAACCATAGTCTCGCAGGGGATTTCTGATAACACAGGCGAGACAACGGAGTTAGGGCGCCAGGGGTTACTAGGCTTTCCTGCTCCCGTAACCAGCATTTCCTTCCAGTACTCAGGCCTCTGTCATAAGATCTCCTTTGGTCAGAAGTACTGGAATCATAACACAGGCCAGGTCACAGTGCAATTAGGCAAGGTCACAGTGCAATTGAGATAGGGCACAATGCAATCAGGCCAGGTCTTAGTACAGTCAGGGAAGGTCACAGTGCAGTCAGACCAGGTCTCAGTGCAGTCAGACCAGGTCTCAGTGCAATTAGGCCAAGTTGCAGAGCAGTCAGGCCAGGTCTCAGTGCAGTAAGGCCAGGTCTCAGTGCATTCACGCCAGGTCATGGTGCATTCAGGCCAGGTCTTAGTGCAGTCAGACCAGGTCACAGTGCAATCAAGATAGGACAAATGCAATCAGGCCAGGTCTGAGTAAAGTCAGGGTAGATCACAGTGCAGTCGGGCCAGGTCTCAGTGCTATCAAATCAGGTCTCACTGCAGTCAGGTCAAGATATATTGCAGTCAGGCCAGGTATCAGTGCAATCAGGCCAGGTCTTAGTGCAGTTGGGCCAGGTCTCAGTGCAGTCAAACCAGATTTCAGTGCAATCAGGCCAGGTCTCAGTGCAGTCAGGCCATGTCACAGTGCAATTAGGCAAGGTCACAGTGCAATTGATATAGGGCACAATGCAATCAGGCCAGGTCTCAGTACAGTTGGGGCAAGTCACAGTGCAGTCAGGCCAGGTCTCAGTGCATTCAGGCCAGGTCTCAGTGCAGTCAGGCCAGGTCACACTGCAGTCAGGCTGAGTCTTAGTGCAGTCAGGCTAAGTCACAGTGCAGTCAGGCTAAGTCTTAGTGAAAGTCAGGCCAGGTCACAGGGCAATCAGTCCAGATCTCAGTGCAGTCAGGCCAGGTCACAATGCAATCAGGCCAGGTTACAGTGTAGCCAGGCCAGGTCACAATGCAATCAGGCCAGGTGTCCATTCAATCAGGCCAGGTCTCACTAAAATCAGGCAAGGTCACAATGCAATCAGGCCAGGACACAGTACTATCAGGCCAGGTCTCAGTGCAGTCAGGCCAGGTCACAATACAATCAGGGCGGGACACAGTACAATCAGGTCAGGTGTCAGTGTAATCAGGCAAAGTCAAAGTGCAGTCAGTCTAGGTCTCAGTGCACTCAGGTCAGGTCTCAGAGCAGTCAGGACAGGTCACAATGAAATCAGGCCAGGACACAATGAAATCAGGCCAGGACACAATGCAATCAGGCCAGGTCGAAATGCAATCAGGGCAGGACACATTACAATCAGGTCTGGTCTCAGTGTAATCAGGCCAAGTCAAAGTGCAGTCAGGTCAGGTCACAGTGCAGTCAACAAAAGAAACTAACAGGAATAAAAATCCCTATATCAAACCAAGAGCGCTGCCACCGCCCATCAATACCACAATAAGTAATGATAGAACTTCCTATACTCAGATTCACAATGGATCTTTTTACTATATTTGTTATTCCCAAAAAGAGTTTCAATAAAAATATATAATGCTGCAGCATATATAAAATACAATTTACATATTTTGCAGGTATAGTAAAATTGATGACTCAATATAGTCATTCACAGTGTTCAGGCTCCCTCTGCTGGTAGTGGCCCGTATTGCAAACACACTGTGTGGATGGTTTCTACAGCCCAATGTGTCAATGATGTGGAGGTGATAGTCTCTGGCACAGTCAATCAAAAGATCTAAGTGCAATCAGGCCAGGACACAATACAATCAGGCCAGGACACAATACAATCAGGCCAGGACACAGTGCAATCAGGCCAGGACACAGTACTATCAGGCCAGGTCTCAGTGCAGTCAGGCCAGGTCGAAATGCAATCAGGGCAGGACACAGTACAATCAGGTATGGTCTCAGTGTAATCAGGCCAAGTCACAGTGCAGTCAAGGTAGGTCACAGTGCAGTCAGGCCAAGTCACAGAGCAGTCAGGCCCGGTCTCAGTGCAGTAAGGCCAGGTCTCAGTGCAGTAAGGCCAGGTCATAGGGCAGTCAGGCCAGATCACAGTGCAATCGAGATAGGACAAATGCAATCAGGCCAGATCTCAGTAGTCATTGTAGGTCACAGTTCAGTCAGGCCAGGTCTCAGTGCAATCAAATCAGGTCTCACTGCAGTCAGGCCAAGATACAGTGCAATCAGGCCAGGTCTTAGTGCAGTCAGGCCAGGTCTCAGTGCAGTCAGGCCAGGTCACAGTGCAATTACGCCAAGTTACAGAGCAGTCAGGCCAGGTCTCAGTGCAATAAGGCAAGGTCTCAGTGCATTTAGGCCAGGTCTCAGTGCAGTCAAACCGGGTCTCAGTGCAGACAGGCCAGGTCTCAGTGCAATTAGGCAAGGTCACAGTGCAATCGAGATAGGGCACAATACAATGAGGCCTGGTCTCATTACAATTGGGGCAAGTGACAGTGCAGTCAGGCCAGGTCTCAGTGCAGTCAGGCCAGGTCACACTGCAGTCAGGCTAAGTCTTAGTGCAGTCAGGCCAGGTCACAGTGCAGTCAGGTCAGTTCTCAGTGCAGTCAGACCAGGTCTCAGGGGGGTAAGGCCAGGTTACAGTGCAATTAGGCAACGTCACAGTGCAATCGAGATAGGACACAATGCAATCAGGCCAGGTCTCAGTGTAGTCAGGGTAGGTCACAGTGCATTCAGGCCAGGTCACAGTGCATTCAGGCCAAGTCACAGTAAAATCAAGATAGGGCACAATGCAATCAGGCAAGGTCTCAGTACAGTCAGGGCAAGTCACAGTGCAGTCAGGGTAGGTCACAGTGCAGTGAGGGTAGGTCACAGTGCAATCAGGCCAGGTCTCTTTGCAATCAAGTCAGGTCTCTCTGCAGTCAGGCCAAGTTACAGTGCAGTCAGGCCAGGTCTCAGTGCAGTCAGACCAGTTCTCAGTGCAGTCAGACCAGGTCTCAGTGCAATTAGGCCAAGTTACTGAGCAGTCAGGCTAGGGCTCAGTGCAGTACGGCCAGGTCTCAGTGCAGTACGGCCAGGTCTCAGTGCATTCAGGCCAGGTCACAGTGCAGTCAGGCTAGGTCACAGTGCAATTAGGCAAGGTCACAGAGCAATCGAGAAAGGACACAATGCAATCAGGCCAGGTCTCAGTACAGTCAGGGCAAGTCACAGTGCAGTCAGGGTAGGTCTCAGTGCAGTCAGGCCAGATCTCGGTGCAATCAAGTCAGGTCTCACTGCAGTCAGACCAGGTCTCAGTGCAATTAGGCCAAGTTACTGAGCAGTCAGGCTAGGTCTCAGTGCAGTAAGGCCAGGTATCAGTGCATTCAGGCCAGGTCACAGTGCAATTAGGCAAGGTCACAGTGCAATTGAGATAGGGGACAATGCAATCAGGCCAGGTCTCAGTACAGTCAGGGTAGGTCACAGTGTAGTCAGACCAGGTCTCAGTGCAGTCAGACCAGGTCTCAGAGCAATTAGGCCAGGTCTTAGTGCAGTCAGGCCAGGTCACAGTGCAATCGAGATAGGACAAATGCAATCAGGCCAGGTCTGAGTAAAGTCAGGGTAGATCTCAGTGCAATCAAATCAGGTCTCACTGCAGCCAGGTCAAGATACTTTGCAGTCAGGCCAGGTCTCAGTGCAATCAGGCCAGGTCTCAGTGCAGTTGGGCCAGGTCTCAGTGCAGTCAAACCAGATTTCAGTGCAGTCAGGCCAGGTCTCAGTGCAGTCAGGCCAGGTCACAGTGCAATTAGGCAAGGTCACACTGCAATCGAGATAGGGCACAATGCAATCAGGCCAGGTCTCAGTATAGTCGGGGCAAGTCACAGAGCTGTCAGGGTAGGTCCCAGTGCAGTCAGGCCAAGTTACAGTGCAGTCTGGCCAGGTCTCAGTGCAGTCAGGCCAGGTCACACTGCAGTCAGGCTAAGTCTTAGTGCAGTCAGGCTAAGTCACAGTGCAGTCAGGCTAAGTCTTAGTGAAAGTCAGGCCAGTTCACAGGGCAATTAGTCCAGATCTCAGTGCATTCAAGCCAGGTCACAATGCAATCAGGCCAGGTGTCCATTCAATCAGGCCAGGTCTCACTACAATCAGGCAAGGTCACAATGCAATCAGGCCAGGACACAGTACTATCAGGCCAGGTCTCAGTGCAGTCAGGCCAGGTCACAATACAATCAGGGTGGGATAGTACAATTAGGTCAGGTGTCTCAGTACAGTCAGGGCAAGTCACAGTGCAGTCAGGGTAGGTCACAGTGCAGTGAGGGTAGGTCACAGTGCAATCAGGCCAGGTCTCTTTGCAATCAAGTCAGGTCTCTCTGCAGTCAGGCCAAGTTACAGTGCAGTCAGGCCAGGTCTCAGTGCAGTCAGACCAGTTCTCAGTGCAGTCAGACCAGGTCTCAGTGCAATTAGGCAAGGTCACAGTGCAATCGAGAAAAGACACAATGCAATCAGGCCAGGTCTCAGTACAGTCAGGGCAAGTCACAGTGCAGTCAGGCCAGGTCTCGGTGCAATCAAGTCAGGTCTCACTGCAGTCAGACCAGGTCTCAGTGCAATTAGGCCAACTTACTGAGCAGTCAGGCTAGGTCTCAGTGCAGTAAGGCCAGGTATCAGTGCATTCAGGCCAGGTCACAGTGCAATTAGGCAAGGTCACAGTGCAATTGAGATAGGGCACAATGCCATCAGGCCAGGTCTCAGTGCAATTAGGCCAAGTTACTGAGCAGTCAGGCTAGGTCTCAGTGCAGTAAGGCCAGGTATCAGTGCATTCAGGCCAGGTCACAGTGCAATTAGGCAAGGTCACAGTGCAATTGAGATAGGGCACAATGCAATCAGGCCAGGTCTCAGTACAGTCAGGGTAGGTCACAGTGTAGTCAGACCAGGTCTCAGTGCAGTCAGACCAGGTCTCAGAGCAATTAGGCCAGGTCTTAGTGCAGTCAGGCCAGGTCACAGTGCAATCGAGATAGGACAAATGCAATCAGGCCAGGTCTGAGTAAAGTCAGGGTAGATCTCAGTGCAATCAAATCAGGTCTCACTGCAGCCAGGTCAAGACACTTTGCAGTCAGGCCAGGTCTCAGTGCAATCAGGCCAGGTCTCAGTGCAGTTGGGCCAGGTCTCAGTGCAGTCAAACCAGATTTCAGTGCAGTCAGGCCAGGTCTCAGTGCAGTCAGGCCAGGTCACAGTGCAATTAGGCAAGGTCACACTGCAATCGAGATAGGGCACAATGCAATCAGGCCAGGTCTCAGTATAGTCGGGGCAAGTCACAGTGCTGTCAGGGTAGGTCCCAGTGCAGTCAGGCCAAGTTACAGTGCAGTCTGGCCAGGTCTCAGTGCAGTCAGGCCAGGTCTCAGTGCAGTCAGGCCAGGTCACACTGCAGTCAGGCTAAGTCTTAGTGCAGTCAGGCTAAGTCACAGTGCAGGTAGGCTAAGTCTTAGTGAAAGTCAGGCCAGTTCACAGGGCAATCAGTCCAGATCTCAGTGCATTCAAGCCAGGTCACAATTCAATCAGGCCAGGTGTCCATTCAATCAGGCCAGGTCTCACTACAATCAGGCAAGGTCACAATGCAATCAGGCCAGGACACAGTACTATCAGGCCAGGTCTCAGTGCAGTCAGGCCAGGTCACAATACAATCAGGGTGGGATAGTACAATTAGGTCAGGTGTCAGTGTAATCAGGCGAAGTCAAAGTGCAGGCAGGCTAGGTCTCAGTGCACTCAGGCCAGCTCTCAATGCAATCAGGGCAGGTCTCAGTGCAGTCAGGCCAGGTCACAATGCAATCAGGCCAGGACACAATGAAATCAGGCCAGGACACAATGCAATCATGCCAGGACACAATGCAATCAGGCCAGGACACAATGCAATTAGGCCAGGTCTCAGTGCAGTCAGGCAAGGTTGAAATGCAATCAGGGCAGGACACAGTACAATCAGGCCAAGTCAAAGTGCAGTCAGGGTAGGTCACAGTGCAGTGAGGGTAGGTCACAGTGCAATCAGGCCAGGTCTCTTTGCAATCAAGTCAGGTCTCTCTGCAGTCAGGCCAAGTTACAGTGCAGTCAGGCCAGGTCTCAGTGCAGTCAGACCAGTTCTCAGTGCAGTCAGACCAGGTCACAGTGCAGTCAGGCCAGGTCTCAGTGCAATTAGGCCAAGTTACTGAGCAGTCAGGCTAGGGCTCAGTGCAGTAGGGCCAGGTCTCAGTGCAGTACGGCCAGGTCTCAGTGCATTCAGGCCAGGTCACAGTGCAGTCAGGCCAGGTCACAGTGCAGTCAGGCCAGGTCACAGTGCAATTAGGCAAGGTCACAGTGCAATCGAGAAAGGACACAATGCAATCAGGCTAGGTCTCAGTACAGTCAACAAAAGAAACTAACAGGAATAAAAATCCCTATATCAAACCAAGAGCGCTGCCACCGGTATCCGGACTCCAGGTCGACAGCACAAAGGTCGACACACTTTAGGTCGACACCAATTGGTCGACACACATTAGGTCGACAGGGTCAAAAGGTCGACAGGGTCAAAAGGTCGACAGGAACAAGGTCGACATGGAAAAAGGTCGACATGAGTTTTTCATGATTTTTTTCATTTTTTGAACCTTTTCATACTTAACGATCCACGTGGACTACGATTGGAACGGTAAAGTGTGCCGAGCGAAGCGGTAGCGGAGCGAAGGCACCATGCCCGAAGCATGGCGAGCGAAGCGAGCCATGCAAGGGGACGCGGTGCACTAATTCGGGTTCCCGGTCACTCTACGAAGAAAATGACACCAAAATAACATAAAAAACTCATGTCGACCTTTTTCCATGTCGACCTTGTTCCTGTCGACCTTTTGACCCTGTCGACCTGTTGACCCTGTCGACCTAATGTGTGTCGACCAATTGGTGTCGACCTGAAGTGTGTCGACCTTTGTGCTGTCGACCCTGAGTCCCAGACCCGCTGCCACCGCCCATCAATACCACAATAAGTAATGATAGAACTTCCTATACTCAGATTCACAATGGATCTTTTTACTATATTTTTTATTCCCAAAAATAGTTTCAATAAAAATATATAATGCTGCAGCATATATAAAATATAATTTACATATTTTGCAGGTATAGTAAAATTGATGACTCAATATAGTCATTCACAGTGTTCAGGCTCCCTCTGCTGGTAGTGGCCCGTATTGCAAACACACTGTGTGGATGGTTCCTACAGCCCAATGTGTCAATGATGTGGAGGTGATAGTCTCTGGCACAGTCAATCAAAAGGTCACAGTGCAATCAGACCAGGTCTCAGTGCAATTAGGCCAGGTCATAGTGCAGTCAGGCCAGGTCATAGTGCAATCGAGATAGGACAAATGCAATCAGGCCAGGTCTCAGTGCAATCCAATTAGGTCTCAGTGCAATTAGACCAAGTTACAGAGCAGTCAGGCTAGGTCTCAGTGCAGTCAGACCAGGTCTCAGGGGGGTAAGGCCAGGTCAAAGTGCAGTCAGGGCAAGTCACAGTGCAGTCATGCCAGGTCTCTTTGCAATCAAGTCAGGTCTCACTGCAGTCAGGCCAAGTTACAGTGCAGTCAGGCCAGGTCTCAGTGCAGTCAGACCAGGTCTCAGTGCAATTAGGCCAAGTTACTGAGCAGTCAGGCTAGGTCTCAGTGCAGTACGGCCAGGTCTCAGTGCATTCAGGCCAGGTCACAGTGCAGTCAGGCCAGGTCACAGTGCAATTAGGCAAGGTCACAGTGCAATCGAGAAAGGACACAATGCAATCAGGCCAGGTCTCAGTACAGTCAGGGCAAGTCACAGTGCAGTCAGGCTAGGTCTCAGTGCAGTAAGGCCAGGTATCAGTGCATTCAAGCCAGGTCACAGTGCAGTCAGGCCAAGTCACAGTGCAATTAGGCAAGGTCACAGTGCAATTGAGATAGGGCACAATGCAATCAGGCCAGGTCTTAGTACAGTCAGGGAAGGTCACAGTGCAGTCAGACCAGGTCTCAGTGCAGTCAGACCAGGTCTCAGTGCAATTAGGCCAAGTTGCAGAGCAGTCAGGCCAGGTCTCAGTGCAGTAAGGCCAGGTCTCAGTGCATTCACGCCAGGTCATGGTGCATTCAGGCCAGGTCTTAGTGCAGTCAGACCAGGTCACAGTGCAATCAAGATAGGACAAATGCAATCAGGCCAGGTCTGAGTAAAGTCAGGGTAGATCACAGTGCAGTCGGGCCAGGTCTCAGTGCTATCAAATCAGGTCTCACTGCAGTCAGGTCAAGATATATTGCAGTCAGGCCAGGTCTCAGTGCAATCAGGCCAGGTCTCAGTGCAGTTGGGCCAGGTCTCAGTGCAGTCAAACCAGATTTCAGTGCAGTCAGGCCAGGTCTCAGTGCAGTCAGGCCAGGTCTCAGTGCAGTCAGGCCATGTCACAGTGCAATTAGGCAAGGTCACAGTGCAATTGATATAGGGCACAATGCAATCAGGCCAGGTCTCAGTACAGTTGGGGCAAGTCACAGTGCAGTCAGGCCAGGTCTCAGTGCAGTCAGGCCAGGTCTCAGTGCAGTCAGGCCAGGTCACACTGCAGTCAGGCTAAGTCTTAGTGCAGTCAGGCTAAGTCACAGTGCAGTCAGGCTAAGTCTTAGTGAAAGTCAGGCCAGGTCACAGGGCAATCAGTCCAGATCTCAGTGCAGTCAGGCCAGGTCACAATGCAATCAGGCCAGGTTACAGTGTAGCCAGGCCAGGTCACAATGCAATCAGGCCAGGTGTCCATTCAATCAGGCCAGGTCTCACTACAATCAGGCAAGGTCACAATGCAATCAGGCCAGGACACAGTACTATCAGGCCAGGTCTCAGTGCAGTCAGGCCAGGTCACAATACAATCAGGGCGGGACACAGTACAATCAGGTCAGGTGTCAGTGTAATCAGGCAAAGTCAAAGTGCAGTCAGGCTAGGTCTCAGTGCACTCAGGCCAGGTCTCAGAGCAGTCAGGCCAGGTCTCAGAGCAGTCAGGCCAGGTCACAATGCAATCAGGCCAGGTCACAATGCAATCAGGCCAGGACACAATGAAATCAGGCCAGGACACAATGCAATCAGGCCAGGTCGAAATGCAATCAGGGCAGGACACATTACAATCAGGTCAGGTCTTAGTGTAATCAGGCCAAGTCAAAGTGCAGTCAGGCTAGGTCTCAGTGCAGTCAGGTCAGGTCTCAGTGCAGTCAGGTCAGGTCACAGTGCAGTCAGGCTAGGTCTCAATGCAGTCAGGCCAGGTCTTAGTGTAATCAGGCCAAGTCAAAGTGCAGTCAGGCTAGGTCACAATGCAGTCAGGTCAGGTCACAGTGCAGTCAGGCTAGGTCACAATGCAGTCAACAAAAGAAACTAACAGGAATAAAAATCCCTATATCAAACCAAGAGCGCTGCCACCGCCCATCAATACCACAATAAGTAATGATAGAACTTCCTATACTCAGATTCACAATGGATCTTTTTACTATATTTGTTATTCCCAAAAAGAGTTTCAATAAAAATATATAATGCTGCAGCATATATAAAATATAATTTACATATTTTGCAGGTATAGTAAAATTGAAGACTCAATATAGTCATTCACAGTGTACAGGCTCCCTCTGCTGGTAGTGGCCCGTATTGCAAACACACTGTGTGGATGGTTCCTACAGCCCAATGTGTCAATGATGTGGAGGTGATCGTCTCTGGCACAGTCAATCAAAAGGTCTAAGTGCAATCAGGCCAGGTCACAATGCAATCAGGCCAGGAAACAATGCAATCAGGCCAGGACACAGTGCAATCAGGCCAGGACACAGTACAATCAGGCCAGGACACAGTACAATCAGGCAAGGTCACAATGCACTCAGGCCAGGAAACAACGCAATCAGGCAAGGTCACAATGCAATCAGGCCAGGACACAGTACTATCAGGTATGGTCTCAGTGTAATCAGGCCAAGTCACAGTGCAGTCAAGGTAGGTCACAGTGCAGTCAGGCCAAGTTACAGAGCAGTCAGGCCCGGTCTCAGTGCAGTAAGGCCAGGTCTCAGTGCAGTAAGGCCAGGTCATAGGGCAGTCAGGCCAGGTCACAGTGCAATCGAGAAAGGACACAATGCAATCAGGCCAGGTCTCAGTACAGTCAGGGCAAGTCACAGTGCAGTCAGGGTAGGTCTCAGTGCAGTCAGGCCAGGTCTCAGTGCAATCAAATCAGGTCTCACTGCAGTCAGACCAGGTCTCAGTGCAATTAGTCCAAGTTACTGAGCAGTCAGGCTAGGTCTCAGTGCAGTAAGGCCAGGTATCAGTGCATTCAAGCCAGGTCACAGTGCAGTCAGGCCAGGTCACAGTGCAATTAGGCAAGGTCACAGTGCAATTGAGATAGGGCACAATGCAATCAGGCCAGGTCTCAGTACAGTCAGGGAAGGTCACAGTGCAGTCAGACCAGGTCTCAGTGCAGTCAGACCAGGTCTCAGTGCAGTCAGACCAGGTCTCAGTGCAATTAGGCCAAGTTGCAGAGCAGTCAGGCCAGGTCTCAGTGCATTCACGCCAGGTCATGGTGCATTCAGGCCAGGTCTTAGTGCAGTCAGACCAGGTCACAGTGCAATCAAGATAGGACAAATGCAATCAGGCCAGGTCTGAGTAAAGTCAGGGTAGATCACAGTGCAGTCGGGCCGGGTCTCAGTGCTATCAAATCAGGTCTCACTGCAGTCAGGTCAAGATATATTGCAGTCAGGCCAGGTCTCAGTGCAATCAGGCCAGGTCTCAGTGCAGTTGGGCCAGGTCTCAGTGCAGTCAAACCAGATTTCAGTGCAGTCAGGCCAGGTCTCAGTGCAATCAGGCCATGTCACAGTGCAATTAGGCAAGGTCACAGTGCAATTGATATAGGGCACAATGCAATCAGGCCAGGTCTCAGTACAGTTGGGGCAAGCCACAGTGCAGTCAGGACAGGTGTCCATTCAATCAGGCCAGGTCTCACTACAATCAGGCAAGGTCACAATGCAATCAGGCCAGGACACAGTACTATCAGGCCAGGTCTCAGTGCAGTCAGGCCAGGTCACAATACAATCAGGGCGGGACACAGTACATTCAGGTCAGGTGTCAGTGTAATCAGGCAAAGTCAAAGTGCAGTCAGGCTAGGTCTCAGTGCACTCAGGCCAGGTCTCAGTGCAGTCAGGCCAGGTCACAATGCAATCAGGCCAGGACACAATGAAATCAGGCCAGGACACAATGCAATCAGGCCAGGACACAATGCAATCAGGCCAGGTCAAAATGCAATCAGGGCAGGACACATTACAATCAGGTCTGGTCTCAGTGTAATCAGGCCAAGTCAAAGTGCAGTCAGGCTAGGTCTCAGTGCAGTCAACAAAAGAAACTAACAGGAATAAAAATCCCTATATCAAACCAAGAGCGCTGCCACCGCCCATCAATACCACAATAAGTAATGATAGAACTTCCTATACTCAGATTCACAATGGATCTTTTTACTATATTTGTTATTCCCAAAAAGAGTTTCAATAAAAAATTAGATTTTACTTACCGATAAATCTATTTCTCGTAGTCCGTAGTGGATGCTGGGACTCCGTCAGGACCATGGGGATTAGCGGCTCCGCAGGAGACAGGGCACAAAAATAAAGCTTTAGGATCAGGTGGTGTGCACTGGCTCCTCCCCCTATGACCCTCCTCCAAGCCTCAGTTAGGATACTGTGCCCGGACGAGCGTACACAATAAGGAAGGATTTTGAATCCCGGGTAAGACTCATACCAGCCACACCAATCACACCGTACAACTTGTGATCTGAACCCAGTTAACAGTATGACAAACGTAGGAGCCTCTGAACAGACGGCTCACAACAATAACAACCCGATTTTCTTGTAACAATAACTATGTACAAGTATTGCAGACAATCCGCACTTGGGATGGGCGCCCAGCATCCACTACGGACTACGAGAAATAGATTTATCGGTAAGTAAAATCTTATTTTCTCTGACGTCCTAGTGGATGCTGGGACTCCGTCAGGACCATGGGGATTATACCAAAGCTCCCAAAACGGGCGGGAGAGTGCGGATGACTCTGCAGCACCGAATGAGAGAACTCCAGGTCCTCTTTAGCCAGGGTATCAAATTTGTAGAATTTTACAAACGTGTTCTCCCCCGACCACGTAGCTGCTCGGCAGAGTTGTAATGCCGAGACCCCTCGGGCAGCCGCCCAGGATGAGCCCACCTTCCTTGTGGAATGGGCCTTGACAGATTTAGGCTGTGGCAGGCCTGCCACAGAATGTGCAAGTTGAATTGTGCTACAAATCCAACGAGCAATCGTCTGCTTAGAAGCAGGAGCACCCAGCTTGTTGGGTGCATACAGTATAAACAGCGAGTCAGATTTTCTGACTCCAGCCGTCCTTGAAATATATATTTTCAATGCCCTGACAACGTCCAGCAACTTGGAATCCTCCAAGTCCCTAGTAGCCGCAGGCACCACAATAGGCTGGTTCAGGTGAAACGCTGACACCACCCTAGGCAGAAACTGAGAACGCGTCCGCAGTTCTGCCCTGTCCGAATGGAAAATCAGATATGGGCTTTTATACGATAAAGCCGCCAATGCTGATACTCTCCTGGCTGAAGCCAGGGCCAGTAGCATGGTTACTTTCCATGTAAGATATTTCAAATCCACCGATTTGAGTGGCTCAAACCAATGAGATTTGAGAAAATCCAAAACTACATTAAGGTCCCACGGAGCCACTGGGGGCACAACCGGGGGCTGTATATGTAGTACTCCTTTTACAAAAGTCTGGACTTCAGGAACTGAAGCCAATTCTTTCTGGAAGAAAATCGACAGGGCCGAAATTTGAACCTTAATGGACCCCAATTTGAGTCCCAGAGACAATCCTGTTTGCAGGAAATGTAGGAATCGACCCAGTTGAAATTCCTCCGTGGGGGCCTTCCTGTCCTCACACCACGCAACATATTTTCTCCAAATGCGGTGATAATGTTGTGCAGTCACCTCCTTCCTGGCTTTTACCAGTGTAGGGATGACCTCTTCCGGAATGCCTTTTTCCCTTAGAATTCGGCGTTCAACCGCCATGCCGTCAAACGCAGCCGCGGTAAGTCTTGGAATAGACACGGTCCCTGCTGAAGCAGGTCCCGTCTTAGAGGTAGAGGCCACGGATCTTCCGTGAGCATCTCCTGAAGTTCCGGGTACCAAGTTCTTCTTGGCCAATCCGGAGCCACGAGTATCGTTCTTACTCCCCTTTGCCGTATAATTCTCAGTACTTTTGGTATGAGAGGCAGAGGAGGAAACACATACACTGACTGGTACACCCATGGTGTTACCAGAGCGTCTACAGCTATTGCCTGAGGGTCTCTTGACCTGGCGCAATACCTGTCCAGTTTTTTCTGCTGAAGAAATCTGCTTCCCAGTTGTCCACTCCCGGAATGAACACTGCTGACAGTGCTATCACATGATTTTCCGCCCAGCGAAAAATCCTTGCAGTTTCTGCCATTGCCCTCCTGCTTCTTGTGCCGCCCTGTCTGTTTACGTGGGCGACTGCCGTGATGTTGTCCCACTGGATCAATACCGGCTGACCTTGAAGCAGAGGTCTTGCTAAGCTTAGAGCATTGTAAATTGCCCTTAGCTCCAGTATATTTATGTGGAGAAAAGTCTCCAGACTTGATCACATTCCCTGGAAATTTTTTCCCTGTGTGACTGCTCCCCAGCCTCTCAGGCTGGCCTCCGTGGTCACCAGCATCCAATCCTGAATGCCGAATCTGCGGCCCTCTAGAAGATGAGCACTCTGTAACCACCACAGGAGAGACACCCTTGTTCTTGGAGATAGGGTTATCCGCTGATGCATCTGAAGATGCAATCCGGACCATTTGTCCAGCAGATCCCACTGAAAAGTTCTTGCGTGGAATCTGCCGAATGGAATCGCTTCGTAATAAGCCACCATTTTTCCCAGGACTCTTGTGCAATGATGCACTGACTCTTTTCCTGGTTTTAGGAGGTTCCTGACTAGCTCGGATAACTCCCTGGCTTTCTCCTCCGGGAGAAACACCTTTTTCTGGACTGTGTCCAGAATCATCCCTAGGAACAGCAGATGTGTCGTCGGAAACGGCTGCGATTTTGGAATATTTAGAATCCACCCGTGCTGTCGTAGAACTAATGGAGATAGTGCTACTTCGACTTCCAACTGTTCTTTGGACCTTGCCCTTATCAGGAGATCATCCAAGTAAGGGATAATTAAGACGCCTTTTCTTTGAAGAAGAATCATAATTTCGGCCATTACTTTGGTAAAGACCCGGGGTGCCGTGGACAATCCAAACGGCAGCGTCTGAAACTGATAGTGACAGTTCCGTACCACGAACCTGAGGTACCCTTGGTGAGAAAGGCAATTTTGGACATGGAGGTAAGCATCCTTGATGTCCAGGGACACCATATAGTCCCCTTCTTCCTGGTTCGCTATCACTGCTCTGAGTGACTCCATCTTGATTTGAACCCTTGTATGTAAGTGTTCAAAGATTTCAGATTTAGAATAGGTCTCACCGAGCCGTCTGGCTTCAGTACCACAATATAGTGTGGAATAATACCCCTTTCCTTGTTGTGGGAGGGGTACTTTGATTATCACCTGCTGGGAATACAGCTTGTGAATTGTTTCCAATACTGCCTTCCTGTCGGAGGAAGACGTTGGTAAAGCAGACATCAGGAGCCTGCGAGGGGGAGACGTCTCGAATTTCCAATCTGTACCCCTGGGATACTACTTGTAGGATCCAGGGGTCCACTTGCGAGTGAGCCCACTACGCGCTGAAACTCTTGAGACGACCCCCCACCGCACCTGAGTCCGCTTGTACGGCCTCAGCGTCATGCTGAGGACTTGGCAGAAGCGGTGGAGGGCTTCTGTTCCTGGGAATGGGCTGCCTGCTGCAGTCTTCTTCCCTTTCCTCTATCCCTGGGCAGATATGACTGGCCTTTTGCCCGCTTGCCCTTATGGGGACGAAAGGACTGAGGCTGAAAAGACGGTGTCTTTTTCTGCTGAGATGTAACTTGGGGTAAAAAAGGTGGACTTTCCAGCTGTTGCCGTGGCCACCAGGTCCGATGGACCGACCCCAAATAACTCCTCCCCTTTATACGGCAATACTTCCATGTGCCGTTTGGAATCTGCATCATCTGACCACTGTCGTGTCCATAAACATCTTCTGGCAGATATGGACATCGCACTTACTCTTGATGCCAGAGTGCAAATATCCCTCTGTGCATCTCGCATATATAGAAATGCATCCTTTAAATGCTCTATAGTAAATAAAATACTGTCCCTGTCAAGGGTATCAATATTTTCAGTCAGGGAATCCGACCAAGCCACCTCAGCTCTGCACATCCAGGCTGAGGCGATCGCTGGTCGCAGTATAACACCAGTATGTGTGTATATACTTTTTAGGATATTTTCCAGCCTCCTATCAGCTGGCTCCTTGAGGGCGGCCCTATCTGGAGACGGTACCGCCACTTGTTTTGATAAGCGCGTGAGCGCCTTATCCACCCTAAGGGGTGTTTCCCAACGCGCCCTAACTTCTGGCGGGAAAGGGTATACCGCCAATAATTTTTAATTTATCTGATTCAGGAAAAACTATAGGTAGTTTTTTCACACCCCACATAATACCCTTTTTTGTGGTACTTGTAGTATCAGAAATATGTAACACCTCCTTCATTGCCCTTAACAAGTAACATGTGGCCCTAAAGGAAAATACGTTTGTTTCTTCACCGTCGACACTGGAGTCAGTGTCCGTGTCTGTGTCGACCGACTGAGGTAAAATGGGCATTATAACGTCCCTGACGGTGTTTGAGACACCTGGACAGATACTAATTTGTTTGCCGGCCGTCTCATGTCGTCAACCGACCTTGCAGCGTGTTGACATTATCACGTAATTCCTTAAATAAGCCATCCATTCCGGTGTCGACTCCCTAGAGAGTGACATCACCATTACAGGCAATTGCTCCGCCTCCTCACCAACATCGTCCTCATACATGTCGACACACACGTACCGACACACAGCACACACACAGGGAATGCTCTGATAGAGGACAGGACCCCACTAGCCCTTTGGGGAGACAGAGGGAGAGTTTGCCAGCACACACCAAAACGCTATAATTATACAGGGACAACCTTCATATAAGTGTTTTTCCCTTATAGCATCTTAATATATATAATCATATCGCCAAATAAGTGCCCCCCCTCTCTGTTTTAACCCTGTTTCTGTAGTGCAGTGCAGGGGAGAGCCTGGGAGCCTTACCACCAGCATTTCTGTGAGGGAAAATGGCGCTGTGTGCTGAGGAGAATAAGCCCCGCCCCCTATTTCGGCGGGCTCTTCTCCGGAGTTTGTGATATCTGGCAGGGGTTAAATACATCCATATAGCCCCAGGGGCTATATGTGATGTATTTTTTAGCCAGAATAAGGTATTATCATTGCTGCACAAGGCGCCCCCCCCAGCGCCCTGCACCCTCCGTGACCGCTGGTGTGAAGTGTGTGACAACAATGGCGCACAGCTGCAGTGCTGTGCGCTACCTCATGAAGACTGAAAAGTCTTCTGCCGCCGGTTTCTGGACCTCTTCACTTTTCGGCATCTGCAAGGGGGTCGGCGGCGCGGCTCCGGGACCGGACTCCATGGCTGGGCCTGTGTTCGATCCCTCTGGAGCTAATGGTGTCCAGTAGCCTAAGAAGCCAATCCATCCTGCACGCAGGTGAGTTCACTTCTTCTCCCCTAAGTCCCTCGTTGCAGTGATCCTGTTGCCAGCAGGACTCACTGTAAAATAAAAAACCTAATAACTTTTTCTAAGCAGCTCTTTAGGAGAGCCACCTAGATTGCACCCTGCTCGGACGGGCACAAAAACCTAACTGAGGCTTGGAGGAGGGTCATAGGGGGAGGAGCCAGTGCACACCACCTGATCCTAAAGCTTTATTTTTGTGCCCTGTCTCCTGCGGAGCCGCTAATCCCCATGGTCCTGACGGAGTCCCAGCATCCACTAGGACGTCAGAGAAATACATAATGCTGCAGCATATATAAAATACAATTTACATATTTTGCAGGTATAGTAAAATTGATGACTCAATATAGTCATTCACAGTGTTCAGGCTCCCTCTGCTGGTAGTGGCCCGTATTGCAAACACACTGTGTGGATGGTTTCTACAGCCCAATGTGTCAATGATGTGGAGGTGATAGTCTCTGGCACAGTCAATCAAAAGATCTAAGTGCAATCAGGCCAGGACACAATACAATCAGGCCAGGACACAATACAATCAGGCCAGGACACAGTGCAATCAGGCCAGGACACAGTACTATCAGGCCAGGTCTCAGTGCAGTCAGGCCAGGTCGAAATGCAATCAGGGCAGGACACAGTACAATCAGGTATGGTCTCAGTGTAATCAGGCCAAGTCACAGTGCAGTCAAGGTAGGTCACAGTGCAGTCAGGCCAAGTTACAGAGCAGTCAGGCCCGGTCTCAGTGCAGTAATGCCAGGTCTCAGTGCAGTAAGGCCAGGTCATAGGGCAGTCAGGCCAGGTCACAGTGCAATCGAGATAGGACAAATGCAATCAGGCCAGATCTCAGTAGTCATTGTAGGTCACAGTGCAGTCAGGCCAGGTCTCAGTGCAATCAAATCAGGTCTCACTGCAGTCAGGCCAAGATACAGTGCAATCAGGCCAGGTCTTAGTGCAGTCAGGCCAGGTCACAGTGCAATTAGGCCAAGTTACAGAGCAGTCAGGCCAGGTCTCAGTGCAATAAGGCAAGGTCTCAGTGCATTTAGGCCAGGTCTCAGTGCAGTCAAACCGGGTCTCAGTGCAGACAGGCCAGGTCTCAGTGCAATTAGGCAAGGTCACAGTGCAATCGAGATAGGGCACAATACAATGAGGCCAGGTCTCATTACAGTCGGGGCAAGTGACAGTGCAGTCAGGTCAGGTCTCAGTGCAGTCAGGCCAGGTCACACTGCAGTCAGGCTAAGTCTTAGTGCAGTCAGGCCAGGTCACAGTGCAGTCAGGTCAGTTCTCAGTGCAGTCAGACCAGGTCTCAGGGGGGTAAGGCCAGGTTACAGTGCAATTAGGCAACGTCACAGTGCAATCGAGATAGGACACAATGCAATCAGGCCAGGTCTCAGTGTAGTCAGGGTAGGTCACAGTGCATTCAGGCCAGGTCACAGTGCATTCAGGCCAAGTCACAGTAAAATCGAGATAGGGCACAATGCAATCAGGCAAGGTCTCAGTACAGTCAGGGCAAGTCACAGTGCAGTCAGGGTAGGTCACAGTGCAGTGAGGGTAGGTCACAGTGCAATCAGGCCAGGTCTCTTTGCAATCAAGTCAGGTCTCTCTGCAGTCAGGCCAAGTTACAGTGCAGTCAGGCCAGGTCTCAGTGCAGTCAGACCAGTTCTCAGTGCAGTCAGACCAGGTCTCAGTGCAATTAGGCCAAGTTACTGAGCAGTCAGGCTAGGGCTCAGTGCAGTACGGCCAGGTCTCAGTGCAGTACGGCCAGGTCTCAGTGCATTCAGGCCAGGTCACAGTGCAGTCAGGCTAGGTCACAGTGCAATTAGGCAAGGTCACAGTGCAATCGAGAAAGGACACAATGCAATCAGGCCAGGTCTCAGTACAGTCAGGGCAAGTCACAGTGCAGTCAGGGTAGGTCTCAGTGCAGTCAGGCCAGGTCTCGGTGCAATCAAGTCAGGTCTCACTGCAGTCAGACCAGGTCTCAGTGCAATTAGGCCAAGTTACTGAGCAGTCAGGCTAGGTCTCAGTGCAGTAAGGCCAGGTATCAGTGCATTCAAGCCAGGTCACAGTGCAGTCAGGCCAGGTCACAGTGCAATTAGGCAAGGTCACAGTGCAATTGAGATAGGGCACAATGCAATCAGGCCAGGACACAGTACTATCAGGCCAGGTCTCAGTGCAGTCAGGCCAGGTCGAAATGCAATCAAGGCAGGACACAGTACAATCAGGTATGGTCTCAGTGTAATCAGGCCAAGTCACAGTGCAGTCAAGGTAGGTCACAGTGCAGTCAGGCCAAGTTACAGAGCAGTCAGGCCCGGTCTCAGTGCAGTAAGGCCAGGTCTCAGTGCAGTAAGGCCAGGTCATAGGGCAGTCAGGCCAGGTCACAGTGCAATCGAGATAGGACAAATGCAATCAGGCCAGATCTCAGTAGTCATTGTAGGTCACAGTGCAGTCAGGCCAGGTCTCAGTGCAATCAAATCAGGTCTCACTGCAGTCAGGCCAAGATACAGTGCAATCAGGCCAGGTCTTAGTGCAGTCAGGCCAGGTCTCAGTGCAGTCAGGCCAGGTCACAGTGCAATTAGGCCAAGTTACAGAGCAGTCAGGCCAGGTCTCAGTGCAATAAGGCAAGGTCTCAGTGCATTTTGGCCAGGTCTCAGTGCAGTCAAACCGGGTCTCAGTGCAGACAGGCCAGGTCTCAGTGCAATTAGGCAAGGTCACAGTGCAATCGAGATAGGGCACAATACAATGAGGCCAGGTCTCATTACAGTCGGGGCAAGTGACAGTGCAGTCAGGTCAGGTCTCAGTGCAGTCAGGCCAGGTCACACTGCAGTCAGGCTAAGTCTTAGTGCAGTCAGGCCAGGTCACAGTGCAGTCAGGTCAGTTCTCAGTGCAGTCAGACCAGGTCTCAGGGGGGTAAGGCCAGGTTACAGTGCAATTAGGCAACGTCACAGTGCAATCGAGATAGGACACAATGCAATCAGGCCAGGTCTCAGTGTAGTCAGGGTAGGTCACAGTGCATTCAGGCCAGGTCACAGTGCATTCAGGCCAAGTCACAGTAAAATTGAGATAGGGCACATTGCAATCAGGCAAGGTCTCAGTACAGTCAGGGCAAGTCACAGTGCAGTCAGGGTAGGTCACAGTGCAGTGAGGGTAGGTCACAGTGCAATCAGCCAAGGTCTCTTTGCAATCAAGTCAGGTCTCTCTGCAGTCAGGCCAAGTTACAGTGCAGTCAGGCCAGGTCTCAGTGCAGTCAGACCAGTTCTCAGTGCAGTCAGACCAGGTCT
Organism: Pseudophryne corroboree; assembly: GCF_028390025.1. Classification (NCBI taxonomy): domain Eukaryota; kingdom Metazoa; phylum Chordata; class Amphibia; order Anura; family Myobatrachidae; genus Pseudophryne; species Pseudophryne corroboree. Next base: position 451,977,532 of record NC_086450.1, on the reverse strand, counting down.
CAGTGCAATTAGGCCAAGTTACTGAGCAGTCAGGCTAGGTCTCAGTGCAGTACGGCCAGGTCTCAGTGCATTCAGGCCAGGTCACAGTGCAGTCAGGCTAGGTCACAGTGCAATTAGGCAAGGTCACAGTGCAATTGAGAAAGGACACAATGCAATCAGGCCAGGTCTCAGTACAGTCAGGGCAAGTCACAGTGCAGTCAGGGTAGGTCTCAGTGCAATTAGGCCAAGTTACTGAGCAGTCAGGCTAGGTCTCAGTGTAGTAAGGCCAGGTATCAGTGCATTCAGGCCAGGTCACAGTGCAATTAGGCAAGGTCACAGTGCAATTGAGATAGGGCACAATGCAATCAGGCCAGGTCTCAGTGCAATTAGGCCTAGTTACTGAGCAGTCAGGCTAGGTCTCAGTGCAGTAAGGCCAAGTATCAGTGCATTCAGGCCAGGTCACAGTGCAATTAGGCAAGGTCACAGTGCAATTGAGATAGGGCACAATGCAATCAGGCCAGGTCTCAGTACAGTCAGGGTAGGTCACAGTGTAGTCAGACCAGGTCTCAGTGCAGTCAGACCAGGTCTCAGAGCAATTAGGCAAGGTCTTAGTGCAGTCAGGCCAGGTCACAGTGCAATCGAGATAGGACAAATGCAATCAGGCCAGGTCTGAGTAAAGTCAGGGTAGATCTCAGTGCAATCAAATCAGGTCTCACTGCAGCCAGGTCAAGATACTTTGCAGTCAGGCCAGGTCTCAGTGCAATCAGGCCAGGTCTCAGTGCAGTTGGGCCAGGTCTCAGTGCAGTCAAACCAGATTTCAGTGCAGTCCGGCCAGGTCTCAGTGCAGTAAGGCCAGGTCACAGTGCAATTAGGCAAGGTCACACTGCAATCGAGATAGGGCACAATGCAATCAGGCCAGGTCTCAGTATAGTCGGGGCAAGTCACAGTGCTGTCAGGGTAGGTCCCAGTGCAGTCAGGCCAAGTTACAGTGCAGTCTGGCCATGTCTCAGTGCAGTCAGGCCAGGTCTCAGTGCAGTCAGGCCAGGTCACACTGCAGTCAGGCTAAGTCTTAGTGCAGTCAGGCTAAGTCACAGTGCAGTCAGGCTAAGTCTTAGTGAAAGTCAGGCCAGTTCACAGGGCAATCAGTCCAGATCTCAGTGCATTCAAGCCAGGTCACAATGCAATCAGTCCAGGTGTCCATTCAATCAGGCCAGGTCTCACTACAATCAGGCAAGGTCACAATGCAATCAGGCCAGGACACAGTACTATCAGGCCAGGTCTCAGTGCAGTCAGGCCAGGTCACAATACAATCAGGGTGGGATAGTACAATTAGGTCAGGTGTCAGTGTAATCAGGCGACGTCAAAGTGCAGTCAGGCCAGCTCTCAATGCAATCAGGCCAGGTCTCAGTGCAGTCAGGCCAGGTCACAATGCAATCAGGCCAGGACACAATGCAATCAGGCCAGGACACAATGCAATCAGGCCAGAACACAATGCAATCAGGCCAGGACACAATGCAATTAGGCCAGGACACAATGCAATTAGGCCAGGACACAATGCAATTAGGCCAGGACACAATGCAATTAGGCCAGGTCTCAGTGCAGTCAGGGCAAGTCACAGTGCAGTCAGGCCAGGTCTCTTTGCAATCAAGTCAGGTCTCTCTGCAGTCAGGCCAAGTTACAGTGCAGTCAGGCCAGGTCTCAGTGCAGTAGGGCCAGGTCTCAGTGCAGTACGGCCAGGTCTCAGTGCATTCAGGCCAGGTCACAGTGCAGTCAGGCCAGGTCACAGTGCAGTCAGGCCAGGTCACAGTGCAATTAGGCAAGGTCACAGTGCAATCGAGAAAGGACACAATGCAATCAGGCCAGGTCTCAGTGCAGTCAGGTCAGGTCACAGTGCAGTCAGGCCAGGTCACAGTGCAGTCAGGCCAGGTCACAGTGCAATTAGGCAAGGTCACAGTGCAATCGAGAAAGGACACAATGCAATCAGGCCAGGTCTCAGTGCAGTCAGGCCAGGTCTCAGTGCAGTCAGGCTAGGTCTCAGTGCAGTCAGGTCAGGTCACAGTGCAGTCAGGCTAGGTCTCAGTGCAGTCAACAAAAGAAACTAACAGGAATAAAAATCCCTATATCAAACCAAGAACGCTGCCACCGCCCATCAATACCACAATAAGTAATGATAGAACATCCTATACTCATTCACAATGGATCTTTTTACTATATTTGTTATTCCCAAAAAGAGTTTCAATAAAAATATATAATGCTGCAGCATATATAAAATATAATTTACATATTTTGCAGGTATAGTAAAATTGATGACTCAATATAGTCATTCACAGTGTTCAGGCTCCCTCTGCTGGTAGTGGCCCGTATTGCAAACACACTGTGTGGATGGTTTCTACAGCCCAATGTGTCAATGATGTGGAGGTGATAGTCTCTGGCACAGTCAATCAAAAGGTCACAGTGCAATCAGACCAGGTCTCAGTGCAATTAGGCCAGGTCATAGTGCAGTCAGGCCAGGTCATAGTGCAATCGAGATAGGACAAATGCAATCAGGCCAGGTCTCAGTAGTCATTGTAGGTCACAGTTCAGTCAGGCCAGGTCTCAGTGCAATCCAATCAGGTCTCAGTGCAATTAGACCACGTTACAGAGCAGTCAGGCTAGGTCTCAGTGCAGTCAGACCAGGTCTCAGGGGGGTAAGGCCAGGTCATAGTGCAGTCAGGGCAAGTCACAGTGCAGTCAGGCCAGGTCTCTTTGCAATCAAGTCAGGTCTCACTGCAGTCAGGCCAAGTTACAGTGCAGTCAGGCCAGGTCTCAGTGCAGTCAGACCAGGTCTCAGTGCAGTCAGACCAGGGGGTAAATTTACTAACATTCGTAATTTTCCGAAAAAGGTCAAAGTTCAATCACGAATGACATCGAAAGTGTAAAACTGCAACTTTTTGAATTTATTACGACTAATTTACTAAGCTGTCGTATTCAGGTTTTTCTTTTCTTCCGATGTCGATGTCATTCGTGTTTTTTTTTATATTTTTACGGCAGTGATTAGCAAAACACTGCCGACTTTTTTTACAATGAATCTCGGCCGGATCTGTGTGATCCGTGCTGGGGTTCATTTTTTTTTTTTTTTAAATTAAACACTGTAAAATCAAAAAAAAAAAATGCGTGGGGTCCCCCCTCCTAAGCATAACCAGCCTCGGGCTCTTTGAGCCGATCCTGGTTGCAAAAATATGGGGGGAAAAATGACAGGGGTTCCCCCATATTTAAGCAACCAGCATCGGGCTCTGCGCCTGGTCCTGGTCCCAAAAATACGGGGGACAAAAAGAGTAGGGGTCCCCCGTATTTTTAAAACCAGCACCGGGCTCCACTAGCTGGACAGATAATGCCACAGCCGGGGGTCACTTTTATATAGTGCCCTGCGGCCGTGGCATCAAAAATCCAACTAGTCACCCCTGGCCGGGGTACCCTGGGGGAGTGGGGACCCCTTCAATCAAGGGGTCCCCCCCCCAGCCACCCAAGGGCCAGGGGTGAAGCCCGAGGCTGTCCCCCCCCATCCAATGGGCTGCGGATGGGGGGGCTGATAGCCTTTGTTGTAAAAGAAAATATATTGTTTTTAGTAGCAGTACTACAAGTCCCAGCAAGCCTCCCCCGCATGCTGGTACTTGGAGAACCACAAGTACCAGCATGCGGCGGAAAAACTGGCCCGCTGGTACCTGTAGTACTATTACTAAAAAAATACCCAAAAAAAGACAAGACACACACACCTTGAAAGTATAATTTTATTACATACATACATACTTACCTTATGTTCACACGCAGGTCGGTCCTCTTGTCCAGTAGAATCCATGGTGTACCTGTAGAAAAAATTCTACTCACCAGATCCAAGGTCCCAGGGTCCTCGTCGTATCCAAGTGTAATCCACGTACTTGCATAAAAAAACAAAACGGTGTCCCGACCACGAACTGAAAGGGGCCCATGTTTGCACATGGGTCACCTTTCCACGAATGCCAGAAACCCACTTTGACTTCTGTCTAAGTGGGTTTCTTCAGCCAATCAGGGAGCGCCACGTTGTAGCACTCTCCTGATCAGCTGTGTGCTCCTGTCCTCACTGACAGGCAGCACACGGCAGTGTTACAATGTAGCGCCTATGCACTACATTGTAACCAATGCTGGGAACTTTCTGCTCAGCGGTGACGTCACTTTAGGTCAACCGCAGGGCAGAAAGTTCCCAGCATTGGTTACAATGTAGCGCATAGGCGCTACATTGTAACACTGCCGTGTGCTGCCTGTCAGTGAGTACAGGAGCACACAGCTGATCAGGAGAGTGCTACAACGTGGCGCTCCCTGATTGGCTGAAGAAACCCACTTAGACAGAAGTCAAAGTGGGTTTCTGGCATTCGTGGAAAGGTGACCCATGTGCAAACATGGGTCCCCTTTCAGTTCGTGGTCGGGTCAGCGTTTTGTTATTTTTTTCAAGTACGTGGATTACACCTGGATTCCCCGAGGAGCCTGGACCCCTGGATCTCGTGAGTCTAATTTCTTCAACAGGTACCCCTTGGATTCTACTGGAGAAGAGGACCGACCTGCGTGGGAACTTAAGGTAAGTATGTATGTATGTGTGTATGTATGTAATAAAATTATACTTTCACGGTGTGTGTGTCTTGTGTTTTTTTGGGTATTTTTTTAGTAGTAGTACTACAGGTACCAGCGGGCCAGTTTTTCCGCCGCATGCTGGTACTTGTGGTTCTCCAAGTACCAGCATGCGGGGGAGGCTTGCTGGGACTTGTAGTACTGCTACTAAAAACAATATCTTTTCTTTTACAACAAAGGCTATCAGCCCCCCCATCCGCAGCCCATTGGATGGGGGGGGACAGCCTCGGGCTTCACCCCTGGCCCTTGGGTGGCTGGGGGGGGGGACCCCTTGATTGAAGGGGTCCCCACTCCCCCAGGGTACCCCGGCCAGGGGTGACTAGTTGGATTTTTGATGCCACGGCCGCAGGGCACTAGATAAAAGTGACCCCCGGCTGTGGCATTATCTGTCCAGCTAGTGGAGCCCGGTGCTGGTTTTAAAAATACGGGGGACCCCTACTCTTTTTGTCCCCCGTATTTTTGGGACCAGGACCAGGCGCAGAGCCCGATGCTGGTTGCTTAAATATGGGGGAACCCCTGTCATTTTTCCCCCCATATTTTTGCAACCAGGATCGGCTCAAAGAGCCCGAGGCTGGTTATGCTTAGGAGGGGGGACCCCACGCAATTTTTTATTAAAAAATAAGCACTTTCCCACCCCTTCCCACTGATATACATGCACGGATCTCATGGATCCGTGCATGCCTATCTAATCACGGGGGGGAAAAAAAGGTCTGTTTTTTTTTAGCACTTTTTTACGAGTTGTAATTTTTCACGGCAGTGTTTGTTTTTTTTTTGCTTTGCACTTCTTAGTAAATGACCGAGATTCATACTTAAACAGCCGCGTTTTGACCGATGGTGTATTCATTCGTGATTTTTTTACCTAGGACTTCAAAATATTACGAATGCCCTCATCACTGCCGTGATTATTGCTTAGTAAATTACCGAGATGACACTTTGAAGAAAAAACGGCATCTCGGTCAAAATCGGGAGCTTAGTAAATTTACCCCCAGGTCTCAGTGGAATTAGTCCAAGTTACTGAGCAGTCAGGCTAGGTCTCAGTGCAGTAAGGCCAGGTATCAGTGCATTCAAGCCAGGTCACAGTGCAGTCAGGCCAGGTCACAGTGCAATTGAGATAGGGCATAATGCAATCAGGCCAGGTCTCAGTACAGTCAGGGAAGGTCACAATGCAATCAGGCCAGGTCTCAGTACAGTCAGGGAAGGTCTCAGTGCAGTCAGACCAGGTCTCAGTGCAATTAGGCCAAGTTGCAGAGCAGTCAGGCCAGGTCTCAGTGCAGTAAGGCCAGGTCTCAGTGCATTCACGCCAGGTCATGGTGCATTCAGGCCAGGTCTTAGTGCAGTCAGACCAGGTCACAGTGCAATCAAGATAGGACAAATGCAATCAGGCCAGGTCTGAGTAAAGTCAGGGTAGATCACAGTGCAGTCGGGCCAGGTCTCAGTGCTATCAAATCAGGTCTCACTGCAGTCAGGTCAAGATATATTGCAGTCAGGCCAGGTCTCAGTGCAATCAGGCCAGGTCTCAGTGCAGTTGGGCCAGGTCTCAGTGCAGTCAAACCAGATTTCAGTGCAGTCAGGCCAGGTCTCAGTGCAATCAGGCCAGGTCTCAGTGCAGTCAGGCCATGTCACAGTGCAACTAGGCAAGGTCACAGTGCAATTGATATAGGGCACAATGCAATCAGGCCAGGTCTCAGTACAGTTGGGGCAAGTCACAGTGCAGTCAGGCCAGGTCTCAGTGCAGGCAGGCCAGGTCTCAGTGCAGTCAGGCCAGGTCACACTGCAGTCAGGCTAAGTCACAGTGCAGTCAGGCTAAGTCACAGTGCAGTCAGGCTAAGTCTTAGTAAAAGTCAGGCCAGGTCACAGGGCAATCAGTCCAGATCTCAGTGCAGTCAGGCCAGGTCACAATGCAATCAGGCCAGGTTACAGTGTAGCCAGGCCAGGTCACAATGCAATCAGGACAGTTGTCCATTCAATCAGGCCAGGTCTCACTACAATCAGGCAAGGTCACAATGCAATCAGGCCAGGACACAGTACTATCAGGCCAGGTCTCAGTGCAGTCAGGCCAGGTCACAATACAATCAGGGCGGGACACAGTACAATCAGGTCAGGTGTCAGTGTAATCAGGCAAAGTCAAAGTGCAGTCAGGCTAGGTCTCAGTGCACTCAGGCCAGGTCTCAGAGCAGTCAGGCCAGGTCTCAGAGCAGTCAGGCCAGGTCACAATGCAATCAGGCCAGGACACAATGCAATCAGGCCAGGACACAATGCAATCAGGCCAGGTCGAAATGCAATCAGGCCAGGAAACAATGCAATCAGGCCAGGACACAGTGCAATCAGGCCAGGACACAGTACAATCAGGCCAGGACACAGTACAATCAGGGCAAGTTACTGAGCAGTCAGGCTAGGTCTCAGTGCAGCAAGGCCAGGTATCAGTGCATTCAGGCCAGGTCACAGTGCAATTAGGCAAGGTCACAGTGCAATCGAGATAGGACAAATGCAATCAGGCCAGGTCTGAGTAAAGTCAGGGTAGATCTCAGTGCAATCAAATCAGGTCTCACTGCAGCCAGGTCAAGATACTTTGCAGTCAGGCCAGGTCTCAGTGCAATCAGGCCAGGTCACAGTGTAGTCAGACCAGGTCTCAGTGCAGTCAGGCCAGGTCACAGTGCAATCGAGATAGGACAAATGCAATCAGGCCAGGTCTGAGTAAAGTCAGGGTAGATCTCAGTGCAATCAAATCAGGTCTCACTGCAGCCAGGTCAAGATACTTTGCAGTCAGGCCAGGTCTCAGTGCAATCAGGCCAGGTCTCAGTGCAGTTGGGCCAGGTCTCAGTGCAGTCAAACCAGATTTCAGTGCAGTCAGGCCAGGTCTCAGTGCAGTCAGGCCAGGTCACAGTGCAATTAGGCAAGGTCACACTGCAATCGAGATAGGGCACAATGCAATCAGGCCAGGTCTCAGTATAGTCGGGGCAAGTCACAGTGCTGTCAGGGTAGGTCCCAGTGCAGTCAGGCCAAGTTACAGTGCAGTCTGGCCAGGTCTCAGTGCAGTCAGGCCAGGTCTCAGTGCAGTCAGGCTAAGTCTTAGTGCAGTCAGGCTAAGTCACAGTGCAGTCAGGCTAAGTCTTAGTGAAAGTCAGGCCAGTTCACAGGGCAATCAGTCCAGATCTCAGTGCATTCAAGCCAGGTCACAATGCAATCAGTCCAGGTGTCCATTCAATCAGGCCAGGTCTCACTACAATCAGGCAAGGTCACAATGCAATCAGGCCAGGACACAGTACTATCAGGCCAGGTCTCAGTGCAGTCAGGCCAGGTCACAATACAATCAGGGTGGGATAGTACAATTAGGTCAGGTGTCAGTGTAATCAGGCGACGTCAAAGTGCAGTCAGGCTAGGTCTCAGTGCACTCAGGCCAGCTCTCAATGCAATCAGGCCAGGACACAATGAAATCAGGCCAGGACACAATGAAATCAGGCCAGGACACAATGCAATCATGCCAGGACACAATGCAATCAGGCCAGGACACAATGCAATTAGGCCAGGTCTCAGTGTAGTCAGGCAAGGTTGAAATGCAATCAGGGCAGGACACAGTACAATCAGGCCAAGTCAAAGTGCAGTCAGGCCAGGTCACAGTGCAGTCAGGCCAGGTCACAGTGCAGTCAGGCCAGGTCACAGTGCAGTCAGGCCAGGTCACAGTGCAGTCAGACCAGGTTTCAGGGGGGTAAGGCCAGGTCATAGTGCAGTCAGGCCAGGTCACAGTGCAATTAGGCAACGTCACAGTGCAATCGAGATAGGACACAATGCAATCAGGCCAGGTCTCAGTGTAGTCAGGGTAGGTCACAGTGCATTCAGGCCAGGTCACAGTGCATTCAGGCCAAGTCACAGTAAAATCGAGATAGGGCACAATGCAATCAGGCAAGGTCTCAGTACAGTCAGGGCAAGTCACAGTGCAGTCAGGGTAGGTCACAGTGCAGTGAGGGTAGGTCACAGTGCAATCAGGCCAGGTCTCTTTGCAATCAAGTCAGGTCTCACTGCAGTCAGGCCAAGTTACAGTGCAGTCAGGCCAGGTCTCAGTGCAGTCAGACCAGGTCTCAGTGCAATTAGGCCAAGTTACTGAGCAGTCAGGCTAGGCCTCAGTGCAGTACGGCCAGGTCTCAGTGCAGTCAGGCCAGGTCACAGTGCAATTAGGCAAGGTCACAGAGCAATGGAGACAGGACACAATGCAATCAGGCCAGGTCTCAGTACAGTCAGGCCAGGTCACAGTGCAGTCAGGTCAGTTCTCAGTGCAGTCAGACCAGGTTTCAGGGGGGTAAGGCCAGGTCATAGTGCAGTCAGGCCAGGTCACAGTGCAATTAGGCAACGTCACAGTGCAATCGAGATAGGACACAATGCAATCAGGCCAGGTCTCAGTGTAGTCAGGGTAGGTCACAGTGCATTCAGGCCAGGTCACAGTGCATTCAGGCCAAGTCACAGTAAAATCGAGATAGGGCACAATGCAATCAGGCAAGGTCTCAGTACAGTCAGGGCAAGTCACAGTGCAGTCAGGGTAGGTCACAGTGCAGTGAGGGTAGGTCACAGTGCAATCAGGCCAGGTCTCTTTGCAATCAAGTCAGGTCTCACTGCAGTCAGGCCAAGTTACAGTGCAGTCAGGCCAGGTCTCAGTGCAGTCAGACCAGGTCTCAGTGCAATTAGGCCAAGTTACTGAGCAGTCAGGCTAGGCCTCAGTGCAGTACGGCCAGGTCACAGTGCAGTCAGGCCAGGTCACAGTGCAATTAGGCAAGGTCACAGTGCAATCGAGAAAGGACACAATGCAATCAGGCCAGGTCTCAGTAAAGTCAGGGCAAAGTCCCAGTGCAGTCAGGGTAGGTCTCAGTGCAGTCAGGCCAGGTCTCGGTGCAATCAAGTCAGGTCTCACTGCAGTCAGACCAAGTCTCAGTGCAATTAGGCCAAGTTACTGAGCAGTCAGGCTAGGTCTCAGTGCAGTAAGGCCAGGTATCAGTGCATTCAGGCCAGGTCACAGTGCAATTAGGCAAGGTCACAGTGCAATTGAGATAGGGCACAATGCAATCAGGCCAGTTCTCAGTACAGTCAGGGTAGGTCACAGTGCAATCAGACCAGGTCTCAGTGCAATTAGGCCAAGTTGCAGAGCAGTCAGGCCAGATCTCAGTGCAGTAAGGCCAGGTCTCAGTGCATTCAGGCCAGGTCTAGTGCAGTCAGGCCAGGTCACATTGCAATCGAGATAGGACAAATGCAATCAGGCCAGGTCTGAGTAAAGTCAGGGTAGTTCTCAGTGCAGTCAGGCCAGGTCTCAGTGTAATCAAATCAGGTCTCACTGCAGCCAGGTCAAGATACATTGCAGTCTGGCCAGGTCTCAGTGCAATCAGGCCAGGTCTCAGTGCAGTTGGGCCAGGTCTCAGTGCAGTCAAACCAGATCTCAGTGCAGTCAGGCCAGGTCTCAGTGCAGTCAGGCCAGGTCTCAGTGCAGTCAGGCCATGTCACAGTGCAATTAGGCAAGGTCACACTGCAATCGAGATAGGGCACAATGCAATCAGGCCAGGTCTCAGTACAGTCGGGGCAAGTCACAGTGCAGTCAGGGTAGGTCCCAGTGCAGTCAGGCCAAGTTACAGTGCAGTCAGGCCAGGTCACACTGCAGTCAGGCTAGGTCACACTGCAGTCAGGCTAAGTCTTAGTGCAGTCAGGCTAAGTCACAGTGCAGTCAGGCTAAGTCTTAGTGAAAGTCAGGCCTGGTCACAGGGCAATCAGTCCAGATCTCAGTGCAGTCAGTCCAGATCTCAGTGCAGTCAGGCCAGGTCACAATGCAGTCAGGCCAGGTCTCACTACAATCAGGCTAGGTCTCAGTGCAGTCAGGCCAGGTCACAATACAATCAGGGTGGGATAGTACAATCAGGTCAGGTGTCAGTGTAATCAGGCGAAGTCAAAGTGCAGTCAGGCTAGGTCTCAGTGCACTCAGGCCAGCTCTTAATGCAATCAGGCCAGGTCTCAGTGCAGTTAGGCCAGGTCACAATGCAATCAGGCCAGGACACAATGCAATCATGCCAGGACACAATGCAATCAGGGCAGGACACAGTACAATCAGGTCTGGTCTCAGTGTAATCAGGCCAAGTCAAAGTGCAGTCAGGCTAGGTCTCAGTGCAGTCAACAAAAGAAACTAACAGGAATAAAAATCCCTATATCAAACCAAGAACGCTGCCACCGCCCATCAATACCACAATAAGTAATGATAGAACTTCCTATACTCAGATTCACAATGGATCTTTTTACTATATTTGTTATTCCCAAAAAGAGTTTCAATAAAAATATATAATGCTGCAGCATATATAAAATATAATTTACATATTTTGCAGGTATAGTAAAATTGATGACTCAATATAGTCATTCATAGTGTTCAGGCTCCCTCTGCTGGTAGTGGCCCGTATTGCAAACACACTGTGTGGATGGTTTCTACAGCCCAATGTGTCAATGATGTGGAGGTGATAGTCTCTGGCACAGTCAATCAAAAGGTCTCAGTACAGTCAGGGTAGGTCACAGTGCAGTCAGACCAGGTCTCATTGCAATTAGGCCCGGTCTCAGTGCAGTAAGGCCAGGTCTCAGTGCATTCAGGCCAGGTCATAGTGCAGTCAGGCCAGGTCACAGTGCAATCGAGATAGGACAAATGCAATCAGGCCTGGTCTCAGTAGTCATTGTAGGTCACAGTTCAGTCAGGCCAAGTTACTGAGCAGTCAGGCTAGGTCTCAGTGCAATTGAGATAGGTCACAGTGCAATCAGTCCAGGTCCTTCTGGTCTTTTTTCAACCTCACCAACTATGTTACTATGTTATAGGAATTTTCCATTTAAAATGAAATGTAACTAAATTCTCCATAGAAAGTTACTGTAAATCCAAAATTGCAGCTGTAAGGCGTTCACTAAGACACAATGGGGGTAATTCAGATCTGTTCGCTCGCTAGCGTTTTTCGCTGCGCAGCGATCAGGTAACTACTGCGAATGCGTATACACCGCAATGTGCAGGCGCGCCGTACGGTTACAAAGCAGATCGCTGTTGTGCACTGGTTCTAGCGAAGAAACCATTCGCACAGCCGATCGCAAGGAGATTGACAGGAAGTGGGCATTTGTGGGTGGCAACTGACCGTTTTCTGGGAGTGGTTGGAAAAACGCAGGCGTGTCAGAGCGTTTGCAGGGAGGGTGTCTGATGTCAATTCCAGGCTCGAATAGGCTGAAGTGGTCGCAGTGGCTGAGTAAGGTCAGAGCTACTCAGAAGCTGCACAGGCTGTTTTTGTACAGGGCAGCTGCACACGCGTTCGCACACTTGCACAGCTAAAATACACTCCCCTATGGGCGGCGTCTATCTGTTAACAGCGCTGCAAAAAATAGCTAGCGAGCGAACAGATCTGAATTAGGCCCAATATGTATGAGAGAGACGGGCAATGCAGAGATCCTGGTTATACACCCTGATTAATACAGCAAATCCTGGAGGTCGCAAGGGAGGGACAACCACCAAAGAACTGTTATTGGGAACATGTGGGTGGCCTAGTGGCAGCCATTTTGTTGGACCAACTAAAAATAAGAATTTACTTACCGATAATTCTATTTCTCGTAGTCCGTAGTGGATGCTGGGGACTCCGTAAGGACCATGGGGGATAGCGGCTCCGCAGGAGACTGGGCACAAAAGTAAAGCTTTAGGACTATCTGATGTGCACTGGCTCCTCCCCCTATGACCCCCCTCCAAGCCTCAGTTAGGATACTGTGCCCGGACGAGCGTACACAATAAGGAAGGATTTTGAATCCCGGGTAAGACTCATACCAGCCACACCAATCACACCGTACAACTTGTGATCTAAACCCAGTTAACAGTATGATAACAGCGGAGCCTCTGAAAAGATGGCTCACAACAATAATAACCCGATTTTTGTAACTATGTACAAGTATTGCAGATAATCCGCACTTGGGATGGGCGCCCAGCATCCACTACGGACTACGAGAAATAGAATTATCGGTAAGTAAATTCTTATTTTCTCTGACGTCCTAGTGGATGCTGGGGACTCCGTAAGGACCATGGGGATTATACCAAAGCTCCCAAACAGGCGGGAGAGTGCGGATGACTCTGCAGCACCAAATGAGAGAACTCCAGGTCCTCATCAGCCAGGGTATCAAATTTGTAGAATTTTACAAACGTATTTGCTCCTGACCAAGTAGCTGCTTGGCAAAGTTGTAAAGCCGAGACCCCTCGGGCAGCCGCCCAAGATGAGACCACCTTCCTTGTGGAGTGGGCATTTACAGATTTTTGGCTGTGGCAGGCCTGCAAGCTGATTTGTACTACAAATCCAACGAGCAATAGTCTGCTTAGAAGCAGGAGCACCCCGCTTGTTGGGTGCATACAGGATAACAGCGAGTCAGATTTTCTGACTCCAGCCGTCCTGGAAACATATATTTTCAGAGCCCTGACAACGTCTAGCAACTTGGAGTCCTCCAAGTCCCTAGTAGCCGCAGGCACCACAATAGGTTGGTTCAGGTGAAACGCTGAAACCACCTTAGGGAGAAACTGAGGACGAGTCCTCAATTCCGCCCTGTCCGAATGGAAAATCAGATAAGGGCTTTTACAGGATAAAGCCGCCAATTCTGACACGCGCCTGGCCCAGGCCAGGGCCAACAGCATGACCACTTTCCATGTGAGATATTTTAACTCCACAGATTTAAGTGGTTCAAACCAATGTGACTTTTGGAACCCAAAAACTACATTGAGATCCCAAGGTGCCACTGGAGGCACAAAAGGAGGCTGTATATGCAGTACCCCTTTTACAAACGTCTGAACTTCAGGGACTGAAGCTAGTTCTTTTTGGAAGAAAATTGACAGGGCCGAAATTTGAACCTTAATGGACACCAATTTCAGGCCCATAGACACTCCTGTTTGCAGGAAATGTAGGAATCGACCCAGTTGCATTTCCTCCGTCGGGCCTTACTGGCCTCGCACCACGCAACATATTTTCGCCAAATGCGGTGATAATGTTTTGCGGTTACATCCTTCCTGGCTTTAATCAGGATAGGGATGACTTCATCCGGAATGCCTTTTTACTTCAGGATCCGGCGTTCAACCGCCATGCCGTCAAACGCAGCCGCTGTAAGTCTTGGAACAGACAGGGTCCTTGCTGGAGCAGGTCCCTTCTTAGAGGTAGAGGCCACGGATCCTCCGTGAGCATCTCTTGAAGTTCCGGTTACCAAGTCCTTCTTGGCCAATCCGGAGCCACGAATATAGTGCTTACTCCTCTCCATCTTATAATTCTCAGTACCTTGGGTATGAGAGGCAGAGGAGGGAACACATACACTGACTGGTACACCCACGGTGTTACCAGAGCGTCTACAGCTATTGCCTGAGGGTCCCTTGACCTGGCGCAATACCTGTCGAGTTTTTCCCAACGGTTTATAATCATGTGGAAGACTTCTGGGTGAAGTCCCCACTCTCCCGGGTGGAGGTCGTGTCTGCTGAGGAAGTCTGCTTCCCAGTTGTCCACTCCCGGAATGAATACTGCTGACAGTGCTATCACATGATTTTCCGCCCAGCGAAGAATCCTTGCAGCTTCTGCCATTGCCCTCCTGCTTCTTGTGCCACCCTGTCTGTTTACGTGGGTGACTGCCGTGATGTTGTCCGACTGGATCAACACCGGCTGACCTTGAAGCAGAGGTCTTGCTAAGCTTAGAGCATTGTAAATGGCCCTTAGCTTCAGGATAATTATGTGAAGTGATGTCTCCAGGCTTGACCATAAGCCCTGGAAATTCCTTCCCTGTGTGACTGCTCCCCAGCCTCGCAGGCTGGCATCCGTGGTCACCAGGACCCAGTCCTGAATGCCGAATCTGCGGCCCTCTAGAAGATGAGCACTCTGCAACCACCACAGGAGGGACACCCTTGTCCTTGGTGACAGGGTTATCCGCTGATGCATCTGAAGATGCGACCCGGACCATTTGTCCAGCAGGTCCCACTGGAAAGTTCTTGCGTGGAATCTGCCGAATGGGATTGCTTCGTAGGAAGCCACCATTTTTCCCAGAACCCTTGTGCATTGATGCACTGAGACTTGGCTCGGTTTTAGGAGGTTCCTGACTAGCTCGGATAACTCCCTGGCTTTCTCCTCCGGGAGAAACACCTTTTTCTGGACTGTGTCCAGGATCATCCCTAGGAACAGAAAACGAGTCGTCGGAACCAGCTGCGATTTTGGAATATTGAGAATTCAACCGTGCTGCCGCAACACTACCTGAGATAGTGCTACACCGACCTCCAACTGTTCTCTGGATCTTACCCTTATCAGGAGATCGTCCAAGTAAGGGATAACTAAAACTCCCTTCCTTCGAAGGAGTATCATCATTTCGGCCATTACCTTGGTAAAGACCCGGGGTGCCGTGGACCATCCAAACGGCAGCGTCTGAAACTGATAGTGACAGTTCTGTACCACACACCTGAGGTACCCTTGGTGAGAAGGGTAAATTGGGACATGAAGGTAAGCATCCTTGATGTCCAGAGACACCATGTAGTCCCCTTCTTCCAGGTTCGCAATCACTGCTCTAAGAGACTCCATGTTGAATTTGAACTTCTGTATGTAAGTGTTCAAAGATTTTAGATTTAAAATCGGTCTCACCGAGCCGTCCGGCTTCGGTACCACAACAGTGTGGAATAATACCCCTTTCCCTGTTGCAGGAGGGGTACCTTGATTATCACCTGCTGGGAATACAGCTTGTGAATGGCTTACAAAACTGCCTCCCTGTCGGAGGGAGACGTCGGTAAAGCCGACTTTAGGAAACGGCGAGGGGGAGACGTCTCGAATTCCAATTTGTACCCCAGAGATACCACCTGAAGGATCCAGGGGTCTACTTGCGAGTGAGCCCACTGCGCGCTGAAATTCTTGAGACGGGCCCCCACCGTGCCTGAGTCCGCTTGTAAAGCCCCAGCGTCATGCTGAGGGCTTGGCAGAGGCGGGAGAGGGCTTCTGTTCCTGGGAACTGGCTGATTTCTGCAGCCTTTTTCCTCTCCCTCTCTTATGTTGAGAGGCGACCTGGGGTAAAAACGTGGATTTCCCAGCTGTTGCCGTGGCCACCAGGTCTGAAAGACCGACCCCAAATAACTCCTCCCCTTTATAAGGCAATACTTCCATATGCCGTTTGGAATCCGCATCACCTGACCACTGTCGTGTCCATAAACCTCTTCTGGCAGAAATGGACAACGCACTTACTCTTGATGCCAGTCGGCAAATATTCCGCTGTGCATCACGCATATATAGAAATGCATCTTTTAAATGCTCTATAGGCAATAATATACTGTCCCTATCTAGGGTATCAATATTTTCAGTCAGGGAATCCGACCACGCCAACCCAGCACTGCACATCCAGGCTGAGGCGATTGCTGGTCGCAGTATAACACCAGTATGTGTGTAAATACATTTTAGGATACCCTCCTGCTTTCTGTCAGCAGGATCCTTAAGGGCGGCCATCTCAGGAGAGGGTAGAGCCCTTGTTTTGACAAGCGTGTGAGCGCTTTATCCACCCTAGGGGGTGTTTCCCAACGCACCCTAACCTATGGCGGGAAAGGATATAATGCCAATAACTTTTTAGAAATTATCAGTTTTTATCGGGGGAAACCCACGCTTCATCACACACCTCATTTAATTTCTCAGATTCAGGAAAACTACAGGTAATTTTTCCTCACCGAACATAATACCCCTTTTGGTGGTACTCGTATTATCAGAAATGTGTAAAACATTTTTCATTGCCTCAATCATGTAACGTGTGGCCCTACTGGAAGTCACATTTGTCTCTTCACCGTCGACCCTGGAGTCAGTATCCGTGTCTGCGTCTGTATCTGCTATCTGAGGTAACGGGCGCTTTAGAGCCCCTGACGGCCTATGAGACGTCTGGACAGGCACAAGCTGAGTAGCCGGCTGTCTCATGTCAACCACTGTCTTTTGTAAAGAGCTGACACTGTTAATTCCTTCCAACAGATCACCCACTCAGGTGTCGACCCCCTAGGGGGTGACATCCCTATTACAGGCAATTTGCTCCGCCTCCACATCATTTTCCTCCTCATACATGTCGACACAAACGTACCGACACACAGCACACACAAAGGGAATGCTCTGATAGAGGACAGGACCCCACTAGCCCTTTGGGGAGACAGAGGGAGAGTTTGCCAGCACACACCAGAGCGCTATATATATACAGGGATAACCTTATATAAGTGTTTTTCCCCTTATAGCTGCTGTATTGTTAATACTGCGCCTAATTAGTGCCCCCCTCTCTTTTTTAACCCTTTCTGTAGTGTAGTGACTGCAGGGGAGAGCCAGGGAGTTTCCCTCCAACTGAGCTGTGAGGGAAAATGGCGCCAGTGTGCTGAGGAGATAGGCTCCGCCCCTTTTTCGCGGACTTTTCTCCTGCTTTTTTATGGATTCTGGCAGGGGTTAAAATTCATCCATATAGCCCTGGGGGTTATATGTGATGTATTTTCGCCAGCCAAGGTGTTTTTATTGCTGCTCAGGGCGCCCCCCCCTAGCGCCCTGCACCCTCAGTGACCGAAGTGTGAAGTGTGCTGAGGAGCAATGGCGCACAGCTGCAGTGCTGTGCGCTACCTTGGTGAAGACAGAATGTCTTCTGCCGCCGATTTTCTGGACCTCTTCTTGCTTCTGGCTCTGTAAGGGGGCCGGCGGCGCGGCTCTGGGACCGGACTCCATGGCTGGGCCTGTGTTCGATCCCTCTGGAGCTAATGGTGTCCAGTAGCCTAAGAAGCCCAATCCACTCTGCACGCAGGTGAGTTCGCTTCTTCTCCCCTTAGTCCCTCGATGCAGTGAGCCTGTTGCCAGCAGGTCTCACTGAAAATAAAAAACCTAAAACTAAACTTTTCACTAAGCAGCTCAGGAGAGCCACCTAGTGTGCACCCTTCTCGTTCGGGCACAAAAATCTAACTGAGGCTTGGAGGGGGGTCATAGGGGGAGGAGCCAGTGCACACCAGGTATTCCTAAAGCTTTACTTTTGTGCCCAGTCTCCTGCGGAGCCGCTATCCCCCATGGTCCTTACGGAGTCCCCAGCATCCACTAGGACGTCAGAGAAATAACAATAACCTTTAATGCACAGCCTATCAATTCACCTGGAACAGGTGCCTGACAAATATTAGGCATGGGGTGTACATTGATGTCTATGATTACTAGTCACTAGCTAGGATGTATTTTGATGAATATTAGTTCAGCATACTAAATGGCCGCCTACACTGTACATATTATTATCACTACCCTCCTTGACTGAAATATTGGTGGGGTTTTGCATGGAGGATTCCTGTGAGACTCCATACTCACAGTGCAGTACGGCCAGGTTACAGTGTAGTCAGGCCAGGTCACAGTGCAATTAGGCCAAGTTACTGAGGAGTCAGGCTAGGTCTCAGTGCAGTAATGCCAAGTCACAGTGCAGTCAGGCCAGGTCACAGGACAATCAGTCCAGATCTCAGTGCAGTCAGGCCAGGTCACAATGCAATCAGGCCAGGTTACAGTGCAGCCAGGCCAGGTCTCAGTGTAATCAGGCCAAGTCAAAGTGCAGTCAACAAACGAAACTAACAGGGATAAAAATCCCTATATCAAACCAAGAGCGCTGCCACCGCCCATCAATACCACAATAAGTAATGATAGAACATCCTATACACAGATTCACAATGGATCTTTTTAGTATATTTGTTATTCCCAAAAAGAGTTTCAATAAAAATACATAATGCTGCAGCATATATAAAATACAATTTAAATATTTTGCAGGTATAGTAAAATTGATGACTCAATATAGTCATTCACAGTGTTCAGGCTCCCTCTGCTGGTAGTGGCCCGTATTGCAAACACACTGTGTGGATGGTTTCTACAGCCCAATGTGTCAATGATGTGGAGGTGATTGTCTCTGGCACAGTCAATCAAAAGGTCACAGTGCAATCAGACCAGGTCTCAGTGCAATTAGGCCAAGTTACAGAGCAGTCAGGCTAGGTCTCAGTGCAGTAAGGCCAGGTCTCAGGGGGGTAAGGCCAGGTCAGAGTGCAGTCAGGTCAGTTCTCAGTGCAGGCAGACCAGGTCTCAGTGCAATTAGACCAAGTTACAGAGCAGTCAGGCTAGGTCTCAGTGCAGTAAGGCCAGGTCTCAGGGGGGTAAGGCCAGGTCAGAGTGCAGTCAGGCCAGGTCACAGTGCAATTAGGCAACGTCACAGTGCAATCGAGATAGGACACAATGCAATCAGGTCAGGTCTCAGTGCAATATGGGTAGGTCACAGTGCATTCAGGCCAGGTCACAGTGCAGTCAGGCCAGGTCACAGTACAATCAGGTCAGGTCTCAGTGTAATCAGGCCAAGTCAAAGTGCAGTCAACAAAAGAAACTAACAGGGATAAAAATCCCTATATCAAACCAAGAGCGCTGCCACCGCCCATCAATACCACAATAAGTAATGATAGAACTTCCTATACTCAGATTCACAATGGATCTTTTTACTATATTTTTTATTCCCAAAAAGAGTTTCAATAAAAATATATAATGCTGCAGCATATATAAAATATAATTTACATATTTTGCAGGTATAGTAAAATTGATGACTCAATATAGTCATTCACAGTGTTCAGGCTCCCTCTGCTGGTAGTGGCCCGTATTGCAAACACACTGTGTGGATGGTTTCTACAGCCCAATGTGTCAATGATGTGGAGGTGATCGTCTCTGGCACAGTCAATCAAAAGGTCTATGTGCAGTCAGGCCAGGACACAATGCAATCAGGCCAGGACACAATGCAATCAGACCTGGACACATTACAATCAGGCCAGGACACAATGCAATCAGGTCAGGACACAGTGTAATCATGCCAATGCTGGCCGGGTATCCGGACTCCAGGTCGACAAAAAAAGGTCGACACACCTTAGGTCGACGCCAATTGGTCGACACACCTTAGGTCGACATGGACAAAAGGTCAACAGGAACAAGGTCGACATAAAAAAAGGTCGACATGAGTTTTTCACGATTTTTTTCTTTTTTTGGAACCTTTTTATACTTAACGATCCACGTGGACTACGATTGGAACGGTAATCTGTGCCGAGTGAAGTGGTAGCAGAGCAGAGCAGAGCGAAGGCACCATGCCCGTAGGGACGCGGTGCACTAATTGGTCACTCTACGAAGAAAATGACACCAAAAAAACATAAAAAAATTCATGTCGACCTTTTTCCATGTCGACCTTGTTCCAGTCAACCTTTTGTCCATGTCGACCTAAGGTGTGTCGACCAATTGGTGTCGACCTAAGGTGTGTCGACCTTGTTGTTGTCGACCTGGAGTCCCAGGCAGATCATTTGTGGCCTGTAAAAACAGATACAAGACTGCAGCCTGTCAATGTACTG
Organism: Pseudophryne corroboree; assembly: GCF_028390025.1. Taxonomy (NCBI): domain Eukaryota; kingdom Metazoa; phylum Chordata; class Amphibia; order Anura; family Myobatrachidae; genus Pseudophryne; species Pseudophryne corroboree. Next base: position 451,957,542 of record NC_086450.1, on the reverse strand, counting down.
GGGACACTCCACACTGGTGAGGTATGAGACAAGCAGCTCCTAGGTGTCGTCACTAAATGGCATTGTGACAACATGGCCGCCACCATTGTACAAAAGCAGCAGCAAATCATTATATGGCGGACTCGGTCAATGCGTTTAAAAATGGGTTAGATAAATTTCTAGCAGAAAAAAATATCAGAGGATATAACCTTTACCCAGAATAGAATAGAGAGTATAATATATTTCAGGTTGAATTCTATGGACTTCCGGTCTTTTTTCAACCTCACCAACTATGTTACTATGTTATAGGAATTTTCCATTTAAAATGAAATGTAACTAAATTCTCCATAGAAAGTTACTGTCTATCCAAAATTGCAGCTGTAAGGTGTTCACTAAGACACAATGGGCCTAATTCAGATCTGTTCGCTCGCTAGCGTTTTTCACTGCGCAGCGATCAGGTAACTACTGCGAATGCGTATACACCGCAATGTGCAGGCGCGCCGTACGGTTACAAAGGGGATCGTTTTTGTGCACTGGTTCTAGCGAAGAAACCATTCGCACAGCCGTTCGCGAGGAGATTGACAGGAAGAGGGCGTGTCAGAGCGTTTGCAGGGAGGGTGTCTGATGTCAATTCCAGGCTCGAATAGGCTGAAGTGATCGCAGCGGCTGAGTAAGGTCAGAGCTACTCAGAAGCTGCACAGGCTGTTTTTGTACCGCTCGGCTGCACACGCGTTCGCACACTTGCACAGCTAAAATACACTCCCCTATGGGCGGCGTCTATCTGTTCGCAGTGCTGCAAAAAATAGCTAGCGAGCGAACAGATCTGAATTAGGCCCAATATGTAAGAGAGAGACGGGCAATGCAGAGATCCTGGTTATACACCCTGATTAATACAGCAAATCCTGGAGGTCGCAAGGGAGGGACAACCACCAAAGAACTGTTATTGGGAACATGTGGGTGGCCTAGTGGCAGCCATTTTGTGGGACCAACTAAAATAACAATAACCTTTAATGCACAGCCTATCAATTCACCTGGAACAGGTGCCTGACAAATATTAGGCATGGGGTGTACATTGATGTCTATGATTACTAGTCACTAGCCAGGATGTATTTTGATGAATATTAGTTCAGCATACTAAATGGCCGCCTCCACTGTACATATTATTATCACTACCCTCCTTGACTGACATATTGGTGGGGTTTTGCATGCAGGATTCCTGTGAGACTCCAAACTCACAGTGCAGTCAGGTCAGGTCATAGTTCAGTCAGGCAAGATCACAGTGCAATTGAGATAGGGCACAATGCAATTAGGCCAGGTCTCAGTACAGTCAGGACAAGTCACAGTGCAGTCAGGGTAGATCAAAGTGCAGTTAGACCAGGTCTCAGAGCAGTCAGGACAGGTCTCAGTGCAATTAGGCCAAGTTACTGAGCAGTCAGGCTAGGTCTCAGTGCAGTAAGGTCAGGTCTAAGTGCATTCAGGCCAGGTCATAGTGCAGTCAGGCCAGGTCACAGTGCAATTAGGCCAGGTCTCAGTACACTCAGGACAAGTCACAGTGCAGTCAGGGTAGGTCAAAGTGCAGTCAGGCTAGGTCTCAGTGCAATCAAGCCAGGTCTCAGAGCAGTCAGGACAGGTCTCACTGCAGTCAGGCCAAGTTACAGTGCAGTCAGGCCAGGTTGCAGTGCAGTTAGGCCAGGTCTCAGTGCAGTCAGGCCAGGTCACAGTGCAATCGAGATAGGGCACAATGCAATCAGGTCAGGTCTCAGTACAGTCAGGGCAAGTCACAGTACAGTCAGGGTAGGTCACAGTGCAGTCAGACAAGGTCTCAGTCCAATTAGGCCAAGTTACAGAGCAGGTCTCAGTGCAGTCAGGCCAGGTCACAGTGCAATCGTTGATAGGACAAATGCAATTAGGCCAGGTCTCAGTACAGTCAGGGTAGGTCACAGTTCAGTCAGGCCAGGTCTCAGTGCAAATAAATCAGGTCTCACTGGAATCAGTCCAAGATACAGTGCAATCAGGCCAGGTCTCAGTGCAGTTGGGCCAGTTCTCAGTGCACTCAAACCAGGTCTCAGTGCAGTCAGGCCAGGTCTCAGTGCAGTCAGGCCAGGTCACAGTGCAATCGAGATAGGACAAATGCAATCAGTCCAGGTCTCAGTACAGTCAAATCATGTCTCACTGCAGTCGGGCCAAGAGACAGTGCAATCAGGCCAGGTCTCAGTGCAGTTGGGCCACGTCACAGTACAATTAGGCAAGGTCACAGTGCAATCGAGATAGGGCACAATGCAATCAGGCCAGGTCTCAGTACAGTCGGGGCAAGTCACAGTGCAGTCAGGGTAGGTCACAGTGCAGTCAGGCCAAGTTACAGTGCAGTCAGGCCAGGTCTCAGTGCAGTCAGGCCAACTCTCAATGCAGTCAGGCCAGGTCACACAGCAGTCAGGCTAAGTCTTAGTGCAGTCAGGCCAGGTCACAGGGCAATCAGTCCAGATCTCAGTGCAGTCAGGCCAGGTCACAATGCAATCAGGCCAGGTCACAGTGCAGCCAGGCCAGGTCACAGTGCAGCCAGGCCAGGTCACAGTGCAGAAAGGTCAGTTCTCAGTGCAGTCAGGCCAGTTCTCAGTGCAGTCAGGCCAAGTTACAAAGCAGTCAGGACAGGTCTCAGGGCAGTAAGGCCAGGTCATAGTGCAGTCAGGCCAGTTCTCAGTGCAGTCAGGCCAAGTTACAAAGCAGTCAGGACAGGTCTCAGGGCAGTAAGGCCAGGTCATAGTGCAGTCAGGCCAGGTCACAGTGCAATTAGGCAAGGTCACAGTATAATTAAGATAGGGCACAATGCAATTAGGCCAGGTCTCAGTACAGTCAGGACAAGTCACAGTGCAGTCAGGCCAAGTTACAGTGCAATCAATCCAGGTCTTAGTGCAGTCAGGCCAGGTCTTAGAGCAATCAGACCAGGTCTCAGTGCAATCAGGCCAGGACACAGTACAATCAGGCCAGGTCTCAGTGCAGTCAGGGCAAGTCACAGTGCAGTCAGGGTAGGTCACAGTGCAGTGAGGCTAGGTCACAGTGCAATTAGGCCAGGTCTCAGTACACTCAGGACAAGTCACAGTGCAGTCAGGGTAGGTCAAAGTGCAGTCAGGCTAGGTCTCAGTGCAATCAGGCCAGGTCTCAGAGCAGTCAGGACAGGTCTCAGTGCAGTCAGGCCAAGTTACAGTGCAGTCAGGCAAGGTCTCAGTGCAGTCAGGCCAGGTCTCAGTGCCAGAGCCGGCCATAGGTATAGGTAAACTCGGCAATTGCCTAGGGCATTTGATATACCTAGGGGCTTCAGCTTCTGCTGATTAAAATGATATGCAGCATGCCTATACAGTATTCTGTGTGAGACTGTGGCTGTATCTGCATATGAAATGCTATACACAGAATATAGGCATGCTGCATATCATTTTAATCAGCAGAAGCAGATTGTGCATCCTAGCCACATAGCAATTCAAATAAGATACATTTTCATAAAAAAAGGTGCATTGAAGCAAGATTTATGAGGACACATCTGTATCCAAGCAGAGGCAGAGGTCACAGTGTTAGTGGCAGTGTGAGTGCTGTGTGCATGTGAGTGGGTTGGTTGTGCAGTAGTGTTCGGAATATGTGTAAGGAGCATTATGTGTGTCATGTAAAAATGCATTAATAATGTGCAACATATGTGTAAGGGGCACTATGTGTGTCATTATGTGTATAAGGGCATTATGTGCGGCATATGTGTAACAGGGTAGTACTGTATGTGTGTCATTATGTGTATAGAGGCACTAATAATGTGCAGCAAATGTGTAGGGGGCACTATGTGTGTCATTATGTGTATAAGAACATTAATAATGTACGGCATATGTGTAAGGGACAGTATGTGTAAAAGGGCATTAATAAAGGTTGTCATAATGTGTAAGGTGCATTATGTTTATAAGGACATTAATAATGTGTCTCATATGTGTAAGGGGCATTACTGTGTGGAATTATGTGTATAAATGCATTACTAATGTGTGGCATTATGTGTATAAAGTGCTCTACTGTGTGGCGTTGCATATAGAAAGGGCACTACTGTGTTGTCTAATGTGAATAAAGAGCAATAGGGTGTGATGTAATGTTATTAAGGAGCAATTCAGTGTGATGTAATGTGAATAAGGAGCTCTACTGTGAGGAGTAACGTTTAAGGTAAAGTGGTACTACTGTGGGATGTAAATATTAATTATGGACACTATCGCATGATCAAATGTGAATAAAGTTGCAGTACTGTGTGGAGTAATTGGAATTGGGGTTACTATTGTGTGGCCATGCCCCTTGCCAGCAAAAACACCCCCTTTTTGAGCTGTGCGTCAAATGTGCAAACTGTTCCTATTTAAAATATAGAGGGTACAAACAGCAAAATAAGGACTGCTATAGGTGAGGGGTGATGGTGCTGGGAAAGAGGTGCAAGGTCAGAGGCAGAACCAGCGGTTGTGCTAGGGGGCACCAGCCAAAATCCTGCCTAGGGCATCATATTGGTTAGGGCCGGCTCTGCTCAGTGCAATCAGGCCAGGACACAATGCAGTCAGGCCAGGAAACAGTACAATCAGGCCAGGTCACAATGCAATCAGGGCAGGACACAGTACAATCAAGTCAGGTCTCAGTGCAATCAAGTCAGGTCTCACTGCAGTCAGGCCAAGTTACAGTGCAACCAGGTCAGGTTGCAGTGCAGTTAGGCCAGGTCACAGTGCAATCGAGATAGGGCACAATGCAATCAGGCCAGGTCTCAGTGCAGTCAGAATAGGTCTCAGTGCAGTCAGGCCAGGAAACAGTACAATCAGGCCGGGACACAGTACAATCAGGTCAGGTCTTAGTGTAATCAGGCCAAGTCAAAGTGCAGTCAACAAAAGAAACTAACAGGGATAAAAATCCCTATATCAAACCAAGAGCGCTGCCACCGCCCATCAATACCACAATAAGTAATGATAGAACTTCCTATACTCAGATTCACAATGGATCTTTTTACCATATTTTTTATTCCCCAAAAGTTTCAATAAAAATATATAATGCTGCAACATATATAAAATACAATTTACATATTTTGCAGGTATAGTAAAATTGATGACTCAATACAGGTTGAGTATCCCATATCCAAATATCCGAAATACGGACTTTTTTGAGTGAGAGTGAGATAGTGAAACTTTTGTTTTTTGATGGCTCAATGTACACAAACTTTGTTTAATACACACAGTTATTAAAAATATTGTATTAAATGACCTTCAGGCTGTGTGTATAAGGTGTATATGAAACATAAATGAATTGTGTGAATGTACACACACTTTGTTTATGCATACTTACCGACATTCTGGCTGCTCTCTGCGGGAGAGAGCAGCCAGGTCGGTCAACAGGCGGGCTGGAGCACTCCTCTGACGAGAGGAGGGGGCGGACGGAGGCGGACCGAAGGCGGGCCGGGGCGGAGCAAGGGCGGGACAGGGGGCGTGGTTACATTGGTGTCCCCTTTAAGCCACGCCCCCACACTGTAATGCCGTGATCACAGGCATTACAATGCAGGGGGCGTGGCTATGATGACGCGATTCAGCGAGAATCGCGTCATCATCTGCCCGGACCGCCCACTTTACACACAAAGTGGGCGGACGGGCAGGGGGACCCCGTCAAATCGGGAGACTTGCCTGCTCTTCCGTGGGGCCGGGAGGGTCACCCGATTTTCGGGAGCCTCCCGGCCATTCCGGGAGAGTAGGCAAGTATGTGTTTATGTTTAATGCACAAAGTTATAAAAAATATTGGCTAAAATGACCTTCAGGCTATGTGTATAAGGTGCATATAAAACATAAATGCATTCTGCGCTTAGATTTAGGTCCCATTGCCAAGATATCTCATTATGGTATGCAATTATTCCAAAATACGGAAAATCCAATATCCAAAATTCCTCTGGTCCCAAGCATTTTGGATAAGGGATACTCAACCTGTATAGTCATTCACAGTGTTCAGGCTCCCTCTGCTGGTAGTGGCCCATATTGCAAACACACTGTGTGGATGGTTTCTACAGCCCAATGTGTCAATGATGTGGAGGTGATCGTCTCTGGCACAGTCAATCGAAAGGTCACAATGCAATCAGGCCAGGACACAGTGCAATCAGGCCAGGACACAGTGCAATCATGTCAATGCTGGCCCACAGCTGAGGCAGATCATTTGTGGCCTGTAAAAACAGATACAAGACTGCAGCCTGTCAATTTACTGGGGACACTCCACACTGGTGAGGTAAGACACAAGCAGCTCCTAGGTGTCGTCACTAAATGGCATTGTGACAACATGGCAGCCACCATTGTACAAAAGCAGCAGCAAATCATTATATGGCAGACTCAGTCAATGTGCAGGCGCGCCATACGGTTACAAAGTGGATTGCTGTTGTGCACTGGTTCTAGCGAAGAAACCATTGACACAGCCGTTCGCAAGGACATTGACAGGAAGAGGGCATTTGTGGGTGGCAACTGACCATTTTCTGGGAGTGGTTGGAAAAACGCAGGCATGTCAGAGCGTTTGCAGGGCGGGTGTCTGGTGTCAATTCCAGGCTCAAATAGGCTGAAGTGGTCGCAGTGGCTGAGTAAGGTCAGAGCTACTCAGAAACTGCACAAGCTGTTTTTGTACAGGGCAGCTGCACACGCGTTCGCACACTTGCACAGCTAAGATACACTCCCCTATGGGCGGCATCTATCTGTTCACAGCACTGCAAAAATAGCTAGTAAGCACACAGATCTGAATTAGGCCCAATATGTATGAGAGAGACGGGCAATGCAGAGATCCTGGTTATCCACCCTGATTAATACAGCAAATCCTGGAGGTCGCAAGGAAGGGACAACCACCAAAGAACTGTTATTGGGAACATGTGGGTGGCCTAGTGGCAGCCATTTTGTGGGACCAACTAAAATAACAATAAACTTTAATGCACAGCCTATCAATTCACCTGGAACAGGTGCCTGACAAATATTAGGCATGGGGTGTACATTGATGTCTATGATTACTAGTCACTAGCTAGGATGTATTTTGATGAATATTAGTTCAGCATACTAAATGGCCGCCTCCACTGTACATAATATTATTATCACTACCCTCCTTGACTGACATATTGGTGGGGTTTTGCATGCAGGATTCCTGTGAGACTCCAAACTCACAGTGCAGTCAGGCCAGGTCACAGTGCATTCAGGCCAGGTCACAATGCAATCAGGTCAGGTCACAGTGCATTCAAGCCAGGTCACAGTGCATTCAGGCCAGGTCATAGTACAATCGAGATAGGGCACAATGCAATCAGGCAAGTTCTCAGTACAGTGAGGGCAAGTCACAGTGCAGTCAGGGTAGGTCACAGTGCAGTGAGGGCAAGTCACAGTGCAGTCAGGGTGGGTCTCAGTGCAGTCAGGGTGGGTCTCATTGCAGTCAGGCCAGGTCTCAGTGCAGTCAGGCCAGGTCACAGTGCAGTCAGGCCAGGTCTCAGTGCAGTCAGGCCAGGTCTCAGTGCAGTCAGGCCAGGTCTCAGTGCAGTCAGGCCAGGTCTCAGTGCAGTCAGGCCAGGTCACAGTGCAGTCAGGCCAGGTCACAGTGCAATTAGGCAAGGTCACAGAGCAATAGAGACAGGACACAATGCAATCAGGCCAGGTGTCAGTACAGTCAGGGCAAGTCACAGTGCAGTCAGAGTAGGTCAAAGTGCAGTAAGGGTAGGTCACAGCAGACTTGCCGACATTCTGGCTGCTCTCTGCGGGAGAGAGCAGCCAGGTCGGCTCAGCAGGGGGGCAGGTGCAGGCTGTGACGTGGGGAGGAGGTGGACCGGAGGCGGGACGGGGGCGGGATGGGGGCGGGAGCGGCTTTATCACGTCACGTCCTTTAAGCCACGCCATACACTCTGTAATGCCGCGATCCCTGGCATTACACTGCAGGGGGCGTGGCTATGATGACGCGATTCAACAAGAATCGCGTCATCAACTGCCCAGACCGCCCACTTTACACAGTAAGTGGGCTGACGGGCAGGGTGACAGCTGGTTCCGGGAGACTTGCCTGCTCTTCTGTGGGGCCGGGAAGGGTCACCCGATTTTCGGGAGCCTCTCGGCCATTCCGGGAGAGTAGGCAAGTATGGGTCACAGTGCAGTCAGGCCAGGTCTCAGTGCAATCAAGTCAGGTCTCACTGCAGTCAGGCCAAGTTACAGTGCAGTCAGGCCAGGTCACAGTGCAATCGAGATAGGGCACAATGCAATCAGGCCAGGTCTCAGTACAGTCAGGGCAAGTCACAGTGCAGTCAGGGTAGGTCACAGTGCAGTCAGACAAGGTCTCAGTCCAATTAGGCCAAGTTACAGAGCAGTCAGGCCAGGTCTCAGTGCATTCAGGCCAGGTCTCAGTGCAATTAGGCCAGGTCATAGTGCAGTCAGGCCAGGTCACAGTGCAATCGGGATAGGACAAATGCAATCAGGCCAGGTCTCAGTACAGTCAGGGTAGGTCACAGTGCAGTCAGGCCAGGTCTCAGTGCAATCAAATCAGATCTCACTGCAGTCAGGCCAAGATACAGTGCAATCAGGCCAGGTCTCAGTGCAGTTGGGCCACGTCACAGTGCAATTAGGCAAGGTCACAGTGCAATCGAGATAGGGCAAAATGCAATCAGGCCAGGTCCCAGTACAGTCGGGGAAAGTCACAGTGCAGTCAGGCCAAGTCTCAGTGCAGTCAGCCCAACTCTCAGTGCAGTCAGGCCAGATCTCAGTGCAGTCAGACCAGATCACATTGCAGTCAGGCTAAGTCTTAGTGCAGTCAGGCTAAGTCACAGTGATGTCAGGCTAAGTCTTAGTGCAGTCAGGCCAGGTCACAATGCAATCAGGCCAGGTCACAGTGCAGCCAGGCCAGGTCACAGTGCAATAAGGTCAGTTCTCAGTGCAGTCAGGCCAGGTCTCAGTGCAGTCAGACCAGGTCTCAGTGCAATTAGGCAAGGTCACAGTGTAATTGAGATAGGACACAATGCAATCAGGCTAGGTCTCAGTGCAGTCAGACCAGGTCTCAGTGCAATTAGGCCAAGTTACAAAGCAGTCAGGACAGGTCTCAGGGCAGTCAGGCCAGGTCACAGTGCAATTAGGCAAGGTCACAGTGTAATTGAGATAGGACACAATGCAATCAGGCTAGATCTCAGTGCAGTCAGGGTAGGTCACAGTGCAGTCAGACCAGGTCATAGTGCAGTCAGGGTAGGTCACAGTGCAGTCAGGCCAGGTCACAGTGCAGTCAGGCAAGATCACAGTGCAATCGAGATAGGGCACAATGCAATTAGGCCAGGTCTCAGTACAGTCAGGATAAGTCACAGTGCAGTCAGGCCAGGTCTCATTGCAATCAGACCAGGTCTCAGTGTAATCAGGCCAGGTCACCGTGCAGTCAGGGTAGGTCACAGTGCAGTCAGGCCAAGTTACAGTGGAATCAGTTCAGGTCACAGTGCAGTAAGGCCAGGTCTAAGTGCAATCGAGATAGGGCACAATGCAATCAGACAAGGTCTCAGTGCAGTCAGGCCAGGTCACAGTGCAATTAGGCAAGGTCCCAGTGCAATCGACATAGGGTACAATGCAATCAGGCTGGGTCTCAGTACAGTCAGGCCAGGTCTCAGTGCAGTCAGGCCAGCTCTCAATGCAATCAGGCCAGGACACAATGCAATCAGGGCAGGACACAATACAATCAAGTCAGGTCTACATGCAGTCAGGTCAGGTTTTATTGTAATCAGGCCAAGTCAAAGTGCAATCAACAAAAGAAACTAACAGGGATAAAAATCCCTATATCAAACCAAGAGCGCTGCCACCGCCCATCAATACCACAATAAGTAATGATAGAACATCCTATACTCAGATTCACAATGGATCTTTTTACTATATTTTTTATTCCCCAAAAGTTTCAATAAAAATATATAATGCTGCAGCATATATAAAATACAATTTACATATTTTGCAGGTATAGTAAAATTGATGACTCAATATAGTCATTCACAGTGTTCAGGCTCCCTCTGCTGGTAGTGGCCCGTATTGCAAACACACTGTGTGGATGGTTTCTACAGCCCAATGTGTCAATGATGTGGAGGTGATAGTCTCTGGCACAGTCAATCAAAAGGTCTAAGTGCAATCAGGCCAGGTCACAATGCAATCAGGCCAGGAAACAATGCAATCAGGCCAGGACACAGTGCAATCAGGCCAGGACACAGTACAATCAGGCCAGGACACAGTACAATCAGGCAAGGTCACAATGCAATCAGGCCAGGAAACAATGCAATCAGGCAAGGTCACTGAAGGGTTAAATATGCTATATGAACTGTTATGTGTTTGAAAAGATACGTACCACTCTGTACAGGGTACCCTTATCTGTTCATACAATACAAGGCTTGTCTGTGTCTCCTTTTCAGGGAGAGTTACATTCCAGACCAAACCTGTTATCTCTATTTCTACTTCTGTTACCAACTTTCCCAGAGGTTTGAGACCTTGCAGAAAACCCATATATGGAAATCCACCTGATGCACTATTTCTGTATTCTGCCTAGTAACTACTAACGAGCCAATAAGAGTGTAACACATGTCAGTTACACCCATGTACGTTGTCTTTATAAACCTTTGTTAACCTTATAATAAAGTAGAGTGATTCTTAACCCTCAACTGTGTGTTGTCTGTATGGGGCTAGAAGCTGCTCTCACTGGTACCAAAGAGATGATTACATCGAGGGGGCACACAAAAAGGGTTAAAATCCCTTTCAGCTGGGGGCTAGGTCCGGGATCTAGGCGATCGTCCCCTGCCCGGTAAGATAGAGAATTTTATTGTCTGTCTTTTCCGTTCAGGGATTGCGATTACTACTAGATCTGAACTCATTCCGTGTTCCGGGAACACGTGACCAAAAATACAATCCAAGTCCGGGACTTGGCAGAAAAGAAACTTGTTTTCTTAAAGGCGCCGGGTGCCACGTAAAGGTATCAGGGATACCAATCTTTAAAGGCAAAGGTATCAGGGATACCAATACAAGGACCAGAGGTCCATATAATCTTTAAAAGGCACAGGTATCCGGGATACCATAGATGGACCAGAAATCCAAATAACAACGCCTCCTCGATTTGATCACCTAAATGTTTGTATGTTTGTCTTATAAGTACTCATATTGTAATTTTTCTATTAAGGACACTCAGTGAACGGGTGGTAAGTGCACGGGCGCTGAGTCTCAGAGGACATTGTTGTTTACAGTGATTTTAAGTACATTTGAAAGTTGATTTGTAACAAATAACATTGTCCACGATTGCAGAGATATTAATTGTACGGGTGGTAAGTGTACGTACATTTGGTATCACAAGTTGTGCTGTTATTCCTTATCTTCTCTGTTCTGTCTCTGGTAGTTTGTGTAGGGAATGTGTAATCCCACATGTTACCAATGATTTATGATCAGATCAGCTGAATGCATACATAGACTATTGCTCCCCTTCCCTGTTATTTGTGAATTCTTTTAGAAATATATTGCGTGGGTGGTAAGTGTACACGCACTATATGACACTGTGTTTGGAACAATCTATGTTTTTTTTTATGATAAAGATTGTTATTAATTCAGTTTAGACACGTTAGTTACTTATTGGTAATATGGGATCAGATCAGAGTAAAGAGACTGAATACCCCCCTCCCCTCCCGGGAGAGACCTGCAAGGAATGTGCTGCTCGTCTCTCCCAGCAGCACTAGCTTGCAAACAGAAACCTAGTGAGAATGTGACTGAATTCTGGAAGTGATTTAAAAGTGTTGGTCAGAGGAGGCAGGTCTCACCCTAGTTAATACCGACAACTTACTCATTTCTACATTTATAAACAACTTGTTGCCAACAGTGTCATTAACTGTAAAACAGAGTGTTTCCAGTTGGACCTCTGATAATTTTAAAGATTTTGAAAAACATTTATATGAGAAAGAAGCAGCAGGTTGTTTTGAAATGAGGAAATCTGTCAGTACTATACCCTCACATAACTACCAGAACCCCCCGGGAAAGCCAAATAGGTCTTTCCGCCCACCCCAAGACAATAGGTTCCAGAGGGGCCCTATGACACTGGCCTAATATCTTGTACCCCCTACAAGGCCACACTGAAACCTGATGTACACCCCTTTACCAGAAACAATATCCATTGTTTAAAAGAAAAAATAGAAGGTCTTAGACCTATGGTACAGCAATTTTTAGAGCAAGGCATTCTTAGACATGTAGTATCCCCATACTGCACACCAGTTAACCCTGTAGCAAAAGTAGATGGGACTATAAGGTTTGTGCAAGATCTTAGAGCAATTAATCAGCTAATTGTTCCCATTGCACCAATTGTACCTGATGTAAACTCACTCCTCTCAGCCATCCCTGTAGATGCTGCATTTTTTTCAGTGATTAATTTAAAAAATGCATTTCTCAGCATACCAGTGGACCCCCAAACACAGTTACTTTTTGCTTTTACTTTTGAGGGCAAGCAATTAACATGGTGCAGATTACCACAGGTATGTTTATTCACCTGTTGTGTATAGCATTGTACTCCAAGCCATATTGGCTCCCTGGCACCCCCCCTATGGTTCTGTCCTGCTACAGTATGCAGATGATCTGCTTCTCTGTAGTCAAACGGAGGAGGCCTGCCGACAGGATGGTATATCACTGTTAAACTGGCTCTGTGAATGTGGACACAAGGTGTCTAAAACAAAAATGCAATGGTGTAAAAAGCATGTCGATTATTTGGGTTTTGTACTCACAGAGGGAGAAAGGAAAATCAGTCCACAACGCATTCAGTCTGTATTGGGCCTGGTCACCCCAACTACTCAGAAGGAAATGTTATCCTTTCTGGGCATGATTAATTACTGCAGACAGTGGATATCTGATTGTTCCTACTATGACAATATCTTGAGACAAGCCACTCTCAATAACAAACCTAAACAGATTCAATGGTCACAAGAAATGTTAACTGCATATGAAAGTCTAAAATGTATGTTGGTAAAAAGTCCGGCACAGAGCCTCCCAAACTGTACTGCCGTTTCATTTATATGCAAGGGACAACTGTAAAACCATGGCGGGGGTACTAACTCACATGGAGGCAAACTGCGCCCTGTGGCATTCCTGTGTCGGTCCAAGGTATGCCTGCCTGCCTCAGAGCACTGGCAGCTTGTGCAATGGTGGCTGAGATGGCAACTACACTCACCTTAGGTCACACAACAATTCTACACACAACACATGATGTAGTAGCAATACTTAACGGCTTGCATACACAGCATATGTCGGCCCAACGCCTTAGTGGGTATGAGGTCCTATTGCAAAGCAACCCATCCCTCATCATCAAATATGCAAACACGTCATCAGGCCCAGCACCCATTCTTAATGCACTCCTAGGACTAAAGGGTCCCCAAGATGACATACCTGACGACCATGACTGCTCAGCATCAATAGAATCAGAGACCTCCCCGAGATTAGACATGTCCCCTGTGCCAATACCCGGTTCAGACAATGTCTTTGTTGATGGCTCCTGTAGCAGACCAAATGACTCCACATACCAAGCAGGTTATGCCGTTGTGCGCCTGCCCAATGACATTCTTGAAGCAAAGCCCATACCTTACCAATCGGCACAGGCTGCAGAGCTCATAGCCCTTATCAGAGCCTGCCACATGTACCAAAACAAACCCGTTACAATTTACACAGACTCCAAATATGCCCATGGCGTTGTCCACGACCATGAAGTTATTTGGGCAAGAAGAGGCTTTGTAGGAGCCGATGGAAAAGGCATTTCCCATGCACAACTTATCACAAACCTCCTCCATGCCATCACACTGCCCAATGACATTGCAATTTTGCACTGTAGGGCCCATACTGGTGGCAAGGACGACATATCAGAAGGAAATGCCCTTACTGACAGAACTGCCAAAGAAGCAGCTCTACAACCCATTGCCCAGTCCCATATGACTGTCATGACCCCCCCTGCCATTAATGATCAATATCTTATCACGGAACTACAGGCCACAACCTCCAACAAGGATTTGGATGACTGGATATATCCTGTATTGCAGAAAAATCCCAGATCAGGATTAATCTGCAAAGAGGGGAAACCTTGTATACCCCAAACAAGTGCCCCTTTGTTCATTGCTCACTACCATGGGGTAGGACAAACTTAGGAAGGCCACAGGAGGTACCTTCCACAAATGGAAACAGGTCTTTCCCTTTATCTTAGCAGAAATCAGAATGACCCCACAAAAGACCCTAGGTTATTCACCCTTTGAAATATTTATGGGTAGGCCTTTCCCACACCTTGGGCTAAGAAACCATTAATAGTACAGGAAGGTGATTTAGAACTTATAAAGGAAGAATATGTTAGGTCCCTTATAACGAAACTAGATGAAATTGAACACAAGGTTGTTTGTAAAAATCCTTCTAACCCACAGGAACCAACACACCCTTTCAAGTCGGAGACAAAGTCGTTGTAAAAGTGCTCCCGAGGAATAAAGGTCCAGGAGATTTCACCTATGGTCCAGAGACGGAAGTCGTGGCAGTGACCAGGACGGCTGTCCTTACTGAAGACGGGCCCACGTGGATACACGCATCCCGAGTAAAGAAGATACCCAGCCCAAATCGCGAAGCAAGTCAAGGAGATTCCAGCGAGGTACTAACCGGGGCAGACAGCCCTGACCTCCAACATGGAGAAGCAGACGATGCAGAAAAAGAACAAGATGCCTACCTATGGCCAGGGGACTATGTTGACAATCCTAATGGTCCTCACTTGCCAAGCTACAGCTGAAGTAGACATTACACAAAACTCTGGCATTTACACATTCTGGTACAACTCCTCCAACACTGAGGTTGCTACTTATAAAATAGACTTTTGCAATTTTGGCCCATGCCTCAGAAAACATTATGAATGGGGATGTGACCAGTATGGAACACGTAATACCCCCAATGAAGCTTATATTTGTGTTACTAGTAAATATTGGGGAAATAAATGTGCGTATTAGGGATCAGTGGGATGGAATTCTGGTCATAGTTATGGATAACAGCCCAAGGAGGCTCTCTCAAGTAAAGACAAACATGGTGAGTCCCTGCTTACCCGTCTTACCCTTTATAGACAAAACAGATGTGATAGTAAATTCATATTAAGCATAAGACATCCCCAGTCTACTGATGCAGGCACCTATGTCCTGGGTGAATCCTTTTTTATAAATCCATCCCTTACACAATTCTTGTTACAGGATATGTTTAACAATGAAAAGTATGCCCAGCTCAAGTCCCCTAAACCACGCCCCAACCTCTTGAGACCTCATATAACCACCTTCAAGGAAATGATTGCTATAGACAACCCCACTTTTGAAGACACTATGGCCATTGAAACTGGGTTTTCAGATATTAATCTTTGGGTAGAATGGATGAGATATAATGCCAAGAAACATAATATGACTAATTGTTATGTATATGGTAAATCCAGACCCCATCTGGGAACAGTCCCTCTAAATATCCCCTTAGACCAAGAAAGCTGTTTCTTTAGTTTATACAATGACACAGAAACTAATGAAGGTTCCCCTACCTCAAACACTGCTCCCACACATAGAAGAAAAAGGGAAACTCCAGTGGGTAGCTTCGATCCACATGTTTATATTGACACAATTGGGGTCCCAAGAGGGGTGCCAGACGAATTCAAAGCTAGAGATGAAGTAGCTGCAGGATTTGAATCCTTAATCCCTATAATAACTGTCAATGGAAATGTTGCATGGATCAATTATATCTACTATAATCAGCAGAAATTTGTAAATGACACAAAAGATGCTCTTAAGGGTCTTTCTGAGCAACTAGAAGCCACTTCCCAGATGACATTCCAAAACCAAATGGCCCTTAATATGATACTAGCAAAAAAGGTGGTACTTGTGTTTACATTAGTAAGGTAGAAGGGTGTTGTACCTATATACCTGACAATACTGGCCAAATGGTAAAGTTACCCTAGCCATAAAAAAACTAGATGATTTATCCATAGAGCTAAAAAAAAGAATTCAGGTATTGATAACCCATGGAGCCAATACTTTGGTTGGTTTGAAAATTGGAAACAGGGTCTTGTTCAACTAGGAATCTACATATTGATTGTGATAGCAATTTTTTGTGTTGTTTTCTTTTGCATTATACCCTGCTGCAGAAAACTCGCCACAAAAGGTATTGAAAACTCGCTTATGTATGAAGCCGTCCTTACAATCCCTCCTAACTCCCCTGCAGCCTATAAGCAATACCTAACTGAATATAGAAATAAAAAGCTCCATGAAAAGAATCATGTTATATAAATATATGATTCTAAGAGGGGATTGAAGGGTTAAATATGCTATATGAACTGTTATGTGTTTGAAAAGATACGTACCACTCTGTACAGGGTACCCTTATCTGTTCATACAATACAAGGCTTGTCTGTGTCTCCTTTTCAGGGAGAGTTACATTCCAGACCAAACCTGTTATCTCTATTTCTACTTCTGTTACCAACTTTCCCAGAGGTTTGAGACCTTGCAGAAAACCCATATATGGAAATCCACCTGATGCACTATTTCTGTATTCTGCCTAGTAACTACTAACGAGCCAATAAGAGTGTAACACATGTCAGTTACACCCATGTACGTTGTCTTTATAAACCTTTGTTAACCTTATAATAAAGTAGAGTGATTCTTAACCCTCAACTGTGTGTTGTCTGTATGGGGCTAGGAGCTGCTCTCACTGGTACCAAAGAGATGATTACATCGAGGGGGCACACAAAAAGGGTTAAAATCCCTTTCAGTCACAATGCAATCAGGCAAGGTCACAATGCAATCAGGCCAGGACACAGTGCAATCAGGCCAATGCTGGCCCACAGCTGAAGCAGATCATTTGTGGCCTGTAAAAACAGATACAAGACTGCAGCCTGTCAATTTACTGGGGACACTCCACACTGGTGAGGTATGACACAAGCAGCTCCTAGGTGTCGTCACTAAATGGCATTGTGACAACATGGCAGCCACCATTGTATAAAAGCAGCAGCAAATCATTATATGGCAGACTCAGTCAATGTGCAGGCGTGCCATACGGTTACAAAGTGGATCGTTGTTTTGCACTGGTTCTAGCGAAGAAACCATTCGCACAGCCGTTCGCAAGGAGATTGACAGGAAGTGGGCATTTGTGGGTGGCAACTGACCATTTTCTGGGAGTGGTTGGAAAAACGCAGGCGTGTCAAAGCGTTTGCAGGGCGGGTGTCTGATGTCAATTCCAGGCTCAAATAGGCTGAAGTGGTCGCAGTGGCTGAGTAAGGTCAGAGCTACTCAGAAACTGCACAAGCTGTTTTTGTACAGGGCAGCTGCACACGCGTTCGCACACTTGCACAGCTAAAATACACTCCCCTATGGGCGGCATCTATCTGTTCGCAGCACTGCAAAAAATAGCTAGTGAGCGAACAGATCTGAATTAGGCCCAATATGTATGAGAGAGACGGGCAATGCAGAGATCCTGGTTATCCACCCTGATTAATACAGCAAATCCTGGAGGTCGCAAGGGAGGGACAACCACCAAAGAACTGTTATTGGGAACATGTGGGTGGCTTAGTGGCAGCCATTTTGTGGGACTAACTAAAATAACAATAACCTTTAATGCACAGCCTATCAATTCACCTGGAACAGGTGCCTGACAAATATTAGGCATGGGGTGTACATTGATGTCTACGATTACTAGTCACTAGCTAGGATGTATTTTGATGAATATTAGTTCAGCATACTAAATGGCCGCCTCCACTGTACATATTATTATCACTACCCTCCTTGACTGACATATTGGTGGGGTTTTGCATGCAGGATTCCTGTGAGACTCCATACTTACAGAGCAGTCAGGCCAGGTCTCAGTGCATTTAGGCCAGGTCATAGTGCAGTCAGGCCAGGTCACAGTGCAATCGAGATAGGACAAATGCAATCAGGCCAGGTCTGAGTAAAGTCAGGGTAGATCACAGTGCAGTCAGGCCAGGTCTCAGTGCAATCAAATCAGATCTCACTGCAGTCAGGTCAAGATATATTGCAGTCAGGCCAGGTCTCAGTGCAATCAGGCCAGTTCTCAGTGCAGTTGGGCCAGGTCTCAGTGCAGTCAAACCAGATCTCAGTGCAGTCAGGTCAGGTCTCAGTGCAATTAGGCAAGGTCACAGTGCAATCGAGATAGGGCACAATGCAATCAGGCCAGGTCTCAGTACAGTCGGGGTAAGTCACAGTGCAGTCAGGCCAAGTTACAGTGGAGTCAGGCTAAGTCACAGTGCAGTCAGGCTAAGTCTTAGTAAAAGTCAGGCCAGGTAACAGGGCAATCAGTCCAGATCTCAGTGCAGTCAGGCCAGGTCACAATGCAATCAGGCCAGGTTACAGTGCAGCCAGGCCAAGTCACAATGCAATCAGGCCAGGTCTCACTACAATCAGGCAAGGTCACAATGCAATCAGGCCAGGTCACAATGCAATCATGCCAGGACACAATGCAATCAGGCCAGGTCTCAGTGCAGTCAGGCCAGGTCGAAATGCAATCAGGGCAGGACACAGTACAATCAGGCCAGGTCTCAGTGCAGTCAGGTCAGGTCACAGTGCAGTCAACAAAAGAAACTAACAGGAATAAAAATCCCTATATCAAACCAAGAACGCTGCCACCGCCCATCAATACCACAATAAGTAATGATAGAACTTCCTATACTCAGATTCACAATGGATCTTTTTACTATATTTTTTATTCCCAAAAAGAGTTTCAATAAAAATATATAATGCTGCAGCATATATAAAATATAATTTACATATTTTGCAGGTATAGTAAAATTGATGACTCAATATAGTCATTCACAGTGTTCAGGCTCCCTCTGCTGGTAGTGGCCCGTATTGCAAACACACTGTGTGGATGGTTTCTACAGCCCAATGTGTCAATGATGTGGAGGTGATAGTCTCTGGCACAGTCAATCAAAAGGTCTCAGTGAAGCCAGGCCAGGACACAATACAATCAGGCCAGGACACAATACAATCAGGCCAGGTCACAATGCAATCAGGCCAGGACACAGTGCAATCAGGCCAATGCTGGCCCACAGCTGAGGCAGATCATTTGTGGCCTGTAAAAACAGATACAAGACTGCAGCCTGTCAATGTACTGGGGACACTCCACACTGGTGAGGTATGAGACAAGCAGCTCCTAGGTGTCGTCACTAAATGGCATTGTGACAACATGGCCGCCACCATTGTACAAAAGCAGCAGCAAACCATTATATTGCGGACTCGGTCAATGCGTTTAGAAATGGGTTAGATAAATTTCTAGCAGAAAAAAATATCAGAGGATATAGCCTTTACTCAGAATAGAATAGGGAGTATAATATATTTCAGGTTGAATTCTATGGACTTCCGGTCTTTTTTCAACCTCACCAACTATGTTACTATGTTATAGGAATTTTCCATTAAAAATGAAATGTAACTACATTCTCCATAGAAAGTTACTGTATATCCAAAATTGCAGCTGTAAGGCGTTCACTAAGACACAATGGGCCTAATTCAGATCTGTTCGCTCGCTAGCGTTTTTCGCTGCGCAGGAATCAGGTAACTATTGCGAATGCGTATACACAGCAATGTGCAGGCACGCCGTACGGTTACAAAGCGGATCGTTGTTGTGCACTGGTTCTAGCGAAGAAACCATTCGCACAGCCGTTCGCAAGGAGATTGACAGTAAGAAGGCGTTTGTGGGTGGCAACTGACCGTTTTCTGGGAGTGGTTGGAAAAACGCAGGCGTGTCAAAGCGTTTGCAGGGCGGGTGTCTGATGTCAATTCCGGGCTCGAATAGGCTGAAGTGGTCGCAGTGGCTGAGTAAGGTCAGAGCTACTCAGAAACTGCACAGGCTGTTTTTGTACAGGGCAGCTGCACACGCGTTCGCACACTTGCACAGCTAAAATACACTCCCCTATAGGCGGCGTCTATCTGTTAGCAGCGCTGCAAAATATATCTAGCGAGCGAACAGATCTGAATTAGGCCTAATATGTGTTGGTATAGTGCGATGGATCGATACCATAGGTGTGCAGTGGGGAGCCTTAGATAAAGTATTACCTCAGGAGTTACCTTGTATACAGACAGAACGAGACTTGAGATGTATATCTCCTTTATATAGTACTGAAATAGCAGGATCAATACAACAGGTTTCAGTATCATCAGCTTATCTCCATCTCCCTCAGAGACTCTTCTAGAAAGAACACATGTGAGGTAAAACAAACAAGTACATAACATATGCAACAGACAAACACTACATCTCTGTAACTATACAGCGCCATCTGCTGCCCCTGTACGGTAACTACATGCATGTAAACAAAACCATAGTCTGTTGTCCATATTTCAACACCCCTTCTCAACAGACTGGGTTTCTTCAGTTAGACCCATCTTTGACGTAAGTCTCCAATGTCTCTCTCTGGTAAGAGGCTTGGTCATGATATCAGCTGTCATATCTTCTGTTGGGCAATAGTTCAACTCTATAAGACCTTGTTCCTGTAGATCCCTCAGGAAGTGATGCTTGACATCAATGTGCTTGGTTCTTGGGTTCACTCTTTCTGTTTGCGCTAGTGCAATGCATCCTTGATTATCCTCATATATCTTGATAGGTTCTTCTTGAGGCATTCCTAGGTCTGATAGTAGTTGCATTAACCATACCACTTCTTGACTGGCGTGAGCTGCTGCAATATATTCAGCTTCTGTAGAAGATAGTGCTACGGTAGACTGCTTCTTGCTTGTCCAGCTGATTAATCCTTCTCCAATAGAGAATAGATATCCACTTGTGGATTTTCTGTCACTTGTGTCTCCAGCCCAATCTGCGTCAACATATCCTGTTAACTTGTGACTTGTGTTTGCTGAGAGCTTAAGCTTCTTGTTAATCGTTCCTTTTAAGTAACGAATTACTCTCTTAACTGCGTTCCAATCCATCTTTGTTGGTTTAGAGACTTTTCTGCTTAAAATCCCGACTGCTGTGGAGATATCTGGTCTGGTGACGGTTGCAATGTATAGCAATTTTCCTATGGCTTTTCTGTATAGATGGTTGTCCTCTAACAGGTTGCTCTGATCATTTGGTTCCTTTTCATAGCTTGTCTCCATAGGAGTGCTTGCTGTCTTTGCATCTTGCATACCAAATTCCTCAATGGTTTCCTGAATTTTGTATTTCTGACTTAGTGTGAATGTTCCATCACCTTCTCTTGAGATTTGCATTCCCAAGTAATGCGTTATGTGGCCGAGGTCTTTTGTTTCAAACTGACGGTTTAGTTCTTGTAACAATTCAACTTCGTCCCCTTCTTGTTCGAAACAAACTAGCAAATCGTCCACGTAAATTAATACATAGAACCATCTTTCCTCTATCAACTTCGTATAGAGACATGGGTCTGCTTTGCTTCTGATGAATCCCTTTTCTGTCAGAACTCCATTTATCTTTGTATTCCATGCTCTTGCTGCTTGTTTAAGACCATATATACTCTTGTTCAGTTTACATACGTGATCTGGGTTCTGAGAATTCACGAAGCCTGGTGGTTGTTCCATGTATATATCTTCCTTTAGTTCACCATGTAGGAAAGCCGTCTTTACATCGAAATGTTTCACTTTCATACCCTTTATGGCTGCTGTTAGGAGTAAGGTTCTAATGGTAGTGTGCTTCACAACTGGAGCAAACGTTTCATCATAATCTTCTCCAAATTTCTGTGAATATCCTTTAGCAACAAGTCTTGCCTTGTATCTTTCTATTTTTCCTTCAGAATCATACTTGACCTTGAAAGTCCATTTACATCCTATGGCCTTTTTGTCTAATGGTAGTCTGGTCAATGTCCATGTCTGATTGTCTTCCATTGATTCCATTTCTTCTTTTGCGGCTCCTAGCCATTTCTGTGCTTCTCTTTCAGAAAAATTTGCAATTTCTTCCCATGATGCCGGTTCTTGTATGTTAATGGCTTTTGCTTTGTAAGATAAACGTGTAGGTGCTTTTCCCTTATTTTCTCTTGAAGAGCGTCTCACACCCTCGGATGCACTCTCATGAGTGTCGCTGGTATTTGTCTTGTGTTGTACTTCAACTTCTTGAATGATCTCTACTTCATCTGTTTCTTTGAATTTGGTGCTTTCTTCTTCTTCAGTAGAGTCTACTGGAGTTATGACATCATCTCGTGTTTCTTCTATGAATGTCACACTGTTGCTTATAACTACCTTTCCAGTTCTTGGATTTAAGATTCTGTAGCCTTTTGAATGTTCACTATAACCGACTAGAACTCCCTCTTCTGCTCGGTTCTGCAACTTGCTTCGTTTTTCAGCAGGAATGTAAACGAAGGCTCTGCATCCAAAAACTCTAATGTGCTTTAAGCTGGGTTTCTTACCGTGCCACAGCTCATATGGTGTCTTCCTTACTGCTTTGGAAAGTAGTCTGTTTTGAAGATAGGTGGCTGTTGCTGCTGCTTCACCCCAATATTTATCAGGTAGTCCTGAATCTGTAAGCATGCACCTTATCATTTCTGTTAGTGATCTGTTTTTCCTCTCAGATACGCCATTTTGCTCTGGTGTATATGGTACTGTCTTCTGATGCTCAATACCGAGTCCTCTTAAGTACCGTTCTATTTTCTGTCCTGTGAACTCGCCTCCATTGTCGCTGCGAAGAGTTAGCATATTCCTCTTGAACCTGTTTCTGGTCATGTTCACGTAGTCTTGCAGCTTTTCAAAGACTTCATCTTTACTTTTTATTAGATAAGTGACTGTGAACCTGGAGTAGTCATCAATGAATGTCAGCATGTACCTTTTGTCTCCTACGGTTCGCGTTTTCATAGGTCCGCATACATCACTATGTACCAGGTCTAGTGGTCTGGAAGCTCTGGTTTCACTTTTCTTAGGAATTGTAATCCTTGTCGCTTTCGCTTTTATGCAGCATTGACACTTCATCATTTCTGAACAGTCTGACACTTTGAGATCCCTGGCTAGGTCTCTCTTCTGCATTTCCTTTATGCAATCTGGGTGTCTGTGTCCTAATCTTCTATGCCACTTGTGAATACAGTCAGCGTGTTTCTGTGTACTCAGCTTTGCCTGCTGTGCTGCGATATCCAGACAGTATAAATGTTCTTTTATTCTGGCTGTAGCTAGTGTTTCTCTTCCGTTTTGGATAAAACACTTATTATTCTGAAACTTTACAGTAAGTCCTTTTTCTACTAGATTCTTTACTGATAGCAGTGCTCCCTCAAGCTTGGGAACATATAGCACATCTGTTACGGGTATTTCTGTATAGCTGCCATTACCCTTGGAGCATAGGAATTGACCATTCCCTTTCCCTTCTGCAATGATATTTGTTCCATCTGCTAGGTAGATTGTTTCTTTATGGTTCAAATCAAGTTCAGTAAAGAAGTCCTTGTTATTTGTCATGTGACTAGTCGCTCCTGAGTCTACATACCACTTTTCTGATAATTGGTTTACTGTCGCTTTAAATGTTCCATTCCACTTGTGTGCTCCTGTATCTGTAAGTGTGGCTTTGGCTCTTTGTTTGTGTAATCTTTCTGGTGGTTTGTGCTGCTCTGTCTTCCATATGGTGCAATCTCTTTTCAGGTGACCCACTTTCTTGCATCTGAAGCATGCTCTTGTTTCCCTGGTGTGTGGCTTAGTGTCCGCCATTTTAAGTGCTTTCTCTGTGTCACTTTCAGTATTGCACTCTGTAAGCTCCTTTCTGCGTTGATACTCCTCTATGAGCCTGTTCTTCACAAAGTCTAGTGTGATTTCTGCTTCAGGTCTCATTTCTAGTGCGTTTATTAGTGCACTGTATGTATCTGGTAAACTGCAAAGGATGATGGCTACTATGTGGTTGCTTTTGATTTCTTCTCCCATTGACCTGAGCTGTATGGTTATCTCTAGTAGTGCACTGATGTGTTCTTGCATTGTCTTGCCTTTATTAAATCTCATTTGATATAATTTTCTTAATAGGAATAGTTTGCTGTTCAAACTTGCTCCTTCATGCACTCTCTGCAAAGCACACCACATGCCTTTAGCTGTACTCTCTTGTCTTATGTGTATAAGCTGTTCATCTTCCACTAGTAAACTTATAGTGGCTCTTGCCTGTCTGTCCTTCTTAATCCACTGCTGATCCTCTCCTTCAGGTCTGTCTGCATTTATAACATCCCATAAATCATCTCTGGTTAATAGCATTTCTACTTTAAACTTCCATGTTTGATAGTTCTCATTAGAAAGCTTGCTTGCAGCTAGTCTGAGATCTGTGTAATTTGCCATAACCCTTCCTTGTATAGATCTCTCTATTCTTCTGTGGTATTAAACTTGTTTTACTCACAGTTTTCTTTCCAAGGTTCTCCTGGGTTGTTTCTTGTGCGCGTTACACAGTCTGCTGTCTGCGCCTGCTGGGACTTGCAGTGCGACTCGTGATCTGGATGCTGCTTAGGATGCACTCCTGAAAACTTTATCTTGTACAGACTCCAGTCTGGGCCCATAACCTGTTGGTATAGTGCGATGGATCGATACCATAGGTGTGCAGTGGGGAGCCTTAGATAAAGTATTACCTCAGGAGTTACCTTGTATACAGACAGAACGAGACTTGAGATGTATATCTCCTTTATATAGTACTGAAATAGCAGGATCAATACAACAGGTTTCAGTATCATCAGCTTATCTCCATCTCCCTCAGAGACTCTTCTAGAAAGAACACATGTGAGGTAAAACAAACAAGTACATAACATATGCAACAGACAAACACTACATCTCTGTAACTATACAGCGCCATCTGCTGCCCCTGTACGGTAACTACATGCATGTAAACAAAACCATAGTCTGTTGTCCATATTTCAACAATATGTATGAGAGAGACGGGCAATGCAGAGATCCTGGTTATCCACCCTGATTAATACAGCAAATCCTGGAGGTCGCAAGGGAGGGACAACCACCAAAGAACTGTTATGCGCCCTACACACTGGCCGATCCGCCGCCGAGCTGCCCGACGGCGGATACGGCCGACGGCCGACCCGGCGGCGGGGGGGCAGTGACGGGGGGAGTGAAGTTTCTTCACTTCCCCGTCACCCGGCTGCATTGAAGTGCAGGCAAATATGGATGAGATCGTCCATATTGGCCTGCATGTACAGCCGACGGGGGACCAGCAATGAACGAGAGCGGGGCCGTGCATCGTTCATCGCTGGAGCCTCCACACTGCACGATATGAACGTTATCTCGTTCATTAATGAACGAGATCGTTAATATCGTGCAGTCATGTCAGTCAGTGTGTAGGGCCCTTTATTGGGAACATGTGGGTGGCCTAGTGGCAGCCATTTTGTGGGACTAACTAAAATAACAATAACCTTTAATGCACAGCCTATCAATTCACCTGGAACAGGTGCCTGACAAATATTAGGCATGGAGTGTACATTGATGTCTATGATTACTAGTCACTAGCTAGGATGTATTTTGATGAATATTAGTTCAGCATACTAAATGGCCGCCTCCACTGTACATAATATTATTATCACTATCCTCCTTGACTGACATATTGGTGGGGTTTTGCATGCAGGATTCCTGTGAGACTCCAAACTCAGGTCACAGTGCATTCAGGCCAGGTCACAGTGCATTCAGGCCAGGTCACAGTGCAGTCAGGCCAGGTCACAGTGCAGTCAGGCCAGGTCACAGTGCAGTCAGGCCAGGTCACAGTGCAGTCAGACGAGGTCACAGTGCAGTCAGGCCAGGTCACAGTGCATTCAGGCCAGGTGGTCACAGTGCAATCAGGCCAGGTCACAGTGCAGTCAGGCCAGGTCACAGTGCATTCTGGCCAGGTGGTCACAGTGCAGTCAGACCAGGTCACAGTGCAGTCAGGCCAGGTCACAGTGCATTCAGGCCAGGTGGTCACAGTGCAGTCAGACCAGGTCACAGTGCAGTCAGGCCAGGTCACAGTGCATTCAGGCCAGGTGGTCACAGTGCAGTCAGACCAGGTCACAGTGCAGTCAGGCCAGGTCACAGTGCATTCAGGCCAGGTGGTCACAGTGCAGTCAGACCAGGTCACAGTGCAGTCAGGCCAGGTCACAGTGCATTCAGGCCAGGTGGTCACAGTGCAGTCAGACCAGGTCACAGT
Source organism: Pseudophryne corroboree (assembly GCF_028390025.1). Taxonomy (NCBI): domain Eukaryota; kingdom Metazoa; phylum Chordata; class Amphibia; order Anura; family Myobatrachidae; genus Pseudophryne; species Pseudophryne corroboree. Next base: position 451,931,494 of record NC_086450.1, on the reverse strand, counting down.
GCAGTCAGGCCAGGTCACAGTGCATTCAGGCCAGGTGGTCACAGTGCAGTCAGACCAGGTCACAGTGCAGTCAGGCCAGGTCACAGTGCATTCAGGCCAGGTGGTCACAGTGCAGTCAGACCAGGTCACAGTGCAGTCAGGCCAGGTCACAGTGCATTCAGGCCAGGTGGTCACAGTGCAGTCAGACCAGGTCACAGTGCAGTCAGGCCAGGTCACAGTGCATTCAGGCCAGGTGGTCACAGTGCAGTCAGACCAGGTCACAGTGCAGTCAGGCCAGGTCACAGTGCATTCAGGCCAGGTGGTCACAGTGCAGTCAGACCAGGTCACAGTGCAGTCAGGCCAGGTCACAGTGCATTCAGGCCAGGTGGTCACAGTGCAGTCAGACCAGGTCACAGTGCAGTCAGGCCAGGTCACAGTGCAGTCAGGACAAGTCACAGTGCAGTCAGGCCAGGTCACAGTGCATTCAGGCCAGGTGGTCACAGTGCAGTCAGACCAGGTCACAGTGCAGTCAGGCCAGGTCACAGTGCATTCAGGCCAGGTGGTCACAGTGCAGTCAGACCAGGTCACAGTGCAGTCAGGCCAGGTCACAGTGCATTCAGGCCAGGTGGTCACAGTGCAGTCAGACCAGGTCACAGTGCAGTCAGGCCAGGTCACAGTGCATTCAGGCCAGGTGGTCACAGTGCAGTCAGACCAGGTCACAGTGCAGTCAGGCCAGGTCACAGTGCATTCAGGCCAGGTGGTCACAGTGCAGTCAGACCAGGTCACAGTGCAGTCAGGCCAGGTCACAGTGCATTCAGGCCAGGTGGTCACAGTGCAGTCAGACCAGGTCACAGTGCAGTCAGGCCAGGTCACAGTGCATTCAGGCCAGGTGGTCACAGTGCAGTCAGACCAGGTCACAGTGCAGTCAGGCCAGGTCACAGTGCAGTCAGGCCAGGTCACAGTGCAGTCAGGCCAGGTCACAGTGCAGTCAGGACAAGTCACAGTACAGTCAGACCAGGACACAGTACAATCAGGCTAAAGGTGCATACACACGGAGAGATTTGGGTCCCAGGGACCCCTTGCTTTGAAAATGTGGGGTCCTACTTAACGATTTCTGGTCCCATAACATAATATAGGGGGTGATGCAGCAACATGGGATAAAGCGGGTAAAGGCAAGCAGCATTTGGGGTAAAGCTGGTGGTAGAGGGGGCCAAGGACAGGCAGGGATTGGGGTAGGGAGGGGGAATGTTCAGTCAATTCGCAATGTTTTCTATTTATTATTATTTCTATAATAATAATAATGCCTGCACAGATCCTATAAACTGCTGTTTTATATAAAAGGGAAATCCAACACTACAAACACGAAAATAAGAATTTACTTACCGATAATTCTATTTCTCATAGTCCGTAGTGGATGCTGGGACTCCGTCAGGACCATGGGGAATAGCGGGCTCCGCAGGAGACAGGGCACATCTAAATAAAGCTTTTAGGATCACATGGTGCGTACTGGCTCCTCCCCCTATGACCCTCCTCCAAGCCTCAGTTAGGTACCGTGCCCGGACGAGCGTACACAATAAGGAAGGATCTTGAATCCCGGGTAAGACTCATACCAGCCACACCAATCACACCGTACAACTTGTGATCTGAACCCAGTTAACAGTATGATAACAACAAATGAAGTAGCCTCTGAAAATATGGCTCACAACAATAGTAATAACCCGATTTTTGTAACAATAACTATGTACAAGCATTGCAGACAATCCGCACTTGGGATGGGCGCCCAGCATCCACTACGGACTATGAGAAATAGAATTATCGGTAAGTAAATTCTTATTTTCTCTAACGTCCTAGTGGATGCTGGGACTCCGTCAGGACCATGGGGATTATACCAAAGCTCCCAAACGGGCGGGAGAGTGCAGATGACTCTGCAGCACCGAATGAGAGAACTCCAGGTCCTCCTTAGCCAGAGTATCAAATTTGTAAAATTTTACAAACGTGTTCTCCCCTGACCACGTAGCTGCTCGGCAAAGTTGTAATGCCGAGACCCCTCGGGCAGCCGCCCAAGATGAGCCCACTTTCCTTGTGGAGTGGGCCTTTACAGATTTAGGCTGTGGCAGGCCTGCCACAGAATGTGCAAATTGGATTGTGCTACAGATCCAACGTGCAATCGTCTGTTTAGACGCAGGAGCACCCATCTTGTTGGGTGCATACAATATAAACAACGAGTCAGATTTTCTGACTTCAGCTGTCCTTGAAATATATATTTTTAATGCTCTGACCACGTCCAGTAACTTGGAGTCCTCCAAGTCGCTAGTAGCCGCAGGCACCACAATAGGCTGGTTCAAGTGAAAAGCCGAAACCACCTTAGGGAGAAAATGAGGACGTGTCCGCAGTTCTGCCCTGTCCGAATGGAAAATCAGATATGGGCTTTTGTACGATAAAGCCGCCAACTCTGAAACTCTCCTGGCTGAAGCCAGGGCCAATAACATGGTTACCTTCCATGTAAGGTATTTTAAATCTACCGATTTTAGAGGCTCAAACCAATGAGATTTGAGAAAATTCAAAACTACGTTCAAATCCCACGGTGCCACTGGAGGCACCATTGGGGGTTGTATATGTAGTACACCTTTGACAAAAGTTTGTACTTCAGGAACTGACGCCAATTCCTTCTGGAAGAAGATTGATAAGGCCGAAATTTGAACTTTAATGGACCCCAATTTTAGGCCCATAGACAATCCTGCTTGTAGGAAATGTAAGAATCGACCCAATTGAAATTCTTCCGTTGGGGCCTTTTTGGCCTCACACCACGCAACATATTTTCGCCAAATGCGGTGATAATGTTGTACAGTCACTTCCTTCCTAGCCTTCATCAAGGTAGGAATAACTTCCTCTGGAATGCCCTTTTCTTTTAGAATCCGGCGTTCAACCGCCATGCCGTCAAACGCAGACGCGGTAAGTCTTGGAACATACAAGGTCCCTGCTGAAGCAGATCCCTTCTTAGAGGTAGAGGCCACGGATCCTCCGTGAGCATCTCTTGAAGTTCCGGATACCAAGTTCTTCTTGGCCAGTCCGGAGCCACTAGTATTGTTCTTACTCCCCTTTTCCGTATAATTCTCAGTACCTTTGGTATGAGAGGCAGAGGAGGGAACACATACACTGACTGGTACACCCACGGTGTTACCAGAGCGTCCACAGCTATTGCCTGAGGGTCTCTTGACCTGGCGCAATATCTGTCCAATTTTTTGTTGAGGCGAGACGCCATCATGTCCACCTTTGGTTTTTCCCAGCGGTTCACAATCATGTGGAAGACTTCTGTATGGAGTCCCCACTCTCCCGGGTGAAGGTCGTGTCTGCTGAGGAAGTCTGCTTCCCAGTTGTCCACTCCCGGGATGAACACTGCTGACAGTGCTATGACATGATTTTCCGCCCAGCGCAGAATCCTTGCCGCTTCTGTCATTGCTCTTCTGCTTCTCGTGCCGCCTTGTCGGTTTACGTGGGCGACTGCCGTGATGTTGTCCGACTGGATCAACACCGGCTGACCCTGAAGCAGCGGTTTTGCCAGGCTTAGAGCATTGTAGATCGCTCTTAGCTCCAGTATATTTATGTGAAGGGACGTCTCCAGGTTTGACCACACGCCCTGGAAGTTCCTTCCCTGTGTGACTGCTCCCCAGCCTCGTAGGCTGGCATCCGTAGTCACCAGGACCCAGTCCTGTATGCCGAATCTGCGGCCCTCTAACAGATGGGCACTCTGCAACCACCACAGGAGAGACAACCTTGTTCTTGGTGACAGTGTTATCCGCTGATGCATGTGCAGATGCGATCCGGACCATTTGTCCAGCAGATCCCACTGAAATGTTCGTACATGGAATCTGCCAAATGGAATTGCTTCGTAAGAAGCCACCATCTTTCCCAGGACTCTTGTGCATTGATGTACTGACACAGTTCCTGGTTTTAGGAGGTTCCTGACAAGTTCGGATAACTCCCTTGCTTTCTCCTCCGGGAGAAACACCTTTTTCTGAACCGTGTCCAGAATCATTCCCAGGAACAGCAGACGTGTTGTCGGGGTCAATTGAGATTTTGGAAGATTCAGAATCCACCCGTGTTGCTGAAGCACTACCTGGGTTAGTGCTACACCGACTTCCAGCTGTTCTCTGGACTTTGCCCTTATCAGGAGATCGTCCAAGTAAGGGATAATTAATACGCCTTTTCTTCGTAGAAGAACCATCATTTCGGTCATTACCTTGGTAAAGACCCGAGGAGCCGTGGACAAACCAAACGGCAGCGTTTGAAACTGATAATGACAGTCTTGTATCACGAACCTGAGATACCCTTGGTGTGAGGGGTAAATTGGGACATGCAGATAAGCATCTTTTATGTCCAGGGACACCATGAAGTCCCCTTCTTCCAGATTCGCTATCACTGCTCTGAGTGACTCCATCTTGAACTTGAATTTCTGTATGTACAGGTTCAAGGATTTCAGGTTTAGAATAGGTCTTACCGAACCGTCCGGCTTCGGTACCACAAATAGTGTGGAATAATACCCCTTTCCCTGTTGTAGGAGGGGTACCTTGACTATCACCTGCTGAGAATACAGCTTGTGAATGGCTTCCAATACCGACGTCCTTTCTGAGGGAGACGTTGGTAAAGCAGACTTTAGGAACCGGCGAGGGGGAGACCTTTCGAACTCCAACATGTAACCCTGAGATATTATCTGCAGGATCCACGGGTCCACTTGTGAGCGAGCCCACTGATTGCTGAAAATCTTGAGTCGACCCCCCACCGCTCCTGAGTCCGCTTGTAAAGCCCCAGCGTCATGCTGATGGCTTTGTAGAACCCGGGGCGTGCTTCTGGTCCTGGGCAGGGGCTGCTTGCTGCCCTCTCTTACCCTTTCCTCTGCTTCGCGGCAGATAAGACTGTCCTTTTGGTCGCTTGTTTTTATAGGAGCGAAAGGACTGCGGCTGAAAAGACGGTGTCTTTTTCTGTTGGGAGGGGGTCTGAGGTAAAAAAGTGGATTTGCCGGCAGTTGCCGTGGCCACCAGGTCCGAAAGACCGACCCCAAATAATTCCTCTCCTTTATATGGCAATACTTCCATATGCCTTTTGGAATCCGCATCACCTGACCACTGTCGCGTCCATAAACTTCTTCTGGCAGATATGGACATCGCGCTTACCCTTGATGCTAGAGTATAAATATCCCTCTGAGCATCTCGCATATAAAGAAACGCATCCTTTAATTGCTCTAGAGTCAATAAAATACTGTCCCTATCCAGGGTATCAATATTTTCAGTCAGGGAATCCAACCACACTACCCCAGCACTGCACATCCAGGCTGAGGCTATTGCCGGTCGCAGTATAACACCAGTATGTGTGTATATACTCTTCAGTGTAGTTTCCAGCCTCCTATCTGCTGGATCCTTGAGGGCGGCCGTATCAGGAGACGGCAACGCCACTTGCTTTGATAAACGTGTGAGCGCCTTATCCACCCTAGGGGGTGTTTCCCAGCGCGCCCTAACCTCTGGTGGGAAAGGGTATAATGCCAATAACTTCTTGGAAATTAGCAGTTTTCTATCTGGGTTAACCCACGCTTCATCACACACGTCATTCAATTCCTCTGATTCTGGAAAAGCTACAGGTAGTTTTTTCACCCCCCACATAATACCCCTTTTTGAGGTACCAGCAGTATCAGAGATCTGCAAAGCCTCCTTCATTGCCGTGATCATATAACGTGTGGCCCTATTGGAAAATACGTTTGTTTCTTCACTGTCGACACTAGATTCATCTGTGTCGGTACCCGTGTCGACTGACTGAGGTAAGGGACGTTTTACAGCCCCTGACGGTGTCTGAGATGCCTGAGCCGGTACTAACTGGTTTTCTGGCCGTCTCATTTCGTCAACTGACTTTTGTAATGTGCTAACATTATCACGTAATTCCATAACTAAAGCCATCCATTCCGGTGTCGACTCCCTAGGGGGTGACATCACCATTACCGGCAATTGCTCTGCCTCCACACCAACATCGTCCTCATACATGTCGACACACACGTACCGACACACAGCAGCCACACAGGGAATGCTCTAATCGAAGACAGGACCCTCTTAGCCCTTTGGGGAGACAGAGGGAGAGTTTGCCAGCACACACCAAAAACGCTATAAATGTATATAAACAACCCTAGAAGGTGTTGTTTTTGATATAAGCGCTTTTAATATATCAATATCGCCAAATTTTGCCCCCCTTCTCTTTGTTACCCTGTTTCTGTAGTGCAGTGCAGGGGAGAGTCCTGGGAGCCTTCCTCATCAGCGGAGCTGAGCAGGAAAATGGCGCTGAGTGCTGAGGAGAATAAGCTCCGCCCCTTTTTCGGCGGGCTTTTCTCCCGGGTTTTAAGAAAACTGGCCTGGGTTAAATACATACATATAGCCTTAATGGCTATATGTGATGTATTTTTCGCCACTAAAGGTATTTAATATTGCTGCCCAGGGCGCCCCCAGCAGCGCCCTGCACCCTCCGTGACTGAATCAGTGAGACGTGTAGCAACAATGGCGCACAGCTGCAGTGCTGTGCGCTACCTTCATGAAGACTGAGGAGTCTTCTGCCGCCTGCTTTCCGGACCTCCGATCTTCAGCGTCTGTAAGGGGGGTCGGCGGCGCGGCTCCGGGACGAACCCCAGGATGACCTGTGTTCCGACTCCCTCTGGAGCTAAGTGTCCAGTAGCCTAAGACTCCAATCCATCCTGCACGCAGGTGAGTTGGAAATCTCTCCCCTAAGTCCCTCGATGCAGTGATCCTGTTGCCAGCAGGATTCACTGAGATTTAAACCTAAAAAAACTTTGTCTAAGCAGCTCTTTAGGAGAGCCACCTAGATTGCACCCTTCTCGGACGGGCACAAAAACCTAACTGAGGCTTGGAGGAGGGTCATAGGGGGAGGAGCCAGTACGCACCATGTGATCCTAAAAGCTTTATTTAGATGTGCCCTGTCTCCTGCGGAGCCCGCTATTCCCCATGGTCCTGACGGAGTCCCAGCATCCACTAGGACGTTAGAGAAATGTGTATAACTAACAAATAAAAACAGAGCTGTATATAATGTATGGTAAACATCATGAATAGATATGTAGTTATGATCCCGGCGGTCAAAATATCGACGCGGGGATCCCGACCGCTGTGGCAGGGCTATTCCCACTCGTGGGTGTCCACGAAACCCATCGAGTGGGAATAGAACCTGTGGCGAGCGCAGAGAGCCCCCAAGAGGCTATGTTGCACTCATCCTCCAGCAGGCATTCTGGCGGCCATGATCCCGGCCGCCGTGACCATATACTAAACTCCATGAATATAATAAGATTTTACTCACCGGTAAATCTATTTCTCGTAGTCCGTAGTGGATGCTGGGAACTCCGTAAGGACCATGGGGAATAGCGGCTCCGCAGGAGACTGGGCACAATTAAGAAAGCTTTAGGACTACCTGGTGTGCACTGGCTCCTCCCCCTATGACCCTCCTCCAAGCCTCAGTTAGGATACTGTGCCCGGACGAGCGTACACAATAAGGAAAGATTTTGAATCCCGGGTAAGACTCATACCAGCCACACCAATCACACCGTATAACTCGTGATACTATACCCAGTTAACAGTATGAATAACAACTGAGCCTCTCAACAGATGGCTCAACAATAACCCTTTAGTTAGGCAATAACTATATACAAGTATTGCAGACAATCCGCACTCGGGATGGGCGCCCAGCATCCACTACGGACTATGAGAAATAGATTTACCGGTGAGTAAAATCTTATTTTCTCTGACGTCCTAGTGGATGCTGGGAACTCCGTAAGGACCATGGGGATTATACCAAAGCTCCCAAACGGGCGGGAGAGTGCGGATGACTCTGCAGCACCGAATGAGCAACTCAAGGTCCTCCTCAGCCAGGGTATCAAATTTGTAAAAGTGTTTGAACCCGACCAAGTAACAGCTCGGCCAAATTGTAACGCCGAGACCCCTCGGGCAGCCGCCGCAGAAGAGGCCATTTCCTTGTGGAATGGGCTTTTACAGATTTAGGATGCGGCATTCCAGCCGCAGAATGTGCAAGTTGAATCGTGCTACAGATCCAGCGAGCAAATAGTCTGCTTAGAAGCAGGAGCACCCAGCATGTTGGGTGCACACAGGATAAATAGTGAGTCAGTTTTCCTGACTCCAGCCGTCCTGGAAACATATATTTTTACGTCCAGTAACTTGGAGTCCCCCCAAGTCCCAAATAGCCGCAGGTACCACAATAGGTTGGTTCACATGAAAAGCTGATACCACCTTAGGAAGGAATTTGGAACGAGTCCTCAATTCCGCCCTATCCATATGAAAAATCAGATAAGGACTTTTGCAAGACAAAGCCGCCAATTCTGATACACGCCTGGCCGAAGCCAAGGCCAACAACATGACCACTTTCCACGTGAGGCATTATAGCACTTATGGATTTAAGTGGCTCAACCCAATGTGACTTCAGGGAATCCAACACCACGTTGAGATCCCACGGTGCCACTGGAGGCACAAACGGGGGTGAATATGCAGCACTCCCTTAACCAAAGTCTGAACTTCAGGCAGTGAAGCCAGTTCTTTTTGAAAGAAAATGTACAGGGCCGAAATCTGGACCTTAATGGAACCCAATTTTAGGCCCATAGTCACTCCTGACTGTAGGAAGTGCAGAAATCGACCCATTTGAAATTCCTCCTTTGGGGCCTTCCTGGCCTCACACCAAGCAACATATTTTCGCCATATGCGGTGATAATATTTTGCGATCACATCTTTCTTAGCCTTAATCAGCGTAGGAATGATTTCCACTGGAATGCCTTTTTCCTTTAGTAACCGGTGTTCAACCGCCATGCCGTCCAACACAGCCGCGGTAAGTCTTGGAACAGGCAGGGCCCCTGCTGCAGCAGGTCCTGTCTGAGCGGCAGAGGCCATGGGTCCTCTGAGAGCATTTCTTATAGTTCTGGGTACCAAGCTCTTCTTGGCCAATCCGGAAACCACGAGTATAGTTCTTACTCCTCTCCTTCTTATTATCCTCAGTACCTTGGGTATGAGAGGCAGAGGAGGGAACACATACACCGACTGGTACACCCACGGTGTTACCAGAGCGTCCACAGCTATCGCCTGAGGGTCCCTTGACCTGGCGCAATATCGTTTTAGCTTTTTGTTGAGGCGGGACGCCATCATGCCCACCTGTGGCCTTTCCCAATGGTGTACAATCATTTGGAAGACTTCTGGATGAAGTCCCCACTCTCCCGGGTGGAGGTCGTGCCTGCTGAGACTGCTTCCCAGTTGTCCACTCCGGGAATAAACACTGCTGCCAGTGCTAACACATGATTTTCCGCCCATCGCCATCCTGCTTCTTGTGCCGCCCTGTAGGTTTACATGGGCGACCGCCGTGATGTTGTCTGACTGGATCAGTACCGACTGGTGTTGAAGCAGGGGTCTAGCCTGACTTAGGGCATTGTGAATGGCCCTTAGTTCCAGAATATTTATGTGTAGGGAAGTCTCCTGACTCGACCATAGTCCTTGGAAGTTTCTTCCCTGTGTGACTGCCCCCCAGCCTCGAAGGCTGGCATCCGTGGTCACCAGGACCCAGTCCTGTATGCCGAATCTGCGGCCCTCTAGAAGAAGAGCACTCTGCAGCCACCACAACAGCGACACCCTGGCCCTTAGAGACAGAGTTATCAGCCGATGCATCTAAGGATGCGACCCGGACCACTTGTCCAACAAATCCCACTGGAAGATCCTTGCATGGAACCTGCCGAATGGAATTTCTTCGTAAGAAGTTACCATCCTTCCCAGGACTCGCGTGCATTGATGCACCGACACCTGTATTTGTTTTAGGAGGTCTCTGACTAGAGATGACAACTCCTTGGCCATCTCCTCTGGGAGAAACACTTTTCCCTGTTCTGAGTCCAGAACCATACCCAGGAACAGTAGACGCGTCGTAGGAACCAGCTGCGACTTTGGAGTATTCATAATCCAGCCGTGCTGTTGTAGCACTTCACGAGATAGTGCTACTCCGACCAACAACTGCTCCCTGGACCTCGCCTTTATAAGGAGATTGTCCAAGTACGGGATAATTATAACTCCCTTTTTTCGAAGGAGTATCATCATTTCGGCCATTACCTTGGTAAATACCCTCGGTGCCGGGGACAGACCAACGGCAACGTCTGGAATTGGTAATGACAGTCCTGTATCACAATTTTGAGGTACTCCTGGTGAGGAGGGTAAATGGGGACATGCAGGTAAACATCCTTGATGTCCAGTGATACCATGAAAACCCCTTCGTCCAGGTTTGCAATAACCGCCCTGAGCGATTCCATTTTAAACTTGAACCTTCGTATATAAGTGTTCAAGGATTTTAATTTTTAGAATGGGTCTCGCCGAACAGTCTGGTTTCGGTACCACAAACATTGTGGAATAGTAACCCCGGCCTTGTTGAAGGAGGGGTACCTTGATTATCACCTGCTGGAAGTACAGCTTGTGAATTGCCGCCAGTACTACCTCCCCTCAAGGGCAACAGGCAAGGCTGATTTGAGGTAACGGCGAGGGGGAGTCGCCTCGAAATCCAGCTTGTATCCCCGTGATACTACTTGCAGAATCCAGGAATCCACCTGTGAGCGAGCCCACTGGTCGCTGAAGTTCCCGAGACGCGCCCCCACCACACCCGGCTCCACCCGTGAAGCCCCCGCATCATGCGGTGGATTCAGAGGAAGCGGGGGAAGATTTTTGATCCTGGGAACTGGCTGTGTGGTGCAGCTTTTTCCCTCTTCCCTTGGCTCTGTGCAGTAAGGAAGCGCCTTTGACCCGCTTGCTTTTCTGAAGCCGAAAGGACTGTACCTGATAATACGGTGCTTTCTTAAGCTGTGAGGAACCTGAGGTAAAATCTTTTCTTTCCCAGCTGTTGCTGTGGATTCGAGGTCCCAGAGACCATCCCCAAACAATTCCTCACCCTTATAAGGCAGAATCTTCCTGTGCCTTCCAAAGTCAGCATCGCCTGTCCACTGCCGGGTCCCTAATACCCTCCAGGCAGAATGGACATTGCATTAATTTTGGATGCCAGCCGGCATATATCCCTCTGTGCATCCCTCATATATAAGACGACGTCTTTAATATGCTCTATGGTTAGCAAAATAGTATTCCCGTCTGACCGGGTAATAGACCACGCTGCAGCAGCACTATTCATGCTGAGGCAATTGCAGGTCTCAGTATAGTACCTGAGTGTGTATATACAGACTTCAGGATAGCCTCCTGCTTTTTATCAGCAGGTTCCTTCAAAGTGGCCGTATCCTAAGACGGCAGTGCCACCTTTCATGACAAACGTGTGAGCGCCTTATCCACCCTAGGGGATGTCTCCCAACGTGACCTATCCTCTGGCGGGAAAGGGTACGCCATTAGTAACCTTTGAGAAATTACCAGTTTCTTATCGGGGAAACCCACGTTCTTCACACACTTCATTCACTCATCTGATGGGGGAACAAAACACTGGCTGCTTTTTCTCCCCAAACATCAAACCCTTTATTAGTGGTACTTGGGTTAATGTCAGAAATGTGTAACACATTATTCATTGCCGAGATCATGCTACGGATGTTCCTAGTGGATTGTGTATATGTCTCAACCTCGTCGACACTGGAGTCAGACTCCGTGTCGACATCTGTGTTTGCCATCTGAGGTAGCGGGCGTTTTTAAGCCCCTGATGACCTTTGAGACGCTTGGGCAGGCGCGGGCTGAGAAGCCGGCTGTCCCACAGCTGTTACGTCATCCAGCCTTTTCTGTAAGGAGTTGACACTGTCGGTTAATACCTTCCACCTATCCATCCACTCTGGTGTCGGCCCCACAGGGGGCAACATCACATTTATCGGCATCTGCTCCGCCTCCACATAACCTTCTCAAACATGTCGACACAGCCGTACCGACACACCGCACACACACAGGGAATGCTCTGACTGAGGACAGGACCCCACAAAGTCCTTTGGGGAGACAGAGGGAGAGTATGCCAGCACACACCAGAGCGCTATATAATGCAGGGATTAACACTATAACTGAGTGATTTTCCCAATAGCTGCTTGTTTACACAATATTTCGCCTAAATTTAGTGCCCCCCCCCCCCCCCTCTCTTTTTAACCCTTTGAGCCTGAAAACTACAGGGGAGAGCCTGGGGAGCTGTCTTCCAGCTGCACTGTGAAGAGAAAATGGCGCCAGTGTGCTGAGGGAGATAGCCCCGCCCCTTTTTCGGCGGACTTCTCCCGCTTTTTTATGGAATTCTGGCAAGGGTATTTTTCACATATATAGCCTCTGGGACTATATATTGTGATTTTTTGCCAGCCAAGGTGTTAATATTGCTGCTCAGGGCGCCCCCCCCCCCAGCGCCCTGCACACATCAGTGACCGGAGTGTGAGGTGTGCATGAGGAGCAATGGCACACAGCTGCAGTGCTGTGCGCTACCTTGTTGAAGACCGAAGTCTTCTGCCGCCGATTTTCCGAACCAACTTCTTGCTTCTGGCTCTGTAAGGGGGACGGCGGCGCGGCTCCGGGACCGAACGATCGAGGTCGGGTCCTGTGTTCGATCCCTCTGGAGCTAATGGTGTCCAGTAGCCTAAGAAGCCCAAGCTAGCTGCAAGCAGGTAGGTTCGCTTCTTCTCCCCTTAGTCCCTCGTAGCAGTGAGTCTGTTGCTAGCAGATCTCACTGAAAATAAAAAACCTAAAATTATACTTTCTTTTCTAGGAGCTCAGGAGAGCCCCTAGTGTGCATCCAGCTCAGCCAGGCACAAGATTCTAACTGAGGTCTGGAGTAGGGTCATAGGGGGAGGAGCCAGTGCACACCAGATAGTCCTAAAGCTTTCTTTAGTTGTGCCCAGTCTCCTGCGGAGCCGCTATTCCCCATGGTCCTTACGGAGTTCCCAGCATCCACTAGGACGTCAGAGAAACATGTATTGCACAACAAATCTGAAAGACGAAAATAAGAATTTACTTACCGATAATTCTATTTCTCGTAGTCCGTAGTGGATGCTGGGGACTCCGTAAGGACCATGGGGAATAGCGGCTCCGCAGGAGACTGGGCACAAAAGTAAAGCTTTAGGACTACCTGGTGTGCACTGGCTCCTCCCCCTATGACCCTCCTCCAAGCCTCAGTTAGGATACTGTGCCCGGACGAGCGTACACAATAAGGAAGGATTTTGAATCCCGGGTAAGACTCATACCAGCCACACCAATCACACCGTATAACTTGTGATCTAAACCCAGTTAACAGCATGATAACAGAGGAGCCTCTAGAAAAGATGGCTCACTACAGCAATAACCCGATTTTTGGTAACAATAACTATGTACAAGTATTGCAGACAATCCGCACTTGGGATGGGCGCCCAGCATCCACTACGGACTACGAGAAATAGAATTATCGGTAAGTAAATTCTTATTTTCTCTGACGTCCTAGTGGATGCTGGGGACTCCGTAAGGACCATGGGGATTATACCAAAGCTCCCAAACGGGCGGGAGAGTGCGGATGACTCTGCAGCACCAAATGAGAGAACTCCAGGTCCTCCTCAGCCAGGGTATCAAATTTGTAGAATTTTACAAACGTATTTGCTCCTGACCAAGTAGCTGCTCGGCAAAGTTGTAAAGCCGAGACCCCTCAGGCAGCCGCCCAAGATGAGCCCACCTTCCTTGTGGAGTGGGCATTTACAGATTTTTGGCTGTGGCAGGCCTGCCACAGAATGTGCAAGCTGAATTGTACTACAAATCCAACGAGCAATAGTCTGCTTAGAAGCAGGAGCACCCAGCTTGTTGGGTGCATACAGGATAAACAGCGAGTCAGATTTTCTGACTCCAGCCGTCCTGGAAACATATATTTTCAGGGCCCTGACAACGTCTAGCAACTTGGAGTCCTCCAAGTCCCTAGTAGCCGCAGGCACCACAATAGGTTGGTTCAGGTGAAACGCTGAAACCACCTTAGGGAGAAACTGAGGACGAGTCCTCAATTCCGCCCTGTCCGAATGGAAAATCAGATAAGGGCTTTTACAGGATAAAGCCGCCAATTCTGACACGCGCCTGGCCCAGGCCAGGGCCAACAGCATGACCACTTTCCATGTGAGATATTTTAACTCCACAGATTTAAGTGGTTCAAACCAATGTGACTTTTGGAACCCAAAAACTACATTGAGATCCCAAGGTGCCACTGGAGGCACAAAAGGAGGCTGTATATGCAGTACCCCTTTTACAAACGTCTGAACTTCAGGGACTGAAGCTAGTTCTTTTTGGAAGAAAATTGACAGGGCCGAAATTTGAACCTTAATGGACCCCAATTTCAGGCCCATAGACACTCCTGTTTGCAGGAAATGTAGGAATCGACCCAGTTGAATTTCCTCCGTCGGGCCTTACTGGCCTCGCACCACGCAACATATTTTCGCCAAATGCGGTGATAATGTTTTGCGGTTACATCCTTCCTGGCTTTGATCAGGATAGGGATGACTTCATCCGGAATGCCTTTTTCCTTCAGGATCCGGCGTTCAACCGCCATGCCGTCAAACGCAGCCGCGGTAAGTCTTGGAACAGACAGGGTCCTTGCTGGAGCAGGTCCCTTCTTAGAGGTAGAGGCCACGGATCCTCCGTGAGCATCTCTTGAAGTTCCGGTTACCAAGTCCTTCTTGGCCAATCCGGAGCCACGAATATAGTGCTTACTCCTCTCCATCTTATAATTCTCAGTACCTTGGGTATGAGAGGCAGAGGAGGGAACACATACACTGACTGGTACACCCACGGTGTTACCAGAGCGTCTACAGCTATTGCCTGAGGGTCCCTTGACCTGGCGCAATACCTGTCGAGTTTTTCCCAACGGTTTATAATCATGTGGAAGACTTCTGGGTGAAGTCCCCACTCTCCCGGGTGGAGGTCGTGTCTGCTGAGGAAGTCTGCTTCCCAGTTGTCCACTCCCGGAATGAATACTGCTGACAGTGCTATCACATGATTTTCCGCCCAGCGAAGAATCCTTGCAGCTTCTGCCATTGCCCCCTTGCTTCTTGTGCCACCCTGTCTGTTTACGTGGGTGACTGCCATGATGTTGTCCGACTGGATCAACACCGGCTGTCCTTGAAGCAGAGGTCTTGCTAAGCTTAGAGCATTGTAAATGGCCCTTAGCTTCAGGATATTTATGTGAAGTGATGTCTCCAGGCTTGACCATAAGCCCTGGAAATTCCTTCCCTGTGTGACTGCTCCCCAGCCTCGCAGGCTGGCATCCGTGGTCACCAGGACCCAGTCCTGAATGCCGAATCTGCGGCCCTCTAGAAGATGAGCACTCTGCAACCACCACAGGAGGGACACCCTTGTCCTTGGTGACAGGGTTATCCACTGATGCATCTGAAGATGCGACCCGGACCATTTGTCCAGCAGGTCCCACTGGAAAGTTCTTGCGTGGAATCTGCCGAATGGGATTGCTTCGTAGGAAGCCACCATTTTTCCCAGAACCCTTGTGCATTGATGCACTGAGACTTGGCTCGGTTTTAGGAGGTTCCTGACTAGCTCGGATAACTCCCTGGCTTTCTCCTCCGGGAGAAACACCTTTTTCTGGACTGTGTCCAGGATCATCCCTAGGAACAGAAGACGAGTCGTCGGAACCAGCTGCGATTTTGGAATATTGAGAATCCAACCGTGCTGCCGCAACACTACCTGAGATAGTGCTACACCGACCTCCAACTGTTCTCTGGATCTTACCCTTATCAGGAGATCGTCCAAGTAAGGGATAACTAAAACTCCCTTCCTTCGAAGGAGTATCATCATTTCGGCCATTACCTTGGTAAAGACCCGGGGTGCCGTGGACCATCCAAACGGCAGCGTTTGAAACTGATAGTGACAGTTCTGTACCCCAAACCTGAGGTACCCTTGGTGAGAAGGGTAAATTGGGACATGAAGGTAAGCATTCTTGATGTCCAGAGACACCTTGAATTTGAACTTCTGTATGTAAGTGTTCAAAGATTTTAGATTTAAAATCGGTCTCACCGAGCCGTCCGGCTTCGGTACCACAACAGTGTGGAATAATACCCCTTTCCCTGTTGCAGGAGGGGTACCTTGATTATCAAAAAAGATAACAAGAAAATTAGTGAGTGCGCTGTCAACGGCAGCCTGTATAGGGATGGTTAGTCCCAAAAGGTTAAAGGACAAGGCAGAGAGAAGTAAATACTGGCGCCGGCTGAATCTCAGAATAAAGAACGTATACAATTGTATCAATTTAGAAAAAAACACACATTTATTAAAAATGGAACTAAAAAGTGTATAGATGACACATGTATTTGCAGAGAGATGTTAATAAAAAATAAAGAATAAAATATAAAAAATTGAGAGTCTCTCAGATAGGCTGTAGACCACTTCGATATTGAGTAGGGCAATAATCACTGATAATCTGGCTGGAACTCAGTCCTCCAAGTTATCCTCACAGATTTGTGGTTGTATATGCTCCTGAGGAAGCTGGCGGTGATATAGACCAGCGAAACGCGTTGAGCCACCCTTCTTGTTTTGACCACGGGCACCACATTGGCTTTCACTTGGAATTCTCTGGCAATTTTGGGACTTTTTGGAATCCTCAAGAATCACCTCCTACGGTAGTGCTTGGAATCTCCGCCTATTCCCCTGCTGCTATTGGACCTCGATTTGCAATTGAGAACCAAGGGGACCCTCTTCTGAGATCATGGTAATATTTACAACCACAAATCTATGAGGATAACTTGGAGGACTGAGTTCCAGCCAGATTATCAGTGATTATTGCCCTACTCAATATCGAAGTGGTCTACAGCCTATCTGAGAGACTCTCAATTTTTTATATTTTATTCTTTATTTTTTATTAACATCTCTCTGCAAATACATGTGTCATCTATACACTTTTTAGTTCCATTTTTAATAAATGTGTGTTTTTTTTCTAAATTGATACAATTGTATACGTTCTTTATTCTGAGATTCAGCCGGCGCCAGTATTTACTTCTCTCTGCCTTGTACCTTGATTATCACCTGCTGGGAATACAGCTTGTGAATGGCTTCCAAAACTGCCTCCCTGTCGGAGGGAGACGTCGGTAAAGCCGACTTTAGGAAACGGCGAGGGGGAGACGTCTCGAATTCCAATTTGTACCCCTGAGATACCACCTGAAGGATCCAGGGGTCTACTTGCGAGTGAGCCCACTGCGCGCTGAAATTCTTGAGACTGGCCCCCACCGTGCCTGAGTCCGCTTGTAAAGCCCCAGCGTCATGCTGAGGGCTTGGCAGAGGCGGGAGAGGGCTTCTGTTCCTGGGAACTGGCTGATTTCTGCAGCCTTTTTCCTCTCCCTCTGTCATGGGGCAGAAATGAGGAACCTTTTGCCCGCTTGTCCTTATGGGAACGAAAGGACTGCGCCTGATAATACGGCGTCTTCTTATGTTGAGAGGCGACCTGGGGTAAAAACGTGGATTTCCCAGCTGTTGCCGTGGCCACCAGGTCTGAAAGACCGACCCCAAATAACTCCTCCCCTTTATAAGGCAATACTTCCATATGCCGTTTGGAATCCGCATCACCTGACCACTGTCGTGTCCATAACCCTCTTCTGGCAGAAATGGACAACGCACTTACTCTTGATGCCAGTCGGCAAATATTCCGCGGTGCATCACGCATATATAGAAATGCATCTTTTAAATGCTCTATAGGCAATAATATACTGTCCCTATCTAGGGTATCAATATTTTCAGTCAGGGAATCCGACCACGCCAACCCAGCACTGCACATCCAGGCTGAGGCGATTGCTGGTCGCAGTATAACACCAGTATGTGTGTAAATACATTTTAGGATACCCTCCTGCTTTCTGTCAGCAGGATCCTTAAGGGCGGCCATCTCAGGAGAGGGTAGAGCCCTTGTTTTGACAAGCGTGTGAGCGCTTTATCCCCCCTAGGGGGTGTTTCCCAACGCACCCTAACCTCTGGCGGGAAAGGATATACTGCCAATAACTTTTTAGAAATTATCAGTTTTTATCGGGGGAAACCCACGCTTCATCACACACCTCATTTAATTTCTCAGATTCAGGAAAACTACAGGTAGTTTTTCCTCACCGAACATAATACCCCTTTTGGTGGTACTCGTATTATCAGAAATGTGTAAAACATTTTTCATTGCCTCAATCATGTAACGTGTGGCCCTACTGGAAGTCACATTTGTCTCTTCACCGTCGACACTGGAGTCAGTATCCGTGTCGGCGTCTGTATCTGCCATCTGAGGTAACGGGCGCTTTAGAGCCCCTGACGGCCTATGAGACGTCTGGACAGGCACAAGCTGAGTAGCCGGCTGTCTCATGTCAACCACTGTCTTTTGTAAAGAGCTGACACTGTTAATTCCTTCCAACAGTTCACCCACTCAGGTGTCGACCCCCTAGGGGGTGACATCCCTATTACAGGCAATTTGCTCCGCCTCCACATCATTTTCCTCCTCATACATGTCAACACAAACGTACCGACACACAGCACACACACAGGGAATGCTCTGATAGAGGACAGGACCCCACTAGCCCTTTGGGGAGACAGAGGGAGAGTTTGCCAGCACACACCAGAGCGCTATATATATACAGGGATAACCTTATATAAGTGTTTTTCCCCTTATAGCTGCTGTATTGTTAATACTGCGCCTAATTAGTGCCCCCCTCTCTTTTTTAACCCTTTCTGTAGTGACTGCAGGGGAGAGCCAGGGGAGCTTCCCTCCAACGGAGCTGTGAGGGAAAATGGCGCCAGTGTGCTGAGGAGATAGGCTCCGCCCCTTTTTCGCGGACTTTTCTCCTGCTTTTTTATGGATTCTGGCAGGGGTTAAAATTCATCCATATAGTCCTGGGGGCTATATGTGATGTATTTTCGCCAGCCAAGGTGTTTTTATTGCTGCTCAGGGCGCCCCCCCCCCTAGCGCCCTGCACCCTCAGTGACCGAAGTGTGCTGAGGAGCAATGGCGCACAGCTGCAGTGCTGTGCGCTACCTTGGTAAAGACAGGATGTCTTCTGCCGCCGATTTTCCGGACCTCTTCTTGCTTTTGGCTCTGTAAGGGGGCCGGCGGCGCGGCTCTGGGACCGGACTCCATGGCTGGGCCTGTGTTCGATCCCTCTGGAGCTAATGGTGTCCAGTAGCCTAAGAAGCCCAATCCACTCTGCACGCAGGTGAGTTCGCTTCTTCTCCCCTTAGTCCCTCGATGCAGTGAGCCTGTTGCCAGCAGGTCTCACTGAAAATAAAAAACCTAAAACTAAACTTTTCACTAAGCAGCTCAGGAGAGCCACCTAGTGTGCACCCTTCTCGTTCGGGCACAAAAATCTAACTGGGGCTTGGAGGAGGGTCATAGGGGGAGGAGCCAGTGCACACCAGGTAGTCTTAAAGCTTTACTTTTGTGCCCAGTCTCCTGCGGAGCCGCTATTCCCCATGGTCCTTACGGAGTCCCCAGCATCCACTAGGACGTCAGAGAAATTCCTTTAATCAAATAACATACACAGCTATCCGCTCCCCTCCTTCCCTCCTCTGCAGCACATACACCGCGATCCGCTCCCCACCCTGAAGCACATGCAGCATACTTACCGACTTTTTGGCTGCTCTCTCCGGGAGAGAGCAGCCAGGTCGGTGCGGCAGGGGGTCCGGCTGCGCTGTAAGTGCAGAGGGGGGCGGGCCGGAGGCGTGACGTAGGTGGGCCGGGGCGTGGCTACGGAAATCGTCCCGTGTAAGCCCCGCCCCCTGCTGTGTAATGCCGCTATTGCAAGCATTATACAGCAGGGGGCGTGGCTATGATGACGCGATTCAACAAGAATCGCGTCATCGCCTGCCCGGACCGCCCACTTTACTCGCTAAGTGGGCGGCCGGGCAGAGGGGGACCCCTGTGACCGGGAGACTTGCCTGCTTTTCCGGGGGGCCGGGAGGGTCACCCGGTTTTCGGGAGCCTCCCGGCCATTCCGGGAGAGTAGGCAAGTCTGACATACAGCCATCCGCTCCCCTCTCCCCCCCTGCAGCACATACACAGCCATCCGCTCCTCTCTCCCCCCCTGCAGCACATACACAGCCATCCGCTCCTCTCTCCCCCCCTGCAGCACATACAGCCATCCGCTCCTCTCTCCCCCCCTGCAGCACATACACAGCCATCCGCTCCTCTCTCCCCCCTGCAGCACATACAGCCATCCGCTCCTCTCTCCCCCCCTGCAGCACATACAGCCATCCGCTCCCCTCTCCCCCCCCCCCCTGCAGCACATACAGCCATCCGCTCCCCTCTCCCCCCCTGCAGCACATACACAGCCATCCGCTCCTCTCTCCCCCCCTGCAGCACATACAGCCATCCGCTCCCCTCTCCCCCCCCCTGTAGCACATACACAGCCATCTGCTCCTCTCTCCCCCCCTGCAGCACATACAGCCATCCGCTCTTCTCCCCCCCCCCTGCAGCACATACAGCCATCCGCTCCCCTCTCCCCCCCTGCAGCACATACAGCCATCCGCTCCTCCCCCCCCCCCCCCTGCAGCACATACACCCATCCGCTCGCCTCTTCCTCCCCCCCTGCAGCACATACAGCCATCCGCTCCCCTCTCCCCCCCCCCCTGCAGCACATACACAGCCATCTGCTACTCTCTCCCCCCCCCCCCCCTGCGGCACATACAGCCATCCGCTCCTCTCTCCCCCCCTGCAGCACATACAGCCATCCGCTCCTCTCTCCCCCCCTGCAGCACATACAGCCATCCGCTCCTCTCTCCCCCCCTGCAGCACATACAGCCATCCTCGCCTCTCTCCCCCCCTGCAGCACATACAGCCATCCGCTCCCCTCCCCCCCCCTGCAGCACATACAGCCATCCGCTCTCCTCTCCCCCCCCTGCAGCACATACACAGCGATCCGCTCCTCTCTCCCCCCCCTGCAGCACAAACAGCCATCCGCTCCTCTCCCCCCCCTGTAGCACATACACAGCCATCTGCTCCTCTCTCCCCCCCTGCAGCACATACAGCCATCCGCTCCTCTCTCCCCCCCCCTGCAGCACATACAGCCATCCGCTCCCCTCTCGCCCCCTGCAGCACATACAGCCATCCGCTCCTCTCTCCCCCCCCCCCCCCCCTGCAGCACATACAGCCATCCGTTCCCCTCTCCCCCCTGCAGCACATACAGCCATCCGGCATCTGCTCCCCTCTTCCTCCCCCCTGCAGCACATACAGCCATCCGCTCCTCTCTACCCCCCTGCAGCACATACAGCCATCCGCTCCTCTCTCCCCCCCTGCAGCACATACAGCCATCCGCTCCCCTCTCCCCCCTGCAGCACATACAGCCATCCGCTCCCCTCTCCCCCCTGCTGCTGCAGCACATACAGCCATCCGCTCCTCTCTCCCCCCCTGCAGCACATACAGCCATCCGCTCCCCTCTCCCCCCCTGCAGCACATACAGCCATCCGCTCCTCTCCCCCCCCCCCCCCCCTGCAGCACATACACCCATCCGCTCGCCTCTTCCTCCCCCCCTGCAGGACATACAGCCATCCGCTCCCCTCTCCCCCCTGCAGCACATACAGCCATCCGCTCCCCTCTCCCCCCCCCCTGCAGCACATACACAGCCATCTGCTACTCTCTCCCCCCCCCCCCCCTGCGGCACATACAGCCATCCGCTCCTCTCTCCCCCCCTGCAGCACATACAGCCATCCGCTCCTCTCCCCCCCCCTGCAGCACATACAGCCATCCGCTCCTCTCTCCCCCCCTGCAGCACATACAGCCATCCTCGCCTCTCTCCCCCCCTGCAGCACATACAGCCATCCGCTCCCCTCCCCCCCCCTGCAGCACATACAGCCATCCGCTCTCCTCTCCCCCCCCTGCAGCACATACACAGCGATCCGCTCCTCTCTCCCCCCCCTGCAGCACAAACAGCCATCCGCTCCCCTCTCCCCCCCCTGTAGCACATACACAGCCATCTGCTCCTCTCTCCCCCCCTGCAGCACATACAGCCATCCGCTCCTCTCCCCCCCCCCCCTGCAGCACATACAGCCATCCGCTCCCCTCTCGCCCCCTGCAGCACATACAGCCATCCGCTCCTCTCTCCCCCCCCCCCCCCCTGCAGCACATACAGCCATCCGTTCCCCTCTCCCCCCTGCAGCACATACAGCCATCCGGCATCTGCTCCCCTCTTCCTCCCCACTGCAGCACATACAGCCATCCGCTCCTCTCTACCCCCCTGCAGCACATACAGCCATCCGCTCCTCTCTCCCCCCCTGCAGCACATACAGCCATCCGCTCCCCTCTCCCCCCTGCAGCACATACAGCCATCCGCTCCCCTCTCCCCCCCGCCCGGCAGATCCGACCCAGGGTGAGCATGGAGCAGGTGCCTCACATTCCTCCCGGTCAGCGCAACACACATCATCCTGGCTGTCACTCACTATTTCATTCTGCTCAGCGTTGCCGCCCCTCAAGTGACGCCGCCCATAGGCAGCTGCCTAAAGCTGCCTAGTGGTGGCGCCGGCCCTGCCCCTGCAGCACATACAGCCATCCGCTCCTCTCTCCCCCCCTGCAGCACATACAGCCATCCGCTCCCCTATCTCCCCCCCCCCCCCCCCGCAGCACATACACAGCCGTCCACTCTCCTCTTCGTCCCCCCCTGCAGCACATACAGCCATCCGCTCCCCTATCTCCCCCTGCAGCACATACACAGCTATCCGCTCCCCTATCTACCCCCCCCTGCAGCACATACACAGCTATCCGCTCCCCCCTCCTCCCCCGCCCTGCAGCACATACAGTTACTAACGATGACTCCTGTAGCATACGCTTGTCACCCGCTGACTGGATCCCCCTTGAGTGCAGCCACGTTAAATACAAAACGTCTTCTGCAGCCTTCCATGGGGTCCCGCACACTACACTGAGCCATCATGCCGAGACCTTGTGTGAAGCCGCTGCACATGACCAGGAGAGGAGTCAAAGCTCCACCTCCTCATTTTAAAGCCAGGATTCATCAAGCGGAGCGCGTCCCCGGGGACCCGCCCATTTTACAAAGGTGAGTCCCTGGCCATAAAAACGGGGTAAAATACGAGCTATAGCGCGTTTTTGCGAACACTGATGACTATGAGAGATTTTGACTGAGCGATTTCCCTTGAACTGGCAGTAGGAGATTTTGACTAACTTTTCCAGCGATTTTGGCTATGGGCGATTTTGGCTAACTCATTCAAGCAAGGGGATGCTTTTTCTTTTCCAGCGACCTAGCCAATATTGACTTGCCTGCACAGTCTATTTTTAGCAGCGATAGCGACCTGGCGGGGACGCGCATCGCTTTCGCTGGCTGTGTACACATGGAGAGATATGCACTAACTTTCTGAGCGATTCTGACGGGATCGGTATGATATCCCGCCAATCATAATACCGACGGACTATATACCGACACCCATTGACCGATGGTCGATATCCCGACAAGGTCTAAATACCGACACGGACTAAATACCGACATGTGAAATACCGACAAGGTCTAAATACCGACATGTAAAATGCCGACAGGTCGAAATACCGACACAAGTTTTTCATGATTTTTTTATGTTTTTTTGTGTGTATGTCGACATAAATCAACATGGACACCATATAAAGTGTACCGCGTCCCCTCGCATGGCTCGCTGCGCTCGCCATGCTTCGGGCACGGTGCCTCGCTGCGCTCGGCACACTATTATATTCCCCCTCCAGGTCCACTGGGACGGTAAAGTATGAACAAGTCGGTTTTAATGAAAAAAATCATGAAAAACTTGTGTCGGTATTTCGACCTGTCGGCATTTTACATGTCGGTATTTAGACCTTGTCGGTATTTCACATGTCGGTATTTAGTCCGTGTCGGTATTTAGACCTTGTCGGGATATCGACCATCGGTCAATGGGTGTCGGTATATAGTCCGTCGGTATTATGATTGGAGGTAAAGTGACTGCATCCCATTCTGACTATATAGTCAATGTCGCTCAGTTATATCGCTCCATGTGTATGCACCTTAAGTCTTAGTGCAGTAGGCCAGGTCACAGTGCAGTCAGGCGCGCGCACTGGAAAAATGGGCATGGCCACACACCAGAAGGGGTGTGGCCGTGCTGCAGAAGGGGTGTGGCCACTGAAAATGGCCCACAGTGCCAGTTACATTGCCCCACAGTGTCAAATACAATGCCCCACAGTGCCAGTTACATTGCCCCACAGTGCCGGATACATACCCCACAGTGCCAGATACATGCACCACTCAGTGCCAGTTAAATGCCCCACTTAGTGCCAGTTACATGCCCCACAGTGCCAGATACATGCCCCACTCAGTGTCAGTTACATGCCCCACTCAGTGTCAGTTACATGCCCCACTCAGTGTCAGTTACATGCCCCACTCAGTGCCAGGTACATGCCCCACTCAGTGCCAGGTACATTGCCCCACAGTGCCAGTTACATGCCCCACTCAGTGCCAGATACATGCCCCACTCAGTGCCAGATACATGCCCTACTTAGTGCCAGATACATGCCCCACTCAGTGCCAGTTACATGCCCCACTCAGTGCCAGTTACATGCCCCATTTAGTGCCAGTTACATGCCCCACAGTGCCAGTTACATGCCCCACTCAGTGCCAGGTACATTGCCCCACAGTGCCAGTTACATGCCCCACTCAGTGCCAGATACATGCCCCACTCAGTGCCAGTTACATGCCCTACTTAGTGCCAGATACATGCCCCACTCAGTGCCAGTTACATGCCCCACTCAGTGCCAGTTACATGCCCCATTTAGTGCCAGTTACATGCCCCACAGTGCCAGATACATGCCCCACAGTGCCAGTTACATGCCCCACTCAGTGCCAGGTACATTGCCCCACAGTGCCAGTTACATGCCCTACTTAGTGCCAGATACATGCCCCACTCAGTGCCAGTTACATGCCCCACTCAGTGCCAGTTACATGCCCCATTTAGTGCCAGTTACATGCCCCACTCAGTGCCAGATACATGCCCCACTCAGTGCCAGATACATGCCCCACTCAGTGCCAGTTACATGCCCTACTTAGTGCCAGTTACATGCCCCACAGTGCCAGTTACATGCCCCACTCAGTGCCAGATACATGCCCCACTCAGTGCCAGTTACATGCCCTACTTAGTGCCAGTTACATGCCCCACTCAGTGCCAGTTACATGCCCCACTCAGTGCCAGTTACATGCCCCACAGTGCCAGTTACATGCCCCACAGTGCCAGTTACATGCCCCACTCAGTGCCAGTTACATGCCCTACTTAGTGCCAGTTACATGCCCCACAGTGCCAGTTACATGCCCCACTCAGTGCCAGATACATGCCCCACTCAGTGCCAGTTACATGCCCTACTTAGTGCCAGTTACATGCCCCACTCAGTGCCAGTTACATGCCCTACTTAGTGCCAGTTACATGCCCCACTCAGTGCCAGATACATGCCCCACTCAGTGCCAGATACATGCCCCACTCAGTGCCAGTTACATGCCCTACTTAGTGCCAGATACATGCCCCACTCAGTGCCAGTTACATGCCCCACTCAGTGCCAGATACATGCACCACTCAGTGCCAGTTACATGCCCCACTTAGTGCCAGTTACATGCCCCACAGTGCCAGTTACATGCCCCACTCAGTGCCAGTTACATGCCCTACTTAGTGCCAGATACATGCCCCACTCAGTGCCAGTTACATGCCCCACTCAGTGCCAGTTACATGCCCCACTCAGTGCCAGTTACATGCCCCATTTAGTGCCAGTTACATGCCCCACTCAGTACCAGTTACATGCCCCATTTAGTGCCAGTTACATGCCCCACTCAGTGCCAGTTACATGCCCCATTTAGTGCCAGTTACATGCCCCACTCAGTGCCAGTTACATGCCCCATTTAGTGCCAGTTACATGCCCCACTCAGTGCCAGTTACATGCCCCATTTAGTGCCAGTTACATGCCCCACTCAGTGCCAGTTACATGCCCCATTTAGTGCCAGTTACATGCCCCACTCAGTGCCAGTTACATGCCCCATTTAGTGCCAGTTACATGCCCCACTCAGTGCCAGTTACATGCCCCATTTAGTGCCAGTTACATGCCCCCCTGTGCCGCCGTCACTCACCGTTTGTTGTTATCTATGTGAGGGGAGGTGAGCGCAGGGCAGCGCCTCTCCTTCCCCTCACCGCTCCAGGTCTCCGGCGGCTGTCTGGCGCCGGTTCGCTAGCCAATCAGAATTCGCGGACCAGCAGCCAATCAGGAGCCGGTCCGCAAGCTCTGATTGGCTAACGCCGGAGACCGGACACAGCAGCGCTGCTAGGGCTTTCAGCGGCGGTGAGGGGAGGGAGAGACAGTGCGCTCTCCTCCCCTCACATTTCGGGTTGATGGGGGCGAGTGGGGCATGATGCCTTGGCTGGCGGCAGCGCCCCCCTCTCCTGGGCCTGCCAAGGTGCCCAGGGCACGTGCCCCACTCGCCCTACCCTAGATACGCCTCTGCAGGCCAGGTTACAGTGCAATCAGGCCAGGTCTCAGTGCAGTCAGGCCAGGTCTCAGGGCAATCAGGCCAGGTCTCAGTGCAGTCAGGCCAGGTCTCAGGGCAATCAGGCTAGGTCACAGGGCAATCAGGGCAGGACACAGTACAATCATGCCAGGTCTCAGTGTAATAAAGGCCAAGTCAAAGTGCAGTCAGGCTAGGTCTCAGTGCAGTCAGGACAGGACACAATGCAATCAGGCCAGGTCACAATGCAATCAAGCCAGGACACAATGCAATCAGTCCAGGTCTCAGTGCAGTCAGGTCAGGTCACAGTGCAGTCAGGTCAGGTCACAGTGCAGTCAGGTCAGGTCACAGTGCAGTCAACAAAATAAACTAACAGGGATAAAAAATCCCTATATCAAACCAAGAGCGCAATAAGTAATGATAGAACCTCCTATACTCAGATTCACAATGGATCTTTTTACTATATTTTTTTATTCCCAAGAAGAGTTTCAATAAAAAATAAGAATTTACTTACCGATAATAAGAATTTACTTACCGATAATTCTATTTCTCGGAGTCCGTAGTGGATGCTGGGGTTCCTGAAAGGACCATGGGGAATAGCGGCTCCGCAGGAGACAGGGCACAAAAAGTAAAGCTTTCCGATCAGGTGGTGTGCACTGGCTCCTCCCCCTATGACCCTCCTCCAGACTCCAGTTAGGTACTGTGCCCGGACGAGCGTACACAATAAGGGAGGAATTTTGAATCCCGGGTAAGACTCATACCAGCCACACCAATCACACTGTACAACCTGTGATCTGAACCCAGTTAACAGTATGATAACAGCGGAGCCTCTGAAAAGATGGCTCACAACAACAATAACCCGATTTAGTTAGCAATAACTATGTACAAGTATTGCAGATAATCCGCACTTGGGATGGGCGCCCAGCATCCACTACGGACTCCGAGAAATAGAATTATCGGTAAGTAAATTCTTATTTTCTCTATCGTCCTTGTGGATGCTGGGGTTCCTGAAAGGACCATGGGGATTATACCAAAGCTCCCAAACGGGCGGGAGAGTGCGGATGACTCTGCAGCACCGAATGAGAGAACTCCAGGTCCTCTTTTGCCAGGGTATCAAATTTGTAGAATTTTACAAACGTGTTCTCCCCCGACCACGTAGCTGCTCGGCAAAGTTGTAATGCCGAGACCCCTCGGGCAGCCGCCCAAGATGAGCCCACCTTCCTTGTGGAATGGGCCTTAACAGATTTAGACTGTGGCAGGCCTGCCACAGAATGTGCAAGTTGAATTGTGCTACCAATCCCACGAGCAATCGACTGCTTAGAAGCAGAAGCACCCAGCATTGTTGGGTGCATACAGGATAAACAGCAAGTCAGATTTCCTGACTCCAGCCAACCTGGAAACTATATTTTCAGGGCCCTGATAACATCCAGCAACTTGGAGTCCTCCAAGTCCCTAGTAGCCGCAGGTACCACAATAAGCTGGTTCAGGTGAAACGCTGACACCACCTTAAGGAGAAACTGGGGACGAGTCCGCAGCTTTGCTCTGTCCGAATGGACAATCAGATATGGCTTTGTGAGATAAAGCCGCCAATTCTGACACTCGCCTGGCCGAGGCCAGGACCAACAGCATGGTCATTTTCCATGTGAGATATATCAAATCCACAGATTTGAGTTGTTTAAACCAATGTGATTTTTTAGGAATCCCAAAACTACGTTGAGATCGCCCAGTGCCACTGGAGACATCAAAGGGGCTGTATATGCAGTACTCCCTTAACAACTTCTGGACTTCAGGAACTGAAGCCAATTTCTTTCTGGAAGAAAATCAACAGGCCGAAATTTGAACCTTAATGGACCCAATTTGAGACCCATAGACACTCCTGTTTGCAGGAAATGTAGAAATTAACCTAGTTGAAATTCTTCCGTGGAGCCTTCCTGGACTCACACCCTGGCACATATTTTCACCTAAGTGGTGATAATGTTGTGCGGTCACCTCCTTCCTGGCTCTGACCAGGGTAGGGATGACCTCTTCCGGAATGCCTCTTTCCCTTAGGATCCGGCGTTCACCCGCCTTGGCGTCAACGCAGCTGCGGTAAGTCCCGGAACAGACACGGTTCTTGCCGAATCAAGACCCTTCTTAGTATCTCTTGAAGTTCCGGGAACCAAGTCCTTCTTGGCCAAACCGGAGCCACGAGTATAGTTCTTACTCCTCTCCTTCCTATCATTTTCAATACATTGGGTATGAAAAGCAGAGGATGGAACACATACACCGACTGGTACACCGACGGTGTTACCAGAGCGTCCCAGCTATTGCCTGAGTGTCTCTTGACCTGGCGCTTCAGGTGGGACGCCATCATAACCACCTTTGGTCTTTCCCAACGGTTTACAATCATGTGGAAACTTCCAGATTAAGTTTCCACTTTTCCGGGTGGAATTCATTTATGCTGAGGAAATCTTCCCAGTTGCCCACTCCCGGAATGAACACTGCTGACAGTGTTATCACATGATTTTCCGCCCAGCGAAGAATCCTTGCTGTCATTGCCCTCCTGCTTCTTGTGTCGCCCCGTCTGATAACGTGGGCGACCGCCATGATGATGTCCTACTGGATCAGCACCGGTTGACTTTGAAGCAGGAGTCTTCCTAGGCTCAGAGCATTGTAAATTGCCCTTAGCTCCAGTATATTCATGTGGAGAGAAGTCTCCAGACTTGACCACACTTCCTTGGAAATTTTTTCCCTGTGTGACTACTCCCCAGCCTCTCAGGCTGGTATCCGTGGTCCCCAGAACACAGTCCTGAATGCTGAGTGTGCTGCCCTCTAAAAGATGAGCACTCTGCAGCCCCCACAGAAGAGACACCCTTGTCCTTGGAGACAGGATTATCCGCTGATGCATCTGAAAATGCGATCCGGACCATTCGTCCAGCAAATCCCCTGAGATCTGCCGAATGGAATCGCTTCGTAAGAAGCCACCATTTTTCCCAGGACTCCTGTGCATTGATGCACTGATACTTGGCCTGGTTTTAGGAGGTTTCTGACTAGGTCGAATAACTCCTTGGCTTTTTCCTCCCGGAGGAACACCTTTTTCTGGACTATGCCCAGAATCATTCCTAGGAACAGCAGACGTATCGTCGGAAAACAGCTGCGATTCTTGGAATATTTAGAATCCAGTCGTGCTGTCGTAGAACTACTTTAGATAGTGCTCTTCCGACCTCCAACTGTTCTCTGGAACTTGCCCTTTTCAGGATATCGTCCAAGTAAGGGATAATTTAGATGCCTTTTTTCTTTGAAGAAACATCTTTTCGGCCATTACCTTGGTAAAAGGCCCGGGGTGCCGTGGATAATTCAAACGGCATCGTCTGAAACTGATATTGACAGTTCTGTACCACGAACCAGAGGTACCCTTGTTGAGAAGGGCAAATTTGGACATGGAGGTAATCCTTGATGTCCAGGGACACCATATAGTCCCCTTTTTTCCGGTTCGCTATCACTGCTCTGAGTGACTCCATCTCGATTTGAACCTTTTATGTAAGTGTTCAAAGATTTCAGTTTAGACTATGTCTCACCAAGCCGTCTGGCTTCAGTACCACAATATAGTGTGGAAAAATAATACCCTTTTCCTTGTTGTAGGAGGGGTACTTTGATTATCACCTGCTGGATATACAGCTTGTGAATTGTTTCCAATGCTGCCTCCCTGTCGGAGGGAGCCGTTGGTAAAGCAGACTTCAGAAACCTGCGAGGAGAAGATGTCTCGACTCTCCAATCTGTACCCCTGGGATAATACTTGTACTATCTAGGGGTCAACCTGCGAGTGATCCCACTGCGCGCTGAGACTCTTGAGACTACCCCCCCACCTTGAGTCCGCTTGCATGGCCCCAGCGTCATGCTGAGGACTTGGCAGACGCGGTGGAGGGCTTCTTTTCCTGGGAAGGGGCTGCCTGCTGCAGTCTACTTCCCTTACCTCTATGTCTGGGCAGATATGACTGGCCTTTTGCCTGCATGCCCTCATGGGAAAGGAAGGATTGAGGCTGAAAAGACGGTGTCTTTTTCAGCTGAGATGTAACTTGGGGTAAAAAGGTTGGATTTCCCAGCTGTTGCCGTGGTCCCCAGGTCCGATGGACCGACCCCAACTAACTCCTTCCCTTTATACGGCAATACTTCCATGTGCCGTATGGGATCTGTATCACCTGACCACTGTCGTGTCCATGACATCTTCTGGGTGATATGGACAACGTACTTATCTTGATGCCAGAGAGCAAATATCCCTCTGTGCATCTCACGTACATATATATAGAATGCATCCTATTAAATGCTCTACATGAATAAAATATTTTCAGTCAGGGAATCCGACCAAGCCAACCCAGCACTGCATCTCCAGGCTGATGGCGATCGCTGGTCGCAGTATAACCACCGTATGTGTGTATATACTTTTTAGGATATCTTTCCAGCTTCCTATCAGCTGGCTCCTTGAGGGCGGCCGTATCTGGAGACGGTAACGCCACTTGATAAGCGTGTGAGCGCCTTATCACCCTAAGGGGTGTTTCCCAACGCGCCCTAATTTCTGGCGGGAAAGGGTATAACGCCAATATTTGCTATCGGGGTAACCCCACGCATCATCACACACTTCATTTTATTTTATCTGATTCAGGAAAAACTACAGGTAGTTTTTTCACTCCCACATAATACCCTTTTTTGTGGTACTTGTAGTATCAGAAATATGCAACACCTCCTTCATTGCCCTTAACGTGTGGCCCTAATGAGAAATACGTTTGTTTATTCACCGTCGACACTGGATTCAGTGTCCGTGTCTGTGTCGACCGACTGAGGTAAATGGGCGTTTTTAACGCCCCTGACGGTGTTTCTGAGACGCCTGGACCGGTACTAATAGTTTGTCGGCCGTCTCACGTCGTCAACCGACCTTGCAGCGTGTTGACATTCTCACGTAATTCCCTAAATAAGCCATCCATTCCGGTGTCGACTCCCTAGAGAGTGACATCACCATTACAGGCAATTTCTCCGCCTCCTCACCAACATCGTCCTCATACATGTCGACACACACGTACCGACACACAGCACACACACCGGGAATGCTCTGACAGAGGACAGGACCCACACTAGCCCTTTGGGGAGACAGAGGGAGAGTTTGCCAGCACACACCAAAACGCTATAATTATATAGGGACAACCTTATATAAGTGTTTTCCCTTATAGCATCTTTATATATATCTCAATATCGCCAAAATCAGTGCCCCCCCTCTCTGTTTTAACCCTGTTTCTGTAGTGCAGTGCAGGGGAGAGCCTGGGAGCCTTCTCTCCAGGCTTTCTGTGAGAGAAAATGGCGCTGTGTGCTGAGGAGATAGGCCCCGCCCCTTTTTCGGCGGGCTCGTCTCCCGCTATTTAGTGAATCTTGGCAGGGGTTAAATATCTCCATATAGCCTCTGGGGGCTATATGTGAGGTATTTTTCGCCAAAAAAGGTTTTCATTTGCCTCCCAGGGCGCCCCCCTCCCAGCGCCCTGCACCCTCAGTGACTGCCGTGTGAAGTGTGCTGAGAGGAAAATGGCGCACAGCTGCAGTGCTGTGCGCTACCTTTAGAAGACTGCAGGAGTCTTCAGCCGCCGATTCTGGACCTCTTCTTACTTCAGCATCTGCAAGGGGGCCGGCGGCGCGGCTCCGGTGACCATCCAGGCTGTACCTGTGATCGTCCCTCTGGAGCTGATGTCCAGTAGCCAAGAAGCCAATCCATCCTGCACGCAGGTGAGTTCACTCCTTCTCCCCTAAGTCCCTCGTTGCAGTGATCCTGTTGCCAGCAGGACTCACTGTAAAATAAAAAACCTAAGCTAAACTTTCTCTAAGCAGCTCTTTAGGAGAGCCACCTAGATTGCACCCTTCTCGGCCGGGCACAAAAATCTAACTGGAGTCTGGAGGAGGGTCATAGGGGGAGGAGCCAGTGCACACCACCTGATCGGAAAGCTTTACTTTTTGTGCCCTGTCTCCTGCGGAGCCGCTATTCCCCATGGTCCTTTCAGGAACCCCAGCATCCACAAGGACGATAGAGAAAATTCTATTTCTCGTAGTCCGTAGTGGATGCTGGGGACTCCGTAAGGACCATGTGGAATAGCGGCTCCGCAGGAGACAGGGCACAAAAGTAAAAGCTTTAGGATCAGGTGGTGTGCACTGGCTCCTCCCCCTATGACCCTCCCCCAAGCCTCAGTTAGGATACTGTGCCCGGACGAGCGTACACAATAAGGAAGGATTTTGAATCCCGGGTAAGACTCATACCAGCCACACCAATCACACTGTACAACCTGTGATCTGAACCTAGTTAACAGCATGATAACAGCGGAGCCTCTGAAAAGATGGCTCACAACAATAATAACCCGATTTTTGTAACAATAACTATGTACAAGTATTGCAGACAATCCGCACTTGGGATGGGCGCCCAGCATCCACTACGGACTACGAGAAATAGAATTATCGGTAAGTAAATTCTTATTTTCTCTGACGTCCTAGTGGATGCTGGGGACTCCGTAAGGACCATGGGGATTATACCAAAGCTCCCAAACGGGCGGGAGAGTGCGGATGACTCTGCAGCACCGAATGAGAGAACTCCAGGTCCTCCTCAGCCAGGGTATCAAATTTGTAGAATTTTGCAAACGTGTTTGCCCCTGACCAAGTAGCAGCTCGGCAAAGTTGTAAAGCCGAGACCCCTCGGGCAGCCGCCCAAGATGAGCCCACCTTCCTTGTGGAATGGGCATTTACATATTTTGGCTGTGGCAGGCCTGCCACAGAATGTGCAAGCTGAATTGTACTACACATCCAACTAGCAATCGTCTGCTTAGAAGCAAGAACACCCAGTTTGTTGGGTGCATACAGGATAACAGCAAGTCAGTTTTCCTGACTCCAGCCGTCCTGGAAACCTATATTTTCAGGGCCCTGACAACATCTAGCAACTTGGAGTCCTCCAAGTCCCTAGTAGCGCAGGTACCACAATAAGCTGGTTCAGGTGAAACGCTGACACCACCTTAGGGAGAAACTGGGGACGAGTCCGCAGCTCTGCCCTGTCCGAATGGACAATCAGATATGGGCTTTTGTGAGACAAAGCCGCCAATTCTGACACTCGCCTGGCCGAGGCCAGGGCCAACAGCATGGTCACTTTCCATGTGAGATATTTCAAATCCACAGATTTGAGCGGTTTAAACCAATGTGATTTGAGGAATCCCAGAACTACGTTGAGATCCCACAGTGCCACTGAAGGGACAAAAGGGGGTTGTATATGCAGTACTCCCTTGACAAACTTCTGGACTTCAGGAACTGAAGCCAATTCTTTCTGGAAGAAAATCGACAGGGCCGAAATTTGAACCTTAATGGACCCCAATTTGAGGCCCATAGACACTCCTGTTTGTAGGAAATGCAGGAATCGACCGAGTTGAAATTCCTCCGTGGGGGCCTTCCTGGCCTCACACCATGCAACATATTTTCGCCAAATGCGGTGATAATGTTGTGCGGTCACCTCCTTCCTGGCTCTGACCAGGGTAGGGATGACCTCTTCCGGAATGCCTTTTTCCCTTAGGATCCGGCGTTCAACCGCCATGCCGTCAAACGCAGCCGCGGTAAGTCTTGGAACAGACATGATCCTTGCTGAAGCAAGTCCCTTCTTAGTATCTCTTGAAGTTCCGGGTACCAAGTCCTTCTTGGCCAATCCGGAGCCACGAGTATAGTTCTTACTCCTCTCCGTTTTATAATTCTCAGTACCTTGGGTATGAGAGGCAGAGGAGGGAACACATACACCGACTGGTACACCCACGGTGTTACCAGAGCGTCCCAGCTATTGCCTGAGGGTCTCTTGACCTGGCGCAATACCTGTCCAGTTTTTTGTTCAGACGGGACGCCATCATGTCCACCTTTGGTCTTTCCCAACGGTTCCCAATCATGTGGAAGACTTCCAGATGAAGTCCCCACTCTCCCGGGTGGAGGTCGTGCCTGCTGAGGAAGTCTGCTTCCCAGTTGTCCACTCCCGGAATGAACACCGCTGACAGTGTTATCACATGATTTTTCGCCCAGCGAAGAATCCTTGCTGCCATTGCCCTCCTGCTTCTTGTGCCGCCCTGTCTGTTTACGTGGGCGACTGCCGTGATGTTGTCCGACTGGATCAGCACCGGTTGACTTTGAAGCAGAGGTCTTCCTAGGCTCAGAGCATTGTAAATTGCCCTTAGCTCCAGTATATTTATGTGGAGAGAAGTCTCCAGACTTGACCACACTCCTTGGAAATTTCTTCCCTGTGTGACTGCTCCCCAGCCTCTCAGGCTGGCATCCGTGGTCACCAGGACCCAGTCCTGAATGCCGAATCTGCTGCCCTCTAGTAGATGAGCACTCTGCAGCCACCACAGAAGAGACACCCTTGTCCTTGGAGACAGGATTATCCGCTGATGCATCTGAAGATGCGATCCGGACCATTCGTCCAGCAGATCCCACTGAAAAATTCTTGCGTGAAATCTGCCGAATGGAATCGCTTCGTAAGAAGCCACCATTTTTCCCAGGACTCTTGTGCATTGATGCACTGACACTTGGCCTGGTTTTAGGAGGTTTCTGACTAGCTCAGATAACTCCCTGGCTTTCTCCTCCGGGAGAAACACCTTTTTCTGGACTGTGTCCAGAATCATCCCAAGGAACAGCAGACGTGTCGTCGGAATCAGCTGCGATTTTGGAATATTTAGAATCCACCCGTGCTGTCGTAGAACTACTTGAGATAGTGCTACTCCGACCTCCAACTGTTTTCTGGACCTTGCCCTTATCAGGAGATCGTCCAAGTAAGGGATAATTAAGACGCCTTTTCTTTGAAGAAGAATCATCATTTCGGCCATTACCTTGGTAAAGACCCGGGGTGCCGTGGACAATCCAAACGGCAGCGTCTGAAACTGATAGTGACAGTTCTGTACCACGAACCTGAGGTACCCTTGGTGAGAAGGGCAAATTGGGACATGGAGGTAAGCATCCTTGATGTCCAGGGACACCATATAGTCCCCTTCTTCCTGGTTCGCTATCACTGCTCTGAGTGACTCCATCTTGATTTGAACCTTTGTATGTAAGTGTTCAAAGATTTCAGATTTAGAATAGGTCTCACCGAGCCGTCTGGCTTCAGTAACACAAATAGTGTGGAATAATACCCCTTTCCTTGTTGTAGGAGGGGTACTTTAATTATCACCTGCTGGGAATACAGCTGGTGAATTGTTTCCAATACTGCCTCCCTGTCGGAGGGAGACGTTGGTAAAGCAGACTTCAGGAACCTGCGAGGGGGAGACGTCTCGAATTTCCAATCTGTACCCCTGGGATTCTACTTGTAGGATCCAGGGGTCCACTTGCGAGTGAGCCCACTGCGCGCTGAAACTCTTGAGACGACCCCCCACCGCACCTGAGTCCGCTTGTACGGCCCCAGCGTCATGCTGAGGACTTGGCAGAAGCGGTGGAGGGCTTCTGTTCCTGGGAAGGGGCTGCCTGCTGCAGTCTTCTTCCCTTTCCTCTACCCCTGGGCAGATATGACTGGCCTTTTGCCCGCTTGCCCTTATGGGGACGAAAGGACTGAGGCTGAAAAGACGGTGTCTTTTTCTGCTGAGATGTGACTTGGGGTAAAAAAAAAGGTGGATTTTCCAGCTGTTGCCGTGGCCACCAGGTCCGATGGACCGACCCCAAATAACTCCTCCCCTTTATACGGCAATACTTCCATGTGCCGTTTGGAATCTGCATCACCTGACCACTGTCGTGTCCATAAACATCTTCTGGCAGACATGGACATCGCACTTACTCTTGATGCCAGAGTGCAAATATCCCTCTGTGCATCTCGCATATATAGAAATGCATCCTTTAAATGCTCTATAGTCAATAAAATACTGTCCCTGTCAAGGGTATCAATATTTTCAGTCAGGGAATCCGACCAAGCCACCCCAGCGCTGCACATCCAGGCTGAGGCGATCGCTGGTCGCAGTATAACACCAGTATGTGTGTATATACTTTTTAGGATATTTTCCAGCCTCCTATCAGCTGGCTCCTTGAGGGCGGCCGTATCTGGAGACGGTAACGCCACTTGTTTTGATAAGCGTGTGAGCGCCTTATCCACCCTAGGGGGTGTTTCCCAACGCGCCCTAACTTCTGGCGGGAAAGGGTATAACGCCAATAATTTTCTATCGGGGGAAACCCACGCATCATCACACACTTCATTTAATTTATCTGATTCAGGAAAAACTACAGGTAGTTTTTTCACACCCCACATAATACCCTTTTTTGTGGTACTTGTAGTATCAGAAATATGTAACACCTCCTTCATTGCCCTTAACATGTAACGTGTGGCCCTAATGGAAAATACGTTTGTTTCTTCACCGTCGACACTGGAGTCAGTGTCCGTGTCTGTGTCGACCGACTGAGGTAAGGGGCGTTTTAAAGCCCCTGACGGTGTTTGAGACGCCTGGACAGGTACTAATTGGTTTGCCGGCCGTCTCATGTCGTCAACCGACCTTGCAGCGTGTTGACATTATCACGTAATTCCCTAAATAAGCCATCCATTCCAGTGTCGACTCCCTAGAGAGTGACATCACCATTACAGGCAATTGCTCCGCCTCCTCACCAACATCGTCCTCATACATGTCGACACACACGTACCGACACACAGCACACACACAGGGAATGCTCTGATAGAGGACAGGACCCCACTAGCCCTTTGGGGAGACAGAGGGAGAGTTTGCCAGCACACACCAAAACGCTATAATTATACAGGGACAACCTTATATAAGTGTTTTCCCTTATAGCATCTTAATATATTATAATATCGCCACATAAAATGCCCCCCCTCTCTGTTTTAACCCTGTTTCTGTAGTGCAGTGCAGGGGAGAGCCTGGGAGCCTTCCTAGCAGCGGAGCTGTGTAGGAAAATGGCGCTGTGTGCTGAGGAGAATAGGCCCCGCCCCCTTTTCGGCGGGCTTCTTCTCACGTTTTTCTGACAACCTGGCAGGGGTTAAATACATCCATATAGCCCCAGAGGGTATATGTGATGTATTTTTAGCCAGCATAGGTACTTTCATTGCTGCCCAGGGCGCCCCCCCCAGCGCCCTGCACCCTCAGTGACCGTTGGTGTGAAGTGTGCTGGGAGCAATGGCGCACAGCTGCCGTGCTGTGCGCTACCTTAAGAAGACTGGGAAGTCTTCAGCCGCCGATTTCTGGACCTCTTCTCTCTTCAGCATCTGCAAGGGGGTCGGCGGCGTGGCTCCGGTGACCCATCCAGGCTGTACCTGTGATCGTCCCTCTGGAGCTAGTGTCCAGTAGCCTAAGAAGCCAATCCATCCTGCACGCAGGTGAGTTCACTTCTTCTCCCCTAAGTCCCTCGTTGCAGTGAGCCTGTTGCCAGCAGGACTCACTGAAAATAAAAAAACAAACAAAACTTTTACTCTAAGCAACTCTTTAGGAGAGCCACCTAGATTGCACCCTTCTCGGCCGGGCACAAAAACCTAACTGAGGCTTGGAGGAGGGTCATAGGGGGAGGAGCCAGTGCACACCACCTGATCCTAAAGCTTTTACTTTTGTGCCCTGTCTCCTGCGGAGCCGCTATTCCCCATGGTCCTTACGGAGTCCCCAGCATCCACTTAGGACGTCAGAGAAATATGTAATGCTGCAACATATATAAAATACTAGGTGCTTTATCGCGCCCTACGGGCGCTCTTCACACCGTCGCAAGGGGCTACGCCCCCTTAACCCTTGCATGCCTTTCTGGGGTTCAATATTTGTGTTATATGGAGTATCACCTGCATTCCTTTGTTAGTGGTTAAATATTGCACAATGAAAGGGTGTGCGATGGTGAAGGAGGCACAGCCCCTTGCGACGGCGTGAACAGCACCTGCAGGCCACAATGTACAGAATGTAGCGGGTGCAGGGGGTACTGCGGATGGTGTCTGTAGATGCTGCGGATGGAGTGGGGGCGGAAGTGGGGGTGGGGCCCGGATGGGGAAGGGTTGGGAGGTGCTGCGGGTGGGGGAGGGGCAGAGGAGTGGGGGATGCAGATGGGGGAGGTGTCCGGAGGCACTGCAGGTGGGGGAGGGGCAGGGGTGCCATGGGTGGGGGAGGGGCAGGTGTGGGGATGTTGCAGATGGGTGAAGGGTTCCAGAGGTGCTGTGGGATGGGAAGGGGCGGGAGTGCCACTGGTGGGGTAGGGGTCCGCAGGCGCCATGGGTAGGGGAGGGGCAGGTACGGGTGTTGCGGCGGATGGGGAAGGAGGTCCGGAGGTGCTGCAGGTGGTGGAGGGGCAGGTGCGGGGGTGCCATTGGTGGGGGAGAGGTGGGTGAGGGGGGGGATCGCGGATGGAGGAGGGTGTCTGCAGATGCTGCGGGTGGAGGGGGGCAGGTGTGGGGGAGACATATAAGGGGGGTGAATGGTGGAGGGGGCCTGGAGATTGCTGGGGGTGGTGAAGGGGCGGAGGAGTGGGAGCCGTGGGTGGTGTAGGGGGTCTGGAGGCACAGCATGTGGGGGAGGGGTGGAGTGCCGCATGTGATGGAGGGGAAGGTTCGGAGGTGTGGTGCATTGGGGAGAGGTCTGGAGGTGCTGCGGGTACTGTACCTGCCAAAAAGGTAGTTGGAGGGTATGCAGTAACAGGGCCAGGACAGGGGTGACAGGGTCAGAACAGGGTTGACTGGGCCAGGACAGGGGAGACAGGGTCAGAACAGGGGTAACAGGGTCAGAACAGGGGTGACGGGGCCAGGACAGGGGTGACGGGGCCAGGACACGGGCGACGGGGCCAGGACAGAAATGACAGGGACAGGATAGGGGTGACAAGGTAGGGGCGGCAGGACCAGGACAGGGGTGACAGGGCCAGTATAGGGTTAACAGGGCAAGCACAGGGGTGACAGGGCCAGGATAGGGGTAGCAGGGCCAGCATAAGGGTGACAGGGCCAGGATAAGGGTGAAAGGGCCAGGATAAGGGTGGCAGGTCAAGGCCAGAGTGACAGGGC
Source organism: Pseudophryne corroboree (assembly GCF_028390025.1). NCBI lineage: Eukaryota > Metazoa > Chordata > Amphibia > Anura > Myobatrachidae > Pseudophryne > Pseudophryne corroboree. Next base: position 451,892,123 of record NC_086450.1, on the reverse strand, counting down.
CAGGACAGAAATGACAGGGACAGGATAGGGGTGACAAGGTAGGGGCGGCAGGACCAGGACAGGGGTGACAGGGCCAGTATAGGGTTAACAGGGCAAGCACAGGGGTGACAGGGCCAGGATAGGGGTAGCAGGGCCAGGATAAGGGTGAAAGGGCCAGGATAAGGGTGGCAGGTCAAGGCCAGAGTGACAGGGACATGACAGAACACAGGGCATGGGAGAGATTGGTATTAGGGACAGAACAGTGGTGACAGACAGATGTGTGTTACCGGAGTCACTGCTGCTGGCTGCTGCTGTTCCACTCCAACCTGTTGGGATCTGCTGCTGGTGGAGACTTGGCATGGCTGACTCTCTTAGGCAGTAGTCCTGCTTCCTCTGCCCGTCCGCATCACTCCCCCCCTCCTCAGTCACACACCGCAGACCTCGCGCAGCTGCCAGGCACTGTGTGTGTGTGTGTGTGTGTGTGTGTGTGTGTGTGTGTGTGTGTGTGTGTGTGTGTGTGTGTGTGTGTGTGTGTGTGTGTGTGTGTGTGTGTGTGTGTGTGTGTGTCCTGCTCCTGAAGAAGCTGGGAGGTATGCACCCCTGCCTGTGCCATGTCCATACTATCTGTTTCTGCAGCTGCTCCTAGTGTCCTATAGATTTCTCCAGATCTGTGACTCATTTGACTAACTCCGCCCACTGCTGTGACTCCGCCCAGCGTTAGCAAATGAATCACAAAATCACAGATCTGGGCTATTATATAGGAGATAATTTACATATTTTGCAGGTATAGTAAAATTGTGTTCAGGCTCCCTCTGCTGGTAGCGGCCCGTATTGCAAACACACTGTGTGGATGGTTTCTACAGTCCAATGTGTCAATGATGTGGAGGTGATCGTCTCTGGCACAGTCAATCGAAAGGTCTCAGTGCAGTCAGGCCAGGAAACAATGCAATCCGCCAGGACACAATGCAATCAGGCCAGGACACAGTGCAATCAGGCCAATGCTGGCCCACAGCTGAGGCAGATCATTTGTGGCCTGTAAAAACAGATACAAGACTGCAGCCTGTCAATTTACTGGGGACACTCCACACTGGTGAGGTATGAGACAAGCAGCTCCTAGGTGTCGTCACTAAATGGCATTGTGACAACATGGCCGCCACCATTGTACAAAAGCAGCAGCAAATCATTATATGGCGGACTCAGTCAATGCGTTTAAAAATGGGTTAGATAAATTTTTAGCAGAAAAAAATATCAGAGGATATAGCCTTTACTCAGAATAGAATAGAGAGTATAATATATTTCAGGTTGAATTCTATGGACTTCCGGTCTTTTTTCAACCTCACCAACTATGTTACTATGTTATAGGAATTTTCCATTTAAAATGAAATGTAACTAAATTCTCCATAGAAAGTTACTGTAAATCCAAAATTGCAGCTGTCAGGTGTTCACTAAAACACCATCGCCCTCATTCTGACCTGATCGTAGCTGTGCTAAATTAAGCACAGCTACGATCGTCCACACTGACATGCAGGGATACGTCCAGCACATGCCTAGTCCGTCGCCCCCCGCATGGTCCGGCCACGCCTGCGTTGACCGAACAGCACCCCTAAAACGGCGGCCAAACGCTGCCATGCCGCCACCTCCCGCCCAGCGAACGCCTCTGCCTGTCAACCAAGCAGAGGCGATCGCAGGGCAGAGACAGCCATCGGCCATCTGGCATGCACTGGCACACTGCGGTGCCGGTGCATGCGCAGTTCTGGCCTGAACGCTGCGCTGCGAACAACTGCAGCGTGCGGTCAGGTCAGTATGACCCCATAATGTATGAGAGAGACGGGCAACGCAGAGATCCTGGTTATCCACCCTGATTAATACAGCAAATCCTGGAGGTCGCAAGGGAGGGACAACCACCAAAGAACTGTTATTGGGAACATGTGGGTGGCCTAGTGGCAGCCATTTTGTGGGACCAACTAAAATAACAATAACCTTTAATGCACAGCCTATCAATTCACCTGGAACAGGTGCCTGACAAATATTAGGCATGGGGTGTACATTGATGTCTATGATTACTAGTCACTAGCTAGGATGTATTTTGATGAATATTAGTTCAGCATACTAAATGGCCGCCTCCACTGTACATAATATTATTATCACTACCCTCCTTGACTGGAATATTGGCGGGGATTTGCATGCAGGGTTCCTGTGAAATTCCATAGTCACAGTGCATTCAGGCCAGGTCACAGCGCAATCAGGCCAGGTCACAGCGCAATCAGGCCAGGTCACAGCGCAATCAGGCCAGGTCACAGTGCATTCAGGCCAGGTCACAGCGCAATCAGGCCAGGTCACAGCGCAATCAGGCCAGGTCACAGCGCAATCAGGCCAGGTCACAGTGCATTCAGGCCAGGTCACAGTGCAATCAGGCCAGGTCACAGTGCAATCAGGCCAGGTTTTAGCTCAGTCAAGCCAGGTTCAGCGCAATCAGGCCAGGTCACAGTGCATTCAGGCCAGGTCACAGTGCAGTCAGGCCAGGTCACAGTGCAGTCATTGATAGGACAAATGCAATTAGGCCAGGTCTCAGTACAGTCAGGGTAGGTCACAGTTCAGTCAGGCCAGGTCTCAGTGCAATCAAATCAGGTATCACTGGAATCAGTCCAAGATACAGTGCAATCAGGCCAGGTCACAGTGCATTCAGGCCAGGTCACAGTGCAATCAGGCCAGGTCACAGTGCAGTCAGGCCAGGTCACAGTGCAGTCAGGCCAGGTCACAGTGCAGTCAGGCCAGGTCACAGTGCAATTAGGAAAGGTCACAGTGCGATCGAAATAGGGCACAATGCAATCAGGCCAGGTCTCAGTACAGTCAGGGCAAGTCACAGTGCAGTCAGGGTAGGTCACAGTGCAGTCAGGGTAGGTCACAGTGCAGTCAGGGTAGGTCACAGTGCAGTCAGGCCAGGTCTCAGTGCAATCAAGTCAGGCCAGGTCTCAGCGCAGTCAGGCCAGGTCACAGTGCAGTCAGGCCAGGTCACAGTGCAATCAGGCCAGGTCACAATGCAATCAGGCCAGGACACAGTGCAATCAGGCCAATGCTGGCCAACAGCTGAGGCAGATCATTTGTGGCCTGTAAAAACAGATACAAGACTGCAGCCTGTCAATTTACTGGGGACACTCCACACTGGTGAGGTATGAGACAAGCAGCTCCTAGGTGTCGTCACTAAATGGCATTGTGACAACATGGCCGCCACCACGCCACTATTGTACAAAAGTAGCAGCCAGAGCCGTAACTAGACTTTTTGGTGCCCTGTGCCAGAGAGAGAATTGGCGACCCCCCCTATTTTTCCAATGGGGACATAAGGCGCATGCCTCGTGGGGAAGGCACTTTACTTGAGAGCTTGTTGTTATTCAGTTAAAATACCCTTTATTACATGACATATTTCAATATACTGCCATACCCAGGATTCAATCCTATATCTAATCAAACACCATACTTGCTGAGCTATTTGATCCTGCATAAAAACTATGAACACTGGCCCTCATTCTGAGTTGTTCGTTCGCAAGGCGATTTTAGCAGAGTTGCTCACGCTAAGCCGCCGCCTACTGGGAGTGTATCTTAGCTTCTTAAAATTGCAACCGATGTATTCGCAATATTGCGATTACACACTACTTAGCAGTTTCAGAGTAGCTCCAGACTTACTCGGCATCTGCGATCAGTTCAGTGCTTGTCGTTCCTGGTTTGACGTCATAAACACACCCAGCGTTCGCCCAGACACTCCCCCGTTTCTCCAGCCACTCCTGCGTTTTTTCCGGAAACGGTAGCGTTTTCATCCACACGCCCATAAAACGCAGTGTTTCCGCCCAGTAACACCCATTTCCTGTCAATCACACTCCGATCGCCGGAGCGAAGAAAAAGCCGTGAGTAAAAATACTATCTTCATAGCAAAATTACTTGGCGCAGTCGCAGTGCGAACATTGCGCATGCGTACTAAGCAGAAAAACGCTGCGATGCGATGAAATTTACAGAGCGAACAACTCGGAATGAGGGCCACTATATGAAGCTGCTGGTACTTTGTAAATAACTAATAAGCATTATAATTGAGCAGATCTATGTAGTGTGCAGCCACACATCCAATCCCTTGCAGAGACACACTGCATAGATCTGCTCAGCCGCAATGCTGATCATTTATTCAGAAAGTACAAGGTAAGCTTCAAATAGTTAGAATTATATAGTTTAGAATTATCTACCTTTCTATGTAAAGACAGATAGCTCAATGAATAACTTGTCTGACTGCAATACCACAGGCAATGGGTTAGAATCCCAGGTATGTCAGCATCTTAAAATGTAATAAAGGACAGTGTGACTGAATAACAAAGAAATCTCAAGTTAAGTTCATTAATGTCGTATAGGTATTAGCAACAGAAGGGGTCAAGTTAGGAGACAGGGGCGGTCAGGAGATGCTGGGCTTCAAAAAGGAGGGAAGCTGCAAGTAAAAGTAATTAAAACAGATAACTGACAAGTGTCACCAACAGCGCCCCCTACCCTGCAGCGCTATGTGCGGTGCCCCATCCGCACACACCTAGTTAAGGCCCTGGTAGCAGCAAAACATTATAGGAATTTTCCATTTTAAAATGTAATTTAGCTAAATTCTCCATGGCAAGTTACATACAAAATTGCAGCTGTAATGTTAAGACACAATATGTATGAGAGAGACAGGCAATGCAGACATCCTGGTTATACACCCTGATTAATACAGCAAATCCTGGAGGTCGCAAGGAAGGGACAACCACCAAAGAATTGTTATTGGGAACATGTGGGTAGCCTAGTGGCAGCCATTTTGTCGGACCAACTAAAATTACAATAACCTTTAATGCACAGCCTATCAATTCACCTGGAACAGGTGCCTGACAAATATTAGGCATGGGGTGTACATTGATGTCTATGATTACTAGTCACTAGCTAGGATGTATTTTGATGAATATTAGTTCAGCATACTAAATGGCCGCCTACACTGTACATATTATTATTATCACTACCATTGACTGGAATATTGGTGGGGTTTTGCATGCAGGATTCCTGTGAGACTCCATACTCACAGTGCAGTCAGGCCAGGTCTCAGTGCAGTCAGGCCAGGTCACATTGCAGTCAGGCCAGCTCTCAGTGCAGTCAGGCCAGGTCTCAGTGCAGTCAGGCCAGGTCTCAGTGCAGTCAGGCCAGGTCTCAGTGCAGTCAGGCCAGGTCTCAGTGCAGTCATGCCAGGTCTCAGTGCAGTCAGGCCAGGTCTCAGTGCAGTCAGGCCAGGTCTCACTGCAGTCAGGCCAGGTCTCAGTGCAGTCAGGCCAGGTCTCAGTGCAGTCAGGCCGGGGTACAGCATACTTGCCTACTTTTAAAAATTAGTTTCAGGGATATTGTAGGTGTAAACAGAATGCAGCGTGTCATGCTCAACCCAATGGGCGTATCATGCTCCACCTATGGGTGTATCTATTGCCACTAAGGGGTGTGTCCTTCAGTGTCAGGCGCTCACTCCAGTGACTATAGGATAGTATATATGTTTTGATTGTCTCACCCAACTAGACATTTTGGCGCCCTGTGCCAGAAAGAGAATTGGTGCCCGCCCCCCCTCATAATTGGAATATCAATAGTGCGTACCGAAGGCAAAAATATAGGGGCATGGCTTCATGGGGAAGGGGCGCGTCTACATAATTCATATTACTTTACATAGGAGCAGTTAGGAGCTGATTGGCTGGTGCATCATCACCTTGCACTTATCACTTCTTTATCGTTTCTTTATCCCTTCTCCAGGCTTAATACATCTGCTCCATTAAACTACACAGTAGTACCCCTTATACATGTTACGCCACAGTAGAGACACTTATACACATTCCACCAGGTAGCCCCTTATACACATTGCGCTAGGTAGCTCATTATACACATTGTGCCAGGTAGACCCTTATACACATTGCATCAGGTAGCCCATTATACACATTGCACCAGGTAGTCCCTTATACACATTGCGCTAGGTAGCCCATTATACACATTGCACCAGGTAGACCCTTATACACATTGCGCCAGGTAGCCCATTATACACATTGCACGAGGTAGACCCTTATACACATTGCACCAGGTAGACCCTTATACACATTGCACTAGGTAGCACATTATACACATTGCACCAGGTAGCCCATTATACACATTGCACCAGGTAGTCCCTTACATACAAACAACCAGCATGCTGTTGGACCTCACTGTAGTGCTTGCCGCTGCTCAGTAGCTGTCGTCTCCCTCTCCTCTGGGTGGGATGGGGGCAGGATGGGAGAGATGTCATCTCTTCCAGAAGGAGGAAGCTGCAGACACATAAGGGGGAGCCAGGACAGGAGGGGCATAGCCGGAGCTTCATGACCGACTAAAGCTGCCTCTGCCCGGCTTCTCCTAAAGGTAGCTGGGCAATGCAGCTAATAAGCGGAGGGTGGACGGCGGTGCAGACATCAGTGCTGATGTTGATGGCGGTCCTGCACCCACAGTACTTTTGTGCTGTGTACCAGTCACCGCTGGCCCATAGGTAGTTATGGCCCTGCAAAGAGCAGCATACCACAGAACAAGTTTGTGTATGGGTAGCATACTAACAATGTATACCCTAACACTGACCCGTTCCCTATAACGCTGAAACTATACTAAAACACTGACCCTATCTCTATAACACTGACCCCTTTCCTATAACACTGACCCTGTCCCTATATCACTGGCCCTATAACGTTGACCCTGTACTATAGCGCCGACACTATCCCTATAACACTGACCCTATCCTATAATGCTGAAACTATACTATAACACTGACCACTTTCCTATAACACTATTTCCCTATAACACTGACCCTGTCACTATATCATTGACCCTGTACCTATGGGTGTGGCATGACTTGCCGGTGCCGGGATCCCGACCGCTGGAAAACCGTTAGCGGGGCGAGTGCAAATGAGCCCCTCGCGGGCTCGCTACACTCGCCACGCTCTGGGCACGGTGGCACGCTACGAGCACCACGCTATTTATTCTCCCTCCAGGGGAGTCGTGGACCTCTAAGAGGATGAATAGGTGTCGGTATTCCAGCGCCGGTATACTGTGCGCCGGGATCCCAACAGCCGGCATACTGAATACCACCCATCCCTATAACTCTGACCCTATACCTATAACGCTGACCCTGTAACACTGACACTATCCCTATAAAGCTGACCATGGCCCTCATTCCGAGTTGATCGCTCGCAAGGCGAATGTAGCAGAGTTACACACGCTAAGCCTACGCCTACTGGGAGTGTATCTTAGCTTCTTAAAAGTGCGACCGATGTATTCGCAATATTGCGATCACAAACCTCGTAGCAGTTTTAGAGTAGCTTCAGACTTACTCTGCCTGTGCGATCAGTTCAGTGCTTGTCGTTCCTGGTTGACGTCACAAACACACCCAGCGTTCGCCCAGACACTCCCACCGTTTCTCCAGCCACTCCTGCGTTTTTTCCGGAAACGGTAGCGTTTTCAGCCACACGCCCCTAAAACGCCGTGTTTCCGCCCAGTAACACCCATTTCCTGTCAATCACATTACGATCGCCGGAGCGTTGAAAAAGCCGTGAGTAAAAATACTTTCTTCATAGCAAAGTTACTTGGCGCAGTCGCAGTGCGAACATTGCGCATGCGTACTAAGCGGATTTTCATTGCGATGCGATGAAAAATACCGAGCGAACAACTCGGAATGAGGGCCCATGTCTCTATAACACTGCCTTATACTATAACGCTGACCCTGTCCCTATAATGCTGACACTATCCCTATAATGCTGACTCTATACTAAAACACTGACACTGTCCCTATAACTCTGAAACTATCCATGTAACACTGACGCTATCCCTGGAAACTATCCATGTAACACTGACGCTATCCCTGTAACAATGACCCTGTCCCTATAACTCTGACCGTATCCCTGTAACACCGACCCTATCCCTATAATGCTGACCCTGTCTCTCTAATGCTAACCCTATATTATAATGCTAACCCTGTCCCTATAACGCTGACACTATCCTTATAACGCTGACCCTACACTATAATGCCGGCACTATACTACTGACCCTATCCCTGTAACACTGACCCTTTCCCTCTAACACTGAACTTGTCCCTATATCACTTAGCCTGTCCCTATAATGCTTACCGGCCATATAATGCTGATCCTGTTCCTATAACACTGACAGTGCCCCAATAACGCTAACCCTATCCCCATAATGCTGACATTATACCTATAACACTTACCGTCCATATGATGCTGACCCTGTCCCTATAACGCTGACCCTGTCCCTATAACGCTGATCCTGCCCCTATAACGCTGACACTGTCCCTATAACGCTGACACTGTCCCTATAATGCTGACACTGTCCCTATAACACTGACACTATTCCTATAACACTGACACTATTCCTATAACACTGACACTATTCCTATAACACTGACCCTGTCCCTATACGCTGACCCTGTCCCTATAACGCTGACCCTGTCCCTATAACGCTGATCCTGCCTCTATAACGCTGACCTTGTCCCTATAACGCTGACCCTGTCCCTATAACGCTAACACTGTCCCTATAACGCTGACCCTATCCTTATAACACTGACCCTGTCCCTATAACGCTGACCCTGTCCCTATAACGCTGACCCTGTCCCTATAACGCTGATCCTGCCCCTATAACACTGGCCATGTCCCTATACGCTGACCCTGTCCTTATAACACTAACACTATTCCTATAACACTGACCCTGTCCCTATAATGCTGATCCTGTCCCTTTAACACTGACCCTGTCCCTATAACGCTGACCCTGTCCCTATAACGCTGATCCTGCCTCTATAACGCTGACCCTGTCCCTATAACGCTGACCCTGTCCCTATAACGCTAATACTGTCCCTATAACGCTGACCCTGTCCCTATAACGCTGACCCTGTCCCTATAACGCTGACCCTGTCCCTATAACGCTAACACTGTCCCTATAACGCTGACCCTGTCCCTATAATGCCGATCCTGTCCCTGTAACGCTGACCTTGTCCCTATACGCTGACCCTGTCCCTATAACGCTGACCCTGTCCCTATAACGCTGATCCTGCCTCTATAACGCTGACCTTGTCCCTATAACGCTGACCCTGTCCCTATAACGCTAACACTGTCCCTATAACGCTGACCCTATCCTTATAACACTGACCCTGTCCCTATAACGCTGACCCTGTCCCTATAACGCTGACCCTGTCCCTATAACGCTGACCCTGTCCCTATAACGCTGACAATGCCCATATAACACTGATCCTGCCCCTATAACACTGGCCATGTCCCTATACGCTGACCCTGTCCTTATAACACTAACACTATTCCTATAACACTGACCCTGTCCCTATAATGCTGATCCTGTCCCTTTAACACTGACCCTGTCCCTATAACGCTGACCCTGTCCCTATAACGCTGATCCTGCCTCTATAACGCTGACCCTGTCCCTATAACGCTGACCCTGTCCCTATAACGCTAACACTGTCCCTATAACGCTGACCCTGTCCCTATAACGCTGACCCTGTCCCTATAACGCTGACACTGTCCCTAAAACGCTGACCCTGTCCCTATAACGCTAACACTGTCCCTATAACGCTGACCCTGTCCCTATAATGCCGATCCTGTCCCTATAACGCTAACCTTGTCCCTATACGCTGACCCTGTCCCTATAACGCTGACCCTGTCCCTATAACGCTGATCCTGCCTCTATAACGCTGACCTTGTCCCTATAACGCTGACCCTGTCCCTATAACGCTAACACTGTCCCTATAACGCTGACCCTATCCTTATAACACTGACCCTGTCCCTATAACGCTGACCCTGTCCCTATAACGCTGACCCTGTCCCTATAACGCTGACAATGCCCATATAACACTGATCCTGCCCCTATAACACTGGCCATGTCCCTATAACACTGATCCTGCCTCTATAACGCTGACACTGCCCCTATAACGCTGACCCTGTCCCTATAACGCTAACACTGTCCCTATAACGCTGACCCTGTCCTTATAACACTAACACTATTCCTATAACACTGACCCTGTCCCTATAATGCTGATCCTGTCCCTTTAACACTGACCCTGTCCCTATAACGCTGACCCTGTCCCTATAACGCTGATCCTGCCTCTATAATGCTGACCCTGTCCCTATAACGCTGACCCTGTCCCTATAACGCTAACACTGTCCCTATAACGCTGACCCTGTCCCTATAACGCTGACACTGTCCCTAAAACGCTGACCCTGTCCCTATAACGCTAACACTGTCCCTATAACGCTGACCCTGTCCCTATAATGCCGATCCTGTCCCTATAACGCTGACCCTGTCCCTATAACGCTGACCCTGTCCCTATAACGCTGACTTTGTCACTATAACACTGACACTATCCCTATAACACTGACCCTGTCCCTATAACGCTGATCATGTCCCTATAACACTGACCCTGTCCCTATAACACTGACCCTGTCCCTATAACGCTGACCCTGTCCCTATAACAATGACACTATTCCTATAACACTGACCCTGTCACTATAACGCTGACCCTGTCCCTATAACGCTGACCCTGTCCCTATTACACTGACCCTGTCCCTATAACGCTGACCCTGTCCCTATAACGCTGACAATGCCCATATAACACTGATCCTGCCCCTATAACACTGGCCATGTCCCTATACGCTGACCCTGTCCTTATAACACTGACACTATTCCTATAACACTGACCCTGTCCCTATAATGCTGACCCTGTCCCTATAACGCTGACCCTGTCCCTATAACACTGACCCTGTCACTATAACGCTGACCCTGTCCCTATAACACTGACCCTGTCCCTGTAACGCTGACCCTGTCCCTATAACGCTGACCCTGTCCCTATAACACTGACCCTGTCCCTGTAACGCTAACCCTGTCCCTATAACGCTGACCCTGTCCCTATAACACTGACCCTGTCCCTATAACACTGACCCTGTCCCTATAACGCTGACCCTGTCCCTATAACGCTGACACTGCCCCAATAACACCGACCCTATACTACAACGCTGACACTATCCCTATAACACTGACCCTGTCCCTATAACACTGACCCTGTCCCTATAACACTGACGCTATCCCTATAACACTGACCTTGTCCCTATAACACTAACCCTGTCCCTATAACACTGACGCTGTCCCTATAACACTGACGCTGTCCCTATAACACTGACGCTGTCCCTATAACGCTGACACTGCCCCTATAACGCTGACCCTGTCCCTATAACGCTGATTCTGTCCCTATAACGCTAACACTGTCCCTATAACACTGACCCTGTCCCTATAACACTGACCCTGTCTCTATAACACTGACCCTGTCCCTATAACACTGACCCTGTCCCTATAACACTGACCCTGTCCCTATAACACTGACCCTGTCCCTATAACACTGACGCTGTCCCTATAACACTGACGCTGTCCCTATAACACTGACGCTGTCCCTATAACACTGACCCTGTCCCTATAACACTGACCCTGTCCCTATAACACTGAACCTGTCCCTATAACACCGATCCTGCCCCTATAACGCTGACACTGCCCCTATAACGCTGACCCTGTCCCTATAACGCTAACACTGTCCCTATAACGCTGACCCTGTCCCTATAACACTGACCCTGTCCCTATAACACTGAACCTGTCCCTATAACACTGAACCTGTCCCTATAACACCGATCCTGCCCTTATAACGCTGACACTGCCCCTATAACGCTGACACTGTCCCTATAACACTGACCCTGTCCCTATAACACTGAACCTGTCCCTATAACACCGATCCTGCCCCTATAACGCTGACACTGCCCCTATAACGCTGACACTGTCCCTATAACGCTAACACTGTCCCTATAACGCTGACCCTGTCCCTATAACGCTAAAACTATCCCTATAATACTGACCCTGTCCCTATAACGCTGACCCTGTCCCTATAACGCTAACACTGTCCCTATAACGCTGACCCTGTCCCTATAACACTGACCCTGTCCCTATAACGCTGATCCTGTCCCTATAACACTGACTCTATCCCTATAACACTGACCCTGTCCCTATAACACTGACCCTGTCCCTATAACGCTGACCCTGTCCCTATAACACTGACCCTGTCCCTATAACGCTAACACTATCCCTATAATGCTGACCCTGTCCCTATAACGCTAACACTGTCCCTATAACGCTGACCCTGTCCCTATAACACTGACCCTGTCCCTATAACGCTGACCCTGTCCCTATAACACTGACCCTGTCCCTATAACACTGACCCTGTCCCTATAACACTGACCCTGTCCCTATAACGCTGACCCTGTCCCTATAACACTGACCCTGTCCCTATAACGCTAACACTATCCCTATAATGCTGACCCTGTCCCTATAACGCTAACACTGTCCCTATAACGCTGACCCTGTCCCTATAATGCTGACCCTGTCCCTATAACACTGACACTGTCCCTATAACGCTGACCCTGTCCCTATAACACTGACCCTGTCCCTATAACACTGACCCTGTCCCTATAACGCTAACACTGTCCCTATAACACTGACCCTATAACGCTGACCCTGTCCCTATAACACTGACCCTGTCCTTATAACGCTAACACTATCCCTATAATGCTGACCCTGTCCCTATAACACTGACACTATCCCTATAACGCTAACACTGTCCCTATAACACTGAACCTGTCCCTATAACACCGATCCTGCCCCTATAACGCTGACACTGCCCCTATAACGCTGACCCTGTCCCTATAACACTGACACTGTCCCTATAACGCTAACACTGTCCCTATAACGCTGACCCTGTCCCTATAACGCTAAAACTATCCCTATAATACTGACCCTGTCCTTATAACACTGACCCTGTCCTTATAACGCTAACACTATCCCTATAATGCTGACCCTGTCCCTATAACACTGACACTATCCCTATAACGCTAACACTGTCCCTATAACACTGAACCTGTCCCTATAACACCGATCCTGCCCCTATAACGCTGACACTGCCCCTATAACACTGACCCTGTCCCTATAACACTGACCCTGTCCCTATAACGCTGACCCTGTCCCTATAACGCTAACACTGTCCCTATAACGCTGACCCTGTCCCTATAACACTGACCCTGTCCTTATAACGCTAACACTATCCCTATAATGCTGACCCTGTCCCTATAACGCTGACCCTGTCCCTATAACGCTGACCCTGTCCCTATAACGCTGACACTGCCCCTATAACACTGACCCTGTCCCTATAACACTGATCCTGCCTCTATAACGCTGACCCTGTCCCTATAACGCTGACCCTGTCCCTATAACGCTGACCCTGTCCCTATAACGCTGACACTGCCCCTTTAATGCTGACCCTGTCCCTATAACGCTGACCCTGTCCCTATAACGCTGACCCTGTCCCTATAACACTGATCCTGCCTCTATAACGCTGACACTGCCCAAAAAACGCTGACGCTGTCCATATAACGCTGACACTATCCTTATAACGCTGACCCTGTCCCTATAACGCTGACCCTGTCCCTATAACACTAACACTGTCCCTATAACACTGATCCTGCCTCTATAACGCTAACCCTATCCCTATTACTGTATACATTATTATAATTATTATATTGGCCAATTCATTTTTTACTCTGTAACCCTATTACATAATCGGCTGATTGCCCGTATACACTGGCAGATGTACAGATATATCAGCTACATATATCAGCAGGACTGGTATACGGTCATTAGGTCAACACCACATAGGGCGACATGCATTAGGTCGACAGGGTCACTAGGTCGACATGCATTAGGTTGACAGGGTCACTAGGTCGACATGTACTAGGTTAAAAGGTCAAAAGGTCAACATGAGTTTTTCACTTTTTTAAAAACATTTTTTGACTTTTTCATACTTTACTATCCACGTGGACTACAATTGGGAACGGTAACGGCACAAAGCATGGCGAGCACGGTGGACTAATTGGGGTTCCCTGTCACTTTATGAAGAAAACAACACCAAAAAAAGTTTTAAAAAAAACTCATGTCGACCTTTTGACCTGTCAACCTAGTACATGTCGACCTAGTGACCCTGTCGACCTAGTGACCCTGTCGACCTAATGCATGTCGACCAATAGTGCTCAACCTAATGGCTGTCGACCTATGTTGTGTCGACCCATACCCACCAGGGGCTGTGCAGCAGGGCCGACCTCACTCACAGACATGTCTTCTGTACACAACACGGGACTGTCGGGACACATGCACTATGCCATATGTCATTCCTAGGCTGATTGGACAACAAATGGCGTATCTTAGGCTGATTGGAAGACATATGGCGTATCTTAGGCTGATTGGACAACATAGTGTGTATCCAGCCTAAGGCTAGGTACACATCAGGACGATGTGTATTCCAATGTCACGGCCAATGTACCAATACATCCTGCGACCATACACATTGCATGATCCGGTGTATGACTGCGATATAGCGATACATCGCACATTCACTTTCATGTCGCCATCAGCGGGGTCATACCATCTGACATGCCACACATCAGATGGGACGCCCCCAGTGACATCACACGTAAGCGCACAGCTGAGCATACACACTGAGCAATATGGACGGTATATTGTTCCGATTTGTGTCAGAGCGATATATCGCCTAATGTGTACCCAGCCTAAGTCTATGGTCTCTGTACTGTCATATACTGCTTAGTTAATAAATGTTTGTATAGCAAAAATATATATATTTTACTGTCTTTATATAGTCACATGCATAGGCGGATCCAGGGTGGGGGTGGGGCACTCGGGCCTGTGCCCCCCCCCCCCCCCCCCTGTCGTTTCTGGTAACTAACGGGGATGCGGGAGCTGCAGCTCCAGCCTCCTCATGCTCACACTGCAACCTACCTCCCCCACTGCCAGCTGGCCAGAGTCCAGCCCAGGCACGGGGTTCAAATGCCAGCATGGAGTAAGACTGTTACTTATGACAGCGCAGAAGGCTTCATTAGACCACACTGCACCGCAGGGTTTCCCAGCACTTCCACTTCCATTACCACCATGCATGGTGCAGTCAAACTCGGCCTCAGCTTTGAGAAGGCGTCCCGTGTTATTGTGACAGGGCTGTCCTGCAGATGTCTTATGCTGCTTGTTGGAGATCCAGCTGGCTGCTTCTGCTAATCAAAGATGGGCAGTTCATGTCCTGCAGTCTGAGTCTCAGTGCAGTGCCCAAAACAAGGTATGCTGCACCTGCCACCACCAACTAAAAACTATAATAGGAATTAATTTTTATAGGTTGCTGCGCTTGTGAAAAGCTGCTCGGATTGTAAGGTTAAGAATAGGTTATTATGTACCAAGCGCTGTGTGGAAATGAGTGTGAAAAATAAAGTAATAATAAAAATAATAAATAAATAAAAAATAAATAAAAATGAAATAAAATAAATGGGAAAGAGGAATGGGGGGTTAGGAATAATGCAATGTTTACAGCTCCTTTGTGGATATGTGGAGCCGAGCGACACTGTCTCTGCAGGAAAAGGATTCAGTCTTTTGAATTTAAAACTGTCCCTATCTTACCCTGGGAGTTGCTTCCAATGATTCCAGGGAAGGTGTAGCCGTGACAGTTTTCACTGTGTGTTCTCCCGCTGGCCGTGGTTGTTCCGCCTCGATTGCCGCGACCGGAAGTTCGGGTCCCCGCTTCCGGTTGTTCGTGAAGCGGCTGGTAGTAGCGGTTCTCGTGTCCTTTATGTCAGCTCCTGACATAGGAGCTGACATAAAGGACACGAGAACCGCTACTACCAGCCGCTTCACGAACAACCGGAAGCGGGGACCCGAACTTCCGATCGAGGCGGAACAACCACGGCCAGCGGGAGAACACACAGTGAAAACTGTCACGGCTACACCTTCCCTGGAATCATTGGAAGCAACTCCCAGGGTAAGATAGGGACAGTTTTAAATTCAAAAGACTGAATCCTTTTCCTGCAGAGACAGTGTCGCTCGGCTCCACATATCCACAAAGGAGCTGTAAACATTGCATTATTCCTAACCCCCCATTCCTCTTTCCCATTTATTTTATTTCATTTTTATTTATTTTTTATTTTTATTATTACTTTATTTTTCGCACTCATTTCCACACAGCGCTTGGTACATAATAACCTATTAAAAACTATAATAATTATGTTGTGCTGGGTGCCTTCCAGGCTCCCATACCTAATGGATCAGGTGACCAACATTTCAAGGCCCAATCAGCCTTTTCATGAGGGAGAAACATTGGCCCTCATTCCGAGTTGTTCGCTCGTTCTTTTTCATCGCATCGCAGTGAAAATCCGCTTAGTACGCATGCGCAATGTTCGCACTGCGACTGCGCCAAGTAACTTTACTATGAAGAAAGTATTTTTACTCACGGCTTTTTCTTCGCTCCGGCGATCGAAATGTGATTGACAGGAAATGGGTGTTACTGGGCGGAAACACGGCGTTTCAGGGGCGTGTGGCTGAAAACGCTACCGTTTCCGGAAAAAACGCAGGAGTGGCCGGGGAAACGGTGGGAGTGCCTGGGCGAACGCTGGGTGTGTTTGTGACGTCAACCAGGAACGACAAGCACTGAACTGATCGCACAGGCAGAGTAAGTCTGGAGCTACTCTGAAACTGCTAAGTAGTTAGTAATCGCAATATTGCGAATACATCGGTCGCAATTTTAAGAAGCTAAGATTCACTCCCAGTAGGCGGCGGCTTAGCGTGTGTAACTCTGCTAAATTCGCCTTGCGACCGATCAACTCGGAATGAGGGCCCTTGTCAATAAACCAGGATGCGCTCCTACAGCCAATCATTACCTGATGATGTATTCTGTGAGGCCACGCCCCCTGTGATACCACATTCCTTATCTGGGAGCACACGTGGCTTAGGTGCATGTAAATATAGCTCTTACCATTCCCCTATCATGGTGCCCCCCCTTTCATTTTCTTCTGGATCCGCCCCGGTCACATGGGTACTTTGCATTTCCCCCGAAGACATCAAGGGGGGGTATCCAATTAGAGCCAATCCGTTTTCCGTCTGATGAAAACAGCAGGATATCACAGTTAATGACCGATGGTCAATACTGCGATATCCTATTACTTGCCAGTTTCATCCGCCAAAAATGGACCCGTGATTGCGCAAAAACATCTGTTATCGTGGCTCCAGCAGCCATATATTGCGTCCCTGATCACCCAAAGCATAATCCATGGTAAATGCCAGCACCGTGGGGGAGGAGCAACGTATCGGGGCTAATAGGATAGCCCTTGGCGATACAATTCATTGACCACGGGTACAAGGATACCCCCCTAAGTTGTATTGTAAATTTAGCATCTGGTGCTTTCCTGATTAACACCACAATACATGTGTTATTAAATGGTTAAAATGATTTGATCAAAGCAGACAGCAGGAAAGGTGGCAAGCCAGGGCTGGTGCAAGGGTGATCAGTGCCCCCCTGCAAACTAAACATTTTCACCCTCCCTCGCATACTTACTAAAGGGACAGTGCGCATCGAAGTTGCACACTGCAAAACACGGGTGGGGCGTGACCACACAACAGTGCCAATTCAAATTACGGATCACAGTAGCACACTCTTGTTCACATTACACTGCACATCGTGCCCCTGATTAATATTACACCACAGTAGTAGTGCCCCTTATAAACAATGCCCACAGTAGTAGTGCCCTTGACACACATAACGCCCACATTAGTAGTGCCCCTTACATAAAAATAAGAATTTACTTACCGATAATTCTATTTCTCATAGTCCGTAGTGGATGCTGGGGACTCCGTAAGGACCATGGGGAATAGCGGCTCTGCAGGAGACTGGGCACAAAGTAAAAAGCTTTAGGACTACCTGGTGTGCACTGGCTCCTCCCCCTATGACCCTCCTCCAAGCCTCAGTTAGGATACTGTGCCCGGACGAGCGTACACAATAAGGAAGGATTTTGAATCCCGGGTAAGACTCATACCAGCCACACCAATCACACCGTACAACTTGTGATCTGAACCCAGTTAACAGCATGATAACAAAGGAGCCTCTGAAAAGATGGCTCACAACAATAATAACCCGATTTTTGTAACAATAACTATGTACAAGTATTGCAGACAATCCGCACTTGGGATGGGCGCCCAGCATCCACTACGGACTATGAGAAATAGAATTATCGGTAAGTAAATTCTTATTTTCTCTAACGTCCTAAGTGGATGCTGGGAACTCCGTAAGGACCATGGGGATTATACCAAAGCTCCCAAACGGGCGGGAGAGTGCGGATGACTCTGCAGCACCGAATGAGAGAACTCCAGGTCCTCCTCAGCCAGGGTATCAAATTTGTAGAATTTAGCAAACGTGTTTGCCCCTGACCAAGTAGCTGCTCGGCAAAGTTGTAAAGCCGAGACCCCTCGGGCAGCCGCCCAAGATGAGCCCACTTTCCGTGTGGAATGGGCTTTTACAGATTTTGGCTGTGGCAGGCCTGCCACAGAATGTGCAAGCTGAATTGTACTACAAATCCAACGAGCAATCGTCTGCTTAGAAGCAGGAGCACCCAGCTTGTTGGGTGCATACAGGATAAACAGCGAGTCAGATTTTCTGACTCCAGCCGTCCTGGAAACATATATTTTCAGGGCCCTGACTACGTCTAGCAACTTGGAATCCTCCAAGTCCCTAGTAGCCGCAGGCACCACAATAGGCTGGTTTAAGTGAAATGCTGAAACCACCTTAGGAAGAAATTGAGGCCGAGTCCTCAATTCTGCCCTATCCGTATGAAAAATTAGGTAAGGGCTTTTATAGGATAAAGCCGCCAATTCTGATACACGCCTGGCTGAAGCCAGGGCTAACAGCATTAGCACTTTCCATGTGAGATATTTTAAGTCCACAGTGGTGAGTGGTTCAAACCAATGTGATTTTAGGAATCCCAAAACTACATTGAGATCCCAAGGTGCCACTAGAGGCACAAAAGGAGGCTGTATATGCAGTACCCCCTTGACAAACGTCTGAACTTCAGGAACTGAAGCTAGTTCTTTTTGGAAGAATATTGACAGGGCCGAAATTTGAACCTTAATGGACCCTAATTTTAGGCCCATAGACAGTCCTGTTTGCAGGAAATGCAGGAAACGACTCAGTTGAAATTCCTCTGTAGGGGCCTTCCTGGCCTCACACCACGCAACATATTTACGCCAAATACGGTGATAATGTTGCACAGTTACATCCTTCCTGGCTTTGATCAGGGTAGGGATGACTTCATCCGGAATGCCTTTTTCCTTCAGGATCCGGCGTTGAACCGCCATGCCGTCAAACGCAGCCGCGGTAAGTCTTGAAACAGACATGGTCCCTGCTGGAGCAGGTCCTTTCTTAGAGGTAGAGGCCACGGGTCTTCCGTGAACATCTCTTGAAGTTCCGGGTACCAAGTCCTTCTTGGCCAATCCGGAGCCACGAGTATAGTCTTTACTCCTCTCCTTCTTATGATTCTCAATACCTTGGGTATGAGAGGCAGAGGAGGGAACACATACACTGATCGGTACACCCACGGTGTTACCAGAGCGTCCACAGCTATTGCCTGAGGGTCCCTTGACCTGGCGCAATATCTGTCCAGTTTTTTGTTGAGGCGGGACGCCATCATGTCCACCTTTGGTTTTTCCCAACGGTTCACAATCATGTGGAAGACTTCTGGGTGAAGTCCCCACTCCCCCGGGTGGAGATCGTGTCTGCTGAGAAAGTCTGCTTCCCAGTTGTCCACTCCCGGAATGAACACTGCTGACAGTGCAATCACATGATTTTCCGCCCAGCGAAGAATCCTTGCAACTTCCGTCATTGCCCTCCTGCTTCTTGTGCCGCCCTGTCTGTTTACGTGGGCGACTGCCGTGATGTTGTCCGACTGGATCAACACCGACTGACCCTGAAGCAGAGGCCTTGCCTGACTTAGGGCATTGTAAATGGCCCTAAGTTCCAGGATATTTATGTGAAGTGACGTTTCCATGCTTGACCACAAGCCCTGGAAATTTTTTCCCTGTGTGACTGCTCCCCAGCCTCTCAGGCTGGCATCCGTGGTCACCAGGACCCAATCCTGAATGCCGAATCTGCGGCCCTCTAGGAGATGAGCACTCTGTAACCACCACAGGAGAGACACCCTTGTCCTTGGAGACAGGGTTATCCGCTGATGCATTTGAAGATGCGATCCGGACCATTTGTCCAGCAGATCCCACTGAAAAGTTCTTGCGTGGAATCTGCCGAATGGAATCGCTTCGTAAGAAGCCACCATCTTTCCCAGGACCTTTGTGCATTGATGCACTGACACCTGGCCTGGTCTTAGGAGGTTCCTGACTAGGTCGGATAACTCCCTGGCTTTCTCCTCCGGGAGAAACACCTTTTTCTGTACTGTGTCCAGAATCATCCCTAGGAACAGCAGACGTGTCGTCGGAATCAGCTGCGATTTTGGAATATTTAGAATCCAACCGTGCTGTCGTAGTACTATTTGAGATAGTGCTACTCCGACCTCTAACTGTTCTCTGGACCTTGCCCTTATCAGGAGATCGTCCAAGTAAGGGATAATTAAGACACCTTTTCTTCGAAGAAGAATCATCATTTTGGCCATTACCTTGGTAAAGACCCGGGGAGCCGTGGACAATCCAAACGGCAGCGTCTGAAACTGATAATGACAGTTCTGTACCACAAACCTGAGGTACCCTTGGTGAGAAGGGCAAATTGGGACATGGAGGTAAGCATCCTTGATGTCCAGAGACACCATATAGTCCCCTTCTTCCAGGTTCGCTATCACTGCTCTGAGTGACTCCATCTTGAACTTGAACCTTCTTATGTAAGTGTTCAAGGATTTCAGATTTAAAATGGGTCTCACCGAGCCGTCCGGCTTCGGTACCACAAACAGCGTGGAATAATACCCCTTTCCCTGTTGTAGGAGGGGTACCTTGATTATCACCTGCTGGGAATACAGCTTGTGAATGGCTTCCAATATCGCCTCCCTGTCGGGGGGAGACGTTGGTAAAGCAGACTTCAGGAACCGGCGAGGGGGAGACGTCTCGAATTCCAATTTGTACCCCTGAGATACTACCTGCAGGATCCAGGGGTCCACTTGCGAGTGAGCCCACTGCGCGCTGAAAATCTTGAGACGGGCCCCCACCGTGCCTGAGTCCGCTTGTAAGGCCCCAGCGTCATGCTGAGGACTTGGCAGAAGCGGGGGAGGGCTTCTGTTCGTGGGAAGAGGCTGTCTGCTGCAGTCTTTTTCCCCTTCCTCTGCCCCGGGGCAGATATGAGTGGCCTTTTGCCCGCTTGCCCTTATGGGGACGAAAGGACTGAGCCTGAAAAGACGGTATCTTTTTCTGCTGCGAGGTGACTTGGGGTAGAAAGGTGGATTTCCCGGCCGTTGCCGTGGTCACCAAGTCCGATAGACCGACCCCAAATAACTCCTCCCCTTTATACGGCAATACTTCCATATGCCGTTTGGAATCCGCATCCCCTGACCACTGTCGCGTCCATAATCCTCTTCTGGCAGAAATGGACATCGCACTTACTCTTGATGCCAGAGTGCAAATATCCCATATATAGAAACGCATCTTTTAAACGCTCTATAGTCAATAATATATTGTCCCTGTCCAGGGTATCAATATTTTCAGTCAGGGAATCCGACCAAGCCACCCCAGCACTGCACATCCAGGCTGAGGCGATTGCTGGTCGCAGTATAATACCAGTATGTGTGTATATACTTTTTAGGACATTTTCCAGCTTCCTATCAGCTGGTTCCTTGAGGGCGGCCGTATCAGGAGACGGTAACGCCACTTGTTTTGATAAGCGTGTGAGCGCCTTATCCACCCTAGGGGGTGTTTCCCAGCGCGCCCTAACCTCTGGCGGGAAAGGGTATAATGCCAATAATTTTTTAGAAATTATCAGTTTTTTATCGGGGGAAACCCACGCTTCATCACACACCTCATTTAATTCATCTGATTCAGGAAAAACTACGGGTAGTTTTTTCACACCCCACATAATACCCTTTTTTGTGGTACTTGTAGTATCAGAAATGTTCAAAACCTCCTTCATTGCCGTGATCATGTAACGTGTAGCCCTACTGGAAAATACGTTTGTTTCTTCACCGTCGACACTGGAGTCAGTGTCCGTGTCTGTGTCTGTATCGACCTGATGTAACGGGCGCTTTAGAGCCCCTGACGGTGTTTGAGACGCCTGTACAGGTATTAACTGATTATCCGGCTGTCTCATGTCGTCAACAGACTTTTGTAAAGTGCTGACACTATCACGTAATTCTTTCCATAAGATCATCCAGTCAGGTGTCGACTCCCTAGAGGGTGACATCACTAACACAGGCAATTGCTCCGCCTCCACACCATTTCCCTCCTCATACATGTCGACACAACGTACCGACACACCGCACACACACAGGGAATGCTCTGATAGAGGACAGGACCCCACTAGCCCTTTGGGGAGACAGAGGGAGAGTTTGCCAGCACACACCAGAGCGCTATATATATACAGGGATAACCTTATATAAGTGTTTTTCCCTAATATAGCTGCTGTATATCTTTATATGACAATTTAGTGCCCCCCCCTCTCTTGTTTTACCCTGTTTCTGTAGTGCAGGACTGCAGGGGAGAGTCAGGGAGCCTTCCTCCAACGGAGCTGTGAGGAAAAAATGGCGCCAGTGTGCTGAGGAGATAGGCTCCACCCCCTTTTCGTCAGCCTTTCTCCCGCTTTTTTATTGTAATTTAGGCAGGGGTTAAATACATCCATATAGCCCAGGAGCTATATGTGATGTATTTTTAGCCAAAAAAAGGTATTTCTATTGCGTCTCAGGGCACCCCCCCCCCCCCCAGCGCCCTGCACCCTCAGTGACCGGAGTGTGAAGTGTGCTGAGAGCAATGGCGCACAGCTGCGGTGCTGTGCGCTACCTTAATGAAGACAGGACGTCTTCTGCCGCCGATTTTCCGGACTCTTCAGTCTTCTGGCTCTGTAAGGGGGACGGCGGCGCGGCTCCGGGACCCATCCATGGCTGGGCCTGTGATCGTCCCTCTGGAGCTAATGTCCAGTAGCCAAGAAGCCCAATCCACTCTGCATGCAGGTGAGTTCGCTTCTTCTCCCCTTAGTCCCACGATGCAGTGAGCCTGTTGCCAGCAGGTCTCACTGAAAGTAAAAAACCTACTTTAAACTTTCTTTTTCATCCACTAGGGGTCACTGGAGTACTCTTGGGATATGGACGGGCTTCCGCAGGAAACAGCACTGAATATTTAAATTTAGTAACACTCCACCCCTCCATATCCCTGGTCACTACCCAGTGTTTTTTCTGTGCTGAACGAGGTAGCAGCTACTGAAGTTTCGGCTATTGAAGATATTTTATTTTTCTTTATTTTTTCTACAAGGCACATCCCTTTCCCCCTTCCAAAAGGCAGGGTCAGGGATAGTGCAGCTGCTGATAGCAGCACGTGCGTGTCGGGCCTCTCTGAAAGAGCTCCCTCACAAGCACACACATCCTGCTGAACTGGCTGGCCGGCGCTTGTTGAAGAAGCCCCGTCGGAGCCTCAGGACAGACTGCAGGTATGTGAGAACGGGGCGGACAGCTTTCGCTGCCGTCCCGAGGAGGGGAGACTGTGTAAAAAGGCGCTTGTGTTCGGTATAGCGGCGGCGGCAGCAGGTCTCCCGCCGAGTGAACAGCTGATAATCTGGCCGCCGGGTCTCCGCGGGTAATCTGGCCGCCGGGTCTCCGTTCCAGCACTTGAACACACGGCCGCCGCTACATCTCCCTGCTTCAGGCTGCCGCTTCTGTCAATGATCCAGCGCCGCTTGTATCGCTGGGGGTCCTAAGCTATCAGCCCGATGCCCGGCCCGCACTGCACACTAAGCAGCTGCGAAGGGGGTAGAGGGGGGACAGCAGCAGATCTTTACAGCGTCTCATGCATTTATAGAATGTGTACTGTGAATGTTAAGCACATTTTATATATAGAAATATATAATGAGGCTTTTGCTGGCAGATAGACTGTAATAATTGAGACTGTAATAATATCAGTATGATTTTGTGATTATATGTTTAAGCACATTTTATATATAAAATATATAATGAGGCTTTTGCTGGCAAGGAGACTGTGTATAACATCAGTGATATGTTTAAGCACATTTTATATATATAATATATAATGAGGCTTTTGCTGGCAGGGAGACTGTTTATAATATCAGTATGGAACTGTGATTATATGTTTAAATAGCAGCCATTAACCATGCTTCCTGTGTCTCCCTCTGTGATTCCAGAAGGTTCCTGTCTTACATCTCTACACCACCGGAAGGCGCAGGGGTGTTAGTGGGAATTTGGGATCACATTTCGTAGTACTGGCCACGTGTACTGCACTTGGTCAGATTTATATACAGAGACACCTTATTGCTATTTTACTGAGTCGTGCAGGTGTCTGTGTTTTGTGTATTGTATTGTCTGTCGCCATAATGAGTAAGGCACCAGCGAAAACTAAAAAGATTAATTGCAAAATATGTGACAGTGTGTTACCAAACAGTATGTTTTGTGGATTCCGTCCATAATACCATTGCTCCTCCGGTTTTACAACCAATTTCCTCACCGGACCCACCGTGGGGTAGGTTAGTGAATGTACTGGAGAGTTTTCAGACGGAAATGACCGCTGCTCGTCTGGAGCGAGAAACGTTAAGATCTGAGGCTAGGGTGAGACCGCCAGAACTACCAGAGGCGTCTCAGCCTTGCGTAAGGTCCAAATCCATTTTGGGCAAACGGGATAATTTTCATATGTCTTATGATTTTCCAGTGTCTGCTATGTTACATTCTGACGATTCCATACCTGACCTCACGGAACACGAGGAGGGTGAGGAGGGCGAAGTGGAGTCAGATAGCGAGGATGTTAACAGTTCCGGCATTGATGATCTCATCAGAGCGGTACGGCAGTCTCTAAAGTTCCCTGAAGCTGAGCAGCCTCTCACCAATGATCAGGTCGTATTTACTAAACGACGGAAGACGCCAGTAAGTTTTCCTGTGTCGGATTCTCTAAATGAGATGTTAGTAGAAACAAGACAGAATCCAGATAAACGGTTTTCTATACCTCGCAGATTTAAGTCTAGTTATCCTTTTCCAGACTCGGTAACGTGTACATGGGAGAATCCACCTATAGTTGATTCTTCAGTGTCAAAGCTTACCAAGAAATTAACCATACCAGTGCCAGCAGCTACTACGCTTAAAGATCCTTCAGATCGCAAGATAGAAACTATGCTAAAAACCATGTATGTAGCAGCAGGTGTGATGCTAAGACCTGGATTGGTTGGCATTTGGGTAACTAAGGCGCTCATAATATGGCTTACAGAACTCAAATCTGCTTTACATGACGAAAACCTGATAATTCAGGTAAATCAAATGATTGAGGCTGTAGAGTATCTCTGTACAGCGTCTACTGACGTCTGTCAGCTCACTTCTCGTATTTCATCTTCGCTAGTTACGGCAAGAAGAGCACTTTACCTGCGTACTTATCAAGCGGAGGCAGAGGTCAAACGAAGTATAGAGGCATTGCCTTACGATGGCAAGAAGTTGTTTGGTCCAGAATTGGACGCATGGATTAAGGAGGCTACGGGAGGTAAGTCTGTATTCTTACCATTGCCTCCACCTGCGCCAAGAAGAAGGTACGCTGGACCTTCGTTCAAATCTTTTAGACCTCAGCCCTTTCGAGGACGTGGCAGAGGATCAGCCACACCTGCTAGACGTGGTCGAGGACGTGGTTTCCATCAAACCAACACAACTCGCCAAGACGCTAAGGTTACCGACAAGCCAGTGGCATGACGGGTTACCAGCCCATCTCGGTTCTCCAATTGTGGGAGCACGCCTTCAGAAGTTCCATGGGGCGTGGTTCCACACATCCGCGGAGGGCTGGATTCGCAATTTAGTATTAAAAGGTTACAAAATAGAGTTCGACTGTCTGCCGCCTCTGCGGTTTTTCAAGACAGGATTGCCTCTGTCGGACGACAAGAGGACAGTTTTGCAAATTGCCATTCAGTCCTTACTGGATTCGGCAGTGTTGATTCCGGTCCCTGTACACCAACAGGGTCAGGGTTATTATTCAAGTCTATTTGTGGTCCCAAAGCCGGATGGCTCAGTCAGACCAATATTGAATTTAAAGGGACTCAATCAGTACGTAACTTACTACAGATTCAAAATGGAGTCTCTACGCTCAGTAATTGCGGGATTAGAGACCAAGGAATTTATGATTGCGCTAGACCTCAAGGATGCGTACTTACACATTCCAATTTGGCAGCCTCATCAGAAATTCTTACGATTTGCAATACGCCAGAACCATTACCAGTTTCAGGCTCTGCCGTTTGGCCTGTCATCAGCGCCTCGGGTATTCACCAAAGTAATGTCTGTGATGATAGCTCACCTCAGATCCCTGGGAGTGACAATAATTCCGTATTTAGACGATCTGCTCATCAAAGCTCCGTCTCAACAGATACTTACCCAACATGCGCTGCTAACATACAATGTACTGGTTCACCACGGTTGGATTGTAAATTTCAAGAAATCACATCTAATTCCGTCTCAACGCCTTCAGTTCCTAGGTATGATTCTCGATACGGTCAATCAAAGAATTTACCTACCACAACAGAAAGTACAAATGCTACGCCATCTAGTACAATTAGTACTCAAGCCACGCACAGTGTCGGTACACTTGTGCATTCGCCTGTTAGGCACAATGGTGGCAGCTTTCGAGGCGCTTCAGTTCGGAAGATTTCACTCTCGTCCATTTCAGCTGAACGTACTTGCCCAGTGGTCGGGCTCGTATCTGCAGATTCACCACAGGGTGAGGTTGTCACCAATAGCAAGAGTATCTCTGCTATGGTGGCTCAAGGAACACAATTTAACCGCAGGAAGACGGTTCGGAGTTTGCAATTGGATAATTCTAACTACGGACGCCAGTCTCAGAGGTTGGGGAGCGGTAATTCAAAATTGTCAGCTCCAGGGTCTCTGGGCGGATCACGAGAAATTGCTGTCTATAAATGTTCTAGAACTCCGCGCAATCTTCAATGCGCTACGACAAGCAGTGCACATGATTCGCTCTCAGCCTGTCCAAGTGCAGTCGGACAATGCGACGGCGGTCGCATACATCAACAAACAAGGAGGAACGAGAAGCCGCATGGCAATGCGGGAAGTAGCTCGAATCCTCAATTGGGCGGAATGCCACCAGGTGATATTGTCGGCTGTGTTCATTCCGGGAGTGGACAACTGGGAAGCGGATTATCTCAGTCGTCGGGATTTTCACCCAGGCGAATGGTCATTAAATCCAGAAGTGTTTCACATGTTGGTTCAGCGATGGGGTTATCCTCAGGTGGACCTGATGGCATCTCGACACAATCATCAAACGCTCCAGTATGTGTCCAGAACAAGAGATCCAAAGGCAGTCGCGGTGGATGCTCTCACTATCGCGTGGCCGTACAGTCTGGTGTATCTGTTTCCACCGTTTCCGTTGCTCCCTCTGGTGCTAAAACGGATCAAAAGAGAGTCGCTCACAGTCATACTAGTGGCGCCTCATTGGCCTCGGAGAGCTTGGTTCTCGGATCTTCGAGGATTACTCGCAGACGATCCGTGGCCGCTCCCAATACGTCCAGACCTGTTACAACAGGGTCCGTTTCTTTACCCCGATTTAGCGCGGCTGCGTTTGACGGGGTGGCTGTTGAGACCGCCCTCTTAAAAAGAGAGGGCATTCCAGATTCAGTTATACCAACCATGTTACGAGCTAGGAAGCCAGTTACGGCAGCTCATTATTACAGAATATGGCGTGCATATATAGGTTGGTGTGAGGTTCGGAAATTTCCGACATCAGCTTTCAAGGTATGCCGCCTGTTGTTGTTTCTACAAACAGGCTTAGATGGAGGATTGCGTTTATCTACACTAAAGGTGCAGGTTTCTGCTTTGTCAATTTATTTTCAAAGACGATTGGCTCTATTGCCGTCGATACACACTTTTCTCCAAGGTGTACTCAGGGTACAGCCTCCATTCATTCCACCTACAGCGCCATGGGATTTGAATCTGGTTTTGGAGTTCTTACAGTCTTCATATTTTGAACCCTTAAAACAAGTGGATATAAAGTTTCTCACTTGGAAAACAATTTTTCTCTTAGCCTTAGCTTCGGCGAGGCGTGTTTCGGATTTGGGTGCCTTGTCATGCAAGCCACCGTATTTGGTGTTTCATGATGACAGAGCGGAACTTCGGACGAATCCCGCCTTCTTACCAAAGGTAGTGTCATCTTTTCACATCAATCAACCAATAGTAGTTCCTGTGTTGACAGAACATTCTGGAACTCTGGATGTGGTTCGCGCATTACGCGTTTATGTATCCCGAACGTCTTCAGTTCGTAAGACGGATACGTTATTTGTTCTCTATGATGCTGCCAAAATGGGTTGGCCAGCATCTAAACAAACTTTATCCAGATGGATAAAACTGACCATACGCCAGGCTTACCTTCATGCTAGGTTACAACCGCCTACGTCAGTAACCGCTCATTCCACACGTTCTGTGGGTACTTCATGGGCAGCTGGTCGTGGGGCTTCTGCGACGCAGCTTTGCCGAGCGGCTACATGGTCTTCAGTGCACACGTTTGTGCGCTTTTACAAGTTTGATACTTTTGCGGCATCAGCATCTAGCTTTGGCCGCCTAGTGTTACAAGTGCCAAACTGCTCTCCCGCCCACGGGGGAAGCTTTGGTACGTCCCAAGAGTACTCCAGTGACCCCTAGTGGATGAAAAAGAAAGTAGGATTTTGGTACTTACCAGGTAAATCCTTTTCTTTGAATCCATAGGGGTCACTGGACGCCCACCCAGAGCAGTTTTACCTACTTGTGGTTAGTTCTGAGGATCTTATGGTAACACACTTTCACTGACTGGTTCAAGTTACAAGTGCTGGTTAGGGTGTCAACTGTTTAGTTGTCAGTAACGTTATGTGTTAACTTCGTTATTGTCAGTTATGTTATATGTAATACTCCATTATTAACCTCTCTTAATTCCTGTTCGGCTCAGTAAAAAACACTGGGTAGTGACCAGGGATATGGAGGGGTGGAGTGTTACTAAATTTAAATATTCAGTGCTGTTTCCTGCGGAAGCCCGTCCATATCCCAAGAGTACTCCAGTGACCCCTATGGATTCAAAGAAAAGGATTTACCTGGTAAGTACCAAAATCCTACTTTTTCTCTAAGCAGCTCAGGAGAGCCACCTAGATTGCACCCTTCTCGTTCGGGCACAAAATCTTAACTGAGGCTTGGAGGAGGGTCATAGGGGGAGGAGCCAGTGCACACCAGGTAGTCCTAAAGCTTTTTACTTTGTGCCCAGTCTCCTGCGGAGCCGCTATTCCCCATGGTCCTTACGGAGTCCCCAGCATCCACTTAGGACGTTAGAGAAATGCCCATAGTAGTGCCTTTTACACATCTAATGCCCACAGTAGTAGTTCCCCTAACACACATAATGCCCACAGTAGTAGTACCCCTTACACATAATACTCATTGTACTAGTGCCCCTTACACACATAATACTCATAGTAGTAGTGCCCCTTACACATAATGCCCACAGTAGTAGTGCCCCTTATACACATAATGCTCATAGTAGTAGAGCCCCTTACACTAATAATGCTCATAGCAGTAGTGACCCTTACACACATAATGCCTACAGTAGTAATGCCCCTGACACATAATGCTCACAATAGTAGTGCCCCTTACACATAATGCCCACAGGAGGGGAGGGGAGAGAGGGGGTACGATGCTGAAGACTGAAGTGTTTACTGACGTTATCGGTAGGTTCATGAAAGGACCGTAGACAATTGGGGAAGAAACCTCCTATTTATTATGTGTTAATAAAGTGTAAGGGGCCTTCTATAACCTCCGCATCTTGCTGCAGTTTGTGCTGACCACAGACGTCAGTGGCCTGGACAGTGGGCCAGCAGCAGTATAGAGAAAAGCCCTGGATAAGGTGACAGCACAACTCAGGTAGTGGGAGCATGTGTTCCATTTCACAAAGGTAGTGTTAGTCTTCCTGGCTCATGTAAGACTGATGCTGGAACATTATGGTGTCACACAGACCTGTTTATGAAAAGCAGCTCTTACATGCAAATTATTACCCCTCCTCCCTGTACTAAATCTGCAGATTCTATACTATTTAGGTTTTTTATGCTTCTCACATATCACTTCACTGTCTGAAGCATTTTATTTTGCGGCCAGCAGGGGGCAGTATCAGCCTTACAACTTCAGAAATCACAGAAACCTTTGCTAGGAAAGATATCTTCTGACAAATGGTGGTCATTCCGAGTTGTTCACTCGTTATGGTTTTATCGCAACGGAGCGATTAGTCGCTAATGCGAATGCGCAATGTCAGCAGTGCGACTGCGCCAAGTAAATTTACTATGCAGTTAGGTATTTTACTCACGGCATTACAAGGTTTTTTCTTCGTTCTGGTGATCGTAATGTGATTGACAGGAAGTGGGTGTTTATGGGCGGAAACAGGACATTTTATGGGTGTGTGCGAAAAAACGCTGCCGTTCCTGGGAAAAACGCTGGAGTGTCTGAAGAAACGGGGGAGTGTCTGGGCGAACGCTGGGTGTGTTTGTGACGTCAAACCAGGAACGAAACTGACTGAACTGTTCGCAGTGGCAGAGTAAGTCTGGAGCTACTCAGAAACTGCTAAGAAATTTCTATTCACAATTCTGCTAATCTTTTGTTCGCAATTCTGCTATGCTAAGATTCACTCCCAGTAGGCGGTGGCTTAGCGTGTGCAATGCTGCTAAAGCAGCTAGCGAGCGAACAACTCGGAATGAGTTGTTCGCTCGCAAGCTGCTTTTAGCAGCTTTGCACACGCTAAGCCGCCGCCTACTGGGAGTGAATCTTAGCTTCTTAAAATTGCGAACGATGTATTCGCAATATTGCGATTACAAACTTCTTAGCAGTTTCAGAGTAGCTTCAGACTTACTCGGCATCTGCGATCAGTTCAGTGCTTGTCGTTCCTGGTTTGACGTCACAAACACACCCAGCGTTCGCCCAGACACTCCCCCGTTTCTCCGGCCACTCCTGCGTTTTTACCGGAAACCATAGCGTTTTTTCCCACACGCCCATAAAACGGCCTGTTTCCGCCCAGAAACACCCATTTCCTGTCAATCACACTACGATCGCCTGAGCGATGAAAAAGCCGTGAGTAAAAATCCTAACTTCATAGCAAAATTACTTGACGCAGTCGCAGAGCGGACATTGCGCATGCGCACTAAGCGGAAAATCGCTGCGATGCGATGAAATTTACCTAGCGAACAACTCGGAATGACCACCAATATTCTATTGGTGATTGAAACCACTTTACTGGCAAATTATTTTCCTGAAAGCTGCTCAAAAATTTTCAGGGTTTTTTAGGAATGAATTAGTTGAAGAACATGTATTTAGACTTATCCAATACAATTTTATAAAAAAAAAATTATAATCGTTTTTTCAAACATTGGTATCACCACTATCAGAATATCGGAAACCATTGTGACTTTGATTTCCCCAGGGGAGTTTAGGTTTAGGCACTAGAGGCAGGATTAGGGTTAGACTAAGGGGAGGGAGGGAGGATTAAGATTAGGCTGAAGGGAGGGAGGGCTGGGGTTAGGCAGTAAAAAGGGAGGGTTAGGGATAGGTACTAAGGGGGTCTTTCCGAGTTGATCGCTCGCTAGCTACTTTTTGCAGAGCAGCGATCAGATAGTCGCCGCCTATGGGGAATGTATTTTCGCTTTGCAAGTGTGCGAACGCTTTTGCAGCCGAGCGGTACAAAAAAGTTCTGTGCAGTCTCTGAGTAGCCCAGAACTTACTCAGCCACTGCGATCACTTCAGCCTGTTCGTGTCCAGAATTGACGTCAGACAGCCGCCCTGCAATCACTTGAACACGCCTGCGTTTTTCCAAACACTCCCAGAAACGGTCAGTTGCCACCCACAAACGCCCTCTTCCTGTCAATCTCCTTGCGATCGGCTGTGCGAATGGATTCTTAGTTAAATCCATCGCTCAGCAACGATCCACTTTTTACCCGTACAACGCGCCTGCGCATTGCGATGCATATGCATGCGCAGTTTTGCAGCGTTTTAACCTGATCGCACCGCAGCGAAAAAACCTAGCGTGCGATCAGGCACTAAGTGGGGAGGAAGGGTTGATGTTAGGCTGCAGAGAGGGAGGGTTAGGATTAGGCTGCAGGGGAAGGAGGGTTAGGGTTAAACACTAAAAATGAAAGGTTAGGGTCAGGCACAAAGGGGGGAGAGAGTTAGGGTTAGGCTGTGGAGAGGGAGGGTTATGGTTATGTGGAGATATGCCCCGGCGCTGGGACAGCATGTCTGCTCCCAGTGCCGGGAGTGTAGAGAACAGAGAGGGAACAAGACCCTGTGGCAGACAGCGCTGGGATTAAGTGTCCGATCCCAGCGCTGGTAGAGCAGCGGCAGTAGGTGTCCGGAGCTGGGACACCTGCTGGTCATACTATGGCGTAAGGCAGTGCCGAAGCAGCGGCGCTTCAAACTTGGCACCGATTCGCAGCCAATAGGAAGCGCCGCCCACGGCCTTTCAAACCTGGTGCCCCCCGTGAGCCAGTCACGGCTCGCGGTGTGGCAGCCAATAGGAAACGGGTGCGGTGAGCCAATCAGAGCTCGCCACGCCGTAGCAGGCCCATCTCCAGCGTCTGACATCAGACGCAGCCGGGGAGCGGCAGAAGAAGTCATCAGGCAGTGCCGGAGAGAAGAAGGCAGCGCAGAAAGCGGTGAAGAGTTCCTGGGGCGGCAGAAGAGGCCAGAAGACGCCTGGAGTAAGAAAGAAGATAGGCACTGGTGTCTTGATGAAGAAAAGAAGAAGCGGCGCCGCTGGCCAGGACGGGCCAGTGTCAGAAGACTGAAGCTGAGGACTGGAGAGGCAAGGGGTGGAAAGGAAAAGAGCTAGTCAGGCCACTGGCCTGTGGTGTGGTAGGTGGGCACTAGCCCTGTGAGGCAACTTCAGGCATTAGGCCTTTGCCCACATTAGAGGGCATTAGGTCCTAGTTCAAGTAACCCCCATTAGGTATATAAGGTGACTCTGGGCATTAGGCCTAGGTCACCCAACTGGCCCCATGTTAGGTGGGCGCTAGGCCCGTGGGTAATTGCCAGGCCTCAGAGGACAGTTAGGGGGAATTAGGCCATATTAGTTTTAAAGAACCCCAAAGTTGGCAGGCCCATAGGCCTGAGCCACATATAAAGAGTGTCACTGGGCGCTAGGTCACTGTAAGAACAATTTGGAACCGCAGTGAATCGTTCTGAACAGTAGGCCCAATCAAGTGCATGGGAGGTGGACAGGCTGTATGGCTCCCACCAGTGGCGTAAGTTCGTCCCAGTCACCCGGAGGCATGATAAATGTTGGTGCCCCCCTACATATACACACACATACCATATGTAGCTATCCAGCACTGAGGGTGAACAGTAGCAGCATGCTCAGGTAACTTTCCCAATAGTAATATAGATACACATAGAAGGTGGACGCACTCCAAGTCAGTCATTACAATAAAACAGACACCAGCATGCCATTATAGTACACCGACAGTGCTCCCTCACCCACCAGCAGGTCTCGACGGAGATGCTTTGGCGATGCGGTGTGCCGATAAAATTAGTGTTCACTCTAGGATTTTTTTAGGTCAGGGTGCTGATCACGGGGAGGGCACATTTTTCCATTTGGGAGGGCACATTTTTCATTCGGGAAGGCACATTTTTACGTTAGATGGGCAAACGTAGGTACATACTATAATGCTTGGTGCTCCCATTCCTATAGAGCAAAACATACGGCGCGCAGCAAAAATTTAGGGGCGTTGTTTCGTGGGGAAGGGGCGTGGCCACATAATAGTGGCAATTCACATTACACCACACAGTAGTGCACCTAATACACATTGCACCAGGTAGAACTTCCTATACACACTGCGACAGGTAGAGCACGTTATACATATTGCGCCAGATAGAGCACGTTATACACATTGCACCAGGCAGAGCACTGAGACACACTGCACCAGGTAGAGAGCACTGAGACACACTGCACCAGGTAGAGAGCACTGAGGCACACTGCACCAGGTAGAGAGCACTGAGACACATTGCACCAGGCAGAGAGCACTGAGACACATTGCACCAGACAGAGAGCACTGAGACACATTGCACCAGACAGAGAGCACTGAGACACATTGCACCAGACAGAGAGCACTGAGGCACATTGCACCAGGTAGAGAGCACTGAGGCACACTGCACCAGGTAGAGAGCACTGAGACACATTGTACCAGGTAGAGAGCACTGAGACACACTGCACCAGGTAGAGAGCACTGAGGCACACTGCACCAGGTAGACAGCACTGAGACACATTGCACCAGACAGAGAGCACTGAGGCACATTGAACCAGGTAGAGAGCACTGAGATTGAATTTTACAGCTGCAAGGTACTTACAAGGTTAATTTAGCCCAGGGGGACTCTCATGTGCTTACCGGGCCCGGTGGCGCACGGCTGGATACGGCTGGGTCGGGCAGGCAGCAAACGGCGGGGTGGCAGGGCGCACAAAAACAGGCAGGACGGGATTCAGCGGTCTAAAAAAGGGGCAGGGCGCAGCGCCCTGTGAAAGACACCTATCGTGAACACTAGATATATATAAAAAACACACACAAACGCCTCATTCACTTAAACACACGCCTCTTTCACTTAAACACACACACCGCTTTCACACACACTTGCCTCTTTCACTTAAAAACACACATGCCGCTTTCACACACACATACACATGCCTCCTTCACTTAAAAACACACACGCCGCTTTCACTTAAACACACACACACATGCCTTTCACTTACACACACACACGTCTCTCTCACACACACACACATTCAGAATGGACACCCCTCCATATATTTATACGGTAGCGTGTACCCAGACCAGGTGTGTGCTCTGTACATAGTCCTGTAGAAATGCTCAAATGCCTCCTTTAATCCTTGCCTCTCACACACATACCTCTCACTTACACACAAACACATCTCTCACACACATGCCTCTCACTTACACACACACATGCCTCTCACACACACACATGCCTCTCACTTACACACACATGCCTTTCACACACACACACACACCTCTCACTTACACACACATGCCTCTCACTTACATACACATGCCTCTCACTTACACACACACATGCCTCTCACTTACACACACACATGCCTCTCACTTACACACACATGCCTCTCACACACACACACACACACACATGCCTCTCACTTACACACACACATGCCTCTCACACACACACACATGCCTCTCACACACATGCCTCTCACTTACACACACACGCCTCTCACTTACACACACACACATGCCTCTCACTTACACACACACATGCCTCTCACTTACACACACACACACACATGCCACTCACTTACACACATATATCACTCACTCACTCACTTACACACACACACACACGTCTCTTTTACTTGAACGCACAACTTTCCTTAAAGACACACACACACACCTCACTTAAAAACAAGCACACACAAAACACAGTGCCTCCAACATTTATTAAGGCCGCCTTGTGGTCAGGAGCCCGGCGGCAGCCGACTCCACTGCCTCCCACAGTTCCGCCACTGGCTCCCACTTCCCAGTATTTAACGTGAGCTTCCACTTTGTGGAGGGGCGGTCCAGTTCCACACACATAACCACAACAGCTCTAGGAGATAGGGATTTAAAGGGACAGGACATTGTTTATTCTTGTACTGTGTTATTGTGATGTGTGCTGTTTTCCGTGCAGGGCAAAGTTTGTTTAACGTTTTTGCATAGTTTGTGTTGCACCACATACACCTGAGCTAGTTTGAGGGCTCTGTTCATGGAGCTAGTGTAGTGGACGCACACTAGGTTAGCTTTTGGCCCTGTACGGCTGTTGTTTCTTTTTGTCTCCTTACAGGGACCTGTAAGTGGAGAAGATCAGAGTACAAGATTGGCTGCGGTGAGCATCATCTGTGTCTGTTTGTCCCCTGAGCGCCGGTTCGGTGGTCCTTTGTATGGCTGTGCGAGGTCCAGAGTACACCTCAGCGTGAGAGCGCTATTAAATGACAATTGGGTGACTGAGGCTTTATGCCTCTGATGACCTTTTACCCAATCAGTGAAGGTCGCCGCCACCCCTGGTGTATCCTCTTTTCTTCTGGAAGAGAGTTGATACTCCTTAATTGGTTTACTTTCCTTCCTATTTCGACCGTCATCTGCTTCTGGAAGGGGGTCACCATAGACGGGTCCATTTGGAGTTCAGGTAAGCAGCCAGTCTACACCTGCACGGCAGCAGGCACCGCACCGCCCCTCTCACAGTTAGGCTGTGGAAAGGGACAGCTGGGTACTAAGGGGAAGGGTTAGGATTAGGCTGCGGGGAAGGAGGGTTAGGGTTAGGTACTAAATAGGGAAGGTTAGGATTAGGCACTAAGGTCACAGAGTTAGGGTTAGGCTGTGGAGAGGGAGGGTTAGGGTTAGTAACTAAGAAGGGAGGGTTAGAATTAGCCTGCGGGAAAGTAGGGTTAGGATTAGGCTCTAAAATGGGAGGGTTAGGAGGACATGTACTAATCAGTGATAAAAGTAGACAAGTGAGCCAGTGGAGAAGTCGCCCATGGCAACAAGAAGTTGTTATGGCTGCAATTTATATTATCGCCCCTGTGCGTATAAGACCTCGTAAAACACAACGTTAAGCTCCCTGGTTTAACAACAGTGTTAGTGAGTTGAAGAAAAGGGGAAGACTGGAAAGACGATGAAGGAAGACTAACCTAGTGGATGACAAAATAAAACTAATAAAGCATAATGAAAAATATCAATCGACAATCACCCGTAAGAAATCACAGTTCCTGTCAAATGAGATCACAGCAGCAAACAATAGGCCAGCGCAACTTTTCCGCACAGTGGAGATGCTTTGCAAGCCAGCATGCTGGCAGACTGATGAAACCCTATCCCAGACAAGATGCAACGAGTTTGCAAACTTCTTCATCCATCCAGGCTGGAATCTCCACAGTGCCATCAAAGGAGTGCCAAACTACAAAGCCTGCCAATGTAAGCCACCTGTCTTCATGGACCAGCTTTGACCCAGTGGATGTAAAGGACGTTGCTGAAATTGCTCAGATTTTGCGTCCCACCACCTGTGATCTGGACCCTGCCTCAACCAAGCTTCTAATAGGTTGTATGGATATAATTGGTCCTGTCTTTGCAAAAACTGTTCAATGCTCTTTGCAGATAGGCATTTTTCCTGGACCCCTAAAGGAAGCAATTATTAGACCTCTTCTTAAAAAAAACTGATTTAGATCCCGACTGCATGACCAACCACAGACCGGTATCAAACCTTCCTTTTCTAGGAAAGGTTATTGAGAAAGTGGTTGCAAATCAACTGGAAACCCGCCTGACAAACCATGATATTTATGATCCATTCCAATCAGGATTCAGGAGAAGACATAGCACTGAAACAGCCCTGGTGTGTGTGTTAAATGATCTTTTGATGACAAGAGACAGTCATCAAAAGATCCTTCTGGATCTCTCTGCAGCATTTGATACCGTGGAACATGGGCTTCTGATTGAGCGACTGATAAAGTTTTGTGGACTGGATGGCACAGTCCTAAGCTGGTTCAAATCATTTCTCACAGGCAGGTCACAGAGAGTATCGTCTGGAGTATACTCCCCACCATCAGTGCCATTGCCATGTGGTGTCCCACAAGGTTCTGTACTATCCCCCATGCTTTTTGCAGTATACATGCACCCACTGGGTGAAATAATCAGACGCCATGGCCTGGTCAGCCACTGCTAAGCCGGTGATACAAAACTGTACTTGTCCTTTGCTACGGGCACTGATAACCCAATAGCAACCCTAAATGGCTGTCTAGCTGATCTCCAAGAGTGGATGAGTGGCAGTTGGCTGTGACTGAACCCAGATAAAACAGAGGTCCTTATGATAGGACCGCAACATCAAAGGACAAGTGTGGCCGGACAGACCCCCAGCCCACGTGGACAATGGCGGCCGCGGCACTGAAGGGGTTAACCCTCAGTGACTGGCGCCATACTTAGGGACACTGGGCGCATGGCGCCAATTTTAAAATGTTATGGGCGCTAGGCGCCGTGTGGTTAAAATGTTTAAAAAGTATATTCAATTGTGTGCCGTGGTCCTGGACCTCTCCGGCGACCGCGGCAGTGAGGGAGCCCCCCCCCGTGGTGCGCTGTGCTGTGTGTGCATGCCGGGGGAGAGGGGAACCGCTGCAGTCGGGAGATCAGCTCCCGCTGCAGCGATCAGGTGTGCACCGCCGGAGTCCGGGAGCTCTGCTCCCGGCGACCGTGGCAGTGAGCACAGCCCCGGCCGCACTAGCTGTGTGTGCGCTCCGGGGGGAAAAGGGTTACCTGCTGCGGCTGGGAGCTCAGGTCTCGCTGCAGCGCGCTCTGTGGATGTCTCTGCTGGGAGCCGGGAGCTCTGCTCCCGACGCCTCAGCACACTGGAGGTGGTCAGCCGCGGCAGCCGGGCTGCTAGGCGGCAGGGGGGGATCACCGCAGCCCGGCTCCTCGCCGGACGCTGCGGCGAGGCCACAGGATTCAGCGCCGCACACAGGGGACCGGGCTTCCCGGCTCCCTGCGCGGCGAGAGCACCAGAGTGCGGCGCTCACGGGGGACCGGGCTAGCCGGCTCCCTAGCAGTGGGGAGTGAACAGGATGGTGAGTGCTGGTGTCCGGGAGCTATGCTCCCGGCACCTCAGCGCTCCAGAGACACAGATACACAGCAGCCGGTACAAGTGTCCCGGGCCACCGGGCTTTAGAACAGGGGGGTGCGCCGCACTGTGCGGCGAGGCCACCAAGTTAGTGTCACACTGGGGGGACAGGGAGAGCCAGCTCCCTGGACCCCAGTGGCAGGCAGGCAGGCTGGAGGATGGGGGAAGCCAGCCCCATACCTCCAGCACTGAGAGAGCCCTAGCAGCCAGGCTGCAGGGCTAGGGGAGCCCAGCGCTGAGCACAGTATTTAAAACACATTGTGTTTAAATGTAATAAAATATATTGAATTGGTATGTGAGGCACTGCAGTGCAGGGTATGTGGAGCCTGTGCAGGGTACAGGCTCAGTGTATATTTAAAGGGAAACACATGTGTTTAAATGTAATGTATTTAAAGGTAAAATGCACTTACTTGGTTGTGTGTCCCAGGAGGGGAGAATCCATGGCTGTGCAGGCTGATTCTCCCAGACATTTTCCCCAAAAACGGAATACTTTCCCTTCCAGCCTCAGACTTGAAAGTGTCATTGGAAGAGAGAGGAGAAGCTCAGCTTTGAAACAAGCTGAGTGGTTTTCTGGAGCTCCATGGAGATCGCCCATAGTGGCCAGGAAACCCTGACCGGGGATCTTGGCTACCCAGCTCTGGAGCCTGAATCCAGGCTGCAGACAGTGGGCTAGGTCCCGGGCAGGTTTCTGGGAGTCAGTTTAGGCGGGAAAACTTCACCCAGCCTATACTGAACGGCACCGGGGCGTATCCTGATCCTCCAGGATGGGAGGGTCAAAGGAGAGTGACCACTCCCCACTGTCCATAGAGGACAATGGTAGCTGTATATGTGACCAAGGCATGCACAGCCCATGGGTAAACACTGATTGGTTGTAAACCAGAGGGCGGGCCTACCCCCTGTGGTATTGTGTATTGGAGTAGGATAAAAGGAAGGCAGTTGCCCCATGAAAAGTGTATTGTACCATTTTCTTCCTGCTGTAACATCTTGCTGTACAGCTGAAGTTCTTTTCAGAACTATTTGTTGGCATTAAAACATCATCTGCCTCAAGAAGATTGCGTCATCTTGTGACCTACAGGACTATGCGAAACCTAGCCCCGTTCACCGGCTGTTCAGGATGAACCAGCGTCTCCAAGTTCCGCCTTCTGCCAGCTACCGGTAGAGGCCTAGTCAGCAACTAGTGGGGATTCATCAACACCACACGGGTGTGGTAGGGTAGCGTGTCGGCACATACAGAGCACAACCGTGGTTCCAAACGGCACGGCAGGTTAGGAGTTTGGTGGTGGCAGCAAAAACCCGCCCACAGCACAGTAGGTGGAGTCAGTAACAGGCGGTTACTGATGGTAAGCGGGAATCCCCTATGTGGTCAGGTCCCGTGTGACCTAAGCATCCATTCTGTGTACTGGGGACGGGACCGTCCGGTCACAACAAGACTGCAGCTTAGCCAACCAACTGGACTTACACTTGGGGATTCAGCATTACAACCCACTGATCCTGTGCGGAATCTTGGCGTCCTGGATGGTGGCTTGACAATTAAACATCAGATATCAGCCACAATCAAATCCTCATTCTTTCACCTAAGGAACATAGCCAGAATCAAGCTCTTAATTCCCTCAGATGATCTGCCAAAAGTCATACATGCATTTGTATCATCTAGATTAGACTACTGCAATGCCCTCTACCTTGGTCTCCCAGCTAAAGAATTGCACCGCTTACAGCTGGTGCAAAACACAGCTACTAGGCTGTTTACCAACCAGCCCCGTTCTAGACACATAACACCCATACTCTACTCCCTTCACTGGATGCCTGTAAGATGGTGAATCATCTTCAAGATTGGCTTACTGAGTATCAAAGCACAACATGACCAGGGCCCAAGGTACCTGAAGCAGCTTCTGACCCCATACTGTTCCCCTCGATTACTGCGATCTGTAAATGAAGGACTTTTAGCAGTACCTAGAATCTCCCTTAATTCATCTGGGGGTCAAGCTATTAGTCATGTGGCTCCGACTCTATGGAACTCGCTTCCCCGCACATTGCGAGAGGCCCCAGCTATAAAATCCTTCAAAAGTAGACTCAAGACTTTCCTGTTCACTCAAGCATTTCCATAATATCCCTTTAGTATCTTCATGCTTCTGTATTTTATGAAAAGCTGTTCTGTACTTCATTATTTTCTTTACTATATTATGCTATGCATCTGTTAAGCGCCTTGAGTCCTATTGGAGAAAGAGCGCTATATAAATAAAATTATTATTATTATCCAATCAGCATTGATGTAACATTCATAATTTGCATACTATAAAAGTATATAGAGCACCTGATTTGTTGCCATGGGCAACTTCTCCACTGGCTCAATTCTCCACTTTTATCACTGCTTAGAACATGTCCCCCTTAGACACTAAGGGGGAAGGGATAGGGTTAGGCTGCGGGAGGAGGGGGGGGGGGTTAGGGTTAGGTGGGTAGTGGGTTAGGTTAGAATACTTACCTAGCAGGTGTCGGGATTCAGTGCATTGGGATGCCACTTTGTCGGTCTTCTGACCACCAGCATCACAATCATCGGAACCTGATACCATCCCCAAGGTCCACAGCAATTTACTTGGGGCTGAAGTTGTCAGTAGGTTCGTGTAAGGCTGATACTGCCACCTGCTGGGAGGAGGTAAAATGATTCACAGTAGAACCTTGTGGAATAAATGTCCTATAAAACAAAAATTTGGTGTTAATAAAGTGTAAGGGGGCCTTCTAGAACCTCAGCATCTTGCTCCAGTTTGTGCTGACCACACACGTCACTGGCCTGGACAGTGGGACAGCAGCAGTATAGAGAAAGGTCCTGGATAAGGTGACATCATAATTCAGGTAGGGGGAGCAAGCGTGTTAGTCTTTACCAACAGTGAAAAGGGGATGTAGTCATGTTACTGGTGGTCGGGATATCCAGAGAGTCGGCATGCCGACTGACAGGGACTATTCTCATTCGTGGGTGTCCACGACACTAGGGATGGCCATGGTCACCATCCATTGATGCATAACCTCGATGGTGTAAAACCATTTGGATGGGATCGATCGATGGCCACCCCTGCATTACAGTAACATGAAATACGGGCCGATCAGAGTCCGGGGGCGTGGCTTTGCAGGTATCAGGGGGCGGGGCTAAGCTTCGTGCCCTGACACTTTGAGGGATAAAAAAAAAATATTCGGTAGCACTAAACCACCGATGGTCACAGACCATCAATTATTTCTAATCATCGATGGTTGATGGCCATCCCTACACGACACCCATAGAGTGGGAATAGAATCTGTGGCGAGCGCAGTCAGCCGAGCCCGCTGCGTGGTGAGCCACCCCCACCGGCAAACTGACGGCCAGGATCCCAACCGCCAGTCACACAATCCCAACCCGTGCAAGGCGTTAAACTTAGCTTATGTAAGACTGATGCTGGAAGATTAAATAGATACTAACAATGTGTTAAGAACAAGGCGCTTGTGACAATGTATAATGTTTTTTTGCAACAAATGAATGTTGCAATACTGTAGTGCAATACCTGTAAAAAAAAAGGATTAGTAAATGTTTACAGCCCTTTTGTTTATTTTCGGTCCTGCCGGATTTCTGTGTTACCGGCTCTTTGTCCCGCTAATGTCTCTATGCGGGATGGTCGAAGTCCTATCTCTCCCTATACTACCCACCTTGTACTTAGCAGTGGTGGGACGGGATCTTCACTCTGGGCGGCTAGGTACTCCTTCTCCGCAAACCGCCGCTTGCTTCAGCCGCGTCTCCTGTGTGCCGTGCTGTACTGCTGTGGCCGCTCGGGATCCCGGCTTTGTGAGGCGGACGGGGAGTTTTTCTTCTGTGCGCTCTGTCTAGCTGAGAGGGCACGGACCGTAGTTAGCCTCAAACGCGTTTCGGGCTGCACGCCCTTTATCGAGGATATCACTGGTTTAGCCTATCTTGTTATTTATAGAAAAAACTTTATTGAACAATTGTTTAAAAACGCGGGAATCCCTCCCCGGAAATGAGGTAGAAAAAAGCGGTTTGCACATGGCCCAGTTAAAAGTTATTAGGTATTGCACTTGAGTATGTGATAAAGGTGTTAAAAAAAAAATGTTTATGTATATATAAAAAAAGAAAAATAGAGACTAAAAAGTCTCTATTTTTCCTTTTTTATATATACAGTAAAAAAAATTTTTTTAACTGGGCCATGTGCAAACCGCT
This sequence comes from Pseudophryne corroboree, assembly GCF_028390025.1. Taxonomy (NCBI): domain Eukaryota; kingdom Metazoa; phylum Chordata; class Amphibia; order Anura; family Myobatrachidae; genus Pseudophryne; species Pseudophryne corroboree. Next base: position 451,849,148 of record NC_086450.1, on the reverse strand, counting down.
TTTTTCTACCTCATTTCCGGGGAGGGATTCCCCCGTTTTTAAACAATTGTTCAATAAAGTTTTTTCTATAAATAAGATAGGCTAAACCAGTGATATCCTCGATAAAGGGCGTGCAGCCCGAAACGCGTTGGGGGCTAACTACGGTCCGTGCCCTCTCAGCTAGACAGAGCGCAAAGAAGAAAAACTCCCCGTCCGCCTCACAAAGCCGGGATCCCGAGCGGCCACAGCAGTACAGCACGGCACACAGGAGACGCGGCTGAAGCAAGCGGCGGTTTGCGGAGGAGTACCTAGCCGCTTGGAGTGAAGATCCCGTCCCACCACTGCTAAGTACAAGGTGGGTAGTATAGGGAGAGATAGGACTTCGACCATCCCGCATAGAGACATTAGCGGGACAAAGAGCCGGTAACACAGAAATCCGGCAGGACCGAAAATAAACAAAAGAGCTGTAAACATTTACTAATCCTTTTTTTTACAGGTATTGCACTACAGTATTGCAACATTCATTTGTTGCAAAAATAAGAATTTACTTACCGATAATTCTATTTCTCGTAGTCCGTAGTGGATGCTGGGGACTCCGTAAGGACCATGGGGAATAGCGGCTCCGCAGGAGACAGGGCACAAAAAGAAAGCTTTAGGACTACCTGGTGTGCACTGGCTCCTCCCCCTATGACCCTCCTCCAAGCCTCAGTTAGGATACTGTGCCCGGAAGAGCTGACACAATAAGGAAGGATTTTGAATCCCCGGGTAAGACTCATACCAGCCACACCAATCACACCGTACAACTTGTGATATTAAACCCAGTTAACAGCATGATAACAGAGGAGCCTCTGAATAGATGGCTCACAACAATAACCCGATTAGTTAACAATAACTATGTACAAGTATTGCAGACAATCCGCACTTGGGATGGGCGCCCAGCATCCACTACGGACTACGAGAAATAGAATTATCGGTAAGTAAATTCTTATTTTCTCTGACGTCCTAGTGGATGCTGGGGACTCCGTAAGGACCATGGGGATTATACCAAAGCTCCCAAACGGGCGGGAGAGTGCGGATGACTCTGCAGCACCGAATGAGAAAACTCAAGGTCCTCCTCAGCCAGAGTGTCAAATTTGTAAAATTTTACAAAGGTATTTGACCCTGACCAAGTAGCAGCTCGGCAAAGTTGTAAAGCCGAGACCCCTCGGGCAGCCGCCCTGGATGAGCCCACCTTCCTTGTGGAGTGGGCTTTTACAGATTTTGGCTGCGGCAGGCCTGCCACAGAATGCGCAAGCTGAATTGTATTACAAATCCAGCGAGCAATAGTCTGCTTAGAAGCAGGAGCACCCAGCTTGTTGGGTGCGTACAGGATAAACAGCGAGTCAGATTTTCTGACTCCAGCCGTCCTGGAAACATATATTTTCAGGGCCCTGACAACGTCCAGCAACTTGGAGTCCTCCAAGTCCCTAGTAGCCGCAGGCACCACAATAGGTTGGTTCAAGTGAAAAGCTGAGACCACCTTTTGGAGAAATTGAGGACGAGTCTGTTATGATTCCAGTACTCCTGACCGGAGGAGATCTTATGACAATGACCAGAGTACTGGAAAGGAATGCTGGTTACGGGAGCAGGAAAGACTAGTTGCCCCTGGCGCCCTAACTCTATTGTCTCACCCGTGCTATCGGAAATTCCTTGCGAGACTATGGTTTCTTGAGCCCCTGGCAGCCACGTTTGAAGGGCAGATTATGTCTGCCCAACTCCGGTGCCCCCCGGTCTTAGTGAGAGACAAAGGGAAATCCGAGGCAGGATGATAACAAGAGGACCTCTGACTAACAACAGGCCAAGGACAACAAGCTAACTAACAAAACCTGAAGTATGTGCGGAAAAACCGCCAGTGAAAAGGACAACCAAAATCCACTTGTCCAATACTCCTACCCAGCACCGCCGGATACCAGAGTGGATCTGTGGAAGCGGAATCCTCCGCAAAATGCTCCGAAACACAAATAATAAATGATAAAGCGGCCAAGCCGCTACACACGGCAACGCCGCGACTCACGAACACCACTGGATGTTAAACGGTGATCAGTCAGGACTCCAGGAACAAGATGACGACTTCCGAGTACAGGACAACTGAAGACTGGAACGACCGGATACAGCAAGACTGGAAACAGACTCTCAGCAAACAGAGACAGCATGCAGGAAGCTATTACCGGCATCTGTGTGAGGCACTGAGAGAGCATATAAACTGGAGCCCTCCAATCAGCTGCTGACAGGGCTGATTGCATGAATGCTGTGCAGCTGCCTTGCTGCACGGCCAGGAAACAGGTGCAAATAATCATTTTAAATGGACCCAGCAACGGGGAACGCGGTCCGCCAGTGGCGTCACCGTTGCTAGGGTCCGTGCGGCTCAGTGCGCCCGGCGTCTAGCATTGCCAGGGAGCCGGCGGCTGTACGCGTACGGCGTCCCTGGTTGCTAGGCGCCGGGCCGCACCGACGAGCGGACCCCGGCGCCTAACAGTACCCCCCCTTGAGGAGGGGTCAAGGAACCCCTAAAGCCAGGCTTCCGAGGAAATTCCCGAAAAAATGCCCTCTTGAGCCTCGGGGCATGAAGATCCTTATCCAGGACCCAAGACCTTTCCTCTGGACCACAGCCTCTCCAGTGCACCAGAAAATAAAGCCGGCCCCGGAACAATTTGGAATCGAGAACCTTCTCCACCAGGAACTCTTGTTGTCCCTGTACATCCACTGGAGATCTTCCCTGAGAGATCTTCCGAGGAAATCTACTGGAAGAAACGTATGGTTTCAACAGGGAGCAATGAAACGTATTTCCAATCCGGAGAGCTCTTGATAAACGTAACCGGAAAGCAACTGGGTTGACTTTTTTTATAATATGAAATGGTCCAATAAATTTGGGTCCCAATCTAGCTGAGGATTGTCGAAGTCTAATGTTACGAGTCGACAACCATACCCTATCTCCCACCTTAAAAGTGCAAGTACGTCGGAGCCTGTCAGAAAAAATTTTCTCTCGAAAGGCCGCTTTTCTGGGAGCAAGGTGCACTTTTTGCCAAATGGCTCTGAGATGGGAGGTTAAGGTTAGCGGGGAAACTGAGGAATGTTGAAAAAAAGAATTAGCTCTGGGGTGAAAACCGAAAACTGAAAAGAATGGAGACACATTAGTGGAGGAATGACAAGAATTATTGTAAGCAAACTCCGCCAACGGAAGAAACTCGGACCAATCATTCTGGAGTTTGGCTGAGTACAAACGCAAATACTGTTTCAATGATTGGTTAACTCGCTCGGTTTGCCCGTTGGATTGGGGGTGGTAACCGGATGTTAATGACAATCTCATCTTTAATGAAGCACAAAAACACTTCCAGAATTGTGTAATGAATTGTGGACCCCGATCAGAAACAATATCAGTGGGCAACCCATGAAGTCTGAAAACATGGCGGAGAAACAAAACTGCCAATCTTTGGGCAGATGGCAGTCGGGGAAGAGCAATGAAATGAGCCATCTTGCTAAAACGGTCCACTACCACCCATATGACTCGGAATCCGGCTGAAAGAGGAAGGTCAACCACAAAATCCATGGAAATATGAGACCATGGCCTGAGAGGAACATTTAAGGGCATAAGTTGCCCGATAGGCAAGGAACGGGGAACCTTATGCTGTGCACAAACCTGACATGAAAAAACAAACTCCTTAACGAAAGACCAGGCCACCATACTGAGCGGGAGACTAACTCCAAAGTCTTAGAGATCCCCGGATGCCCGGAAACTTTGCTATCATGAAACTCAGTCAAAACAGTAGCTCTCAAAAACTCAGGGACGTAAAGACGACCAGCAGGAGTATTTCCAGGAGCTTGATGTTGAAGCTGTTTTAACTGGGTAAATAAATCTTGTGTGAGGCCTGCCCAAATGACTGAAGATGGAAGTATGGGAGTAACAGGACTGTTATTATGAACCGGAAGAAAACTGCGTGACAGGGCATCCGCCTTGGTATTCTTGGAACCTGGCCTGAAAGTGATAATAAATTTGAAACGAGTAAAGAATAAAGCCCAACGAGCCTGCCGGGCATTCAGCCGCTTAGCTGATTCGATGTACTGCAGGTTTTTATGGTCAGTCAATACTGAAATAGTATGTGTTGCTCCCTCGAGCCAATGCCTCCACTCCTCGAAAGCCCATTTTATAGCCAGTAACTCCCAGTTACCAACGTCGTAGTTGGATTCAGCGGAGGAGAATTTCCTGGACATAAAGGCACAAGGATGTAGTTCTAGAGACTCCGGATCCTTTTGAGATAGGATAGCCCCCACTCCAACCTCCGAGGCATCAACCTCCACAACGAAGGGCAATTCTGGGTTGGGATGTCTGAGGACTGGAGCTGAGACAAAAGCTTGTTTCAAGGCCCGAAAGGACAACTCAGGTTCACGTGACCAGTTGGTAGGATCCGCTCCTTTCTTTGTCAGTGCCACAATGGGAGCAACCAGGTCGGAAAAAGAATGAATAAATCTCCGATAATAATTCGCAAACCCTAAAAAGCGCTGAATTGCTTTTAAATTGGTGGGTTGCGCCCAACTAAGGATGGCCTGGAGCTTCTTAGGTTCCATGAAAAATCCCCGAGGGGAAATAATGTACCCTAAAAAGGATACCTCCGTGACATGAAACTCACACTTCTCCAGCTTGGCATATAGATGATTCTCACGTAACTTTTGAAGAACCTGACGCACCTGGGTAACATGTTGTTCAATTGAGTCAGAATACATCAGGATGTCGTCTAAGTAAACGACCACGAATTTCCCTAGGAAGTCACGGAGCACATCGTTAATGAGGTCCTGGAAAACTGCTGGAGCGTTAGACAAGCCGAACGGCATCACCAGATACTCGTAGTGACCCGACTGAGTACTGAAGGCCGTCTTCCACTCATCTCCAGACTTGATTCAGATGAGGTTATACGCTCCCCTTAGGTCAATTTTAGAAAAAATCACAGCCGAACGCAGCTGATCAAAGAGGACAGAAATCAGCGGCAGAGGATAAGTATTTTTAACTGAGATCTTATTCAGGGCTCTAAAGTCAATGCAAGGTCTAAGCGAGCCATCCTTTTTTTCCACAAAGAAGAAGCCTGCACTTAAAGGGGATTTTGATGGCCTAATAAATCCTTTCCCTAGGCTCTCCTTAACATACTCATTCATGGCCGCAGTTTCTGGCCCGGATAAAGCATATAACCTTCCCTTTGGCAATGTGGCACCAGGAATTAGCTCAATAGCACAATCATAAGGCCGATGGGGAGGCATAATGTCCGCATTGCCCTTGGAGAACACATCAACAAAGTCCTGGTATTCCACGGCAATGAGTTCAGGAATGGCAGCTGCTATTCTGACGGGAAACGTAATACATTCCTTATCACAGAAGGTACCCCATTGTGAAATCTCCCCTGACCGCCAATCAATGGTGGGATTATGAAAGGCCAGCCAAGGGTGACCCAGAACCACTGGAACTGCTGGGCAATGAGTAAGGAAGAACTCGATCTTTTCGGAATGAAGAGCTCCTACCGTAAGTAGTACAGGGGGTGTACAGAGGGAAATAACCCCATTGGACAGTGGACTCCCATCTAAACCATGCATGGTGACACACCTACCCAAAGATAACTGAGGAATGCCTAAGGCCTTAGCCCAAGTTAAATCCATAAAGTTTCCTGCAGCTCCACTGTCAACAAAAGCCGACATCGAAGAACTGAGGCTGCCAAAGGAAACTTTAGCTGGGACTAAAAGGGAGTTATTCGAGGAGATAAGCTGCAGACCTAAGTGAACCCCCTCACAATTCACCTGGTCGAGGCGTTTCCCGACTTGTTCGGACAATTACGAGCAAAATGTCCCTTACCCCCACAGTACAAACAAAGACCAGAGTTTTGCCTTCTGGCTCTTTCTTCAGGAGACAGCCGGGAGAGACCCATCTGCATGGGCTCCTCTACGTCCTCAGGAATGGAAAATACACATGGAGTTGACCTGACAGGTGCTCCTTTTTCAGCCCTCCGCTCTCTGAGACGACGATCAATCTTAACAGAAAGCTCCATGAGTTTATCGAGAGTCTCAGGAGCGGGATACTGAAGGAGACTGTCTTTTATAGACTCTGATAAGCCGAGGCGAAACTGACTGCGCAGGGCTGGGTCATTCCAGCCACAGTCGTTCGACCAACGGCGAAACTCCGTACAATAAACCTCTGCAGGATTCCTACCCTGTCTAAGAGCGCGCAACTGACTTTCAGCGGATGCCTCTCTATCAGGGTCATCATACAAAAGCCCTAAAGACCCAAAAAAAGCGTCTACTGACAACAACGCCGGATCCTCTGCTTTTAAACCAAATGCCCAGGTCTGAGGATCCCCCTGGAGCAAAGAAATAATAATCCCGACCCGCTGAGATTCAGTACCTGAGGAGATCGGTCTTAAACGAAAATAAAGTTTACAGGATTCTTTAAAATTAAAAAACTCTTTCCTATCACCAGAAAAACGGTCAGGCAAGTGCATTTTTGGTTCAGGGACTACCCTCGGGGAAGTTCGTAAAAGATCTTCCTGCGACTTCACCCGAAGGGAAAGATCCTGAACCATCTGAGTAAGTTCTTGAATCTGGCTGACTAGGAGCTGACCAGGATTTGGCCCTAAACCTGTTGGATTCATGAGGCCGATAACTCTTACAAAACTGAATAAGAAAAAATTAAACCCTGTTTAATTTTAAGTTTTGGTTGGGGCCGGTAATAATGTTATGATTCCAGTACTCCTGACCGGAGGAGATCTTATCACAATGACCAGAGTACTGGAAAGGAATGCTGGTTACGGGAGCAGGAAAGACTAGTTGCCCCTGGCTCCCTAACTCTATTGTCTCACCCGTGCTATCGGAAATCCCTTGTGAGACTATGGTTTCTTGAGCCCCTGGCAGCCACGTTTGAAGGGCGGATTATGTCTGCCCAACTCCGGTGCCCCCCGGTCTTAGTGAGAGACAAAGGGAAATCCGAGGCAGGATGATAACAAGAGGACCTCTGACTAACAACAGGCCAAGGGCAACAAGCTAACTAACAAAACCTGAAGTATGTGCGGAAAAACCGCCAGTGAAAAGGACAACCAAAATCCACTTGTCCAATACTCCTACCCAGCACCGCCGGATACCAGAGTGGATCTGTGGAAGCGGAATCCTCCGCAAAATGCTCCGAAACACAAATAATAAATGATAAAGCGGCCAAGCCGCTACACACGGCAACGCCGCGACTCACGAACACCACTGGATGTTAAACGGTGATCAGTCAGGACTCCAGGAACAAGATGACGACTTCCGAGTACAGGACAACTGAAGACTGGAACGACCGGATACGGCAAGACTGGAAACAGACTCTCAGCAAACAGAGACAGCATGCAGGAAGCTATTACCGGCGTCTGTGCGAGGCACTGAGAGAGCATATAAACTGGAGCCCTCCAATCAGCTGCTGACAGGGCTGATTGCATGAATGCCGTGCAGCTGCCTTGCTGCACGGCCAAGAAACAGGTGCAAATAATCATTTTAAATGGACCCAGCAACGGGGAACGCGGTCCGCCAGTGGCGTCCCCGTTGCTAGGGTCCGTGCGGCTCAGTGCGCCCGGCGTCTAGCATTGCCAGGGAGCCGGCGGCTGTACGCGTACGGCGCCCCTGGTTGCTAGGCGCCGGGCCGCACCGACGAGCGGACCCCGGCGCCTAACAGTGTCCTCAATTCTGCCCTATCCATATGGAAAATCAGATAAGGGCTTTTACAAAACAAAGCCGCCAATTCTGAAACCCGCCTGGCTGACGCCAGGGCCAACAGCATGACCACTTTCCACGTGAGATATTTGAAATCCACAGTCTTAAGTGGTTCGAACCAATGTGATTTCAGGAATGCCAAAACCACATTGAGATCCCAAGGTGCCACTGGGGGCACAAAAAAGGAGGCTGAATATGCAGTACTCCTTTGACAAAAGTCTGAACTTCAGGCAGTGAAGCCAGTTCTTTCTGGAAGAAAATCGACAGAGCCGAAATCTGGACCTTTATGGATCCCAATTTGAGGCCCAACTTCACCCCTGCTTGCAGGAAGTGCAGGAATCGACCCAGTTGAAATTCCTCCGTCGGGCCTTCATGGCCTCACACCAAGTAACATATTTTCGCCAAATGCGGTGATAATGTCTTGCGGTGACATCCTTCCTGGCTTTTATCAGGGTGGGGATGACTTCCTCCGGAATACCCTTTTCCTTCAGGATCCGGTGTTCAACCGCCATGCCGTCAAACGCAGCCGCGGTAAGTTTTGGAACATACAGGGTCCCTGCTGCAGCAGGTCTTGTCTGAGCAGCAGAGGCCAAGGGTCCTCTGCAAGCATCTCTTGAAGTTCCGGGTACCAAGCTCTTCTTGGCCAAACGAGTATGGTTTTCACTCCTCGCCTTCTTATTATTCTCAGTACCTTGGGTATGAGAGGTAGAGGAGGAAACACATAAACCAACTGGTACACCCATGGTGTCACTAGAGCGTCCACCGCTATCGCCTGAGGGTCTCTTGACCGGGCGCAATATCTTTTCAACTTCTTGTTGAGGCGGGACGCCATCATGTCTACCTGTGGTTTTTCCCACCAGTTGACCAGCATTTGGAAGACTTCTGGATGAAGTCCCCATTCTCCCGGGTGGAGGTCGTGCCTGCTGAGGAAGTCTGCTTCCCAGTTGTCCACTCCCGGAATGAACACTGCTGTCAGTGCTAACACATGATTCTCTGCCCATGAGAATCCTTGTGGCTTCTGCCATCGCCATCCTGCTTCACGTGCCGCCCTGTCTGTTTACATGGGCGACCGCCGTGATGTTGTCTGACTGGATCAGTACCGGCTGGTTTTGAAGCAGGGGTCTTGCCTGGCTTAGGGCATTGTAAATGGCCCTTAGCTCCAGGATATTTATGTGAAGAGAAATCTCCTGATTTGACCACAGTCCTTGGAAATTTGTTCCCTTTGTGACTGCCCCCCAGCCCCGAAGGCTGGCATCCGTGGTCACCAGGACCCAGTCCTGTATTCCGAATCTGCGGCCCTCTATTAGATGAGCCCTCTGCAGCCACCACAGCAGCGACACCCTGGTTCTGGACGATAGGGTTATCCACTGTTGCATCTGTAGATGGGACCCGGACCATTTGTCCCACAGGTCCCACTGGAACGTCCTTGCGTGGAACCTTCCGAATGGAATTATGCTTCGTACGAAGCTACAATTTTTCCCAGGACTCGTGTGCATTGATGTACCGACACCTGTCCTGGTTTTAGGATGTCTCTGACTAGAGATGACAACTCCTCGGCTTTTTCCACTGGAAGAGTCCCGTCGTGCTGTTGTAGCACTTCCCGAGAAAGTGCTACCCCCACTACCAACTGTTCTTTGGACCTCGCCTTTATCAGGAGATCGTCCAAGTACGGGATAATAAAAACTTCCTTCTTGCGAAGGAGTATCATCATTTCGGCCATTACCTTGGTAAAGACCTTCAGTGCCGTGGACAACTCCAACGGCAGCGTCTGGAACTGATAGTGACAGTCCTGTACCACATATCTGAGGTACTCCTGGTGAGGAGGGTAAATGGGGACATGCAGGTATGCATCCTTGATGTCCAGGGAGACCCTGTAATCCCCCTCATCCATGCTCGTAATAACCGCCCAGAGCGATTCCATCTTGAACTTGAATCTTCTGATATAAAAGTTCAAGTATTTTAATTTTAAGATGGGTCTCACCGAACCGTTCTGTTTCGGTACCACAACCACTGTGGAATAGTAACCCCTTCCTTGCTGAAGGAGGGCACCTTGACAATCACTTGTTGTGATTATAGTGTTGAATAGCCACCAACACCGCCTCCCTGGCAGAGGGAGGTGCCGGTAAGGCAGATTTTAGGAAACGGCGGGGGGAAGAACGTCTCGAACTCCAGCCTGTACCCCTGAGATACTACTTGAAGGACCCAGGGATCCACGTGAGAGAGCCCACTGGGCGCCGAAATTTCTGAGACGGGCCCCCACCGTACCCGGGTCCGCCAGAGCAGCCCCAGCCCCATGCTGTGGACCTGCCGGACGCAGGGAGGACTTCTGCTCTTGGGAACTAGCTGTGTGCTGCAGCTTTTTCCCTCTACCTTTTCCTCTCGGCAGAAAGGATGAGCCTCTAGCCCTCTTGCTTTTCTGGGGCCGAAAGGACTGTACTTGATGATACGGTGCTTTCTTTTCTTTTGCCTGTGGCAAAAAAGTCGATTTCCCAGCAGTAGCTGTGGAAACGAGGTCTGAAAGACCATCCCCAAACAGTTTTACCCCCTTATAGGGCAAACTTCCATGTGCAGATTCGAGTCGGCATCGCCTGACCATTGCCGAGTCCATAACCCCCGTCTGGCGGCAATGGACCTAGCGCTTAATTTTGATGCCAGCCGGCAAATATCCCTCTGTGCATCACGCATGTATAAGACCACGTCTTTTATATGCTCCATTGTCAGCAAAATATTGTCCCTATCCATAGTTATTTTCCGACAGGGAATCTGACCACGCAGCGGGAGCACTGCACATCCATGCCGAAGCAACGGCTGGTCGCAATATAATGCCCTAGTGTGTGACAATATCTTATAGGGTAACCTCCTGCTTTCTATCAGCAGGTTCCTTCAGGGCGGCCGTATCCGGAGACGGTAGTGCCACCTTTTCTGATAAGCGTGTAACGCTGTATCTACCCTATGGGGTGTTTCACCACGTGACCTATCCTCTGGCGGGAAAAGGTACGCTGCCAATAACCGTTTAGAAATTATCAATTTCTTACCGGGGGAAGACCATGCTTCCTCACACACCTCATTTAATTTCTCAGATGCAGGAAAAACTACTAATAGTTTTCTCTCACCAAACACAATACCCTTTTATGTGGTACCTGGGGTATAATCATAAATGTGTAATACATTTTTCATTGCCTCACTCATGTAACGGGTGGACCTATTTGGAGGGTACACTAGTCTCATCGTCGTCGACACTGGAGTCAGTATCCGTGTCGACATCTGTGTCTTCTGAGGTAGCGGGCATTTTTAGAGCCCCCCATGACATTTGAGACGCTGGAACAGGCACAAGCTGAGTAGCCGGCTGTTCTGTGTCGTCGACCTTTTATGTAAGGAGTTGACACTTTCACGTAATCCTTCCATAAGTTCAACCACACCGGTGTCGACCCCGCAGGGGGTGACAACATATTTACAGGCATTCGCTCCGCCTCCACCTCATTATCCTCCACATACATGTCGACACAGCCGTACCGACACACAGCACACACACAGGGAATGCTCTGATAGAGGACAGGACCCCACAAAGCCCTTTGGGGAGACAGAGGGAGAGTATGCCAGCACACACCAGGGCGCTATATATCACAGGGATAGCACCTATAAAAAAGTGTTTTCCCTTATAGCTGCATATATATTGTATACTGCGCCTAAATTGTGCCCCCCCTCTCTTTTTAACCCTTTCTGTAGTGTATTAACTGCAGGGGAGAGCCAGGGAGCTTCCCTCCAACGGAGCTGTGAGGGAAAAATGGCGCCAGTGTGCTGAGGGAGATAGCTCCGCCCCTTTTTCGCTGACTTTTCTCCCGCATTTTTATGGATTCTGGCAGGGGTTAATGTACATCCATATAGCCCTGGGGGTTATATGTGATGTATTTTTGCCAGCCAAGGTATTAATATTGCTGCTCAGGGCGCCCCCCCAGCGCCCTGCACCCATCAGTGACTGCAGTGTGAGGTGTGCATGAGGAGCAATGGCGCACAGCTGCAGTGCTGTGCGCTACCTTGATGAAGACTGATGTCTTCTGCCGCCGATTTTCTGGACCTCTTCTTGCTTCTGGCTCTGTAAGGGGGCCGGCGGCGCGGCTCTGGGACCGGACTCCAAGGCTGGGCCTGTGTTCGATCCCTCTGGAGCTAATGGTGTCCAGTAGCCTAAGAAGCCCAAGCTGGCTGCAAGCAGGCAGGTTCGCTTCTTCTCCCCTTAGTCCCTCGATGCAGTGAGCCTGTTGCCAGCAGGTCTCACTGAAAATAAAAAACCTAAAACTAACTTTTCTAAGAAACTCAGGAGAGCCCCCTAGATTGCACCCAGCTCGGCCGGGTACAAAAATCTAACTGAGGCTTGGAGGAGGGTCATAGGGTGAGGAGCCAGTGCACACCAGGTAGTCCTAAAGCTTTCTTTTTGTGCCCAGTCTCCTGCGGAGCCGCTATTCCCCATGGTCCTTACGGAGTCCCCAGCATCCACTAGGACGTCAGAGAAAAAACATTATACATTGTCACAAGCGCCTTGTTCTTAACACATTGTTAGTATCTATTTAATTATCTTTTTTGCTCAGGGCAGCTCAAACATATAAATCCCGGCAACAGCGCGGTTTTTCTTCTTTTTAAATGATGCTGGAAGATGGTGTCACACAGACCTGTCTATGAAACGCAGTTCATACATGCAAATTATTACCCCTCATCCCTTTACTAAAGCTGCAGATTCCTAATAAATATATAGGGGTATATGCAATTGCGGTCGAATTTCCGAAAATGTCGAAAAACGGGACAAAAAAAAAATCGACAATGCAATACAGTACTTTTCAACAAAAAAAATGACTTTTCAAATTCGACTTTTTCAAATTCGACATTTGACAAATTCGACATTTTTGCGGGTGACCTCACCGCTGACCGCAAAGTTCCCACCATTGAAACTAATGGAGGTGCTGTGCGATGCGCTGTCTGCCAGCTCAGACGCGCAAAGCCAATCAAGAGAGTGCCACGACGTGGCGCTCCCTGATTGCCTGAAGGGACCCTCTGTGACAGGAGTCACAGGGGGTCCCAGCATTTGGGGAAAGGGGTCCCATGTGTAAACATGGGACCCCTTTCAGTCCGTGTGGATCGGGTATGCGGTTTGTTTTTTTGCCAAGTACGTGGATTACAAATAAAAGAATAGGACACTGGATTTAGGTGAGTATATAATTTTATTTTCAGGTACCGCGGATTCTTCGAGACGTGTGGACAGACGCGAGACGTGGACACAGTCGGTGTGTCAACATAGGTAAGTATGTGTCGGCATGCATGTAATAAAGTTTTACTTTCACGGTGTCTGTGTCCTGTTTTTTGGGGGGTATTTTTTTTGCAGTAGAACTACAGTTACCAGCGGGCCCGTTTCCCCCCCGCATGCTGGTACTTGTGGTTCTCCAAGTACCAGCTTGCGGGGGAGGCTTGCTGGGACTTGTAGTTCTGCTGCAAAAAAACAATATTCTTTGATTTTTACACATGGCTATCAGCCCCCCATCTGCAGCCCTTGGATGGGGGGGGATTGCCTCGGGCTTCACCCCTGGCCCTTGGGTGGCTGGAGGGGGGGAATCCCTTGATTGAAGGGGTCCCAACTCCTCCAGGGTACCCCGGCCAGGGGTGACTAGTTGTGGATTTAATGCCACGGCCGCAGGGACCGATATAAAAGTGTCTCCCGGCTGTGGCGTTATCTCCCCAGCTAGTGGAACCCGGTGCTGGTGTTAAAAAATAAGAATTTACTCACCGATAATTTTATTTCTCGTAGTCCGTAGTGCTGGGGACTCCGTAAGGACTATGGGGGGGATAGCGGCTCCGCAGGAGACTGGGCACAAATAGAAAGCTTTAGGACTACCTGGTGTGCACTGGCTCCTCCCCCTACGACCCTCCTCCAAGCCTCAGTTAGGATACTGTGCCCGGAAGAGCTGACACAATAAGGAAGGATTTTGAATCCCGGGTAAGACTCATACCAGCCACACCAATCACACCGTACAACTTGTGATATGAAACCCAGTTAACAGCATGATAACAGAGGAGCCTCTGAATAGATGGCTCACAACAAGAACCCGATTAGTTAACAATAACTATGTACAAGTATTGCAGACAATCCGCACTTGGGATGGGCGCCCAGCATCCACTACGGACTACGAGAAATAGAATTATCGGTGAGTAAATTCTTATTTTCTCTGACGTCCTAGTGGATGCTGGGGACTCCGTAAGGACCATGGGGATTATACCAAAGCTCCCAAACGGGCGGGAGAGTGCGGATGACTCTGCAGCACCGAATGAGAAAACTCAAGGTCCTCCTCAGCCAGAGTGTCAAATTTGTAAAATTTTACAAAGGTATTTGACCCTGACCAAGTAGCAGCTCGGCAAAGTTGTAAAGCCGAGACCCCTCGGGCAGCCGCCCAAGATGAACCCACCTTCCTTGTGGAGTGGGCTTTTACAGATTTTGGCTGTGGCAGGCCTGCCACAGAATGCGCAAGCTGAATTGTACTACAAATCCAGCGAGCAATAGTCTGCTTAGAAGCAGGAGCACCCAGCTTGTTTGGTGCGTACAGGATAAACAGCGAGTCAGATTTTCTGACTCCAGCCGTCCTGGAAACATATATTTTCAGGGCCCTGACAACGTCCAGCAACTTGGAGTCCTCCAAGTCCCTAGTAGCCGCAGGCACCACAATAGGCTGGTTCAGGTGAAATGCTGAAACCACCTTAGGGAGAAACTGAGGACGAGTCCTCAATTCCGCCCTGTCCTAATGGAAAATCAGATAAGGGCTTTTACAGGATAAAGCCGCCAATTCCGACACGCGCCTGGCCGAAGCCAGGGCCAACAGCATGACCACTTTCCACGTGAGATATTTTAATCCACCGATTTAAGTGGTTCAAACCAATGTGATTTTAGGAACCCCAAAACTACATTGAGATCCCAAGGTGCCACTGGAGGCACAAAAGGAGGCTGTATATGCAGCACTCCCTTGACAAACGTCTGAACTTCAGGAACTGAAGCCAGTTCTTTCTGGAAGAAAATCGACAGGGCCGAAATCTGAACCTTAATGGATCCCAATTTGAGGCCCATAGACACTCCTGTTTGCAGGAAATGCAGGAATCGACCCAGTTGAAATTCCTCCGTTGGGGCCTTCCTGGCCTCACACCACGCAATATATTTTCGCCAAATGCGGTGATAATGCTTCGCGGTTACATCCTTTCTGGCTTTTATCAAAGTAGGGATGACTTCCTCTGGAATGCCTTTTTCCTTCAGGATCCGGCGTTCAACCGCCATGCCGTCAAACGCAGCCGCGGTAAGTCTTGGAACAGACAGGGTCCCTGCTGGAGCAGGTCCCTTCTTAGAGGTAGAGGCCACGGGTCCTCTGTGAGCATCTCTTGAAGTTCCGGGTACCAAGTCCTTCTTGGCCAATCCGGAGCCACGAGAATAGTTCTTACTCCTCTCCGTCTTATAATTCTCAGTACCTTGGGTATGAGAGGCAGAGGAGGGAACACATAAACCGACTGGTACACCCACGGCGTTACCAGAGCGTCCACAGCTATCGCCTGAGGGTCCCTTAACCTGGCGCAATAACTTTTTAGTTTTTTGTTGAGGCGGGACGCCATCATGTCCACCTTTGGTTTTTCCCAACGGCTTACAATCATGTGGAAGACTTCCGGGTGAAGTCCCCACTCTCCCGGGTGGAGGTCGTGTCTGCTGAGGAAGTCTGCTTCCCAGTTGTCCACTCCCGGAATAAACACTGCTGACAGTGCTATCACATGATTTTCCGCCCATCGGAGAATCCTTGCAGCTTCTGCCATCGCCCTCCTGCTTCTTGTGCCGCCCTGTCTGTTTACGTGGGCGACCGCCGTGATGTTGTCCGACTGGATCAACACCGGCTGGTCCTGAAGCAGAGGTCTCGCTTGGCTTAGGGCATTGTAAATGGCCCTTAGCTCCAGGATATTTATGTGAAGTGAGGTCTCCAGGTTTGACCACAATCCCTGGAAATTTCTTCCCTGTGTGACTGCTCCCCAGCCTCGAAGGCTGGCATCCGTCGTCACCAGGACCCAGTCTTGAATGCCGAATCTGCGGCCCTCTAAAAGATGAGCACTCTGCAACCACCACAGGAGAGACACCCTTGTCCTTGGTGACAGGGTTATCCGCTGATGCATCTGAAGATGCGATCCGGACCATTTGTCCAGCAGGTCCCACTGGAAAGTTCTTGCGTGGAATCTGCCGAATGGAATTGCTTCGTAAGAAGCCACCATTTTTCCCAGGACCCTTGTGCATTGAAGCACCGATACTTGACCTGGTTTTAGGAGGTTTCTGACTAGATCGGATAATTCCCTGGCTTTCTCCTCCGGGAGAAATACCTTTTTCTGGACTGTGTCCAGAATCATCCCTAGGAACAGAAGACGTGTCGTCGGGATCAGCTGCGATTTTGGAATATTGAGAATCCAACCGTGCTGTCGTAACACTTCTTGAGATAGTGCTACCCCGACTACCAACTGTTCCCTGGATCTCGCCCTTATCAGGAGATCGTCCAAGTACGGGATAATTAAAACTCCCTTCCTTCGAAGGAGTATCATCATTTCGGCCATTACCTTGGTAAAGACCCGCGGTGCCGTGGACAATCCAAACGGCAGCGTTTGGAACTGATAGTGGCAGTTCTGTACCACAAACCTGAGGTACCCTTGGTGAGAAGGGTAAATTGGGACATGCAGGTAATCATCCTTGATGTCCAGTGAC
Organism: Pseudophryne corroboree; assembly: GCF_028390025.1. Lineage (NCBI taxonomy): Eukaryota > Metazoa > Chordata > Amphibia > Anura > Myobatrachidae > Pseudophryne > Pseudophryne corroboree. The sequence goes on along the minus strand of NC_086450.1, from coordinate 451,832,659 downwards.
ACCGTATAATCCCCTTCCTCCAGGCTCGAGATAACCGCTCTGAGTGACTCCATCTTGAATTTGAACTTCTTTATGTAAGTGTTCAATGACTTTAGATTTAAAATGGGTCTCACTGAGCCGTCCGGCTTCGGTACCACAAACATTGTGGAATAATACCCCTTTCCTTGTTGCAGGAGGGGTACCTTGGTTATCACCTGCTGGGAATACAGCTTGTGAATAGCTTCTAATACCGCCTCCCTGTCGGAGGGAGTCGTCGGTAAGGCAGACTTTAGGAAACGGCGAGGGGGAGACGTCTCGAATTCCAATTTGTACCCCTGAGATACTACCTGAAGGATCCAGGGATCTACTTGTGAGCGAGCCCACTGTGCGCTGAAATTCTTGAGACGGGCCCCCACCGTACCTGAGTCCGCCTGCAGAGCCCCAGCGTCATGCTGAGGACTTGGCGGAAGCGGGGGAGGACTTCTGTTCCTGGGAACTGGCTGTTTGCTGCAGCCTTTTTCCTCTCCCTTTGCCACGGGGCAGAAAAGAGGAGCCTTTTGCCCGCTTGCCCTTATGGGGCCGAAAGGACTGCGTATGATAATACGATGTCTTCTTTTGCTGAGAGGCGACCTGGGGTAAAAACGTGGATTTCCCAGCAGTTGCCGTGGTAACCAGGTCCGACAGACCTACCCCAAATAACTCCTCCCCTTTATAAGGCAATACTTCCATATGCCTTTTAGAATCGGCATCACCTGACCACTGCCGAGTCCATAACCCTCTCCTGGCGGAAATGGACATAGCACTTATTCTTGATGCCAGCCGGCAAATATCCCTCTGTGCATCACGCATGTATAAAAATGCATCTTTTAAATGCTCTACAGTCAGTAATATACTGTCCCTATCCAGGGTATCAATATTTTCTGTCAGGGAGTCTGACCAAGCCACCCCAGCACTGCACATCCAGGCTGAGGCGATTGCTGGTCACAGTATAACACCAGTGTGTGTGTATATACACTTTAGTATAGTCTCCTGCTTTCTGTCAGCAGGTTCCTTAAGGGCGGCCGTATCCGGAGACGGAAGTGCCACCTGTTTGGACAAGCGTGTGAGCGCTTTATCCACCCTAGGGGGTGTTTCCCAACGTGCCCTATCCTCTGGCGGGAAAGGGTACACTGCCAATAACCTCTTAGGAATTATCAGTTTTTTATCGGGAGAAACCCACGCTTCATCACACACTTCATTTAATTCCTCAGATGCAGGAAAAACTACAGGTAGTTTTTTCTCACCAAACATAATACCCTTTTTAGTGGTACCTGTGGTATTATCAGAAATGTGTAAAACATTTTTCATTGCCTCAATCATGTAACGTGTGGCCCTACTGGAAGTTACAATTGTCTCCTCCTCGTCGACACTGGAGTCAGTATCCGTGTCGACGTCTGTATCTGCCATCTGAGGTAGCGGGCGTTTTAGAGCCCCTGATGGCCTTTGAGACGTCTGGACAGGCACAAGCTGAGAAGCCGGTTGTCCCATGTCATCAAACTTCTTATGTAAAGAGTTGACACTTTCACGTAATTCCTTCCATAAGCCCATCCACTCAGGTGTCGACCCCCATCTCCACTACAGGCAATTGCTCCGCCTCCACATCATTTTCCTCTTCATACATGTCGACACAGCCGTACCGACACACAGCACACACACCGGGAATGCTCTGAAAGAGGACAGGACCCCACTAGCCCTTTGGGGAGACAGAGGGAGAGTATGCCAGCACACACCAGAGCGCTATATATACACAGGGATATCACTATATAGAGTGTTTTCCCTTATAGCTGCTGTTATATGTAATACTGCGCCTAAATAGTGCCCCCCCTCTCTTTTTTACCCTTTTCTGTAGTGCAGGACTGCAGGGGAGAGTCAGGGAGACGTCCTTCCAGCGGAGCTGTGAGGGAAAATGGCGCCAGTGTGCTGAGGGATATAGCTCCGCCCCCTTTTCAGCTGACTTTTCTCCCGCTTTATTGTAAAATCTGGCAGGGGTTAATGTACATCCATATAGCCCTGGGGGTTATATGTGATGTATTTTTGCCAGCCAAGGTGTTTTTATTGCTGCTCAGGGCACCCCCCCCCCCCCAGCGCCCTGCACACATCAGTGACCGCAGTGTGAGGTGTGCATGAGGAGCAATGGCGCACAGCTGCAGTGCTGTGCGCTACCTTGATGAAGACTGATGTCTTCTGCCGCCGATTTTCCGGACCTCTTCTTGCTTCTGGCTCTGTAAGGGGGCCGGCGGCGCGGCCCTGGGACTGGACTCCGAGGCTGGGCATGTGTTCGATCCCTCTGGAGCTAATGGTGTCCAGTAGCCAAGAAGCCCAAGCTGGCTGCAAGCAGGTGAGTTCGCTTCTTCTCCCCTTAGTCCCTCGATGCAGTGAGCCTGTTGCCAGCAGGTCTCACTGAAAATAAAAAACCTAAAACTAACTTTCTTCTAAGAAGCTCAGGAGAGCCCCCTAGATTGCACCCAGCTCGGCCGGGCACAAAAATCTAACTGAGGCTTGGAGGAGGGTCATAGGGGGAGGAGCCAGTGCACACCAGGTAGTCCTAAAGCTTTCTATTTGTGCCCAGTCTCCTGCGGAGCCGCTATCCCCCCCATGGTCCTTACGGAGTCCCCAGCATCCACTAGGACGTCAGAGAAATACGGGGGACCCCTACGCTTTTTTCCCCCCGTATATTTTGCACCAGGACCGGACGCAGAGCCCGGTGCTGGTTCTAAAAATACGGGGGATCCCCTGTCATTCCCCCCCCCCCCCCCCCCCCCGTATTTTTACAACCAGGACCGGCTCAAAGAGCCCGAGGCTGGTTATGCTTAGGAGGGGGGACCCCACGCAATTTTTTTCCGGGTTTTTTACCGTTTTTTGTACCGTCTGAAAAGTCGAATCCAGGACGCACTAATCCGTCAATTGGTCCGTTTTTCGACAGCGGGACTGTCGAATCCGTTTTTTATTGAATATGTCAAATAAAAAAACGGGCGAAAAAGTGCCGCAATTCGCCCGGAATTGCATATACCCCATAAAATTCTATGCTGTCTGGGTAATTAATGCTTCTCACACATTACAGCATTTGTGTTCTGTGCATTCATGTTGTGGCCAGCAGGTGGCAGTATCAGCCTTACAATATCATAAATCACAGAAACCATTGCTAGGAAAGATATATTCTGACACATATTAGTGATTTAACCACTTAACTGGCAAATTATATTTCCGAAAACTACTCAGATATTGTTGGGGGAGGGGGGTTATGAATAAATAAATAAATAAATTGTAAAATATTGTTTTTCAAACATTGGAACATCGTACCACCACCATTGGAACACCATAACACCGGAAACCATGGTGAGGTGCGCGGGGGTTGGGGGTCATCGGGTGGGGTTTCCTGCTGTGCTGACCGAGCAGCAGTGATTGGCAGCATGGCAGACACTGGAGGAGGGTGCAGAGAGGCAGAGGGGCCGGGAGGTCTCTCTGTGAGTGGCGGCTGCAGGAAGACTAGCTTCCGGGCAGCTGGCCACTCTGTGTATCTGACTGGTCACATCGTTTGTGACCAGATCAGATGACTGGTGTGGTCATAAGCAACGCGACCATGCCAGGCAAGTGGATAAGGGTCTATTCATCATCCTTTAATTTCAACAAAAGTAGGTGAAAATGTTAACACTAGTATGGGGGCCTAACTTCAAGCTTCAAAAATACTACATTTTTGGAGCTTGACTGGAGGAACCTTCGCCATCTGCAGATGGAATTTGTCACGGCACCCCTATGGGAAGGAGAATTGGGTTGCCAAGGAGATGCAAATGCTCAATTCTGCTCCTTCCGCTGGATGCCAAGTATGCGTGAACCCAAGCTTACACATGCGCAGTAGCACTGCCGAGTCAGAGTAAACTAGTGGTGATAGGAATCTCAGGAACAGGTGATCCAAGAAATAACATAAATCAGCTATGACCTTGATCTGTGCAGTAGTGTACAGTTCTACAAAACTGCGCTTGTTTCTGAAGCAAGATGGAGGTGTTACTGTTCTGTCAGCTTCCCCCTTACATTATCTGTTAAGGGCCCCATACACTACAACCAGGGCCGGTTCTAAGACTTGTGGCGCCCCGGGCAAAATATGAGGGCGTGGCTTCAATTGGGGGCGTGGCCACGACGCTGAAAGAAAAAAATAAATAAATAAAAAGTATACTTACCATCCCCGTTGCTGATCCGCCGGCGGCGCCGCTCTTCTACTCTCCTCTCTTCTCTTCGATCTATGGGAGAGACGTTATTACGTCTCTCCCATAGAACAGCATAGACACTAGAGGTCAATTATGACCCCTAGTGTCTGCGCCACTATGCTGTGTGGTGCGCGATGATATCATCGCGCATCGCACAGCAAAGGTCCTCTACACTAAGGGAAACTAGGCCGTAGCGTCTAGTTTCCCTTCATGGAGAGGACCTTTGCTGTGCGGTGCACAATGACATCATCGCGCACCGCACAACTAAGGTCCTCTTAATGAAGGGAAACTAGACGCTACGCGTCTGGTTCCCTTCAAAGCGGGGGGCACAGCAGGGCACTGCGGGGGGGGCACAGTGGCGGATCTTGCCCTGGTGCGGCGCCCTCCGGATGGCGGCGCCCCGGGCAAAAGTACAGCTTGCCCGTGGCAAGAACCGCCACTGACTACAACAACATGTCTGAGGCTGAAGTTGGATGCGATTACCCTTGAAGTCCCCGGAACCTTCCCGGTAGTGATTCCATAAGTTTTGGTACTTTTGTGCTATTTTTGCATAAGATATATCAAGCCGCTATAAATCACACATTTTTTGTTCCCCTACTGAGATAATGACACATATATATGTTTATTATATTATATATCTATATAATAGTTCTATATATACACATAATAGATAATATGCCATTATCTCAGTAGGGGACCCAAAAATTTGGGATTTTGAATTTTGGATAAGGGATACTCAACCTGTATATATCCTATGGCATACAATTGTAACATAAGATATATCTGATGGGCTGGATTAGAGGGCTAGGGGTCTGGGAGCGTCCTGGAGAATGCCAGTCAAACTGGATACATCACATGCGATATATAACATACACAAAAAAACACCATTTGTTCCATCCGATTCCATCCAATTCAGATATATCATTAGTGCAGCACCAACGACCTAGGGACTCCGAACCAATGCTCACGGGACCGCGAATCAGATTGGATTGGATGTAAAACACATACGAATTGACACTTTTCATAAGATATATCGGCCCAAAATGTTGAAATCGCATGAAATCGTGCAAAATCGTTGTAGTGTATGGGGTTCTTAAGGTTGGGTACACATTAGGCGATATATCGCTCTGACACAAAAGGAACAATATACCGTCCATATTGCTCAGTGTGTATGCTCAGCTGCACGCTTACGTGTGATGTACTGCATGTCAGATGGAATGACCCCGCTGATGGCGAAAGTGGCGCACGCATGGGGGGTTTCCGAGTACCTGAAAACCCACCCTGATGAGTTAAACTTTTTATTTTTGAGACGGAGACAGCAGTGTCTCCGTCTCACTAAAAGCTGCGATCGCGACCGCAGAACTGCTCCAGCAGCAGAGACCTACGTACAGTAGGTCCCTGCATAGCGAATGTTCGGGGGGAGGGGGAGCTGCTGGCTGCACATGCTCAGCCATAGCAGCTCCCTCTATCCTCACAGTGACTGCCTCTAGTGTGCTCCTGCCTCCCAGACCATGGTGCCTGGTATGTATAACATATACAGAATGAATACTGTATATGAAGTCTGCATGTTTGTATTTATTTGTAGGTATGTATTTATGTAAGTATGTGTGTTTGTGTGCTTGTGTATGTCTGTATGTATGTTTGTGTATGAATGTGTGTATGTATGAATTTGTGTGCTATATATATTTATATATATATATATATATATATATAAATGTAATTATATATCTATCTATATATACATACATACATACATACATACAGTATAAATATATACATACATACACACATGGAAACGGGTGGCACTTGATATGCCGGCCGTCGGGATCCTGGCGCTCAGCATACTGGCGCCGGAATCCTGACACCCCTGGAGGGAGAATAAATAGCGTGGCGCACGTAGTGCAGCACCGTGCACGCAGCGTGACGAGTGCAGTGAGCCCGCAATGGGCTCTTTTGCACTTGCTCCGCTGCTGGCATACCAGTGGTCGGGATCCCGGTGCCGGTATGCTGGGCGCCGGGATCCCAAGCGGCTGTATGCCATAGTTAGCCCCACAGAAACCCCCCTGACTAAATCCTGCGTTTGCCCCTGGATGGCGACATGAAGGTGAATACGGGATGAATCGCTATATCGCACAGTCATACACCGGATCATGCAGTGTGTATGGCCGCTGGATGTATGTATACATTGGCTGTGACATTGTCTGGAATACACATCGTCCTTATGTGTACCTATCCTTAGGCGGCATTCACACTCTGGGCCTAATTCAGATCTGATCACTGGGCTGCGATTTTTGCAGTCCTGCGATCAGATAGTCGCCGCCTACAGGGGGAGTGTATTTTCGCTGTGCAGGTGTGCATTGGCATGTGTAGCCGAGCTGCACAAACTGATTTTGTGTAGTGTGTGCGCAGCCCAGGACTTACTCTTCCTGTGCGATAGAATCCTGCTGATCGGGGCCCTACCTCAAAACGCTTGAGCCCGTCTGCGTTTTTCCGGACGCTCCCTGAAAACGGTCAGTTGCCACCCAGAAACAGCCTCTTCCTGTCAATCACCTTGTGAACGCCCCTGTGTATGGATCCTTCGCACCATCCCGTCACTGACCGCCGATGCCCGTTGTAGCCGTCCGACGCACCAGCGCATTGCGGTGCATACGTATGCGCAGTTTGGATCTGATCGCCCTCTGTGTGAAAACGCACAGCATCTATCAGATCTGAATGGCCGCCTGTGTCGTCCAATCAGCCTAGGAATGACATACGGCATAGTGCATGTGTCCGTGTTGTGTACAGAAGACATGTCTGTGAGTGAGGTCGGCCCCGCTGCACAGCCCCTGCTGATATATATAGCAGATATATCTGTACATCTGTCAGTGTATACGGGCAATCAGACGATCGTGTAACAGGGTTACAGAGTAAAAGGTTATCTGGCCAATATTCCAGATAACAGCGATGGCTATTTAGTGTGTAGGAACAACATCATCTATGCTCCATACTCACATCCATTGTGACCTCTGCAGATAAATCATTCGTGTGTACCATACTTACCTACTCTCACGGAAGCTTCGGGAGGCTCCCGTTTTTTGGGGTAGCCCCCCGCATCCCCGGAAGAGTGGGCAGGTCTCCCGCATCCTGCTCGCACCCTAGTGATGCGAGCAGGATGAGAGATAACCTCCCGCATTCGCGGGTCCGTCGGGTGGAGAAGGGGTTAAAATGACGCAAATCGCATCATTTTAGTCCCGCCCCCTTCCTATGGACCCGCGAATCGTGGCATTTCCCGATGTGGGGGCGGGGCTTAGTGATGTCACCGTCCGGCCCCGCCCCCCGAAGACACCAGCTGCGTCTCCTCTCCAGGCTTCTCCCGGAGAGGAGAATTAAAATGTAGGTAAGTATGGTGTGTACCCAGCCTCATATCCACAGGGGAACCTGCTGCTCGCCAAACTGAAGGAACATTTACTAAGGTGGGAGTTTTTCTAGAAGTGGTGATGTTGCTCATAGCAACCAATCAGATTCTAATTAACATTTATCTAGCTACTTCTAGAACACAAAAGATAGAATTTGATTGGTTGCTATGGGCAACATCACCATTTGTAGAGAGAGTTAGATTTGGGTGGGTTGTTTTGTTTCTGTGCAGAGTAAATACTGGCTGCTTTATTTTTACACTGCAATTTAGATTTCAGTTTGAACACACCCCACCCAAATCTAACTCTCTCTGCACATGTTACATCTGCCCCACCTGCAGTTCACATGGTTTTGCCCAACTGCTAACAAAGTTCCTGCTGCGATCAACTCAGAATTACCCCCCATGGTTTTGCCCTTTAGAGGAAAATGTTGTTTCGCAATCAACCTTGAAATAGGCCCATAGTGCAGAACACAGCGGCAGTGGGGGGTCATTCCGAGTTGATCGCTCGCTAGCAGTTTTAGCAGCCGTGCAAATGCATTGCCGCCGCCCACTGGGGAGTGTATTGTCACTTCGCAGAAGTGCGAACGTTTGTGCAGCAGAGCTCCTGCAAAATCTTTTTGTGCAAAAGGCCAGCCCTGTAGTTACTCTTCGTGTGCGTTTATTCTAACGAGGGAGGGTTGGCTTTTGACGTCACACACCCGCCCAGCGTTCGCCCAGCCACGCCTGCGTTTTCCACGACACGCCTGCGTTTTTCTAAGCACTCCCTAAAAACGGTCAGTTGCCCCCCAGAAACGCCCCCTTCATGTCAATCTTCCTGCGTTGTGCCGTGCGAATGAAAGCTTCGCTAGAACCTGTACAAAACCACAAAGGACTCTGTACCCGTATGTAGCGAGTGCGCATTGCGGTGCATACACATGTGCAGAAATGACGATTTTTAGCCTGATCGCTGCGCTATGAACAACGGTAGCTAGCGATCAACTCGGAATGACCCCCCCTCGTTGCTTGTATTGTAGTACAGTAATAATTAAGGTGCAGATTTAACAATGAGTGATATTCTTGTTATCACTTGTTACAGACATTAAATGCTGCTTATGTGTATGAAAAAAATGACAGGAGCTGATTGGCTGGAGCACCATGTATCATTCATAACAAGTGAGAACTAGAATATCACATGTAGTTAAATCTGCCACGAAATTGTTTTATTCCTCTGTCTTTCCTTCTAACCCTAACCCTACCTCCCCACAGCCTAACCCTAACCATCTCTCCTTAGTATCTAACCCTAACCCTACCTCCCCACAGCCTAACCCTAACCACCCCTCCTTAGTATCTAATCTAACCCTAACCCTCCCTTCCCACAGCCTAACCCTAACCACCCCTCCTTAGTATCTAATCTAACCCTAACCCTCCCTTCCCACAGCCTAACCCTAACCACCCCTCCTTAGTATCTAATCTAACCCTAACCCTACCTCCCCACAGCCTAACCCTAACCACCCCTCCTTAGTATCTAATCTAACCCTAACCCTACCTCCCCACAGCCTAACCCTAACCACCCCTCCTTAGTATCTAATCTAACCCTAACCCTCCCTTCCCACAGCCTAACCCTAACCACCCCTCCTTAGTATCTAATCTAACCCTAACCCTGCCTCCCCACAGCCTAACCCTAACCACCCCTCCTTAGTATCTAATCTAACCCTAACCCTACCTCCCCACAGCCTAACCCTAACCACCCCTCCTTAGTATCTAATCTAACCCTAACCCTACCTCCCCACAGCCTAACCCTAACCACCCCTCCTTAGTATCTAATCTAACCCTAACCCTCCCTTCCCACAGCCTAACCCTAACCACCCCTCCTTAGTATCTAATCTAACCCTAACCCTGTTTTCCCACAGCCTAACCCTAACCACCCCTCCTTAGTATCTAATCTAACCCTAACCCAACCTCCCCACAGCCTAACCCTAACCACCTCTCCTTAGTATCTAACCCTAACCCTGCCTCCCCGCAGCCTAACCCTCCCCACTCAGTGCCTAACCCCAGTGGCGCTAAGAGGGGGTACTCTTTACCTGGGCTCAGGCACGTTGGAGGGGCCCAGAGGGGGGTCTTGGATCCTGCTGCCCCACCCTTCCCCGTGGACAGCGCCAGCACTTGAGTGTGGGGAGAGAAAGCAGTGATTGCTGCAGTGGCAGCCTCTCTCCCCAGCACACACAATGCTGTGTGCTGGGCTGGGGTGATAGAGCTGCAGAAGCAGTCACTGCTCTCTCTCCCTGCGTGATATGCAGGAGGAGTGACTAATCACCTGCTGCCTGCTGCACGTCACCTACCGCCCATCAGCCCCCAAGCCGGCATCGCCCATATGGCACGAGTGGCCACCCATCCCAGTACCAGGGACTGGCATAGCTGTCGGCGCTCCTGCCTAACCCTAACTACCTCCCTTTAGTGTCTGACCCTCCAACCCCACAGCCTAACCCTAACCACCTCCCCTTATTGCCTAATCGTAACCCTCCCTCCCTGCAGCTGTTCTGAAACCTACTCTGTTATGAGGGCTACCAGGTGGCACCGGGTGGTGCTCATACGATTACATTTGCCCAGCGGTCTTTTAGCCTCCTGCAAAGCTAGGATCACCTTTAGCAGCCGCCTTTCCAGGGTGAATTAGGTCCACCCCGTACTCAGATGCCCCCAGGACTTATGGATGGACAAGGCAACTATTGGAGACCGGGCAAGAGTAAGGTATATTGCAGAGAGATGCTCACAGGATGCAACCTAGATAAACTGCCCAATACACAAACTGATAAAAGTAACAGAATGTATGTGAGTGCAACAATGCACAGGGTGATGTTAAAACTAAACACAACTGAATGTGAATGCAACAATGCACAGGGTGATGTTAAAACTAAACACAAACTGAATGTGAATGTAACAATGCACAGGGTGGAATAAGCGACTGAGTAGAAATTGTACGTGAGTGCAACAATACACAGGGTGGAAGTAGCGACTGAGTATAAACTGTACATGAATGCAACAATGCACAAGATGGTAACCAATTACAGAACAAAAGATAGGAATCTGTAGCAAAATGAAATGCTACAGACAGGGATAAGTGCTACAGACAGTGGTAAATGCACAGAACACAAATGAGGTGCTAGAAGTGTAAATTAACCAAACAGCATAGAATATTATATATTTATTAGGAATTTGCAGATTTAGCACAGGGATGAGGGGTAATAATTTGCATGTATGAGCTGCTTTTCATAGACAGGTTTGTGTGACGCCATCTTCCAGCATCAGTCTCACATGAGCCAGGATAAAACGCTTTGCACTGTTGGTAAAGACTAAAGGGGGGTACTCACAGAGCGATCGCTGCTTAAAATCTAAGCAATCTGACTAGATTGCTTAGATTTTTAAGCCTAATCGCTTTGTGTGTACTCCCTACAGCGATAGCGATGCGCAGCCCCGCGTATCGCTATCGCTGGTGCTAGATTGGCCTGCCGTGGGTGAAATGAGCAGCCCCCCTGTCTCCCCCCGCACGCTCAGCACACATCGCGCTGTGTTGAGCAACGGGAGAGATGTGTGCTGAGTGGTTCGCTCAGCACACATCTCTCCCGCATCGGCCAGTGAGTTCTGGCCTTAACACTACCTTTGTGAGATGGTAAAAGCGCTCCCCCTACCTGACCTGTGCTGTCACCTTATCCAGGAGCTTTCTCTATACTGCTGCTGTCCCACTGTCCAGGCCAGTGACGTGTGTGGTCAGCACAAACTGCAGCAAGATGAGGAGGTTATAGAAGGCCCCTTACACTTTATTAACACATAATAAATAGGAGGTTTATTACCCTAAATTTTCTACTGTGACTCCTTTCATGAACCTACTGACAACTGTGGTCCCTGGGGATGGAATTGGGATCCCGATGCTTGTGATGCCTGCGGTCAGTAGACCGACAGCAGCCTCCCTGATGCACAGAATCCCAACACCTGTTATGTACAGTAAGTATTCTAACCCTAACTTTCCCTCCCTGCAGCCTAACCTTAACCGCAGCCTAACCCCCCCTCCCGCAGCCTAACCCCCCCCCCCCGCAGCCTAACCCTAACCCCCCCTCCCACAGCCTAACCCTAACCCCCCTCCCGCAGCCTAACCTTAACCCCCCTCCCGCAGCCTAACCCTAACCCTCCATCCCCGCAGCCTAACCCTAACCCCCTTCCACAACCTAACCCTAGCCCTCCGTCCCGCAGCCTAACCCGCCCTCCCGCAGCCTAACCCTAACCTCCCCTCCCCCAGCCTAACTGTAACTCCCAGCCTAACCCTAAACCTCCGTCCCCGCAGCCTATCCCTAACCCCCCCCCCCTCCGGCAGCCTAACCCTAACCCCCCCCCTCCCACAGCCTAACCCTAGCCCTCCGTCCCACAGCCTAACCCGCCCTCCCGAAGCCTAAACTTAACCCTCCCCTCCCGCAGCCTAACCCTCTGTCCCAGCAGCCTGACCCTAACCCTCCCCCATTAGTGCCAAACCCTAACCCTCCAATCCCATTTAAGTGTCTAACCCTAACTCACAGCGTAACCCTAACCCCCCCCCCCCTCCCACAGCCTAACCCTAACCAGTGCCAGATTAATTTCCACATGGGCCTGGGCCTAGAGCTGAAATTTATGAAAGGCCTATTGTTTGCCGCTGCAGCAGATCCCGATAAAGGAGGGGGAAGCAGGGGATATATTATGTGCCTGCCATCAACCACCGGCGATTGCATGTATTTTTTTTTTATGAAGAAGTTCACATGTGGGAGGGCCCCGTCCACATGTGTTCAGTGGTTACCTCTAATACTCCCACCATACACCTTGAAGCTGAGTACCCAACATGGCCAGCTCGCATCAGCGGTGGACGCTGATTTACATTTGCCATTAGAGGAGGCATCACATAGAAGGACAAGTGAAGGATGGCTGTGCTCTCCTGCTGTATAAGTGAGCAGAACCGTCACATAACAAGAGAAAAGGGTTAGGGTTTTATTTTGTGTGTGAAAGGGTGAGAACTGTATTGTTTGCCTTTCCTTCAGTGCTAAAATAGTTTATATTAAAAAAATAAATAAAACAAAAAAACAAAATTGTTCAGTAATTATTACCATATTTATTTAAGTGTTCATCCCTCAAAATTAACTGCCTTCTTAGGGGTAAATTTACTAAGTTGGGAGTTCTATTTAAGATGGGATGTTGCCCATACAACCAATCAGATTCCAGGTACTATCATCTAGAAGGTGCTAGATAAATGAGAAGTAAATGAGAAGTAGAATCTGATTGGTTGCTATGGGCAACATCCCATCTTAATTAGAACTCCCATCTTAGTAAATTTACCCCTTAGCTGTTGTCTGTTTATAAATATTGTAGCTGCAATGGCAATACTGCACCAGTTAATGCATGAGTCAGTTTTGAGTTTTACTTTTTAATTAAAAAATACAAACACATTTAAAAAAAAAATATTTAAACTGATAAAAAATAAAAAAATAAATATACAAAAATCTTTACATATAAAAAAAAATACATCAACAAACAAAAAATTTTAAACTTCAGGCCCATACACACTTGACGATAAAATGAACGACGTCGTTCATTTCAGCCCTCATCAACGACGTCGCTCATTATATCGTCAAGTGTGTATGCATCCGACGACCACCGATGCGCGGCCCCGCGGGACGTTAACGACCCTCGCTTATCTGTGGAGCATGTATGCTCAATTTCCGACCAGAGACGTCGTTGAATGTGTATGGTGTGAAAGACCAACGACCAAGCCACTGTTCACCAGCCCTGTTCCCAGCTCATTATTTTAATAAACTGTTCAGCTTGGATGCTTCAACGATGAATGGTCTATGGTCTTTAGGCCCATACACATTAGACGATGTTGCTCTGTGAGCGACACCGTCTAACGTTTCCCCCTCCCGGGCCGGCCGGTCGGCGGCCGCCTGTACGTACTGAGCGATATGACAGCTCATATCGCTCAGTGACGTCACGCCCCCGCCAGCCCTGCATGAAGGTCGTGGACGACCGTCCACATCCTTCATGCATGCCCTGCCGACAGCGACGATCGTTGCCAACCCGCGGGGCCGCGCATCGTCCGTCGCTGGCGGCATACACACTTACCGATTAAATGAGCGACGTCGCTCATGGAGGGGGAAAATGAGCGACGTCGCTCATTTAATCGGCAAGTGTGTATGGACCTTTTGGTCTTTGGTCTTTCGTCTTTGGTCGTTGGTAGTGTGTTTGCTCATGTCGTTTGCTCAGCTGTTCAAGGGAAGTTCAAGGGAAGTCGTTAACGACGGTCGTTAACGACGTGTGCATCGTCAAGTGTGTATGGGCCTTGAGATGGCGCTAACAGAACAGGTAAAACGGTAGTGCAATTACCACTACTCTACTAATTAAAACAAGTTTTATGGTAAGAATCTACCTTTGTTAAAACTCTTTCTGCGGGGTACACTGGGCTCTACTAGGATTGAATAATGGGGTGTTGAGTAGGATCTTGATCCGAGGCACCAACAGGCTCAAAGCTTTGATCGTTCCCAGAATGCACAGCGCCGCCTCCTATATCACCCCGCCTCCCAGCACAGGAGCTCAGTTTTTAGTTAACCATCCCAATGCAGTAGCAGGAAAAGAGACGACAACGGTTAGTAGCCACATACACCACACTCTCACGACAAGAGAAGTGTCAGCGGCTAATGCCATACCAACCCAAAGAAGCTAAGTGCGCCAGGGTGGGCGCCTTGTGGAGCCCAGTGTACCTCACAGAAAGAGTTTTAACAAAGGTAAGTTCTTACCATAAAACTCGTTTTCTGCTGCGGGGTACACTGGGCTCCACAAGGATTGGACAATGGGGATGTCCTAAAGCAGTTCCTTATGGGAGGGGACGCACTGTAGCGGGCACAAGAACCCGGCGTCCAAAGGAAGCATCCTGGGATGCGGCAGTATCGAAGGCATAGAACCTTATGAACGTGTTCCCTGAGGACTACATAGCCGCCTTGCACAATTGATCAAGGGTCGCACCACGTTGGGCCACCCAAGAAGGTCCAACAGACCGAGTAGAATGGGCCTTAATGTGATCAGGAGCAGAGAGACCAGCCTTCACATAAGCACGTGCAATCACCATTCTAATCCACCTGGCCAGAGTTTGCTTATGAGCAGGCCAGCCACGTTTGTGAAAACCAAACAAAACAAAGAGAGAATCAGATTTTTGAATAGAAGCAGTTCTCTTCACATAGATACGGAGAGCCCGTACCACATCCAAAGACCGCTCTTTGGGAGACAAATCAGGAGAGACAAAGGCCGGAACTACAATCTCCTGATTAAGGTGGAACGAAGAAACCACCTTAGGTAAATATTCGGGATGAGTCCTAAGAACCGCCCTGTCACTGTGAAAAATCAGATATGGGGAACTACAAGACAAGGCACCCAGATCCGACACTCTTCTAGCAGAGGCAATAGCCAGAAAGAACACCACCTTAAGGGAAAGCCACTTAAGGTCAGCTGAACCAAGAGGTTCAAATGGAGGCTCCTGCAATGCCTCAAAAACCACGACAAGTCCCAAGGAGCCGCAGGCGGGACATAGGGAGGTTGGATACGCAACACACCCTGAGTGAAAGTATGAACATTCCGGTAAAGTCGCAATTTTTCTTTGAATCCACACCGACAAGGCAGAAATATGAACCTTGAGGGAGGCCAGACGCAGGCCTAAATCTAAGCCTTGCTGCAGAAAAGCCAAAAGTTTGGCTGTACTAAACTTGGAAGCGTCATAATTGTTAGATGCGCACCAAACAAAGTAGGAATGCCAGACCCTATGATAAATCCGAGCAGAAGCCGGTTTCCGGGCCCGCAACATAGTTTGAATGACCCCTTCAGAAAACCCTTTAGCCCTCAAGACGGAAGCTTCAAGAGCCGCGCCGTCAAAGATAGCCGGGCTAGGTCCTGGTAGACACAGGGGCCCTGAACGAGGAGGTCTGGGCGTTGTGGAAGTAGAATTGGATGCTCTGACGATAGGCCTTGCAGGTCTGAGAATCAGTGCCGTCTGGGCCACGCTGGAGCTATGAGAAGCAGATTTCCTTTTTCTTGCTTGAACTTCCGAATTACCCTGGGCAGGAGTGACATCGGAGGGAACACATACGGCAGCCGAAACCTCCAAGGCACCGCCAGCGCATCCACGAATGCTGCTTGAGGATCCCTTGTCCTTGCTCCGAAAACCGGAACCTTGAGATTGTGTCGAGACGCCATCAGATCCACATCTGGAGGACCCCACTTTTCCACGAGGAGTTGAAACACTTCTGGATGAAGGCCCCACTCGCCGGCATACACGTCCTGACGACTGAGAAAGTCTGCTTCCCAATTCAGGAGTCCCGTAATGAATATTGCCGATATGGACGGTAGATGGCGTTCCGCCTAACATAGAATCCGTGAGACTTCCTTCATTGCCAAACGGCTTCGAGTGCCGCCTTGATGATTTACGTAAGCCACTGTGGTGGCGTTGTCCGACTGTACTTGAACAGGACGGTTCTGAATTAAATGCTGGGCCAAGTTCAACGAACTGAAGACCGCCCGCAATTCCAGAATGTTGATCGAGAGGAGAGATTCCTCCTTGGTCCACCGACCCTGAAGGGAGTGTTGCTCCAGCACTGCGCCGCAACCTCTTAGACTGGCATCTGTCGTCAACAGGACCCAGTTGGATATCCAGAAGGGACGACCCCTGCACAATTGTTGGTCCCGGAGCCACCAGACAGACGGACCTCCGGAGTCAAGAAGATCATTTGAGACCTGATCCGGTGAGGCAGGCTGTCCCACTTGGCTAGAATCAGCCTCTGGAGGGGGCGAGGATGGAATTGAACATACCCAACCATGTCGAATGCTGATACCATTAGGCCCAGCAACTGCATTGCCGAATGTATCGACACTTGCGGACGAGAAAGGAAGCAACGAATCTTGTCCTGACTCTTCAGGACTTTCTCGTGAGACAAGAACAACCTCTGGTTGTGAATGTTCAACAACGCTCACAGGTGCACCATGCTCTGAGCAGGGACCAGGGAGGATTTCTTCCAGTTGATGAGCCACCCGTGGGCTTGTAGAAACCGGACCGTCATATCCAGATGACGCAGGAGTAGATCTGGGGAATTTGCCAGGATTAACAAGTCGACCAGATACGGCAGTATCCTGACCCCTTGACGGCGGAGTACCACCGTCATCACCGCCATAACTTTGATGAAGACTCGCGGAGCCGTTGTTAAACCAAAAGGTAACGCCCGAAACTGGTAATGTAGGTTGCCAATAGCGAACCTCAGGTATTGTTGATGTGACACTGCTATAGGAATATGCAGGTAAGCATCCTGTATGTCCAGGGAGACCAAGTAGTCCCCAGGTTCCAAGACCAGAACTATAGAGCGAAGGGTTTCCATACGGAACTTGGAAACCTTCACAAACCTGTTCAATGCCTTGAGGTTGAGAATGGGCCAGGAGGACCCATTCGGTTTCGGGACTAGAAACAGCGGAGAATAGTACCCCCGGCCCCTCTGAGCAAGAGGCACCTGCACTATGACTCCTGTATCCAGGAGGGTTTGTACCACCGAGTATAGAGTTTTTGCCTTTGTCTGGTCCAAAGGGACGTCTGTCTGGCAAAATCGATGAGGGGGTCGGTATTTGACGGCTATGGCGTAACCTTGAGTGACGACTTCCCGTACCCAGGCATCTGAAGTGGTCTTCAACCATTCCTGGGTATACCCTAGAAGCTGGCCCCCCACCCTGGGATCCCCCAGGGGGAGGCCCGCCCCGTCATGCGGCAGGCTTATCGGTCTTGGCAGCTGGCTGACAGGCAGCCCAGGCTCTTTTGGGCTTCGGCTTACCAGGTTTGGAAGTGCGGGTCTGCTGCTGTACCTGAAGGACGAAAGGGGCGAAAGGACGTACCTTTAGCCTTCGACACAGAAGGAGCGGTATTAGGCAGACAGGCAGTTTTGGCAGTAGCCAAGTCAGCCACAATCTTATTTAAGTCCTCCCCAAACAGAATATCTCCCTTGAAAGGGAGTACCTCCAGGGTTTTTCTAGAGTACAGATCCACAGACCAGGATCTCAGCCACAATATTCGGTGAGCCAGGACTGACGTAGTAGAGGCCTTGGCTGCTAGGATACCGGCATCAGAAGCCGCCTCTCTAATATATTGAGAAGCTGTGACAATATATGACAAGCAAAGTCTAGCATGGTCAGAAGAGATTTCAGCTTCTAACTCCAAGGCCCATGCTTCAATAGCCTCTGCAGCCCATGTAGCTGCAATAGTGGGCCTTTGTGCAGCACCCGTGAGGGTGTAAATCGCTTTCAGACAACCCTCCACACGTTTATTCGTAGGCTCTTTTAGAGACGTGACGGTAATGACAGGTAGAGCTGAGGAAACCACCATCCTAGCCACATGTGAGTCTACTGGAGGAGGCGTTTCCCAATTTTTAGACAGCTCTGGCGCGAGGGGATAGCGAGCCAGCATCTTCTTTTGAGGCACAAACTTCGTACCCGAGTTTTCCCAGGGTTCCTGACGTATATCCACTAGGTTGTCAGAGTGAGGTAAAACTTGCTTAACCACCTTCTGACGCTTAAACCTATCTGGTTTCTTAGGAGGGACGGATGACTCAGGATCATCCGTAATCTGCAGGATTAATTTAATAGCCTCCAAAAGATCAGGAACATCCACATGTGAACTACCCTCCCCATCAGCCGTATCTGAGTCAGAACCTGAGGGGTCAGTATATGTGCCGTCTTCATCAGACGAGGTGTCAGTGACAGCAGTGGATTGTGAGGAGATAAGCGCTCGCTTAGAGGACCTCTTGGACTCAGGTGAGCGATGGTCAGACTTTTTAGTAGTCAAGGACTGGTTCAACTTCTTTAATTGAGCAGATAAATCGTCCGCCCACGGCGGGTTAGCTGCAGGGACCACATACGGTTGTACCGGCATTGGGGGTCCCATAGGGGGAGTTAGTTTATGAACTAGCGTATGCAGAAGCATGGAAAAAGCGGCCCACGGTGGGTCAGTATGTGCCTCCGTTGCCACAGTCCCACTGGGGGGCAAGGAGCCCCCAGAACCAGAGCCCACAGCTGCTATATTCTCCTCATATGGCCCCATGGCATCAGCAACACCGGCAGTATGTTCAGCCCCAGAACCGTTACCCTCGGAAGCAGACATGATATAACTTGCAGTATGAGGTTAGTCCAGTACAATTATCAGCAGCACTATACCTCTGAACCCAAACCCCTGCGCAGTGTAGTCAGCACTAGCAGAGATAAAGGAGAGATATGGTGACTAAATCACAGAGAAAAATACGTAATACAGTATATCTTTGTGAAAATACCATATTAGATAACACCTGACGCACCAAGCCCCCTCAGGTTATGGAATATAGGGATAGCAGGTTCAGTGAAAGACACAAAATGGACACCACTCTGCTATCAAATGCACACACAGAAAGTCACAGTTTGTATAATGCTGAGGTTATTACTGACAATGATACTGCACTGGACTAGCTTACACAGCTATATAACAATAGATATAACAGTACACAGTAAGAACTGGATGTATATCACAGGGTAATTGTACTATAAAACCCTAAGTGCACTCTTTCTTAACTATCACTCTCTAAAAAGGCAGGTAGAATACTTAAGTGTCATGTAAAGGCACAGCACTGACAACCAGGCGGCTTTACATAGGAGGATTTGCCCAAGCAGTCCCAGGAACAGTGAGCCCTGGTGATCTAGTGGGATCGCCTGTACTGCCACAGTGTCCACCGCCAGCACGCGCCGTCACCTCCCACTGACCGCGCCGGATCGCGATAAAGACCAGGTCCCGCAAGCGGGACCCACTTACCACCTCCCGAAGCGCGGCCATGCGATCCTGGAGAGCCCCAGCCATGTGTGTCTAACGTGAAGAAAACCGGAGCCTCCGCTGTAGGTACCCGGCAACCAGGGCTCGGGAGTGTACAGTGCCGCTGGGGAGAGCTGGAGCTGCAGCAGTGAATGTCACAAGACATTTACCACCGCTGCTGCCCTTGAAGTCTTCACTTTTTACCTCATAAAAAGCTTTTCTTAGGGTTGCTTGGAGCAGCCCTTCTGTTAAGTGCCTGCTTACTGCAGCACCAACTTACAAAACTGAGCTCCTGTGCTGGGAGGCGGAGTGATATAGGAGGCGGCGCTGTGCATTCTGGGAACAGTCAAAGCTTTGAGCCTGTTGGTGCCTCGGATCAAGATCCTACTCTACACCCCATTGTCCAATCCTTGTGGAGCCCAGTGTACCCCACAGCAGAAATTATATATTACAGAAAGAATCAGTGACCATCATACAGATGTGTCCACTTGCATCTTACCTCCCTGTACGTTAAGCTGCCCTTCTAGTCACATCATGCTGTGGCGTGACTCTGTAGCACCTAACGTTTTTACATGCAACTTTTTCCATTAAAATGTGTCAGAACGATGTGAAAAGGACGCCTCCATATAATACAGAGAGCATCAGTGACCCCCATATATTACAGAGAAAATCAGTGACCACTGTATATTACAAAGAGCATCAGTGACCACTGTATACTACAGAGAAAATCAGTGACCACTGTATATTACAGAGAGCATCAGTGACCACCATATATTACAGAGAAAATCAGTGACCACTGTATATTACAGAGAGCATCAGTGACCACTGTATACTACAGAGAAAATCAGTGACCACTGTATATTACAAAGAGCATCAGTGACCACTGTATACTACAGAGAAAATTAGTGACCACTGTATATTACAGAGAGCATCAGTGACCACCATATATTACAGAGAAAATCAGTGACCACTGTATATTACAGAGAGCATCAGTGACCCCCATATATTACAGAGAAAATCAGTGACCACTGTATATTACAGAGAGCATCAGTGACCCCCATATATTACAGAGAAAATCAGTGACCACTGTATATTACAGAGAGCATCAGTGACTACCATATATTACAGAGAAAATCAGTGACCACTGTATATTACAGAGAGCATCAGTGACCCCCATATATTACAGAGAAAATCAGTGACCATTGTATATTACAGAGAGCATCAGTGACCCCCATATATTACAGAGAAAATCAGTGACCACTGTATATTACAGAGAGCATCAGTGACCCCCATATATTACAGAGAAAATCAGTGACCACTGTATATTACAGAGAGCATCAGTGACCCCCATATATTACAGAGAAAATCAGTGACCACTGTATATTACAGAGAGCATCAGTGACTACCATATATTACAGAGAAAATCAGTGACCACTGTATATTACAGAGAGCATCAGTGACCCCCATATATTACAGAGAAAATCAGTGACCATTGTATATTACAGAGAGCATCAGTGACCCCCATATATTACAGAGAAAATCAGTGACCACTGTATATTACAGAGAGCATCAGTGACCCCCATATATTACAGAGAAAATCAGTGACCACTGTATATTACAGAGAGCATCAGTGACCCCCATATATTACAGAGAAAATCAGTGACCCCCATATATTACAGAGAGCATCAGTGACCCCCATATATTACAGAGAGCATCAGTGACCTCCATATAATACAGAGAGCATCAGTGACCTCCATATAATACAGAGAGCATCAGTGACCCCCATATATTACAGAGAAAATCAGTGACCACTGTATATTACAGAGAGCATCAGTGACCACCATATATTACAGAGAAAATCAGTGACCACTGTATATTACAGAGAGCATCAGTGACCACTGTATACTACAGAGAAAATCAGTGACCACTGTATATTACAAAGAGCATCAGTGACCACTGTATACTACAGAGAAAATCAGTGACCACTGTATATTACAGAGAGCATCAGTGACCACCATATATTACAGAGCAAATCAGTGACCACTGTATATTACAGAGAGCATCAGTGACCCCCATATATTACAGAGAAAATCAGTGACCACTGTATATTACAGAGAGCATCAGTGACTACCATATATTACAGAGAAAATCAGTGACCACTGTATATTACAGAGAGCATCAGTGACCCCCATATATTACAGAGAAAATCAGTGACCACTGTATATTACAGAGAGCATCAGTGACCCCCATATATTACAGAGAAAATCAGTGACCACTGTATATTACAGAGAGCATCAGTGACCCCCATATATTACAGAGAAAATCAGTGACCACTGTATATTACAGAGAGCATCAGTGACCCCCATATATTACAGAGAAAATCAGTGACCACTGTATATTACAGAGAGCATCAGTGACCCCCATATATTACAGAGAAAATCAGTGACCACTGTATATTACAGAGAGCATCAGTGACCCCCATATATTACAGAGAGCATCAGTGACCTCCATATAATACAGAGAGCATCAGTGACCTCCATATAATACAGAGAGCATCAGTGACCCCCATATATTACAGAGAAAATCAGTGACCACTGTATATTACAGAGAGCATCAGTGACCCCCATATATTACAGAGAGCATCAGTGACCCCCATATATTACAGAGGAAATCAGTGACCACTGTATATTACAGAGAGCATCAGTGACCACTGTATATTACAGAGAGCATCAGTGACCCCCATATATTACAGAGAAAATCAGTGACCACTGTATATTAGAGAGCATCAGTGACCACTGTATATTACAGAGAGCATCAGTGACCCCCATATATTACAGAGAGCATCAGTGACCTCCATATAATACAGAGAGCATCAGTGACCCCCATATATTACAGAGGAAATCAGTGACCACTGTATATTACAGAGAGCATCAGTGACCACTGTATATTACAGAGAGCATCAGTGACCCCCATATATTACAGAGAAAAACAGTGACCACTGTATATTACAGAGAGCATCAGTGACCACTGTATATTACAGCGAGCATCAGTGACCCCCATATATTACAGAGAAAAACAGTGACCACTGTATATTAGAGAGCATCAGTGACCACCAGAGCCATAACTAGACATTCTGGTGCCAGTGCCAGAAAGATCATTGGTGCCACACTCCATATTTCATATAGGGATGTGACATTGTGGGGATGGGGCGTGGTCACAGATTAGTACCAATTCACATTACAAAGTAGCATCTGTTACTCACATTACACCACACAGTAGCATCCGTTACTCACATTACACCACACAGTAGCATCCGTTACTCCCATTACACCACACAGTAGCATACCCTCCAACATAACCCATCCCATTAGGTACAAAATGCTCTGTTCCTGGACTTCCTTTCCACTGGAGGCTCCAGAGGTGGGGCTGCAGCATAGTCCAAAATTAAGATAGGGGAGTTGGTGTGACTCCCCTATCTGAATTTTGGACTGCGCTGCAGCCCCACCTCTGCAACTGCCACTGGCAAGGAAATTCAGGAACAGAGCATTATGAATCTAATGGAACGGGTCATGTTGGAGGATATGGAGTAATGTCAGTTAGACATATTACACCGCATAGCCCCCGGTCATAATAAGTGACAAGGCGTTAACTGAGACAGAGAGAGAACAACGGGAAAACTAACTAAGAACGACAAGACACTAAAGAAGAAAGCTACAGAAAATAACAAAGTAGTTATGTGCGGCGTGGCTGCCAGGAACAACAGCAAACCAAAGTAATGCCACCAACTGCCAAATAAGAACCCATCATAATAAGGCGAGGACAGCTATGCGGAAGCCGCCGCAAAAATGACACAACCAAAAACAGATTACGAGAGCTCGGCTTCAGCCATAAAGTGCGGCAGAGCCGCTACTCACGATACCACAGAAGGTGTGTGCAGGAAACGACCGGAACCCCGAACCTTGGACACTAGACCACTCCAATGAAAGGCAAACTCGGAGGACGGCAGGAAACGATCCCTCAGACCGGACTCTGGGACTGGACCCCGGATGCTGGAGTAGACAAGCTGGAAGCAGAAACACACCAGAGGTAGAAAGACAGGCTCAACAGGAAGCTATCTCCGGCGAGGCTGCCTAATTCTGGCTCCCATAAAAAGGACCTACTGACCTATCACAGGAGAGCCAGCAGACCAGCCTCCCAGACCTAATTTGTCCCAGCTGCTAACAGCGCACAGCGTGCAGCATCCCAGCTGCTTAGTAACAGCCGGGACTGAAGTGCAGGGCAGCCGTCTGGCGTCCCCAGTTGCTAGGCAACCGGCCGGAGACGGACGCTCAGCGGCGGAAGTGATGCACTGGCCAAATTGCCTAGCAACAGCCGGGAGCTGGCGCATCCCACTGTGGTGCCCCACTTCTGTGAAGATGATAATTGTGCACCACGGTAGTAAATATAGTGGTATTGTTGTCACCCACTGGGCAGTTGAGCAACGGATGAGAGAGGGACTGAGCTAACGAAGCAGGGGGAAGCGCTGTAAGACTACGGAGCTTGAGGACAGGGTTTGGTCTCCCTTCGCGATCAGCGACTCTCACCCGGTGTTTGGCACCCAGCAGCAGTAGCGATGTGAGCTCTCCCTCGGCAGCAGTGAGCGGAAAATCCACGCCGGCGTGACCCGGGACGCAAGCCTCCAGCGGCGGTGGTGAGGAGCTGAGCTGAGGCGTCTGGCAGTGACGCAGAGATCCAGAGGGAGAGGAGAGGAGCGGCCTGTTGGTGAGTGACGGCCAGGGAGGCTGAGCCATCTATAATAAAAAGAAACAAAGAGTCAGCCACAGCTGAGAGTATAGGAAAGGTACCTTAACTTTATTAATCCTACAACTCCAAGCAGGCACACCACACAGAGAGACAAGCTACCTGCAAATAGCAATAAGTGCACTTATTAAACAGACTGAAAAGTAGTAAAAGACACACTGCAGTGTAATTCAGCATTGATTCAACACGTTCATATAGTAGTCCGGAGGCAGCAATCGACACAACTAGTAAGGAGAGGAGATTGTATTGCAGTTAAGAGCTATCACATTTCCGTCAGGAATCAAGTCTCTGCTACCCTACTATGCTAACAACAAAGAGAGGGAGTCAGTGTAATACGTCCGAAAGTCAGGAGAATGAACTGAATCCGGCAAGTTACATAGATGTGCATGTCCACCCAGTGAGAGAGGAATACCAGTGACTTGGTAATGGAGTGACTAATACATACCTTCATTAAGACACTCACAGGGCGTTTTACAGATCTCAACAGTAAATTCTGAACGAGAGACTATAGCTTGGACGGGAATTAATTGTGATAGATCCACTGAGGGACGTCACCCATATTAAAGTGGTAACTGTATTCGTCCATCGTTAAGGACAAGTTCAATTAACATGATAAAAGTAGTACCCAATTGAACTGCATTGTGAAGTCAGACTTGGGGAGTACCGGGGACGTGATTCATGTACTAATCTTACAAAGTAGTAGTATGTACGTTTAACCAGCAATACTGGTCTGTTAGAGTTTTACCAAATATTTTATGCTTGTATTCACTTATAACCGGCATGTTATTAGAGAAAGTTGGGTATCCATTTGTTTACAGGCGGAATTGACAGCACGGAGTAGTGTAATAAACACGGTTACTAACTGTAAAGTTAATTATTCTGTTGACAATGAAACCGCATTGTGATGGTTTATTGAATTAATACTTATTTAACTTACAAGGAATTTCTTAAGCACCATTGCAATATCAATAAATTTAAATTAATTCTAAGCAACTAAAGGCAACGGTTATTTCTTAGGAGTTGTCAAACACACCTCTCAGCGAAGTTCTATACTGCTAAAGGTCCAGGCGGCAGGAATAAAAAGGTAACTCCACCAATCATTATATCCGTCCAAACCCGATACTTACCTGGTTTGTCACATTGAGGCGTCACGAACAGGATTCGTACAAGAGTCAGGGTTAGTCCCCGTGGAATCAAACGAAATGTCTCAAGGAGATGGCCAGGCCCAATCAGGTGCAGGAGAAACATCTGACCAGGAAGGGCCCGCTATGCCTGCATCCGCCCCTATTACCATGCCATACTATTTTGGCGCACACTTGGCTCCTTTACGTTTTCGGGAGATGATCCTTCCACAAGAGCAAAGGAATTTAGGGACTTTAAGGATCAAATCGAGGCTATGTTCCGGTTGTACCCGTTAAATGAATCTCAAAAGATTGAGATAGTCATAGGGCAATTGAAAGGCCTAGCGCGACGGGAAGTGAAGTCGTGGTCCGCTAGACAAAGGAAAACTGCCAAAGAAATATTAGAGAAAATGACTAACATGTATGATACCAAGACACTTTCAGAACTAAAGGCGCGTCTCTACGCCAGGAAGCAACAGCCCCGAGAGGGTTTACGTGAATTCGCTGTAGAATTACAAGAAGCGCTACAAGCCATTAAACTGTGCGAACCCACTGAAATTATACCGGAAGACGACACTCTTATAAATCAATTCATAGACGGAATTTATAGCGACCATACGAAGGGCCAAATAAAAATGTTGCGACGCCAAGAACCGACGTGCAGCTTCCAGGAGTTCAAGGAGCTGGCAATCAAGATTTTTGGGGATACGCCCCCGCTCAGACCATCTACTGTAACCTTGGAGGCAGTAGCACAAGGGAACCAGTCGACAGTTACAATTGATGCTCAAGACGTAATGAGAAGGCAGATAGCTGAATTAACCCAGGGAATGACGGAACTGTGTCGGGAGCTTAAAGCTTTGAAGGAAACGCCTAAGTCGCAAGGACAAGAGTGGCAAGGAGAAAGGAGAACACGTTATGTCAATAGAAGAGACGCGGCCTGGACTTCTCGCCGACTATCAACAGATCGATTCGACGACCAAGGCAGGCCGATTTGCCGACGCTGTCAGGAGAGTGGGCATGTGGAACGCAATTGTCAGCAACGGGAGGCCAGGGACCACCCCTCGGGAGAACCCTCCACAGTAGGTTCCGCACCTCGAGAGTGGTGGCCTCAGTATGTGGGTCCATGCCCATCGATAGAAATTAAGATCAATGGGGTTGCCATGACAGCGCTTTTAGATACAGGGTCTCAGGTTGAGGAACACAAATCCCTACAGAATCTGAACAGTGAGTTACAGCTGCAGGTTCAGAAGTTCCAGGAACATTTTCTTGATCAGACAAATAAAGATATGCTTGGACAGATGGAGAAGAGCATGCAAGAGAAAGACGAAAAAATCAAAACGGTTGAGGAGTTGTTGGAGACCAGACTCATAGAAGTTGCAAACAAAGAAGAAGCATTGAGGACACTAAGGGATGAAAATGCGACTTTGAGAATGGATGTGCAGAATCTTAAGGCCCATCACAAAGACCAGGTAGCCCTTACGTCTGTTGTGGAAGATCTTAAACATGTTATCCATGAGAAGGACGGCAAAATAAGGTCTGCGGAAGACATGCTTTACGCTGAGCGGCTGCGGGTCAGCAATGAGGAAAATACTGTACAGGCATTGACTAAAGAAATTGAAGCACTAAAGGAAGCTTTAGGAAATAGCCAGCTTGAGAAGGCTGAACAGGTCTCCAGTATTGCACAAGTTCAGGAGCTTCAGAATCAGTTGAAGGGCAGGGAAGAGACATTAAAGCTGACAGAAGAACGGTTTAATGAACGTGAGAAAGCGTTTCTAGAAAAGGAAAGACAAATTGAGGATCTACAGAAAGAAAGTAAACAGCTGAAAATCCATATTGAAGAAGTCCAGCAAAAGCTAATGCAGCAAAACTCCACGTCGACAGGAGTGCAAGATCTTCAAAGGATAGTAGAGCAGCAAGAAGAGAAGATTAAGAGCATGGAGGCTTTGTTACTGGAGCGAGAGACCAACGTGGCTGACACAACTCAAGAACTAACGGGTTTGAAAAAAGAAAATGAGATTTTGAAAATTCAGGCCTGTGAATTACAAAGAAAACACAATCAACAGCTAAAACAGGTTTCCTCAGTTGCTCAAAGCGAAGAATTATTAAAAGCGCTTGCAGAAAAAGACAGATATATAAGTGATCTGCTAGGGGAGGTGAAATCTCAGAAATCTGCGGTAGAGCAACAAAGGAAGAAAAACAATGAGAAGCAGCAAGCCCTGCGCACGGGGGAAACGGAAGCTCGGGAAATCCTGCAGAAGATATTCCCAGATGTCTCTGTTTCTGCTAGTTTGGGTCACGGTGAATGGATTCAGGAATTTGAGAAGCTGGCTAAAGTTTGTTTGAATGAAAGTGGAGATGCGGAAGTGGAGGTACTGGAGCAGAAGTTGAAGCAAGCGGTAGAAAGGAAGATGGAAGAAGTACATCGAAGACAGGAGGATTATTACAACAGAGATGCGCTGGCTGAACCATTACATGTCGGAGATAGGGTCTGGAAAAAGAACACTCAGCGAAAGAACAAATTGGATAATAAATGGGAACTCATACGATATATAGCAATTAACCTTCCCACTCCGGACACCGTTGTCTACGAGATAAAGAAGGAAGAAGGAATTGAAGGTAGAACGATAATGGTACATCGAAATCAGCTTAAGCTATGTGTATCCAAAGCAATGTCAGAGGGTGTACAAAGAGAAACCATTCCCGCAATAAAAAAAGTTGGGAAGATGCAAACCGTTATCCTTTACGAGATCCAGTTGAATTATTACTATTTATGAGTGGGCCCTTTCCATCCAGTAGAGGAGTTGTAGATGCCCTACCGCCTGCAAGCACCCCATTGAATGAGAACGTCATGGAACCCAAACCGGTTCAGGAAAATGAGGATGAGATCAATATAGAAATATGCTCAAAAAGGCCGGTTAGAAGCACTAGGGGAGTCAAACCACTCCGGTTTAGACAATTGTAAGTCCACTCTAAGTATGCATGAGATATTGTATCACACTGATTTAAGTCATTAGTATACGCAGTAATTTAGGAAAATTGTAAGACATTTTGTAACTGTTTGGTGGAAAAGTAAGATGCATGAGGACAAGCATCATTTAAGTGGGGGTGAATGTGGTGCCCCACTTCTGTGAAGATGATAATTGTGCACCACGGTAGTAAATATAGTGGTATTGTTGTCACCCACTGGGCAGTTGAGCAACGGATGAGAGAGGGACTGAGCTAACGAAGCAGGGGGAAGCGCTGTAAGACTACGGAGCTTGAGGACAGGGTTTGGTCTCCCTTCGCGATCAGCGACTCTCACCCGGTGTTTGGCACCCAGCAGCAGTAGCGATGTGAGCTCTCCCTCGGCAGCAGTGAGCGGAAAATCCACGCCGGCGTGACCCGGGACGCAAGCCTCCAGCGGCGGTGGTGAGGAGCTGAGCTGAGGCGTCTGGCAGTGACGCAGAGATCCAGAGGGAGAGGAGCGGCCTGTTGGTGAGTGACGGCCAGGGAGGCTGAGCCATCTATAATAAAAAGAAACAAAGAGTCAGCCACAGCTGAGAGTATAGGAAAGGTACCTTAACTTTATTAATCCTACAACTCCAAGCAGGCACACCACACAGAGAGACAAGCTACCTGCAAATAGCAATAAGTGCACTTATTAAACAGACTGAAAAGTAGTAAAAGACACACTGCAGTGTAATTCAGCATTGATTCAACACGTTCATATAGTAGTCCGGAGGCAGCAATCGACACAACTAGTAAGGAGAGGAGATTGTATTGCAGTTAAGAGCTATCACATTTCCGTCAGGAATCAAGTCTCTGCTACCCTACTATGCTAACAACAAAGAGAGGGAGTCAGTGTAATACGTCCGAAAGTCAGGAGAATGAACTGAATCCGGCAAGTTACATAGATGTGCATGTCCACCCAGTGAGAGAGGAATACCAGTGACTTGGTAATGGAGTGACTAATACATACCTTCATTAAGACACTCACAGGGCATTTTACAGATCTCAACAGTAAATTCTGAACGAGAGACTATAGCTTGGACGGGAATTAATTGTGATAGATCCACTGAGGGACGTCACCCATATTAAAGTGGTAACTGTATTCGTCCATCGTTAAGGACAAGTTCAATTAACATGATAAAAGTAGTACCCAATTGAACTGCATTGTGAAGTCAGACTTGGGGAGTACCGGGGACGTGATTCATGTACTAATCTTACAAAGTAGTAGTATGTACGTTTAACCAGCAATACTGGTCTGTTAGAGTTTTACCAAATATTTTATGCTTGTATTCACTTATAACCGGCATGTTATTAGAGAAAGTTGGGTATCCATTTGTTTACAGGCGGAATTGACAGCACGGAGTAGTGTAATAAACACGGTTACTAACTGTAAAGTTAATTATTCTGTTGACAATGAAACCGCATTGTGATGGTTTATTGAATTAATACTTATTTAACTTACAAGGAATTTCTTAAGCACCATTGCAATATCAATAAATTTAAATTAATTCTAAGCAACTAAAGGCAACGGTTATTTCTTAGGAGTTGTCAAACACACCTCTCAGCAAAGTTCTATACTGCTAAAGGTCCAGGCGGCAGGAATAAAAAGGTAACTCCACCAATCATTATATCCGTCCAAACCCGATACTTACCTGGTTTGTCACACCACTATGGTTGGATCTATTTCGGAGTAGGAGAAGGGACCTTCTGACGTTTCAAGGGGAGGAGCTACGTCATCAGAGGGAAGAGCTACGGCCGAACAGGGTGCCCGAAAAGTACCCTCGCCATGCTTCGGGCTCGGTGGCTCGCTCCGCTTCGCTCGCCACCTGATTACTAAAGGTAATAGTTGGTGGCGTGGACAGTAGAGCAACTATCCCGCTGGCCTAGCTCCTCCCCCTTGTGTCGTGGCTCCTCCCCCTGACGGAAAAGGTCCCTTACGCCCCTTGGATCTGGCATCTACCATCCCACTACACCCCCCACTGCTGACACACATTTTATATATATATATATATATATATATATATATACAGTATATGTGTGCATGTATGTATGTATGTATGTGTTTGTGTGTGTATATATCTCCTATATATTAGGCTACATCTGTGACTCTGTGCCTGCCCGTTAACGCTGGGTGGAGTCACAGGGCTGGGCGGGGCGGAGCCACCTGCTTCTGAGCAGTGCCCAGATGGACAGCCACACAATCCAGCCACCATCATCACAGGGAACCACCACTGGACGGACACCCCACTGTGCACGGTACCACACACCCCTCCTTTGTTTTCCCTGCCACACACAGCCACTCACACCCCTAATGACACCTGCTATTCACTTCAACGAAGCCTCCTTCCCCAACACCCAGCCCCCACACTCCCACTGACACCCGCAACACAGCCTGTCAGCGCAACACCCCGTCCACAGCTACTTCCTCCAGCCACACACATCACCTGCAGCACGGAAGCCGCCCGCACCAACGCTCCCTGCCTCCACCACCCTCCCTCCCCAGCTATCTCCTCCAGTCTCTCCTCACCCGTAGCACGGGAGCCGCCCGCACCCCAACCCACCACAGCCAGCCTCCACACACCTCCCTCCCCAGCTCCCACCTCTCCCATAAAGCCGGAGGACGGGAACCGAAAGACAGCCGCAACTAGCACCACCGCTGCCTGCCTCCGCCACCCTCCCTCCCTAGCAACCTCCTCCAGTCTCTCATCAGCCGCACCACGGGAACCGCCTGCCCCCCGCACCCCAACCCACCACGGGCACACTCCACTAACCCCCCTCCCCAGTTACCTGCTCCTGCCTCTCCTCACCCGTAGCACGGGAGCCACCCGCACCCTGACCCACCACAGCCAGCCTCCCCTAACCACCCTCCCCAGCTACCACCTCTCACATGAAGGCGGGGGACGGGAGCCGCAAGACACCCGCACCCCGCATCAACACTGCCTGCCTCCGCCACCCTCCCTCCCCAGTTACTTCCTCCAGTCTCTCAGCGCCCGCACCACGGGAACCCTCCGCACCCTGAACCCCAACCCACCACAGTCACACTCTACTAACCCCCCTCCCCAGCTACCTCCTCCTGCCTCTCCTCACCCGCAGCACGGGAGCTGCCCGCACCCCCCACCCCCACCCACCACATCAAGGCTCCACTAAACCCCCTCCCCAGCTCCCACCTACAGCTTCTCATCACCCGCAGCACGGGAGCAGCCCGCACACCCCACCCCGACC
This sequence comes from Pseudophryne corroboree, assembly GCF_028390025.1. Taxonomy (NCBI): domain Eukaryota; kingdom Metazoa; phylum Chordata; class Amphibia; order Anura; family Myobatrachidae; genus Pseudophryne; species Pseudophryne corroboree. The sequence goes on along the minus strand of NC_086450.1, from coordinate 451,801,072 downwards.
CCCAACAGCCAGCCTCTACTAAACCCCCTCCCCAGCTCCCACCTGCAGCCTCTTATCACCACCAGCACGGGAGCAGCCCGCACCCCCCACCCGACCCCCAACAGCCAGCCTCTACTAACACCCCTCCCCAGCTCCTACACGCACCCCCCACCTCGACCCACCATATCCAGCCTCCACTAACCCCCCTCCCCAACTACCTCCTCCTGCCTCTCATCACAGCCACACTCCGCTAACCCCCCTCGCTAACCCCCCTCCCCAGCTCCCACCTGCAGCTTCTCATCACCCGCAGCACGAGTGCAGCCCACACCCACCACCCCGACCCACCACAGCCACCCTCCCCTAACCCCCCTCCCCAGCTCCCACCTCTCACATGAAGGCGGGGGACAGGAGCCGCAAGACACACGCACCCCGCATCAACACTGCCTGCCTCCGCCACCCCCCCTCCCCACCTGCAGCCTCTCGCATGAAGGCCAGGACTGAAGCCCCAATACACCCGCACCACAATCCACCACAGGCTGCCTCCACAAACACCACTCCCCAGCTCCCACCTCCAGCCGGTCACGTACAACGCTGGTTGGGAGCCGCAACATACCCGCACCACCACACACTCCTTCTGCATCCCCCTCCACACCTCCCACGTGTACACACTGCCCAGGAGCCACAGCCAAACGCTGCTGTGGACCAGACCAACACATTACTCTACATGCCGCCCACCATCCCCACCTGCCTATTTACCAGCCCCCACTGTCTGCTGCCCCCAAACCCCCACAAAAACATCTGCCTTAACCTACCTCTCCCCCCTCCACAAACAAAACACCTTAACCATCTTGACTAAACCACCACCCAAAAACTAACACTCCTGCAGCCATCACCCTCAGACAACTAGGGTCAACCAAACAATAAACACACCAACACTATATTTAACACACATACCCACACCCCCACAACCACCTCTCTAACACCCCCACGCACACCACATGAGCAGCCCACAAGCCCAATAACCCCATATCTCCCACACACGCTCTTCACAACTACAACACCCATCCACGGCACTGCACCACAGCACAACCTTCACCACCTGCCAAAACACACCTCCAAACACAAACCCCTCCCCCCCATTGTAATGCAACCACCCCACCTCACAAACACATCCATCTAACACCCACACACAATACCTCACACAACCACACACTCACAACCCCCAACACACTATTCACCATCACATTCCCTTTTGCCATACAACATTTACCCAACACCAAAAAACCACATTCCACCATAATACATTTGACAACTACTATTCTACACCTTCACCTTTATATAGGGTTTACGGGAGCGTAGCCACTTACGACGGTGTGAAGAGCGCCCGCAGGGCACGATGAATCACCTAGTATATATATATATATATATATATATATATATAAAGAAGCAGGGGTGGAGGTATAGCGCCACTTGTGAAGTGTAATCTCAGTAAATACAACTTAAAATAAAGTTAAAAATGTTTAAACATTACCATAAAAAACACACATAACCTCATTAAAGGTGTCTGCCGGGCCCTAAGTATGCAGTGCCGGTACCGCACTGCTAGGCGTATGGAAAAATGGAGAGATAGGGTTCGGCGCTCAGTGTTGCTAAAAAATGGTGAGTTTAAAAGCCAAAAAATATATGCATGTATAAAATTTATAAAAATAATTTTTAATATATATGAGAGTAAAAAAGGTTCTTATTACAAAAAGCATAAAAGGCATAAAAACATACAAAAGTCAGGACCAAATTTTAAAAGGATAAGGAGTTTAACTTAACTCAAGAACAGCAAGGGGTTAGTGCAGGAAACCCAACGCGTTTCGTCTCATCAGACTTCTTCAAGGGGTAGGGACATAATGAGCTTTCCTGTCTATTTATAGCTTGAAGTAGCTGGTAAAGGGGATGTGACATCACAGATCACATGATGCAATTAAGTACTGAAATTTTTTTTTAAACATACTATTAGTGCGGTGAAAACATATTGGGTACATACTCAGAGCAGAGTCAGTGGTTGCGGGGTGCAGAAAACGGGTGTATTATAAGTAATAGTTCATGTAAACAGTAAAAAACGATATAATAGTGGCATTTCCGCCACACTTCCGGTTGCGGGTGACGCGATTTCGTTACTTCCGCCCCACTTCCGGTGCGCGATTGCGCATGCGCCCGCGGCGTCTCCCGGCTGTCAGATTGTTTTGCCATTTCCTTATCCCCGACGGGCGTCAAAGTATATGTGAAGGTTATGTCTCTCCAGTTAGGTGCGGCGGCGGCCATCTTTGCTGGGATTCAGTCCATTAGTTGTAGGTGGAAGAATAACATCCCGGCCTCCCAGTTCTCAAGGATCAAACGAAACTGCACCAGCACAAAAGACTGTGAAGATCAATTGGAGATATACAGGAAGAGATCTGAAGAGAAGAGTTACCCGAAGCCACTCCTGGATGAAGCACTGGAAAAAACAAGGTGTTTGGATAGGGAAAAGCTACTAACGTATAAAACCAAGGAAGAAACGAAGGAAAGAATCGCATTCATTACTACATTTAGTCAACATGAGAAAGCGATTAGAGACTCCCTTAAATCCCATTGGGGAATTCTTCTAATGGACCCAGTTCTCAAAGAAATCTTACCGCCCAGACCAGAACTAATCTTTAAAAAATCCAAAAACCTAAAAGACCTTCTTGCACCCAGCATGCTGAGGGATAAATCCACTAGCAACACTTCTATGTTGAAATGTAAGGGGTCGTATAAATGTGGGAAGTGCAATATATGTTAATACCTACATCGGAACAGGAAAACCTTTAGCAATACAGAGGACAAGAATGAATACACTATTAAGGACTTTATGAATTGCAATACATCATCTGTGATTTACCTCCTGGAGTGCACCTGCAAAATGAAGTATGTAGGAAAGACTAAAAGACCCCTCAAAATCCGGATCCAAGAACATATAAGAAATATAAAGAATAAGGTGGCCAGCCATGCAGTCTCTCGACACTTCGCAGCTAAACACAACTCCGACCCAGAGGAACTTACCTTTAAGGCGATCGAACACGTTTGCTTGGGCGAGAGAGGAGGAGATCTTGGGAACAAGCTGTCCAGACGGGAAATGTACTGGATTTTCCAGCTGCAGACTCTACATCCAGCTGGCTTGAATGAGGGATACGAGATCGCACCGTTCTTGTGAGGTGCAGTATCCCGGCAAGACTCGACTTTCCTTTATTCCTATCCTTCACTTCACGGTTTAATCCAGCTCACCAGATTTTTATAGCATTTTTTAAGCATTAGAAATAAAACCATCAACCACGTGGTATTACGATGTCTTATTTCGCATACAGTCACACCACACTGGTACGCCTAATCTCGTCTGATCTTGGAAGCTAAGCAGTGTTTGGGCCCAATCAGTACCAGGGAAGGAGACTACCTGGGAATATTGGGTACTGTAGAATCAAATACATGATGTCAGCACAATACCAAATATGTATTTTTTAAAAATCAACACCATTAAAACTTGCACTCCATATCTTTTACTTGTAAAAGTAAATCAATCTGCACTTGCCTCTGCCACCTTCATATATGATTACCCCTCCCCTGTTCCTCAACCACCCCCCCCCCACCCCCCAACCATAAATCCCCTTCCCCCACCCCTGAATTGGAATACACCCTCTAATAACGCACAGTTATTTCATTCATATTTATAGATTGCACCTTGCACTTTGTATACTCCCCCGATTTATATATATATTTTTTTTTATATATTTTTTATATATATTTTTATCTATATATATCTATCTATTATATTTATTAATGCTTCAGCATTTTATTTATATATTTTTTCAAGTTAAACCAATACTTAATAATATACATATATATAAAATATAAGAAATTTATGCAAAGTCCTGAATTCTGCAAAACTCCGCTGCCTGAAGATCACTATCTTTTATCTTTCTTTTTTTACTTATGGTGCCGTTGCTATGGACACATAAGCAACAACTGGACATGAGATGAACTTCTGAAAAAAGGCCACCAGCCTATACAACTAATGGACTGAATCCCAGCAAAGATGGCCGCCGCCGCACCTAACTGGAGAGACATAACCTTCACATATACTTTGACGCCCGTCGGGGATAAGGAAATGGCAAAACAACCTGACAGCCGGGAGACGCCGCGGGCGCATGCGCCATCGCGCACCGGAAGTGGGGCGGAAGTGACGAAATCGCGTCACCTGCAGCCGGAAGTGTGGCGGAAATGCCACTATTATATCGTTTTTTACTGTTTACATGAACTATTACTTATAATACACCCGTTTTCTGCACCCCGCAACCACTGACTCTGCTCTGAGTATGTACCCAATATGTTTTCACCGCACTAATAGTATGTTTAAAAAAAAAATTCAGTACTTAATTGCATCATGTGATCTGTGATGTCACATCCCCTTTACCAGCTACTTCAAGCTATAAATAGACAGGAAAGCTCATTATGTCCCTACCCCTTGAAGAAGTCTGATGAGACGAAACGCGTTGGGTTTCCTGCACTAACCCCTTGCTGTTCTTGAGTTAAGTTAAACTCCTTATCCTTTTAAAATTTGGTCCTGACTTTTGTATGTTTTTATGCCTTTTATGCTTTTTGTAATAAGAACCTTTTTTACTCTCATATATATTAAAAATTATTTTTATAAATTTTATACATGCATATATTTTTTGGCTTTTAAACTCACCATTTTTTAGCAACACTGAGCGCCGAACCCTATCTCTCCCTTTTTCCAAATATATATATATATATATATATATATGTATGTGTGTGTGTGTGTGTGTGTGTGTGTGTGTGTGTGTGTGTGTGTATATATATATATATATATATATATATCAATTGTCAATAAAAAGCTGCGCATTCAGACCCACTTCACTTTAGGATATTAGTCCATTATTAGATATCTGTGTTCCGTTTCTTGATGTATGATGCTGCCTCCTCCGCTATAAAACCAGAACCACTGGTTTCCATGCACATGTAACAGAAGAAAAATGGAGGGCGCAAATGAGTAAAAGATTCACAATTCCATTTATTATAAAAACATGCTCACATACATCTCAGCTTTAGTAGATGAACTCGGTTCTCCATATAACAACGACCGAGCCTCCGGAAATGTCCTCCCGCAAACGGCTCGTACTGTTGGCCTGTCGAAGTCAGAAAAATGTCTCAATGCACACTGCCATATTTGCACCGCACACTGGTCCGTGCTGCGCATGCGTACGCTCTCCCGTGGAAGCGCATACCCGCAATAGCGTGCACTCGCACGCGCAGTATGCGCATTTACGGTAGAGTTTATGTGATCGTAGCGTGCGACTCATTCGTTACAAAAGTTCACAATTAATGTCGTTTATAGATCATGTTCCCCTCAATAGTTTCTGTAAGTTTGGTTTAGATAGAATGTCCCTGAGCGGAGGAATCCCTCTTTGTATTGTACGAAGGGTCTAACAGGAGTCATACAGCAGTATTTGGTACCCATCGGAAGAGTATTTAATTAGCAATATTCCGGTGTTGGTTTGGAGCGTATTAATCGCTCGTGCGAATAGTTATGAACATAAGAAGTTTATGTCCATTTCTATTATTTACCCATACTCAGGTATGCGGCGGGAAACCCAGTTTCCCACCCACCTGAGCCGTTTAAACTCAGCACAGCCCACCTGTATGAATCAACCTATGACCTTTGGTTACAGTACAGGGCCGAATTCCTGTGTCCAATAAACTGAAGGATTGTAGGACCAGGAGATTGCATTGTGTGTGGGGCATAAATAGGCAGGCCGACCACATCCAGCTCTCACTCTCTCATCAACGGTTATCTGCTGATAATCGGGAGCTGGATATCGAGGCGCAGGCGATCATACCCTTTGTGCGTAAGTTCTCTCCGTAATCATTGTCTTTCTGTGAGCCAATTCCTCTCTCTCCCTCTGTGTCTATTTCTCTCTCTCTATTTTTCTCTTTTCTCTCGTAACTCCCCTAGACTAAACTTTATAGTATTGTATTGTATTGTGTTAGGCCAGGATAGTATTGTAGTTTATCCCTTAGTTAGGTGTTTGGTTAGGAAGTCTTTGTTATATTGTAGTGTATCATTTGTACTGTGTTACTCTTTTACAAGTATACTAGATATAATACAGATAATAGGCTTTGGAACCCTAAAACAGTATCTGTGTATTTACTATAGTGTTAAGTGTTCACTTGAGCGTCGGTGACGCTCAAACAGCTTTGTAGGTAGTCAGGCTACACAAAGTTGCATTTACACCCTGTACTCACATTAAAGGTATTCTGTGTGTTTCGTCGGTATAAGGTTTAATATCAAGGTATAGTGTTGTGAGCGTCTGCATCGCTGGTGACCTCCTCGTGGTCTCGAGTGTATGCTACGCCATAGCGAATCTTTCCCCTAGACATAACCAATAACGTGTCCTGTGATCACTAGGCCGTGAGCGAACGTGACGCTTGAGCGTCTCGCCTACGGCTGAGCGATCGCTACGCAGATAGCGTACCATTACGGTACTTCTTAAGTAAACAGCGTACAGTGTTCTTAGCTTCGTAAGGGTTGATTATACGACAAAGGAATTTAGCATTGTCAATTGGGGACTCGTCCGATCCTTTTCACATCTGCACTAGGTAGATCAGCAGACATTATCCCCCAGCAAAAGGGTGGGAGGTTGTCTCGCAGTTGCTGACGGGATAAGCGTCTGCTTCGCTTAGGTAAAGAGTGCTGAAGGAATCCGGTAACCGGAAGTAAGAACAAAACGCTTGTGTCTTTTTAAAACTGTTTATTTTTCTTTTGTCTTGCGTACGCACGCATATATCTGCATTTCTGTTTCATTTTCGTATATCACTATTCCTGTTTGCCAAATTTTATAGTTGATAGAAAGTGCTAAAAGGAGATTTGCTGTTATTTAATAAATAGAGGTAATAGTTAAAGAATAGAACAACACACGGCTTGTCCGAGAGACGAGGCAGCCAGTGTGCAGTGTGGATTGCGGTAGATGATCAGGGATCATCTACATTGATAAAATATATATTGTGTTACGGTGGATCCTTTGCATTGCGTACACGTGTCGCTAACAAAGACTAGCGTACGCAATCCGAAAGGCAGACGCACGCAGCGTACATTACGCAACGTAGCGTCTGGTTACGCCCACGTAGCTCAAGTTGTGATAAAGTTGAATTAGCGCAAAAGCGATAAGTAGCGCAAAAGCGATAAGTAGCGCAAAGGCGATAAGTAACGCACAGCGGTAGATAACGCGACGCGGTAAATAACGCAAATCTATTTTTGGAAAATCTGAAATTTAGTTTAACAGATCCTGCTCCTAATTGGTAACACTCTTGGCCTGAAGACAATTTCTGCGCAGAAATAGATATAGAAACAAAAGTGTACATGTGTTGAGTGAGTGTGTTTTGTATACAAAAGTTTATATAACTTTAAGGTGGAACCAAAAGGAAAGTCGGGTACTCGTTAAGGAACATACGTGTAAGTGACATATACGGTGGCTAGGGAGGCATCCCTGGTTAAAAATAATAATTTGAGCATTAGAGTATAGCGGACCATAAGGTAACAGACCAGGAGGTCATAAGGAACAAGACCAGGAGGTCATAAGGTAAAAGGTCCGCTATAAAAGTCCAGTGGCACAACGCCTGGGGTGTTGGTGCAGAACCCATATAGGCCATACAAGCTCTGGTTGAAGGAATCGCAGCCGGAAACATCGATTCCATTGATCTTTCAGTACATGACAAGTAGTGCTCGTATACTGAACGATTGGACCGCACGTTATTGTGTGCAGTAGTTAGTAATCTGACCTAAATACCATTAGAGTAAAGTGGTCACAAACGCTATTTGTACATTCTGACGTGATTTGTGTAATTTTTTTATTTTTTGGGAAGGGAAGTTCGCTGGTCACTCAGGAACTATCCAACAACCGATACTTGCTGGGGACTGGTAGGTCCAGCACGCCCCAGTAAGTAAAGGTTCACAGGGGCCCTGGGTTGGGTACCACAGCTCTGGTTTACAGTGATTGCGGCATAGGCCAACGTGGGCGAGAAGTAAGTGGGGTACTTGATAAACCACCACCGCCGGCCTGCCCAAGGACATCTTGGTTTGTTTGTAAGGGTGCGCTGAAAGCCTTGATATTCAAGGAGGAATAAGCAACGCCTGCAGATTATGGGGGCCATTTGTTCCGGTAGGGGGCGATCAACCCAGGTTCAGGTTGATTCAGAGAACCGATCCATCGGGTCGGCACGATATGTGATGTGTAAGAAATATGGAAATCACGCTGAAGTTTTTTGTGATGAATGGGAGAGAATGACTGTACAAGACAGGGACAAGTTCCCAAGAATAGGTAGCTTCAGTCCAGAGGTGTTACAAAATTTAAGGAGGAGGATAAGTCTCATTGAACCAACGAAGAGACAAGATAAACATTATGAATATTTACAGTTATGGCAACAGGAAAGTGAATTACAAAGAGAGTCTATTGACTTTTCTGACTCTTATCTTGAGAGGAGAGACATGGCATCGGGAGAGGAGTTGATTGCGGAGAGAAAAGCACAAGGGTGGAACAATAAAAACGCTCTTAGCAACTGTAATATAGATTATAAGAATAAGTGTAATAAATGTAACAATGATTATTGTAATACTGTTGAATGTACAACTATTAACCTGTGCCAGTTGCACCCCATGTCAAACCTCCCTCAGGAATACAAACAAGACAGTGAGCCCAGAACGATGTCAGCACCTCTTCCAACAACCATCACAGAAGCCATCCAGGTGGACACGACCAAATGGGTAAAGGCAATAATCGAACCCCCTAACGGAGGGTCAGGTGAGGTCGTGTCCACAGGTACGTACAATGTTTCATATCACGCACAAACAGATGTACCCCATATTGTAAGGCCAACACAAGATGATGGAACTGAGCTCAATCTGGCCAGGGTGATCTCAGTCCCCAATGGGAAGACTGACGATCAGGGAATCATTCCCGTCAAGGACAGTGCAATGCGCTGTCTCTTGTCCCGGACCGAATTGAGATCAATTGTGTCTGAATTTCCTGATCCTAGGAAAAATCTAGCCAAATGTCAAAGGTTTATAAAAGAACTAGGAAACGCCACAGAACCCACCAACAAAGAGTGGCGGACAGTGCTGAGGGCATGTTTACCCTCCAGGGTTGACCCTGAAAAGTTCATTGCTGATTGTAAATTAAACACAGAGGTACCTTGTACGGAGGAACACAATCAGGAATGTATTAGGCAGATTAACCGACAGTTAGGAATATATTTCCCAGCTGCTGTCAAGTGGAATGAAATTTTCTCCATAAGACAAAACGAAAGGGAAAATGTTTCTAATTATTTCAATCGAGCACTGCAAATAATGGCTGGAAACACTGGGATCACAGACATCAAGACAAATGCACAACATAGAGGAATAGCGGTTAAGGTATTAATGAATGGTTTAAAAGATGAATTAAAAACAAGGGTACAGACCACCAACCCAAACTGGAGAGATATCTCGGTGACTGCACTAAGAGAGGCCGTCATCAATCAGGATCAGAATATCACCAGATACAGAGAGTCACAAAGAGATAAGTTAATGGCAGCGAAAATACAGGCCCAAACCACAAGACCACCCCAACAAAAGCCCCACACCCCTGCGAGAAATCCAGATATGGTAGTCTGTTACCATTGTCATAGAAAGGGACACATTGCAAGAGATTGTAGATCACGAGAAAGACAACACCATAATCATAAAATCCAAGGAACCAGGGAAGTACAGGGGAAACGATTGATGATGATGAGCATCCGAGCGTTTGAGGAGGCATCAAATCAGCCAAGACCCCATTTCACTGACACCTGGAGGAAGCCCAGGATTTGTTACCATTGTAGGAGAGAAGGGCATTATGCCCACAACTGCAACAGCCCACATAAAGTTAGACCCCCTAGACCAAGAAATGAGCAAAATTACAACACACACCATTATAATCAAGAATCACATAGGCAGGAAAGGTGATTGTTAGGAATGGAGGCAAGCCTGAGGTAACGGTTAATAAAGTGGGAGGTCATTCACTGAAGACACAGGAATGACCAGGTTAAACGTTGTAAATGTATTTGTGAAAAATGTTTTTCTCTTTTCTCACTCTCTATCCCCATCTCTGACGATTATTGGTAAGAATTCAAACATTGCATATTCGCCTGGTCCTTGCAGAAGTCTACCAAACCCCAGCATGACCTATCCACCACAATGTATTCTGGCCAGATACAGATAGTGGAATAATGCAAGTGCTGGTGGGGAGGGACTGCTCAAGGAAACCATTAGACACGTAGATACGACAGCCTGGTAGTCTGACAATGTTTTCTTAATGTTGACAAATGTTTAAAAATGCTTTGTTTCTCTTCTCTTATTGATGGTTATTGTCAAGTTATGTAAAATATATATATATATGCACATGAATTGTTCTCTATCTCTTTTGTTTTTTTTTTTTTTTGTTGTCTCTCTCTTCCCACTCATGTTTCCATGGTTTAAAGATGCTATGTCACCCCTCAGTTGGACCAATGATAATGCCAGATTTTTGCTCCTTACAGAAAGATCGTCGGTTAGGAAGGAATATTGCGTCACCAGAATGATCGTTTTTGAAGACTGAGAGACAGCACCTTTTGAGAGGACAGCAGAACAAGAAGAACAACAAAACGAGAGAACTTATTATCGTAACGAGTTCTCTCCCCCTCAAACTGATTTTCTTATACCCCCTTTACAAATTTCTTCTTTTCTCCTCCTATAAGATGGACTTGCCCCAAGAGACTGTGATATGGATTTTCCTGTTGACCATGATGTTGACCAGAGCAGTCTGTTCCGGCGAGAGTACCATAGAGGTCGAGAGAGGTTCTGGAATGGGTTCCGATTATGATGATGGAGGCGTAGTTTTCCAAGATCAACCAATCCAACAAGCAAAGGCGAGTATCAGAAAACGATCCGATAGAAGAAATTGTGATGGATTGTTAGCTGAGGAAAATTGTATCTGTAGACTCTGTGATAATCTGGTTGAAGATGGATGCATAAAGAAATGCCAATCTAGTTTTAATATCCATATGGACCGGCATCCATTGAGTGACTATCACTCTCTAGTGGGTAACGTGTTGAACCAAACAGATTGTTGGGTATGCTCTCAAGTACCTTAGGGTCACAGCAAATCAGGGCTAGTACCATTTCCTTTAACGGTAGGGGGGGTACTTGAGCTAAAGGGTGGGAGACCGGTGGACAGGAGGTTTAACATCTCCAGCCCTCCTAGTTTGAAGCTCCACCAATACCATGTGGATAGGTCCCTCTTATGTTTTAACATCTCAAATCCCAGAAAACCGGGAAATTGGGAAGTGTCATGGAGCAACCTTACCATGACCTTTTCACACAGAGCAGATAGAATGCCTACAGATACAGAGCTCGTACGCCACATAGCCAGTAGAGGAAAATCTTTCCGGTATCGATATACCTTAGGAAATAGGATTACTAAAGTTGGAGAGGTATCACCAGGATACTGTGCACATATCGTACAAACCGATACGTGCATTAGGCAGATGGAAGAATTAGGGTCAGGAGATTTCACCTGGAAGGTTTGTAACATGGTCATGTCCTTCTCCGTCCCTTATGTTCTCCCCGATGATGCATATTTCATATGCGGGAGAAAGGCGTACAAGTGGCTTGCCCCAAACTCTGAAGGATTGTGTTATATTGGAAAAGTATTGCCTGAAGTGATGACTGTAACACATGACAAAATGAAAGACATACACCGTGGTGCCCAAGCTCCTTATACTCACACTCACTACGAGCACCTTGTTAAAAGACAACTGTCAGAAAGGTTAGAGCATCCGGCCTCTGATCTTATCCATGAATCCACCGGGATTCAGGTTCTGGTAGCGTTAGATTTCACTCGTACCGCTCGAGGAGTGATGAATTATAAATACATTTCCGCACTCGCCAATTTGTTAGATAATATCACTGAAATGTATGATGACACGTTTAGATACACTGGAAGAGAACTTCAAGCTTACAAAACAGAACTAGTTCAGCATAGGATGGTTCTTAATTACCTTACAGCAGTAACAGGCGGATATTGTGTTACATTGGCAACACAGTACGGCATAAAGTGTTGCACGTACATCACAAATAGTACCGAGGATCCGGTAGAGGTCATAGACCAAAAGATGGATGATATTCTGCAATTAAAGTGGGAATTTCGTCGGAAACACAATCTCACCCTTGCTGCTGTAGGTAATGAGCTGACTGGTTGGGTGTCATGGTTGAACCCGCGAAATTGGTTCTCCGGTTTGGGAGAATGGGCTCAAGGAATCATAATGGATGTTGGAAAGTTTCTCCTGTGTATCTTAGGTGTCGTTATATCTATTGGATTGATATTTAGATGCGGGCAGGCTTTGATGAGGTGCAAACAAAGTACGAAAGTGATGAGCTTGAGGAGTGAGGAAACTGTAATTAACCTGGATTTGATTTATGACCCAATGCTAGAAACCATGACGTAATGATGTAATGAGTATACGGTCCGTCTTTCACCCATTTCTATGTTTTCCTCCGAGGTACAAAGACCCACGTAGACGAAGGACCTGATGAGCCAAGGGGCCGACAACGGAAAGATGGAAAGAAGAAGAGCAGACGACCTGATATACAAGATTTTATGGACAATGCCATGGGTACCCCAGTTTCCCTAGGAACTTTAAAATCACGCTAGCCCAACATTTTTTGTAAATCCATGGACGTTGTTTGCTTTACTCACGATTTATGAGCAAAAGCACAAAGAAGAAGACTGCAATCAAACGACACCAATCAAGACCTCAATCGACGAACGTACATTAACCTGACATAGAATATCATTGCATTTTTCGTAAGTGTTCTTTATCTTCATCTCTGCAACCCTCAGGTAATAACACACATAGTCGATAGGGAATACAGGCACAGATAGCAGCAACCACATACCCCCCCCAATTCATGTATCATCAACTAAAATGTGCATCCCCATTGTGTTACAACCACAGCCGAAATGAGCTCGGTAGAGTTTGACAGCCCATCCACAGACCTGTACCACAGGATAAGAAGGAATTCAAATGTATACTTCGCAATACCTCGAAGCTTGATTTACCACACGTACGGCACGATGATACATGACCCCCCCAAACATGGACTCATACACACATGCTCCTGCTTTCTCACTAGGTCATACTCTCTTCACACCTACTCCATTCTTCCTCCTTTCCCCACCATGGAAATCAATTAACCCCTGACTTACATTTTTCTCCTTAAATATTTTGTGGCAGTTATTATTGACTGCCAAAGGGTGGACTGTCGAAGTCAGAAAAATGTCTCAATGCACACTGCCATATTTGCACCGCACACTGGTCCGTGCTGCGCATGCGTACGCTCTCCCGTGGAAGCGCATACCCGCAATAGCGTGCACTCGCACGCGCAGTATGCGCATTTACGGTAGAGTTTATGTGATCGTAGCGTGCGACTCATTCGTTACAAAAGTTCACAATTAATGTCGTTTATAGATCATGTTCCCCTCAATAGTTTCTGTAAGTTTGGTTTAGATAGAATGTCCCTGAGCGGAGGAATCCCTCTTTGTATTGTACGAAGGGTCTAACAGGAGTCATACAGCAGTATTTGGTACCCATCGGAAGAGTATTTAATTAGCAATATTCCGGTGTTGGTTTGGAGCGTATTAATCGCTCGTGCGAATAGTTATGAACATAAGAAGTTTATGTCCATTTCTATTATTTACCCATACTCAGGTATGCGGCGGGAAACCCAGTTTCCCACCCACCTGAGCCGTTTAAACTCAGCACAGCCCACCTGTATGAATCAACCTATGACCTTTGGTTACAGTACAGGGCCGAATTCCTGTGTCCAATAAACTGAAGGATTGTAGGACCAGGAGATTGCATTGTGTGTGGGGCATAAATAGGCAGGCCGACCACATCCAGCTCTCACTCTCTCATCAACGGTTATCTGCTGATAATCGGGAGCTGGATATCGAGGCGCAGGCGATCATACCCTTTGTGCGTAAGTTCTCTCCGTAATCATTGTCTTTCTGTGAGCCAATTCCTCTCTCTCCCTCTGTGTCTATTTCTCTCTCTCTATTTTTCTCTTTTCTCTCGTAACTCCCCTAGACTAAACTTTATAGTATTGTATTGTATTGTGTTAGGCCAGGATAGTATTGTAGTTTATCCCTTAGTTAGGTGTTTGGTTAGGAAGTCTTTGTTATATTGTAGTGTATCATTTGTACTGTGTTACTCTTTTACAAGTATACTAGATATAATACAGATAATAGGCTTTGGAACCCTAAAACAGTATCTGTGTATTTACTATAGTGTTAAGTGTTCACTTGAGCGTCGGTGACGCTCAAACAGCTTTGTAGGTAGTCAGGCTACACAAAGTTGCATTTACACCCTGTACTCACATTAAAGGTATTCTGTGTGTTTCGTCGGTATAAGGTTTAATATCAAGGTATAGTGTTGTGAGCGTCTGCATCGCTGGTGACCTCCTCGTGGTCTCGAGTGTATGCTACGCCATAGCGAATCTTTCCCCTAGACATAACCAATAACGTGTCCTGTGATCACTAGGCCGTGAGCGAACGTGACGCTTGAGCGTCTCGCCTACGGCTGAGCGATCGCTACGCAGATAGCGTACCATTACGGTACTTCTTAAGTAAACAGCGTACAGTGTTCTTAGCTTCGTAAGGGTTGATTATACGACAAAGGAATTTAGCATTGTCAGGCCGCAAAAGCCGCAGGTAACTCCCATTATTTCACCGGGACCAGACACATCAAAGACCATATGTCTATCGCTCCACAGGCCACGCGCAACGCGTTTCATCAGCAGACTTCGTCAGGGGGAAGACGGCCCGTGTGTTTGTGACAGGGCTGCTCTGGGATGACCTGCTGGCTGCTGCTGCTATTCGGGTGTGGAGAGTCTGTGTCCTGTCAGTGCAGTGCCTCTGGAACAGGTTTGCTCCTTGTGTGAGTGCACTGCCACTGACCGAAGACTTTAATAGGTAAAATGTTTTGCTTGTGAGATGTATGTGTCATTTTAGTATGGTGGGGTTAATTATGTAGTTTAATAGGGGTGGATAGCTCGGCCCTTCTTTTATACATGAATGTACTGGGGGTAGTGTAATATAATGCAGGTGAGAGAAGTAATACTGATTTATTGGAATTGTGAGGGTTATTTATTTAGTGTCATTGGGGGAATGGATGGGCTATTCATTTAGTGCTGTGGTAGTGGGGCAGTCACCTAATGTACTGTAATAGTGGTTGGGGGCTGGGCTTTATGTATGTGTAGTTTGCCCTGCATAGGGAGGAGGAGTCAGCGGCATAGTATGAGCGCGGGTAGTGGGAAGGTATGCTCCATGCAGTTTTCAATGGCGACATTCGTGGATGCGTGCGTATGCGCACACCCGTGAATAGAAGCAGAACAAAGGGAAGGTAGTGGTGTGCATTCCTGAGATGTGCAACACCACGCCATGCTGCCTTTTCCAGAACAGATATGTGAAGACACACATGTAGCACAGTATAGTGGTGTGGATAAGTAGCGCAGTAATGCGGTGCGGGAAGGAAGCGCAGTAATGTGGTGTAGGAAGGTAGCGCAGTGATGTGATGTGGGATAGTAGCGCAGTAATGTGGTGCGGGAGGTAGCGCAGTAATGTGGAGCGTGAAGGTAGGACAGTAATGTGATGTGGGAAGGTAGCGCAGTAATGTGGTGGGGTATGGTAGCGCAGTAATGTGGTGCGGGAAGGTAGCGCAGTAATGTGGTGCGGGAAGGTAGCGCAGTAATGTGGTGCGGGAAGGTAACGCAGTAATGTGTTGCGGGAAGGTAGCGCAATAATGTGATGTGGGAAGGTAGCGCAGTAATGTGGTGCGGGAAGGTAACGCAGTAATGTGTTGCGGGAAGGTAGCGCAATAATGTGATGTGGGAAGGTAGCGCAGTAATGTGGTGCGGGAAGGTAGCGCAGTAATGTGGTGCGGGAAGGTAGCCCAGTAATGTGGTGCGGGAAGGTAGCGCAATAATGTGTTGCGGGAAGGTAGCGCAGTGATGTGATGTGGGAAAGTAGCGCAGTAATGTAGTGTGGGAAGGTAGGACAGTAATGTGGTGCGGGAAGGTAGCGCAGTAATGTGATGCAGGAAGGTAACGCATTAATAAGATGCGGGAAGGCAGAGCCGGCCTTAGGCATAGGCAAACTAGGCAAATGCCTAGGGCATTTGGTATGCTTAGGGGCACCAGCAGCTTCTGCTAATTCAAATGATATGCGGCATGCCTATATTCTGTTTGTGACTACGGCTGCATCTGCATATGAAATGCTACGTTGCAGTGTATTCCTGGAAATCACTGTAATGTAGCATTTCGTATGCAGATACAGCCGCAGTCGCACACAGAATATAGACATGCTGCATATAATTTTAATCAGCAGAAGCTGCTTGTGCATCCTAGCCACATAGTAATGCTAATAAGATGCATTTTCATAAACAAAAGGTCCCGACGTTAGCAGAGCTGCCAGCTGACTCATGCCAGGCATCTCCTGCAGAACTAGCGGCGGTGCTAGGGGGCACCAGCCAAAATCTTGCCTAGGACATCATATTGGTTAGGGCCGGCTCTGCGGGAAGGTAGCGCAGTAATGTGGTGCAGGAAGGTAGCGCAGTAATGTGGTGCGGGAAGGTAGCGCAGTAATGTGGTGCGGGAAGGTAGGACAGTACTGTGATGCGGGAAGGTAGGACATTAATGAGATGTGGGAAGGTAGCGCAGTAATGTGGTGCAGGAAGGTAGAGCAGTAATGTGGTGCGGGAAGGTAGCGCAGTAATGTGGTGCGGGAAGGTAGGACAGTACTGTGATGCGGGAAGGTAGCGCATTAATGAGATGTGGGAAGGTAGCGCAGTAATGTGGTGCAGGAAGGTAGAGCAGTAATGTGGTGCGGGAAGGTAGCGCAGTAATGTGGTGCGGGAAGGTAGGACAGTACTGTGATGCGGGAAGGTAGCGCATTAATGAGATGTGGGAAGGTAGCACAGTAATGTGGTGCAGGAGGGTAGCGCAGTAATGTGGTGCGGGAAGGTTGAGCAGTAATGTGGTGCGGGTAGGTAGCACAGTAATGTGGTGTGGGAAGGTAGCGCAGTAATGTGGTGTGGGAAGGTAGCGCAGTAATGTGGTGTGGGAAGGTAGCGCAGTAATGTGGTGTGGGAAGGTAGCGCAGTAATGTGGTGTGGGAAGGTAGCGCAGTAATGTGGTGTGG
Source organism: Pseudophryne corroboree (assembly GCF_028390025.1). Lineage (NCBI taxonomy): Eukaryota > Metazoa > Chordata > Amphibia > Anura > Myobatrachidae > Pseudophryne > Pseudophryne corroboree. The sequence continues at coordinate 451,783,766 of NC_086450.1, read as the reverse complement.
GAAGGTAGCGCAGTAATGTGGTGTGGGAAGGTAGCGCAGTAATGTGGTGTGGGAAGGTAGGACAGTAATGTGGTGCGGGAAGGTAGCGCAGTAATGTGATGCAGGAAGGTAACGCATTAATAAGATGCGGGAAGGCAGAGCCGGCCTTAGGCATAGGCAAACTAGGCAAATGCCTAGGGCATTTGGTATGCTTAGGGGCACCAGCAGCTTCTGCTAATTCAAATGATATGCGGCATGCCTATATTCTGTTTGTGACTACGGCTGCATCTGCATATGAAATGCTACGTTGCAGTGTATTCCTGGAAATCACTGTAATGTAGCATTTCGTATGCAGATACAGCCGCAGTCGCACACAGAATATAGACATGCTGCATATAATTTTAATCAGCGGAAGCTGCTTGTGCATCCTAGCCACATAGTAATGCTAATAAGATGCATTTTCATAAACAAAAGGTCCCGACGTTAGCAGAGCTGCCAGCTGACTCATGCCAGGCATCTCCTGCAGAACTAGCGGCGGTGCTAGGGGGCACCAGCCAAAATCTTGCCTAGGACATCATATTGGTTAGGGCCGGCTCTGCGGGAAGGTAGCGCAGTAATGTGGTGCAGGAAGGTAGCGCAGTAATGTGGTGCGGGAAGGTAGCGCAGTAATGTGGTGCGGGAACGCAGCGCAGTAATGTGGTGCGGGAAGGTAGGACAGTACTGTGATGCGGGAAGGTAGGACATTAATGAGATGTGGGAAGGTAGCGCAGTAATGTGGTGCAGGAAGGTAGAGCAGTAATGTGGTGCGGGAAGGTAGCGCAGTAATGTGGTGCGGGAAGGTAGGACAGTACTGTGATGCGGGAAGGTAGCGCATTAATGAGATGTGGGAAGGTAGCGCAGTAATGTGGTGCAGGAAGGTAGAGCAGTAATGTGGTGCGGGAAGGTAGCGCAGTAATGTGGTGCGGGAAGGTAGGACAGTACTGTGATGCGGGAAGGTAGCGCATTAATGAGATGTGGGAAGGTAGCGCAGTAATGTGGTGCAGGAAGGTAGCGCAGTAATGTGGTGCGGGAAGGTTGAGCAGTAATGTGGTGCGGGTAGGTAGCACAGTAATGTGGTGTGGGAAGGTAGCACAGTAATGTGGTGTGGGAAGGTAGCGCAGTAATGTGGTGTGGGAAGGTAGCGCAGTAATGTGGTGTGGGAAGGTAGCGCAGTAATGTGGTGTGGGAAGGTAGCGCAGTAATGTGGTGTGGGAAGGTAGGACAGTAATGTGGTGCGGGAAGGTAGGACAGTAATGTGGTGCGGGAAGGTTGAGCAGTAATGTGGTGCGGGTAGGTAGCACAGTAATGTGGTGTGGGAAGGTAGTGCAGTAATGTGATGTGGGAAGGTAGGACAGTAATGTGATGCGGGAAGGTAGGACAGTAACGTGGTGTGGAAGGTAGTGCAGTAATGTGGTGCGGGAAGGTTGAGCAGTAATGTGGTGCGGGTAGGTAGCACAGTAATGTGGTGTGGGAAGGTAGCGCAGTAATGTGGTGTGGGAAGGTAGCGCAGTAATGTGGTGTGGAAGGTAGTGCAGTAATGTGGTGTGGAAGGTAGTGCAGTAATGTGGTGCGGGAAGGTTGAGCAGTAATGTGGTGCGGGTAGGTAGCACAGTAATGTGGTGTGGGAAGGTAGCGCAGTAATGTGGTGTGGGAAGGTAGCGCAGTAATGTGGTGTGGAAGGTAGTGCAGTAATGTGGTGCGGGAAGGTTGAGCAGTAATGTGGTGCGGGTAGGTAGCACAGTAATGTGGTGTGGGAAGGTAGCGCAGTAATGTGGTGTGGGAAGGTAGCGCAGTAATGTGGTGTGGGAAGGTAGCGCAGTAATGTGGTGTGGAAAGGTAGCGCAGTAATGTGGAGGGGGAAGGTAGCGCAGTAATGTGGAAGGGAAGGTAGCGCAGTAATGTGGTGCGGGAAGGTAGCGCAGTAATGTGGTGTGGAAAGGTAGCGCAGTAATGTCAGTGCCGGCCCCTCGCATAAATACAAAAGCATCGCACAGAGGCGATGCCTTTGTATTTGAGGAGTAACTCCCGGCCAGCGCAGATCCTGCCGTGGCCCGCCCCCCCCAACGGTCCGCCGTTCAGCCCCATCCCGCCTAGCGACTGCCTCTGTCTCAGAGGCGATCGCTAGGCAAAGATGACTGCCATGCGCCGGCGCATGTGCAGTTCCGACCCGATCGCACGGCTGCGAAGAAGTGCAGCATGCGATCGGGTCGGAATGACCCCCATAGTGTGGAGAATTACTGTTGCACAGTAATATAAAGGTAGTGCAGTGATGTAGTGTGAGGAGGTAGCACAGTGATGTAGTGTGAGGATGTAGCGCAGTGATGTAGTGTGAGGAGGTAGCGCAGTGATGTAGTGTGAGGAGGTAGCGCAGTGATGTAGTGTGAGGAGGTAATGCAGTGATACAGTGATACAGTATGTCATAACCCCCCACCACCACCACCACCACCACCACCACTTGGGGGAACTTCTCTATGGCACTGATCACCCTACCTGTGACAACACAAAATAGGCCCTTCCTAAATCTTAACGGTGCTCCTCACCTGCAATCTCCTTGAAACTAGTTTTCAAAAGTATGCAAGTATGCTGTGACCTGGATGTCAGCTCCTGGGCCACGTTACTTGGGACTGTGGGAGGAGAAGGAGTGGTTAGAGACATCTGTAACATGGCAGGTACCAGAGTGACCACGCCGGTAGGTAATGTGGATTGGAATACTTGCCCATTCCACCATAAGTAAACCAGACATTCTGTGGACCTATACTGAATGGAGAGCCTGGAGCTGTAGCTTCACCTGCCCCATAGTTAATCCAGCCGTGTGTGTATAATATATATATATATATATATATATATATATATACACATATATGGATTTTCACCATCCAGTCATCACCACCCAAATAATCAGGAGCCTTGGGTGGTGATGACTGGATGGTTTGGTCTTTAACGGTCATTTACTGACCGAAGTGGACAGACAGATAAGTGACATGTTTTTTACCATCATTATATTTCAAGCTGGCTATGCAGGCACAGTGATTGCCTTGTTGATTATATAATATCTTTCAAAAGAAGATATTTTTGAAATAGAGCCGCCTGTACAATATATCTTGGGAGTGCCCGGTCTGGGTGAAAATAAGTATGAGATGACCTTTTTTGACATGATAAGTTTGAGTGCCCTTTGTGAAAATCCGTATCCTGCTCTGAACCTATGGGAAGGGCTGTAACACACACTCCGGTTTTTCCCGGATGGCAAAAAGCCGGACAAACTTTGTCCGGCTTTTTGCCATCCGGGAGAAACCGGCAGTGTCTGTCACACAGGACGGCTTTGAGCCGTGTGTGATGCTGTGCGCATGCGCAGCATCAGACACGGCTTCAGAAAAAAACGTTGTGTGTGAAAGTTCCCCTTCACACACATGGTTTACTGGCTCCAAGGACGGCCCGGCGGCCGCCCGGCCGCCGGACCCTCCAGTGGTGAGACCCGGCTGCAACCCGGCAGCCGGGCCGGGGCCGTGCAGTGTGAAGGGACCCTACCCCTCACACTGTTAACTACAGTGCCGGCACGAGAGAAAGCCGTCCGGCTTTTTCCCGGCCGGCAACAACCGTGTAGTGTGTTTTAGCCCGAAGTGTGCAAATGTCCTTGGACCCATATATATATATATATATATATATATATATATATGTGTGTGTGAAGTTTATTAGTGCATTATACGGTTAGGTAGCCAGTTTATTTAACAAAAAAAAAAAAAAATAGATACATTGGTTAAAATTGGTAAACATCGGTCTCACAGTATCAATGTTTAGATGTAAACAATGTTTTGTAACCAGTGTTGAAAAACAATTTAACCAATGTTTTCTTTTGATGTCCCATCCCTACTGCAGTTGCTGCTGACTGCAGTACTGCCAGGAGCCACTAGATGCCCCCATCTCCATAGAGCATCTCACCTGCCAGTACTCAGAACAATAGAAACACACCTCGTTGCTGTATCAGGGAACTAAGGGGGTAATTCAGAGTTGATCGCAGCAGCAAATTTGTTAGCAGTTTGGCAAAACCATGTGCACTGCAGGTGGGGCAGATGTAACATGTGCAGAGGGAGTTAGATTTGGGTGAGTTATAGTGTTTCTGTGCAGGGTAAATACTGGATGTTTTATTCTTACACTGCAATTTAGATTTCAGTTTGAACGCACCCCACCCAAATCTAACTCTCTCTGCACACGTTACATCTGGCCCACCTGCAGTGCACATAGCGGGTCATTCCGACCCGATCGCTCGCTGCAGTTTATCGCAGCGCAGCGATTGGGTCGGAACTGGGCATGCGCCGGTGCCACAGTGCGCCAGCGCATGCCGGATGGCCAAAGGCCGTCGTTCCCTAGCGATCGCCTCTGCCTGATTGACAGGCAGAGGCGGGCACTGGGCGGGAGGGGGCAGCACGGCGGTGTTCCGACCAACGCAGGTGTGCCCGGACCGTGCAGGGGGCGGGCCGCAGCAGCTGCGTGACGTCACACGCAGCTGCTGCGACCAGGGGCAGCGACGAGCAACTCCCAGCCAGCTGCAGGACCTGTGCTGGCCGGGAGTTACTCAACAAGTACAAAAACATTGTCGCTGTGCGATGCTTTTGTACTTGTGCGGGGCAGGGGGGGCCGGACAGGCATGCGGGGCGGGCTAGCCCTGTGCTGGGCATCCCCCCGCATGTCTGGAAACATGATCGTAGCTGTGCTAAATTTAGCACAGCTACGATCAACTCGGAATGACCCCCATGGTTTTGGCCAACTGCTAGTAAATTTGCTGCTGCGATCAACTCTGAATTTGGCACTGAGATGTTGTTTTTTTAAAGAACAGTTTATTGAGAATTTTTTATTATAATACAGCGCTGACATTTCAACAATATTGCAGTATATAAAAAAAAATTTGACATACGGAAGACAACAAAGAAAAAGGGGGAAGGGGGGGAAGGGGTAGAAGAGGGGGGGGGGGGGGAGTGCATCTACACTCCAAGGGGGTGCAGGTAAAATTGCATGTAGGCATAATCTTTTACTCCAAGAGATATACGTTGTCATAGAGGAACAAGTATCCAGCTAAAAACACTTCAATAGACTTCCCTAAGTGAGTTCTTTTTATGCGTGATTATCTACATGTCTGTCTGTCTGTCTGTCTGTCTGTCTGTCTGTCTGTCTGTCTGTCTGTCTGTCTGTCTGTCTATCTATCTATCTATCATACCTCCCAACATGACTCTCTCCAGGAGGGACAGAATGCTTTGATCCTGGACTTCCCTCTTAATTTCTGATAGCCATCACCCGTGCTGAAACACCTTTCTTATCCATTAACCTGTTCAACACAGGTGCCGACAATCGTACATTAAAAGGGAAGTCCAGGAGCAGAACATTGTGTCCCTCCTGGAGAGGGTCATGTTGGGAGGTATGATGTATCAGTCAGTCCTATGCGGCGGCACTCCGTGTAGAATAATACATATACTCCGGACAGCTTTGAACGGTAACGTTTCAGCTCCGTTCAAAGCCACAATACAAAGACATTGTGAAAACCAAGCAATATAAATAGCTCTGTCTGTCAGGTGTGTCACCCTGGCGGCACTTATTCCTGGTCCCAGGTGCACCTTCACAAAGGATCTTAACCCCTTCATGAGCCTAAGCGCACTTACAATGTATGTGAAACAGATACTAGACCAACATGTAACAATACACTAACACATTAAAACGCAATAATACAAAGGACGTATAATATTTCTTTTAAAAAAATCAAGGAATATTCAGATAACCAGATTAGTTTTTCCACACCTTGCTTGAGGCATACTTGCCTACCTGACCCTCTCCATGAGGGAGAAAATGCTCTGTTCCTGGACTTTCCTGGTAATGTATGATTGCCATCACCTGTGGTGAAACACCTTTCTTATCAATTACCTAGCTCACCACAGGTGATGGCAATCATACATTACCAGGAAAGTCCAGGAACAGAGCGTTTTCTCCCTCATGGAGAGGGTCAGGTAGGCAAGTATGGGGAACATGCAAACTTGCACGTTTCCTGCAGTCCCAAAAAAATCACAATGCAAAACTCGCATCCAGATGTATTTCCATTGTTAACATACAACTTGGGGAATGACCACTAACCACCCCCCTTAGTGCCTAACTCTCCCTCCCTGCTGTCTAACCCTAATCCTCCCCCCTTAGTGCCTAACCCTAACCCGCCCTCCCCCCAGTCTAACCCTAATCCTTCCCCCTTAGTGCCTAACCCTAACCCTCCCTTTTTAGTGCTTAACCCTCCTTCCCTGCAGCCTAAACCTAACCCCCCTCCCCGCAACCTAACCCTATCCCTGCCCCTAGTGCCTAAACCTTACCTCCCCTGGGAATATCAAAGTCAGAATGGTTTTTGATATTCTGATACAATGTTCCAATGTTTGAAAAAAACATTATTTTTATTTTTTTATAAAATCATTTTGGATAATTTTAAATACATGCTCTTCACCTAACTGACTCACCGACAATTTCTGAGCGGTTTTTGGGAGAACATTTTATCAGTGAAGTGGTTAAATCACCAATATGTGTCAGAATATATCTTTCCTAGCAAAGGTTTCTGTGATTTCTGATATTGTAAGGCTGACACTGCCACCTGCTGGCCACAACATGAAATGCTACAGACAGTGGTAAATGTACGGAAAACACAGATGAGGTGCTATAATAATAATAATAATAATAATAATAATTTTATTTATATAGCGCTCTTTCTCCAATAGGACTCAAGGCGCTTAACAGATATATAGCATAATATAATACAGAAAATAATGAAGTACATTTTCATAAAATACAGAAGCACGAAGATACTAAAAGGGACACTATGGAAATGCTTGAGTAAACAGGAAAGTCTTGAGTCTACTTTTGAAGGATTCTATAGTTGGGGCCTCTCGCACTGTGCGGGGAAGTGAGTTCCATAGAGTCGGAGCCGCATGACTAAAAGCTCGACCCCCAGATGAATTACGGTAGATTCTAGGTACAGCTAAAAGTCCTTCATCTACAGATCGCAGTAATCGAGTGGGGCAGTATGGGGTCAGAAGCTGTTTCAGGTACCTTGGGCCTTGGTCATGTAATGCTTTGAAACTCAGTAAGCCAATCTTGAAGATGATTCGCCATCTTACAGGCAGCCAGTGAAGGGAGTAGAGGATGGGTGTTATGTGGCTAGAACGGGGCTGGTTGGTTAACAGCCTGGCAGCTGTGTTTTGCACCAGCTGTAAGCGTTGCAATTCTTTTGCTGGTAGACCAAGGTAGAGGGCATTACAGTAGTCTAATCGAGATGATACAAATGCATGTATGATTTTTGGCAGATCATCTGAGGGAATTAAGTGCTTGATTCTGGCTATGTTCCTCAGGTGAAAGAATGAGGATTTGATTGTGGCTGATATCTGATGTTTAAGTGTCAAGCCACCATCCAGGACAACGCCAAGGTTCCACACACGATCACTGGTCTGTAATTCTGAATCCCCGAGTGTAAGTCCAGTTGGTTGGCTATGCTGCAGTCCTGTCCTTTGATGTTGCGGTCGTATTATAAGGACCTCTGTTTTATCCGGGTTCAGTCGTAGCCAGCTGGCGCTCATCCACTCCTGTAGTTCAGCTAGACAGCCATTTAGGGTTGCTATTGGGTTATCAGTGCCCGGAGCAAAGGACAAGTACAATTGTGTATCATCTGCATAGCAGTGGTAGACCAGGCCATGGCGCCTGATTATTTCGCCCAATGGAAGCATGTATACTGCAAAAAGCATGGGGGATAGTATAGAACCTTGTGGGACACCACATGGCAATGGCACTGGTGGTGATGAGTATAATCCAGATGATACTCTCTGTGACCTGCCTGTGAGAAATGATTTGAACCAGCTTAGGACTGTGCCATCCAAACCACAGAAATGTATCAGTCGCTCAATCAGAAGCCCATGGTCCACGGTATCAAATGCTGCCGAGAGATCCAGAAGGATTAATATTGAACAGTCACCTCTGTCTTTTGCCATCAGAAGATCATTTAACACACACAGGTGCTAGACGCGTAAATTACCCAAACAGCATACAATATTATATATTTATTAGGAATCTGCAGATTTAGTAAAGGGATGCATACCTCCCAACTGTCCCGATTTTGGCCGGACAGTCCCGTTTTTCACGGTCTGTCCCATTGTCCCACCCGCGGGCTGTAGTGTCCCACGGGTGGGGGGGGCAGTTGGGAGCTCCCTCCCTGTCATTCGCTGCTCTGAGGAGAGCAGCGGTGAATAGATGTTGTGCGCATGCGCACAGCGTCTATTCACAGCAGAGAGGGACAGGGGGCATGACCAGCAGCTCTCACAGCGCTGTTCATGCCCCCATAATGACAAAAACGGGGGCGTGGCTCGCAATCGCGGCACTTGCCGCGAGTCCACGTCCCCTTTCCGTTAGGACATGCCCCCTAAAATCAGCCACGCGATGATGTCCCTCCTCCACTGAAATTAAAGTTGGGAGGTATGGGGATGAGTGGTAATAATTTGCATCAAAAACGATTTTAAACAAAAAAATTTAATGAAAATATAGTTTTTTTTCAACCATTGGAACATTGTATCACCATAATCGGAATCTCAAAAACCATTCTGACTTTGATATTCCCAGGGGAGGTTAGGTTTAGGCACTAGGGGCAGGGATAGGGTTAGGTTGCGAGCAGGGAGGGTTAGGTTTAGGCTGCAGGGAGGGAGGGATAGGCACTAAAAAGGGAGGGTTAGGGTTAGGCACTAAGGGGGGTGGTTAGGGTTAGACAGGGGAGGAGGCAGGGCTGTCTTAACAGCAGTGTAGGCCCCTGGGCACAGCAATGCACTGGGCCCCCTACCCATCCTCCAGTGGTAGGGGTGGGGGGTGCTATCAGTGGCAGCTTTGAAGTCCCGCGGGTGGTAGGGGGTGTTTTATCTTTCGCTAAGCATGTAGGACCTGGAGCAGTCATTTCTGCTAATTACTCCTTTACTGCACAAATGGGGCTAAACTGTAGAAGGGGGCATTGGGCTGAATGAAGAAGCCCTGGTACATGACTTTTAGGGTGGTAGGGGGTGTTTAATACATAGGGGAGGGGTGGATAGTGGAGTGGGCTTAATATTTATAATTTTCTGGTGGGAGGGCAGCTTGCTTGACTGCAGATATCTCAAGTTCCTGAAAATATATTTCTTAGTTTTGAATGGGATAAAAAACTAGAGAGTCCCACTTTTCACAAGATACTGGGGAATTAGGGCTCAGAGTTCAGGTGCCAGAGCAATTCACCAATGAAAACCTAACACTGCATATTAGGCGTGTGGAGCTGAAGCAGGGACCAGCTGCTTGAAGGCTGATATTTCTGGTTCTGAGCATAGTAGAGACAAGTGCCAGTGTCCACCAAAAGGAGAGAGTCCCAGCTTTTGGAGTATACCCTCAGAAAAACTCTAAGTCAGACAGAACCCGAGATATCTGGCTGGGAAGAGCAATTAACAGGCTTGGATGGGGACCACTACTTTGAGGTCGGATATATCCGGTTCCCCATGGCCGATTTTAAAAAATATGGTACCCCTGGAAAGAGGGGACCTTCAGCTATCAGCCTAAGGCCCTTATGCTCCTGGGGCCCTTGGGCAAGAGCCCATTGAGCCCATACGGAAAGACGGCCCTGGGAGGAGGGCTGGTAAGGTTGCGGGGAGGGAGGGTTAGGCAACAAAAAGGGAGGGTTAGGTTTAGTGGGGAGTGTTAGAAATAGGCTGTGGGGAAAGGGGGGTTAGGCTGTGGGGAAGGATAGACAGAAGAAAAAAACATTTAGAGGCGGATTTAACAACATGTGATATTCTAGTTATCACTTGTTACGATTGATAAATGGTGCTCCAGCAAATCAGCTTCTGTCATTTTTCCAAACACATGACAGGAGCTGATCGGCAGAAGCAGCATTTAACGTTCGGAAGAAGTGATAAAAAGATTATCTCATTGGTAACTCTGCACCTTACTCATTACAGTACTAGAATACAAGCACCTAGGGCCGCTGTTTTCTGCACTACGGGGCTTATTCAGGTTGCATCGCTACAGCAACAACCCTGTCAGCTGCGCTATTGCGAATGCACAGTTAGTGTCCTGCATTAACAGGCAGATTGACAGGCAGAGGCGTTCGTGGTGTGGGCGGGGGAAGTGACGGAGCATTGCGAGGGCGGTGCAGGTAAAATGGGGGCGGGTCAGCTGCATTTTCAAGGTGGCTGCATGACATACACGCAGCTGCTCCGATGTAAAATATTTTACACAAAATGATAAATTGCCATATTGTCAAGGTAAGCAAACAACCTGCTGCCAGGCATTTCACATTGGACAAACATAATTTGTCATCTTTACGGTACAGGATTATTGACCACGTGCCCCCATTGAATAGAGGGAGGGATGGGTCAGCTGTTATTAAGATTAGAATCCCAGTGGATAATTAAATTAGGTGCATTATCCCGTCAAAGGGTTTATCAATCATTAAGTGTGCAATGTTTCTTGTGATTGGCACTAGCACTCGCTAGTGTTTAAATCAGCATTAGGTCTAAGGGTGGTGAAGAGCGTTTGCATTACGATGAGAAAATGTAAGTTTAGTTTTATAGACAGACACTTTGTATAATTGAATCAAATGTTGCTCTGTGAATGACAGTTAGGGCCGGATGTAATGGAGTTCGGGTGTTTTTTGTGGGACAAACCCGCACCATCTCACACATTAGAAGGTGTCAGTTTATCCCCAAACTTGCCCAATGTAATAGCCTGGGAGTTATTAAGTTCAAGATTATTACATTGTGCGAGTTTGACAGAAGCATGCACAGATCAGTGAGATCCGTGCATGCTTCTGTCTGTAAAAGTAAAGAAAGAGTTAAAAATGTAAAAAAAAAAAAGACGTGCAGCTTCCCCAAAAAAACAACCAGCCCCGGGTTCTTTGATGCGGTCCTGGTTCCAAAAATCCAGGAGGAAACATAAGTAGGGGTCCCCTGTATTTTTGCAACCAGCACTGGGCTCCACTAGCCAGAGAGGTAATGCCGCAGCCGGGGAACACTTTTATATAGGTCCCTCTTGCTGCAGCATCACCCCCCCACCCAACTAGTCACCCTTGCTGGGGTTCCCTGGGGGAGTGGGGACCACTACACTAAAGGGGTCCCCCACCTCCAGGCAGCCAAGGGCCAGGAGTGAAGCCTGGGGCTGTCCCCGCCATCTGTGGGCTGTGGATGGCGGGCTGATAGCCGTAAAAAGTGCAAAAAAAAAATATATATATATAGTGTAATGCCATGTTGGGTTTATTCATGATGCTAGTACGCAGGGTATATAGTAATTCTAGGTAATATAAGTAATGTCAGTGTAATTTAATGTGTATTGTGCAGGTATGCATTATAACATATATAAGCTATATGTGTTTATAGAATGTGCCCGCGGGGGCGTGCGAGGACCGGAGGTGAGGGAGAGTAGGTCCCCGAGCAGGGAAGGAGAGGAGGTGATCGGTTGGTGGCGGAGGTAGCGGTCCTGCTGCTGGGTTGTTGCCCTCCTACGGCCTCCTCCACGTCTCCTGATGTACTGGCCTGTCTCCTGGTAGCGCCTCCATGCTCTGGACACTACGCTGACAGACACAGCAAACCTTCTTGCCACAGCTCGCATTGATGGGCCATCCTGGATGAGCTGCACTACCTGAGCCACTTGTGTGGGTTGTAGGGAGGTCATACAGGCACGTGGAGGCCACACACACTACTGAGCCTCATTTTTACTTGTTTTAAGGACATTACATCAAAGTTGGATAAGCCTGTAGTGTGTTTTTCCACTTTAATTTTGAGGGTGACTCCAAATCCAGACCTCCATGGGTTAATAAATTTGATTTCCATTGATAATTTTTGTGTGATATTGTTGTCAGCACATTCAACTATGTAAAGAACAAAGTATTTAATAAGAATATTTCATTCATTCAGATTTAGGATGTGTTATTTTAGTGTTCCCTTTATTTTTTTGAGCAGTGTGTATATATATATATATATATATATATATATATATATATAATAAGAATTTACTCACCGGTAATTCTATTTCTCGTAGTCCGTAGGGGATGCTGGGGACTCCGTAAGGACCATGGGGAATAGACAGGCTCCGCAGGAGACTGGGCACTCTTAAAGAAAGATTAGGTACTATATCTGGTGTGCACTGGCTCCTCCCTCTATGTCCCTCCTCCAGACCTCAGTTAAGGAAACTGTGCCCGGAAGAGCTGACATTACAAGGAAAGGATTTGAACCCCAGGGTAAGACTCATACCAGCCACACCAATCACACCGTACAACTTGCGATAAACTTACCCAGTTAACAGTATGAACATAACTGAGCCTCCAACGGATGGCTCATAACAAAAAACCCTGTATTATGCAATAACTATATACACTTATTGCAGAAAGTCAGCACTTGGGACAGGTGCCCAGCATCCACTACGGACTACGAGAAATAGAATTACCGGTGAGTAAATTCTTATTTTCTCTGACGTCCTAGTGGATGCTGGGGACTCCGTAAGGACCATGGGGATTATACTAGAGATCCCAAACGGGCGGGAAAGTGCGGATGACTCTGCAGCACCGAATGGGCAAACTCAAGGTCCTCCTTAGCCAGGGTATCAAACTTGTAGAATTTTGCAAACGTGTTTGAACCCGACTAAGTAGCAGCTCGGCAAAGTTGTAACGCCGAGACCCCTCGGGCAGCCGCCCAAGAAGAGCCCACCTTCCTTGTGGAATGGGCTTTTATCGATTTTGGATGCGGCAATCCTGCCGCAGAATGAGCCTGCTGAATCGTGTTACAGATCCAGCGAGCAATGGTTTGCTTTGAAGCAGGTGCACCCAGCTTGTTGGGTGCATACAGTATAAACAGCGAGTCAGTCTTCCATCTAGAAACTTGGAGTCCTCCAAGTCACGAGTAGCCGCAGGCACCACAATAGGTTGGTTCAGATGAAAAGATAACACCACCTTTGGCAGAAATTGAGACGGGTCCGCAATTCTGCCCTGTCCATATGGAAAACCAGATAGGGACTTTTACAGGATAAAGCCGCTAATTCTGATACACGCCTAGCCAAAGCCAAGGCCAACAGCATAACCACTTTCCAAGTGAGATACTTGAGCTCCACTGTCTTAAGTGGCTCAAACCAGTGGGATTTCAGAAATTCCAATACTACGTTGAGATCCCAAGGTGCCACTGGTGGCACAAAAGGGAGCTGAATATGCAGCACTCCTTTAACAAACGTCTGAACTTTAGGCAGTGAAGCCAGTTCTTTTTGAAAGAAAATGGATAGGGCCGAAATCTGAACCTTTATGGACCCTAACTTTAGGCCCATAGTCACACCTGGAATTCCTCTGTAGGGGCCTTCCTGGCCTCACACCAGGCAACATATTTTCGCCATATCCGGTGATAATGTTTTGCCGTCACGTCCTTCCTAGCCTTTATTAGCGTAGGAATTACTTCATCCGGAATTCCCTTTTCTGCTAGGAGACGGCGTTCAACCGCCATGCCGTCAAACGCAGCAGCGGTAAGTCTTGGAACAGACAAGGCCCCTGTTGCAACAGGACTTGTCTGAGAGGCAGAGGCCATGGGTCCTCTGTGAGCATTTCTTGCAGTTCCGGGTACCAAGTTCTTCTTGGCCAATCCGGAGCTATGAGTATTGTTCTCACTCTTCTTTTTCTTACAATTCTCAGCACCTTGGGTATGAGAGGCAGAGGAGGAAACACATAGACTGACTGGAACACCCACGGCATTACCAGAGCGTCCACCGCTATTGCCTGAGGGTCCCTTGACCTGGCGCAATATCTTTTCAACTTTTTATTGAGTCGGGACGCCATCATGTCCACCTGTGGCAGTTCCCAACAAACCACAATTTGCGAGAAGACTTCTGGATGAAGTCCCCACTCTCCCGGGTGTAAGTCGTGTCTGCTGAGGAAGTCCGCTTCCCAGTTGTCCACTCCCGGAATGAACACTGCAGCTAGTGCTTGCACGTGATTCTCCGCCCACCGAAGAATCCTGGCGGCCTCCGCCATTGCTACCCTGCTTCTTGTGCCGCCCTGGCGGTTTACATGGGCGACCGCCGTGATGTTGTCTGACTGGATCAGTACCGGCCGGTCTTGAAGCAACGGTCCCGCTTGACTCAGGGCGTTGTATATGGCCCTTAGTTCCAGGATATTGATGTGCAGACAAGCCTCCTGACTTGACCACAGCCCCTGGAAGTTTTCTTCCTTGAGTGACTGCCCACCAACCTCGGAGGCGTGGACCTTTACAATCACCTGCTGGAGGTATAGCTTGTGAATTGCCGCCAGCACTACCTCCCTTTCCTTAGGGGAAGCTGGCAGGGCCGACTTTAGGAAACGGTGAGGAGGCGTCACTTCGAATTCCAGCTTGTGTCCCTGAGACACAATTTGTATAGCCCAGGAATCCACCCGTGAGCGAACCCACTGGTGGCTGAAATTCTTGAGACGCGCCCCCACCTCTCCCGGCTCCGCCTGTGGAGCTCCAGCGTCATGCGGTGGATTTAGTGGAAGCAGGGGAGGACTTTTGTTCCTGGGAACTGGCTGCGTGGTGCAGCTTCTTTCCTCTACCCCTGCCTCTTGCAAGAAAAGAAGCACCTCTGACCTTTTTGCTATTTGGTGGGCGAAAGGACTGCATTTGATAATACGGTGCTTTCTTAGGCTGTGAGGAAACAAACGGCAGGAACTTTGACTTCCCATCAGTAGCCTTGGCGACGAGGTCCAAGAGACCGTCCCCAAACAATTCCTCACCCTTATAATGCAAAACTTCCTTATGCTTTTTAGAATCAGCGTCCCCTGTCCATTGCCGAGTCCATAAGACCCTTCTGGCTGCAATGGAAAGTGCGCTTACCCTAGAACCCAGCAAACAAATATCTCTCTGAGCATCCCGCATATATAGGACAGTGTCCTTGATATGCCCCAGGGTTAATAAAACAGAGTCCCTATCCAGGGTATCTAATTCTTCCGACAGAGTATCTGTCCATGCCGCCACTGCGCTACACATCCAGGCTGAAGCAATAGCTGGCCTGAGCAGGATACCCGAATGCGTATAGATAGATTTCAGGATACCTTCCTGTTTTCTATCCGCCGGGTCCTTAAGGGCGGCCGTATCCTGAGACGGGAGGGCCACCTTTTTAGACAAGCGCGTTAATGCCTTGTCTACCTTGGGGGACGACTCCCAGCGCAAGCTGTCTTTTGGCGGGAAGGGGTACGCCATCAGCAATCTCTTGGAAATAATAAAATTTCTCTCAGGAGATTCCCAGGCTTTCTCACATAATTCATTCAATTCATGGTGGTCATTCCGAGTTGTTCGCTCTGTAAATTTCATCGCATCGCAGCGATTTTCCGCTTAGTGCGCATGCGCAATGTCCGCACTGCGACTGCGCCAAGTAAATTTGCTATGAAGTTTACTCACGGCTTTTTCATCGCTCAGGCGATCGTAGTGTGATTGACAGGAAATGGGTGTTTCTGGGCGGAAACAGGCCGTTTTATGGGCGAGTGGGAAAAAACGCTACCGTTTCCGGAAAAAATGCAGGAGTGGCTGGAGAAACGGGGGAGTGTCTGGGCGAACGCTGGATGTGTTTGTCACGTCAAACCAGGAACGACAAGCACTGAACTGATCGCAGATGCCGAGTAAGTCTGAAGCTACTCTGAAACTGCTAAGAAGTTTGTAATCGCAATATTGCGAATACATCGTTCGCAATTTTAAGATGCTAAGATTCACTCCCAGTAGGCGGCGGCTTAGCGTGAGCAACTCTGCTAAAATCGCCTTGCGAGCGAACAACTCGGAATGACCACCCATGTGACGGGGGAAAAGTGACTTCTTGCTTTTTCTCCCCATTCATAGGAACCCTCTTGTCAGGGACAGGGGTTTCCTCAGAAATGTGTAAAACATCCTTCATTGCTATAATCATGTAACGTATGGCCTTAACCATTTTAGTCTGTAATTTTGCCTCCTCCTCGTCGACACTGGAGTCAGACTCTGTGTCGATATCTGTGTCGATTAACTGGGATAGTGGCCGATTGTGAGAGCCTGAAGGTCCCTGAGCTGTGGGATCAGGCACTGGTTGAGACCCTGACTGTCCCAAGGCTTCAGCTTTGTCTAACCTTTTATGTAAAGAGTTTACATTCTCATTTAACACCTTCTACATATCCATCCAGTCTGGTGTCGGCGCCGTCGGCGGCGACACCACATCCATATGCACTTGCTCCGCCTCCACATATCCCTCCTCACCAAACATGTCGACCTGACGTACCGACACACTGCAGACACACAGGGAATGCTCTGACTGAGGACAGGACCCCACAAAGGCTTTTGGGGAGACAGAGAGAGAGTATGCCAGCACACACCACAGCGCTATATAACCCAGGGATTTACACTATATTCTGTGTTTTCCCAGTAGCTGCTGATATATGTCTTTTGCGCCTAAATTTAAGTCCCCCCCCCCTCTCTTTTTGCCCTTGTTGTACCTTGGATACTGCAATGGAGAGCCTGGGGAGCTGCTTCCAGTGGAGCTGTGAAGGAAAAATGGCGCTGGTTAGTGCTGAGGAAGAAGCTGCTCCCTCAGCGGCAGGCTTCTGTCCTGCTCTCATGTGTGAAAAATGTCGGGGTTTTTACATATATACAGTCTGGGACTGTATATATGTTGATTCTTTGCCAAAAGGTATTATAATTGCTGCCCAGGGCGTTCCCCCCCCCCCAGCGCCCTGCACCCTACAGTGACCGGAGTGTGTGGTGTGCAGTGGGAGCAATGGCGCACAGCTGCAGTGCTGTGCGCTACCTTATGTGAAGACAGGAGTCTTCTTGCCGCAGATTTCGATGTCTTCTGTCTTCTCCTGGACTTCAGTGCTTCTGGCTCTACGAGGGGGACGGCGGCACGGCTCCGGGAACGGACGACCGAGGACAGGTGCCTGTGTTCGATCCCTCTGGAGCTAATAGTGTCCAGTAGCCTAAGAAGCACAACCTAGCTGCAAGCAGGTACGTTGGCTTCTCTCCCCTCAGTCCCTCGTAACAGTGAGTCTGTTGCCAGCAGAGCTCACTGAAAATAAAAAACCTAACAAATACTTTCTTTTTCTAGCAGGCTCAGGAGAGCCCACTAGGAGCACCCAGCTCTGGCCGGGCACAGATTCTAACTGAGGTCTGGAGGAGGGGCATAGAGGGAGGAGCCAGTGCACACCAGATATAGTACCTAATCTTTCTTTAAGAGTGCCCAGTCTCCTGCGGAGCCCGTCTATTCCCCATGGTCCTTACGGAGTCCCCAGCATCCACTAGGACGTCAGAGAAATATATATATATATATATATATATATATATATATATAATATTTCTTTATACACATATATACATACATATATTTGTATTTTATACATATACAGCTAACTATGGGGTATGTGAAGCTACAGCTCCAGGCTCTCCATTCAGTTTATGTCCACAGAATGTCTGGTTTACTTATGGTGGAATGGGCAAGTATTCCAATCCACATTACCTACCGGCGTGGCTACTCCGGTACCTGCCATGTGACAGATGTCACTAACCACTCCTTCTCCTCCCACAGTCCCAAGTAACGTGGCCCGGGAGCTGACATCCAGGTCACAGCATACTTGCATAATTTTGAAAACTAGTTTCAAGGAGATTGCAGGTGAGGAGCACCGTTGAGGGGGTATGTCATGTCCCACCTATGGGCGTATCAATTGCCACTCAATATACTGCCCCCGGAAATAAATATACCATACCCTGAAAAAATATACTGCTGCATGTAAATAGTGCCAGATTAAGGTCCACATGGGCCTGGAGCTGAGATTTAGGAAGGGCCTATTTTGTGTTGTCAAAGGTAGGGTGATCAGTGCCGTAGAGAAGTTCTCCCAGGTGGGAGGGGGGGTTTATGACATACTGTATCACTGCACTACCTCCTCAAACTACATCACTGAACTATCTCCCCACACTACATCACTGTGCTACCTCCCCACATTATATTATTGTGCTACAGTAATTCTCCACACTATGGGGGTCATTCCGAGTTGAATGCAGCAGCAAATTTGTTAGCAGTTGGGCAAAACCATGTGCACTGCAGGGGGGCCAGATGTAACATGTGCAGAGAGAGTTAGAGTTGGGTGGGTTATATTGTTTCTGTGCAGGGTAAATACTGGCTGCTTTATTTTTACACTGCAATTTAGATTTCAATTTAAACACACCCCACCCAAATCTAACTCTCTCTGCACATGTTATATCTGCCACACGTGCAGTGCACATAGGCCCTCATTCCGAGTTGTTCGCTCGCAAGCTGCTTTTAGCAGCTTTGCACACGCTAAGCCGCCGCCTACTGGGAGTGAATCTTAGCTTATCAAAATTGCGAACGAAAGATTAGCAGAATTGCGAATAGACACTTCTTAGCAGTTTCTGAGTAGCTCCACACTTACTCGGCAACTGTGATCAGTTCAGGGCTTGTCGTTCCTGGTTAGACGTCACAAACACACCCAGCGTTCGCCCAGACACTCCTCCGTTTCTTCAGCCACTCCTGCGTTTTTCCCAGAAACGGTAGCGTTTTTTCGCAAACACCCATAAAATGGCCAGTTTCCGCCCAGTAACACCCATTTCCTGTCAATCACATTACGATCACCAGAACGAAGAAAAAACCTCGTAATGCCGTGAGTAAAATACCTAACTGCATAGCAAATTTACTTGGCGCAGTCGCACTGTGGACATTGCGCATGCGCATTAGCAACTAATCGCTCCGTTGCGAGAAAAAAATACAGAGCGAACAACTCGGAATGACCCCCATTGTTTTGCCCAACTGCTCACAAATTTGCTGCTGCAATCAACTCTGAATTAGACCCTATGGTGGTCATTACGACCCAATCGCTCGCTGCAGTTTCTCGCAGTGCAGCAATCGGGTCGAAACTGCGCAGGCTCCAGTGCCGCAGTGCGCCTGCGCATTGCAGCCGTCATTGCCTAGCGAACGCCTCTGAGAGAGGTGGTCGCTGAGCGGGAGAAGGCTGGATGGCGGCTTTAAGCCGCTGTTTAGGGGGCACGGTCCGGCCAACACAGGCGTGGCCGGACTGTTGGGGGGCAGTCCGCGGTGGCTGCGTGACGTCACACGCAGCCGCAGCGGGCCAGGGAGCGACGAGTAGCTCCCGGCCAGCACGCTAAAGCTGCGCCGGTTGGGAGCTACTCTTAAAGTGCAAAGGCATCGTCGCTGTGCAATGCCTTTGCAGTTCTGCGGGGGGGGGGGGGGGGGGGCGGCACTGACATGCGGGGCGGACTAGCCCTGTGCTGAGCGTCCCCCCACATGTCAGTGTGAATGATTGTAGCTGTGCTAAATTTAGCACTCCTACGATCAACTCGGAATGACTCCCTAAATTCCCGCACTACATCTACCTACCCACACCACATTATCTCACTACCTTCCCACACCACCGTACTGCACTACCTTCCCACACCACATTACTGCGCTACCTTCCCACACCACACTACTGCGTTACCTTCCCACACCACACTACTGCACTACCTTCCCACACCACATTACTGTGCTAACTTCCCACACCACACTACTGCACTACCTTCCCACACCACACTACTGCGCTACCTTCCCACATTACTGCGCTACCTTCCCACACCACACTACTGCGTTACCTTCCCACACCACACTACTGCACTACCTTCCCACACCACATTACTGCGTTACCTTCCCACACCACACTACTGCGCTACCTTCCCACATTACTGCGCTACCTTCCCACACCACACTACTGCGTTACCTTCCCACACCACACTACTGCACTACCTTCCCACACCACATTACTGCGTTACCTTCCCACACCACACTACTGCGCTACCTTCCCACACCACCGTACTGCCCTACCTTCCCACACCACATTGCTGCGGTACCTTCCCACACCACATTACTGCACTACCTTCCCACACCACCGTACTGCACTACCTTCCCACACCACATTGCTGCGGTACCTTCCCACACCACACTACTGCACTACCTTCCCACACCACATTACTGCACTACCTTCCCACACCACACTACTGCACTACCTTCCCACACCACACTACTGCACTACCTTCCCCCACCACATTACTGCACTACCTACCCACACCACATTGCTGCGTTACCTTTCCACACCACACTACTGCACTACCTTCCCACACCACACTACTGCACTACCTTCCCACACCACATTGCTGCGTTACCTTCCAACACCACACTACTGCACTACCTTCCCACACCACACTACTGCACTACCTTCCCCCACCACATTACTGTGCTACCTATCCCACATCACAATACTGCGCTACCTATCCACACCACATTACTGTGCTACCTATCCCACATCACATTACTGCGCTACCTATCCCACATCACATTACTGCGCTACCTATCCACACCACATTACTGCGCTACTTTCCCACACCAGATTACTACTCTACCTTCCCACACCACATTACTGTGCTACCTATCCACACATTACTGCGCTACCTATCCACACCACATTACTGTGCTACTTATCCACACCACATTACTGCTCTACCTTCCCACACCACATTACTGCTCTACCTTCCCACACCACATTACTGTGCTACCAATCCACACCACATTACTGCGCTACCTTCCCACACCACATTACTGCGCTACCTTTCTACACCACATTACTGCGCTACCTTCCCACACCACATAACTGTGCTACCTATCCACACCACATTACTGCGCTACCTTCCCACACCACATTACTGCGCTACCTTCCTACACCACATTACTGCGCTACCTTCCCACACCACATTACTGTGCTACCTTCCCACACCACATTACTGTGCTACCTATCCACACCACATTACTGCGCTACTTTCCCACACCACATTACTGCGCTACCTTCCTACACCACATTACTGCGCTACCTTCCCGCACCACATTACTGCGCTACCTTCCCACACCACACTACTGCACTACCTTCCCACACCACTGTACTGTGCTACATGTGTGTCCTCACATATCTGTTCTGGAAAAGGCAGCATGGCGTGGTGTTGCACATCTCAGGAATGCACACCACTACCTTCCCTTTGTTCTGCTACTAGTCACAGGTGTGCGCATACGCGCGCATACGCGAATGTCGCCGTTAAAAACTACATGGAGCATACCTTCCCACTACCCACGCTCATACTATGCCGCTGACTCCCCCTCTCTATGCAGGGAAACTTACACACATAAAGCCCAGCCCCCAACCACTATTACAGTACATTAGATGACTGCCCCACTACCACAGCACTAAATGAATAGCCCATCCATTCCCCCAATTACACTACATAATTAACCCTCACAATTCCAATAAATCAGTATTACTTCTCTCACCTGCATTATATTACACTACCCCCAGTACATTCATGTATAAAAGGGCCGAGCCATCCACCCCTATTAAACTACATAATTAACCCCACCATACTAAAATGACACATACATCTCACAAGCAAAACATTTTACCTATTAAAGTCTTCGGTCAGTGGCAGTGCACTCACACAAGGAGCAAACCTTTTCCAGAGGCACTGCACTGAGACGCCGGCTGCAGGACACAGACTCTCCACACCCGAATAGCAGCAGCCGCCAGCAGGTCATCCCAGAGCAGCCCTGTCACAGACACACGGGCCGCCTTCACGGAGCTGAGAGTGAGCTCCGCTCAGATGCGTCTGGCGTGCTGGTGTGGCAGCGCTTGTTTATCATCACACGCTGCACAGCGCGGAGAGGCGCCAAGAAGTGTGAGGCGCAGGGAGGACCTTTCAATTATTCTACTGTGCTGCCGTCAGAGGGTTAGGGTTAGGCTGCGGGAGGGGGGGTTAAGGTCAGGCTGCGGGAGGGGGGATAGGGTTAGGCTGCGGGAGGTAGGGTTAGGGTTAGGCTGCGGGGACGGACGGTTAAGCTGCGGGGGGGGGTTAGGGTTAGGATGCGGGGACGGAGGGTTAGGCTGCAGGGATGGAGGGTTAGGGTTAGGCTGTGGGGACAGGGGGTTAGGGTTAGGCTGCATGAGAGGGGGTAGGGTTAGGCTGCGGGAGGGGGGTTAGGGTTAGGCTGCAGGGAGGGAAAGTTAGGGTTAGAATACTTACTGTACCTAACAGGTGTTGGGATTCTGTGCATCAGGGAGGCTGCTGTCGGTCTACTGACCACAGGCATCACAAGCATCGGGATCCCAATTCCATCCCCAGGGATCACAGCAATTTACGGAAGTTGTCAGTAGGTTCATGAAAGGAGTCACAGTAAAAAAATCAGGGGAAGAAACCTCCTATTTATTATGTGTTAATAAAGTGTAAGGGGCCTTCTATAACCTCCGCATCTTGCTGCAGTTTGTGCTGACCACACACGTCACTGGCCTGGACAGTGGGACAGCAGCAGTATAGAGAAAGCTCCTGGATAAGGTGACGGCACAGGTCAGGTAGGGGGAGCGCTTTTACCATCACACAAAGGTAGTGTTACTCTTTACCCACAGTGCAAAGCGTTTAATCCTGGCTCATGTAAGACTGATGCTGGAAAATGGCGTCACACAGACCTGTCTATGAAACGCAGCTCATACATGCAAATTATTACCCCTCATCCCTTTACTAAATCTGCAGATTCCGAATAAATATATAATATTCTGTGCTGTTTCAGACCCTCCAACATGACCCGCCCCACTAGGTACAAAATGCTCTGTTTCTGGACTTCCCTCTTAATTTATGATTTCCATCACCTGTGAAGAAACAGCTTTCATATCATTGAACTAGTTCAACACAGGTGATGGAAATCATAAATTAAGAGGGAAGTCCAGAAACAGAGCATTTTGTACCTAGTGGGGCGGGTCATGTTGGAGGGTCTGTTGTTTGGTTAATTTACACTTCTAGCACCTCATTTGTGTTCTGTGCATTTACCACTGTCTGTAGCATTTCATGTTGCTGTCAGCAGGTGGCAGTATCAGCCTTACAATATCAGAAACACTGCTCAGAAATTGTCAGGGGTTTTTTTTTTATGAATGAATTAGATCACAGGTTCTCAAACTCGTTCCTCAGGACCCCACACAGTGCATGCTTTGCAGGTCTCCTCACAGCATCACAAGTGAAATAATTAACTCCACCTGTGGACCTTTAAAAATGTGTCAGTGAGTAATTAATTCACCTGTGCACCTGCTGGGTTACCTGCAAAAAATGCACTGTGTGCGTTTGAGAACCTATGAATTAGATGAAGAGCATTTATTTAAACTTATCCAAAACAATTTTATTTAAAAAAAATACCGGTAAATCTATTTCTCGTAGTCCGTAGAGGATGCTGGGACTCCGTAAGGACCATGGGGAATAGACGGGCTCCGCAGGAGATAGGGCACTTTAAGAAAGCTTTGGATTCTGGGTGTGCACTGGCCCCTCCCTCTATGCCCCTTCTCCAGACCTCAGTTATGGAAACTGTGCCCAGAGGAGATGGACAGTACGAGGAAGGATTTTTGTAAATCTAAGGGCGAGATCCATACCAGCCACACCAATCACACAGTATAACTTGTGATAACCTACCCAGTTAACAGTATGAACAACAACATAGCCTCGGTTCAACCGATAAACTATAACATAACCCTTATGTAAGCAATAACTATATACAAGTCTTGCAGAAGAAGTCCGCACTTGGGACGGGCGCCCAGCATCCTCTACGGGACTACGAGAAATAGATTTACCGGTAAGTAAAATCTTATTTTCTCTAAAGTCCTTGAGGATGCTGGAACTCCGTAAGGACCATGGGGATTATACCAAAGCTCCCAAACGGGCGGGAGAGTGCGGATTACTCTGCAGCACCGAATTGAGCAAACACAAGGTCCTCCTCAGCCAGGGTATCAAACTTACAGAACTTTGCAAAGGTATTTGACCCCGACCAAGTAGCAGCTCGGCACAGCTGTAGTGCCGAGATCCCTCGGTCAGCCGCCCAAGAAGAGCCCACCTTCCTAGTGGAACGAGCCTAAACCGATTTAGGTAACGGCAATCCTGCTGTAGAATGCGCCTGCTGAATCGTGTTACAGATCCAGCGAGCAATAGTCTGCTTTGAAGCAGGGCCGCCAACCTTGTTAGCTGTATACAAGACAAACAGTACTTCTGTTTTGCAGATCCTAGCCGTTCTGGCCACATAAATTTTCAAAGCCCTGACCACATCAAGGGACTCGGAATCCTCCAAGCCACGTGTAGCCACAGGCACGACAATAGGTTGGTTCATATGAGAGGATGACACCACTTTTGGCAGGAATTGAGGACGGTACCGCAATTTCGCTCTATACATATGGACAATCAGATAGGGCTTTTAGTGATAAAAGCCTCCAATTCCGAAACTCGCCTAGCCGAAGCCAAGGCTAACAACATGACCACCTTCCAGGTGACATATTTCAACACCACTGACTTAAGTGGTTCAAACCAATGAGACTTAAGGAACCGTAACACCACGTTAAGGTCCCAAGGCGCCACCGGCGGTACAAAAGGAGGCTAAAAATGCAGTACTCCCTATAAAAACGTTTGTACTTCAGGAAGAGAAGCCAATTCTTTTTGGAAGAAAATGGATAAGGCGAAATTTGAACCTTTATCGATCCTAATTTTAGGCCCAAGTTCACTCCAGTTTGAAGGAAGTGAAGCAGACGTCCCAAAAGGAATTCCTCCGTAGGAGCATTCCCGGCCTCAGATCAGGAAACATA
Organism: Pseudophryne corroboree; assembly: GCF_028390025.1. Lineage (NCBI taxonomy): Eukaryota > Metazoa > Chordata > Amphibia > Anura > Myobatrachidae > Pseudophryne > Pseudophryne corroboree. The sequence continues at coordinate 451,759,063 of NC_086450.1, read as the reverse complement.
TTTTCTCTATCGTCCTAGTGGATGCTGGGGTTCCTGAAAGGACCATGGGGAATAGCGGCTCCGCAGGAGACAGGGCACAAAAAGTAAAGCTTTAGGATCAGGTGGTGTGCACTGGCTCCTCCCCCTATGACCCTCCTCCAAGCCTCAGTTAGGTTTTTGTGCCCGGCCGAGAAGGGTGCAATCTAGGTGGCTCTCCTAAAGAGCTGCTTAGAAAAAGTTTAGCTAGGTTTTTTATTTTACAGTGAGTCCTGCTGGCAACAGGATCACTGCAGCGAGGGACTTAGGGGAGAAGGAGTCAACTCACCTGCGTGCAGGATGGATTGGCTTCTTGGCTACTGGACATCAAGCTCCAGAGGGACGATCACAGGTACAGCCTGGATGGGTCACCGGAGCCGCGCCGCCGGCCCCCTTGCAGATGCTGAAGACAGAAGATGGTCCAGAATCGGCGGCAGAAGACTCCTCAGTCTTCTTAAGGTAGCGCACAGCACTGCAGCTGTGCGCCATTGCTCTCAGCACACTTCACACGGCAGTCACTGAGGGTGCAGGGCGCTGGGGGGGGGCGCCCTGGGCAGCAATGAGAAACCTTTTTTAGTCATAAAATACCTCACATATAGCCTCCGGGGGCTATATGGAGATATTTAACCCCTGCCTGAATCCATTGAAGAGCGGGAGACGAGCCCGCCGAAAAAGGGGCGGGGCCTATCTCCTCAGCACACGGCGCCATTTTCCTCTCACAGCTCCGCTGGTCAGGAAGGCTCCCAGTCTCTCCCCTGCACTGCACTACAGAAACAGGGTAAAACAAGAGAGGGGGGGCAAAATTGTGGCATTATATATATATTTAAAGCAGCTATATAGGGAGCACTTATTATAAGGCTATCCCTGTCATATATAGCGCTTTTGGTGTGTGCTGGCAAACTCTCCCTCCGTCTCCCCAAAGGGCTAGTGGGGTCCTGTCTTCGTTTAGAGCATTCCCTGTGTGTCTGCTGTGTGTCGGTACGTGTGTGTCGACATGTATGAGGTAGAGATGAGCGGGTTCGGTTTCTCTGAAACCGAACCCGCACGAACTTCATGTTTTTTTCACGGGTCCGAGCAGACTCGGATCCTCCCGCCTTGCTCGGTTAACCCGAGCGCGCCCGAACGTCATCATGACGCTGTCGGATTCTCGCGAGACTCGGATTCTATATAAGGAGCCGCGCGTCGCCGCCATTTTCACACGTGCATTGAGATTGATAGGGAGAGGACGTGGCTGGCGTCCTCTCCATTAGAAATTAGATTAGAAGAGAGAGAGAGATTGTGCAGAGTCAGACAGAGTTTACCACAGTGACCAGTGCAGTTGTTGTTAGTTAACTTTTATTTATTTTAATATAATATATCCGTTCTCTGCTATATCCGTTCTCTGCCTGAAAAAAAACGATACACAGCAGCAGCCAGTCACACAGTGTGACTCAGTCTGTGTGCACTCAGCTCAGCCCAGTGTGCTGCACATCAATGTATAAAAGGCAAAGCTTATAATAATTGTGGGGGAGACTGGGGAGCACTGCAGGTTGTTATAGCAGGAGCCCCCAGGAGTACATAATATTATATTAATTTAAAATTAAACAGTGCACACTTTTGCTGCAGGAGTGCCACTGCCAGTGTGACTAGTGGTGACCAGTGCCTGACCACCAGTATAGTAGTATATTGTTGTATGTATTGTATACTATCTCTTTATCAACCAGTCTATATTAGCAGCAGACACAGTACAGTGCGGTAGTTCACGGCTGTGGCTACCTCTGTGTCGGCAGTCGGAACTCGGCAGGCAGTCCGTCCATCCATAATTGTATTACAATATATACCACCTAACCGTGGTATTTTTTTTTCTTTCTTTATACCGTCGTCATAGTGTCATACTAGTTGTTACGAGTATACTACTATCTCTTTATCAACCAGTGTACAGTGCGGTAGTTCACGGCTGTGGCTACCTCTGTGTCGGCAGTCGGCAGGCAGTCCGTCCATCCATAATTGTATTATTATTATAATATATACCACCTAACCGTGGTTTTTTTTTCATTCTTTATACCGTCATAGTGTCATACTAGTTGTTACGAGTATACTACTATCTCTTTATCAACCAGTGTACAGTGCGGTAGTTCACGGCTGTGGCTACCTCTGTGTCGGCAGTCGGCAGGCAGTCCGTCCATCCATAATTGTATTATTATTATAATATATACCACCTAACCGTGGTTTTTTTTTCATTCTTTATACCGTCGTCATAGTGTCATACTAGTTGTTACGAGTATACTACTATCTCTTTATCAACCAGTGTACAGTGCGGTAGTTCACGGCTGTGGCTACCTCTGTGTCGGCAGTCGGCAGGCAGTCCGTCCATCCATAATTGTATTATTATTATAATATATACCACCTAACCGTGGTTTTTTTTTCATTCTTTATACCGTCGTCATAGTGTCATACTAGTTGTTACGAGTATACTACTATCTCTTTATCAACCAGTGTACAGTGCGGTAGTTCACGGCTGTGGCTACCTCTGTGTCGGCAGTCGGCAGGCAGTCCGTCCATCCATAATTGTATTATTATTATAATATATACCACCTAACCGTGGTTTTTTTTTCATTCTTTATACCGTCGTCATAGTGTCATACTAGTTGTTACGAGTATACTACTATCTCTTTATCAACCAGTGTACAGTGCGGTAGTTCACGGCTGTGGCTACCTCTGTGTCGGCAGTCGGCAGGCAGTCCGTCCATCCATAATTGTATTATTATTATAATATATACCACCTAACTGTGGTATTTTTTTTTCTTTCTTTATACCGTCGTCATAGTGTCATACTAGTTGTTACGAGTATACTACTATCTCTTTATCAACCAGTGTACAGTGCGGTAGTTCACGGCTGTGGCTACCTCTGTGTCGGCAGTCGGCAGGCAGTCCGTCCATCCATAATTGTATTATTATTATAATATATACCACCTAACCGTGGTTTTTTTTTCATTCTTTATACCGTCGTCATAGTGTCATACTAGTTGTTACGAGTATACTACTATCTCTTTATCAACCAGTGTACAGTGCGGTAGTTCACGGCTGTGGCTACCTCTGTGTCGGCAGTCGGCAGGCAGTCCGTCCATCCATAATTGTATTATTATTATAATATATACCACCTAACCGTGTTTTTTTTTTCATTCTTTATACCGTCGTCATAGTGTCATACTAGTTGTTACGAGTATACTACTATCTCTTTATCAACCAGTGTACAGTGCGGTAGTTCACGGCTGTGGCTACCTCTGTGTCGGCAGTCGGCAGGCAGTCCGTCCATCCATAATTGTATTATTATTATAATATATACCACCTAACCGTGGTTTTTTTTTCATTCTTTATACCGTCGTCATAGTGTCATACTAGTTGTTACGAGTATACTACTATCTCTTTATCAACCAGTGTACAGTGCGGTAGTTCACGGCTGTGGCTACCTCTGTGTCGGCAGTCGGCAGGCAGTCCGTCCATCCATAATTGTATTATTATTATAATATATACCACCTAACCGTGGTTTTTTTATACCACCTAACCGTGGCAGTCCGTCCATAATTGTATACTAGTATCCAATCCATCCATCTCCATTGTTTACCTGAGGTGCCTTTTAGTTCTGCCTATAAAATATGGAGAACAAAAAAGTTGAGGTTCCAAAATTAGGGAAAGATCAAGATCCACTTCCACCTCGTGCTGAAGCTGCTGCCACTAGTCATGGCCGAGACGATGAAATGCCAGCAACGTCGTCTGCCAAGGCCGATGCCCAATGTCATAGTACAGAGCATGTCAAATCCAAAACACCAAATATCAGAAAAAAAAGGACTCCAAAACCTAAAATAAAATTGTCGGAGGAGAAGCGTAAACTTGCCAATATGCCATTTACCACACGGAGTGGCAAGGAACGGCTGAGGCCCTGGCCTATGTTCATGGCTAGTGGTTCAGCTTCACATGAGGATGGAAGCACTCAGCCTCTCGCTAGAAAACTGAAAAGACTCAAGCTGGCAAAAGCACCGCAAAGAACTGTGCGTTCTTTGAAATCCCAAATCCACAAGGAGAGTCCAATTGTGTCGTTTGCGATGCCTGACCTTCCCAACACTGGACGTGAAGAGCATGCGCCTTCCACTATTTGCATGCCCCCTGCAAGTGCTGGAAGGAGCACCCGCAGTCCAGTTCCTGATAGTCAGATTGAAGATGTCAGTGTTGAAGTACACCAGGATGAGGAGGATATGGGTGTTGCTGGCGCTGGGGAGGAAATTGACCAGGAGGATTCTGATGGTGAGGTGGTTTGTTTAAGTCAGGCACCCGGGGAGACACCTGTTGTCCGTGGGAGGAATATGGCCGTTGACATGCCAGGTGAAAATACCAAAAAAATCAGCTCTTCGGTGTGGAGGTATTTCACCAGAAATGCGGACAACAGGTGTCAAGCCGTGTGTTCCCTTTGTCAAGCTGTAATAAGTAGGGGTAAGGACGTTAACCACCTCGGAACATCCTCCCTTATACGTCACCTGCAGCGCATTCATAATAAGTCAGTGACAAGTTCAAAAACTTTGGGTGACAGCGGAAGCAGTCCACTGACCAGTAAATCCCTTCCTCTTGTAACCAAGCTCACGCAAACCACCCCACCAACTCCCTCAGTGTCAATTTCCTCCTTCCCCAGGAATGCCAATAGTCCTGCAGGCCATGTCACTGGCAAGTCTGACGAGTCCTCTCCTGCCTGGGATTCCTCCGATGCATCCTTGCGTGTAACGCCTACTGCTGCTGGCGCTGCTGTTGTTGCCGCTGGGAGTCGATGGTCATCCCAGAGGGGAAGTCGTAAGCCCACTTGTACTACTTCCAGTAAGCAATTGACTGTTCAACAGTCCTTTGCGAGGAAGATGAAATATCACAGCAGTCATCCTACTGCAAAGCGGATAACTGAGTCCTTGACAACTATGTTGGTGTTAGACGTGCGTCCGGTATCCGCCGTTAGTTCACAGGGAACTAGACAATTTATTGAGGCAGTGTGCCCCCGTTACCAAATACCATCTAGGTTCCACTTCTCTAGGCAGGCGATACCGAGAATGTACACGGACGTCAGAAAAAGACTCACCAGTGTCCTAAAAAATGCAGTTGTACCCAATGTCCACTTAACCACGGACATGTGGACAAGTGGAGCAGGGCAGGGTCAGGACTATATGACTGTGACAGCCCACTGGGTAGATGTATGGACTCCCGCCGCAAGAACAGCAGCGGCGGCACCAGTAGCAGCATCTCGCAAACGCCAACTCTTTCCTAGGCAGGCTACGCTTTGTATCACCGCTTTCCAGAATACGCACACAGCTGAAAACCTCTTACGGCAACTGAGGAAGATCATCGCGGAATGGCTTACCCCAATTGGACTCTCCTGTGGATTTGTGGCATCGGACAACGCCAGCAATATTGTGTGTGCATTAAATATGGGCAAATTCCAGCACGTCCCATGTTTTGCACATACCTTGAATTTGGTGGTGCAGAATTTTTTAAAAAACGACAGGGGCGTGCAAGAGATGCTGTCGGTGGCCAGAAAAATTGCGGGACACTTTCGGCGTACAGGCACCACGTACAGAAGACTGGAGCACCACCAAAAACTACTGAACCTGCCCTGCCATCATCTGAAGCAAGAAGTGGTAACGAGGTGGAATTCAACCCTCTATATGCTTCAGAGGTTGGAGGAGCAGCAAAAGGCCATTCAAGCCTATACAATTGAGCACGATATAGGAGATGGAATGCACCTGTCTCAAGTGCAGTGGAGAATGATTTCAACGTTGTGCAAGGTTCTGATGCCCTTTGAACTTGCCACACGTGAAGTCAGTTCAGACACTGCCAGCCTGAGTCAGGTCATTCCCCTCATCAGGCTTTTGCAGAAGAAGCTGGAGGCATTGAAGAAGGAGCTAAAAGGGAGCGATTCCGCTAGGCATGTGGGACTTGTGGATGCAGCCCTTAATTCGCTTAACAAGGATTCACGGGTGGTCAATCTGTTGAAATCAGAGCACTACATTTTGGCCACCGTGCTCGATCCTAGATTTAAAGCCTACCTTGGATCTCTCTTTCCGGCAGACACAGGTCTGCTGGGGTTGAAAGACCTGCTGGTGACAAAATTGTCAAGTCAAGCGGAACGCGACCTGTCAACATCTCCTCCTTCACATTCTCCCGCAACTGGGGGTGCGAGGAAAAGGCTCAGAATTCCGAGCCCACCCGCTGGCGGTGATGCAGGGCAGTCTGGAGCGACTGCTGATGCTGACATCTGGTCCGGACTGAAGGACCTGACAACGATTACGGACATGTCGTCTACTGTCACTGCATATGATTCTCTCAACATTGATAGAATGGTGGAGGATTATATGAGTGACCGCATCCAAGTAGGCACGTCACACAGTCCGTACTTATACTGGCAGGAAAAAGAGGCAATTTGGAGGCCCTTGCACAAACTGGCTTTATTCTACCTAAGTTGCCCTCCCACAAGTGTGTACTCCGAAAGAGTGTTTAGTGCCGCCGCTCACCTTGTCAGCAATCGGCGTACGAGGTTACATCCAGAAAATGTGGAGAAGATGATGTTCATTAAAATGAATTATAATCAATTCCTCCGCGGAGACATTGACCAGCAGCAATTGCCTCCACAAAGTACACAGGGAGCTGAGATGGTGGATTCCAGTGGGGACGAATTGATAATCTGTGAGGAGGGGGATGTACACGGTGATATATCGGAGGGTGAAGATGAGGTGGACATCTTGCCTCTGTAGAGCCAGTTTGTGCAAGGAGAGATTAATTGCTTCTTTTTTGGGGGGGGTCCAAACCAACCCGTCATATCAGTCACAGTCGTGTGGCAGACCCTGTCACTGAAATGATGGGTTGGTTAAAGTGTGCATGTCCTGTTTTGTTTATACAACATAAGGGTGGGTGGGAGGGCCCAAGGATAATTCCATCTTGCACCTCTTTTTTCTTTTCTTTTTCTTTGCATCATGTGCTGATTGGGGAGGGTTTTTTGGAAGGGACATCCTGCGTGACACTGCAGTGCCACTCCTAGATGGGCCCGGTGTTTGTGTCGGCCACTAGGGTCGCTAATCTTACTCACACAGCTACCTCATTGCGCCTCTTTTTTTCTTTGCGTCATGTGCTGTTTGGGGAGGGTTTTTTGGAAGGGACATCCTGCGTGACACTGCAGTGCCACTCCTAGATGGGCCCGGTGTTTGTGTCGGCCACTAGGGTCGCTAATCTTACTCACACAGCTACCTCATTGCGCCTCTTTTTTTCTTTGCGTCATGTGCTGTTTGGGGAGGGTTTTTTGGAAGGGACATCCTGCGTGACACTGCAGTGCCACTCCTAGATGGGCCCGGTGTTTGTGTCGGCCACTAGGGTCGCTTATCTTACTCACACAGCGACCTCGGTGCAAATTTTAGGACTAAAAATAATATTGTGAGGTGTGATGTGTTCAGAATAGGCTGAAAATGAGTGTAAATTATGTTTTTTGAGGTTAATAATACTTTGGGATCAAAATTACCCCCAAATTCTATGATTTAAGCTGTTTTTTAGGGTTTTTTGAAAAAAACACCCGAATCCAAAACACACCCGAATCCGACAAAAAAAATTCGGTGAGGTTTTGCCAAAACGCGGTCGAACCCAAAACACGGCCGCGGAACCGAACCCAAAACCAAAACACAAAACCCGAAAAATTTCCGGCGCTCATCTCTAGTATGAGGACGATGTTGGTGAGGAGGCGGAGCAATTGCCTGTAATGGTGATGTCACTCTCTAGGGAGTCGACACCGGAATGGATGGCTTATTTAGGGAATTACGTGATAATGTCAACACGCTCCAAGGTCGGTTGACGACATGAGACGGCCGACAAACAGTTAGTACCGGTCCAGACGTCTCAGAAACACCGTCAGGGGTTTTTAAAACACCCGTTTACTTTAGTCGGTCGACACAGACACAGACACGGACACTGAATCCAGTGTCGACGGTGAATAAACAAACGTATTCCTTATTAGGGCCACATGTTAAGGGCAATGAAGGAGATGTTACATATTTCTGATACTACAAGTACCACAAAAGAGGGTATTATGTGGGATGTGAAAAAACTACCGTAGTTTTTCCTGAATCAGATAAATTAAATGAAGTGTGTGATGATGCGTGGGTTCCCCCCGATAGAAAATTATGTGCGGTATACCTTTTCCCGCCAGAAGTTAGGGCGCGTTGGGAAACACCCCTTAGGGTGAATAAGGCGCTCACACGCTTATCAAAACAAGTGGCGGTACCGTCTATAGATAGGGCCGTCCTCAAGGAGCCAGCTGACAGGAGGCTGGAAAATATCATAAAAAGTATATACACACATACTGGTGTTATACTGCGACCAGCGATCGCCTCAGCCTGGATGTGCAGAGCTGGGGTGGCTTGGTCGGATTCCCTGACTAAAAATATTGATACCCTTGACAGGGACAGTATTTTATTGACTATAGAGCATTTAAAGGATGCATTTTCTATATATGCGAGATGCACAGAGGGATATTTGCACTCTGGCATCAAGAGTAAGTGCGATGTCCATATCTGCCAGAAGATGTTTATGGACACGACAGTGGTCAGGTGATGCAGATTCCAAACGGCAAAAAGGTGTATTGCCGTATAAAGGAAGAGGAGTTATTTGGGGTCGGTCCATGGGACCTGGTGGCCACGGCAACTGCTGGAAAATCCACCGTTTTTACCCTAAGTCACATCTCTGCAGAAAAAGACACCGTCTTTTCAGCCTCAGTCCTTTCGTCCCTATAAGAGTCATATCTGTCCAGGGATAGAGGAAAGGGAAGAAGACTGCAGCAGGCAGCCCTTCCCCAGGAACAGAAGCGTTCTACCGCTTCTGCCAAGCTCTCAGCATGACGCTGGGACCGTACAGGACCCCGGGATCCTACAAGTAGTATCCCAGGGGTACAGGTTGGAATGTCGAGACGTTTCCCCTTCGCAGGCTCCTGAAGTCTGGTTTACCAAGGTCTCCCTCCGACAAGGAGGCAGTATGGGAAACAATTCACAAGCTGTATTCCCAACAGGTGATAATAAAATTACCCCTCCTACAACAAGAAAAGGGGTATTATTCCACACTATATTGTGGTACTGTAGCCAGAAGACTAGGTGAGACCTATTCTAAATCTAAAAAAATTTGAACACTTACAAAGGTTCAAATCATGATGGAGTCACTCAGAGCAGTGATAACGAACCAGGAAGAAGAGGACTATATAGTGTCCCGAGACATGAGGGATGCTTACCTCCATGTCCCAAACTTGCCCTTCTCACTAAGGGTACCTCAGGTTCGTGGTACAGAACTGTCACTATCAGTTTCAGACGCTGCCGTTTGGATTGTCCACGGCACCCCGGGTCTTTACCAAGGTAATGGCCGAAATGATGATTCTTCTTCGAAGAAAAGGCGTCTAAATTATCCCTTACTTGGACGATCTCCTGATAAGGGCAAATGTCCAAGGAACAGTTGGAGGTCGGAGTAGCACTATCTCGGATACTGCTACAACAGCACGGGTGGATTCTAAATATTCCAAAATCGCAGCTGATCCCGACGACAAGTCTGCTGTGCCTAGGGATGATTCTGGACACAGTCCAGAAAAAGGTGTTTCTCCCGGAAGAAAAAGCCAGGGAGTTATCCGAGCTAGTCAGGAACCTCCTAAAATCAGTGCATCATTGCACAAGGGTCCTGGTAAAAATGGTGACTTCCTACGAAGCAATTCCATTCGGCAGATTTCACGTAAGAATTTTTCAGTAGGATCTGCTGGACAAATGGTCCGGATCGCATCTTCAGATGCATCAGCGGATAACCCTATATCCAAGGACAAGGGTGTCTCTCCTGTGGTGGTTACAGAGTGCTCATCTTCTAGAGGGCCGCAGATTCGGCATTCAGGATTGGATGTTGGTGACCACGGAGGCCAGCCCGAGAGGCTGGGGAGCAGTCACACAAGGAAAAAATTTCCAGGGAGTGTGATCAAGTCTGGAGATTTTTCTCCACATAAATATACTGGAGCTAAGGGTAAATTTATAATGCTCTAAGCTTAGCAAGACCTCTGCTTCAAGGTCAGCCGGTATTGATCCAGTGGGATAAAACATCACGGCAGTCGCCCACGTAAATAGACAGGGCGGCACAAGAAGCAGGAGGGCAAAAACTGCAAGGACTTTTCGCTGGGCGGAAAATCATGTGATAGCACTGTCAGCAGTGTTTCATTCCGGGAATGGAATCTGGGAAGCAGACTTCCTCAGTAGGCACGACCTCCACCCGGCAGAGTGGGAACTTCATCGGGAAGTTTTCCACATGATTGTAAACCGTTGGGAATTACCAAAGGTGGACATGATGGCGTCCCGTCTGAACAAAAAACGGGACAGGTATTGCGCCAGGTTAAGAGACCCTCAGGCAATAGCTGTGGACGTTCTGGTAACACCGTGGGTGTACCAGTCGGTGTATGTGTTCCATCCTCTGCCTTTCATACCTAAGGTACTGAGAATTATAAGACGTAGAGGAGTAAGAACTATACTCATGGCTCCGGATTGGCCAAGAAGGACTTGGTACCCGGAACTTCAAGAGAGGCTCACAGAGGACTTATGGCCTCTGCCGCTAAGAAGGGACTTGTTTCAGCAAGTACCATGTCTGTTCCAAGACTTACCGCAGCTGCGTTTGACGGCGTGGCGGTGGAACGCCGGATCCTAAGGGAAAAGGCATTCAGGAAGAGGTCATTCCTACCCTGGTCAAAGCCAGAAAGGAGGTGACCGCACAACATTATCACCACATGTGGAAAAAAATATGTTGCGTGGTGCGAAGCCAGAAAGGCCCCACGAAGAAATTTCAACTCGGTCGATTCCTGCATTTCCTGCAAACAGGAGTGTCTAGGGGCCTAAAATTGGGGTCCATTAAGGTTCAAATTTCGGCCCTGTCGATTTTCTTCCAGAAAGAATTGGCTTCAGTTCCTGAAGTCCAGAAGTTTGTCAAGGGAGTATTGCATATACAACCCCCTTTTGTGCCTCCAGTGGCACTGTGGGATCTCAGCGTAGTTCTGGGATTCCTCAAATCACATTGGTTTAAAACCAGTCAAATCTGTGGATTTGAAGCATCTCACATGAAAAGTGACCATGCTCTTGGCCCTGGCCTGGACCAGGCGAGTGTCAAATTGGTGGTTTTTTTTCTCAAAAAAGCCCATATCTGTTTGTCCATTTGGACAGGGCAGAGCTGCGGACTCGTCCCCAGTTCTCTCCCTAAGGTGGTGTCAGTGTTTCACCTGAACCAGCTTATTGTGGTGCCTTGCGCCTACTAGGGACTTGGAGGACTCCAAGTTGCTAGATGTTGTCAGGGCCCTGAAAATATAGGTTCCAGGACGGCTGGAGTCAGGAAAACTGACTTGCTGTTATCCTGTATGCACCCAACAAACTGGGTGCTCTTGCTTCTAAGCAGACTATTGCTAGTTGGATGTGTAATACAATTCAGCTTGCACATTCTGTGGCAGGCCTGCCACAGCCAAAATATGTAAATGCCCATTCCACAAGGAAGGTGGGCTCATCTTGGGCGGCTGCCCGAGGGGTCTCGGCTTTACAACTTTGCCGAGCGGCTATTTAGTCAGGGGCAAACACGTTTGTAAATCCTACAAATTTGATACCCTGGCTAAGGAGGACCTGGAGTTCTCTCATTCGGTGCTGCAGAGTCATCCGCACTCTCCCGCCCGTTTGGGAGCTTTGGTATAATCCCCATGGTCCTTTCAGGAACCCCAGCATCCACTAGGACGATAGAGAAAATAAGAATTTACTTACCGATAATTCTATTTCTCGGAGTCCGTAGTGGATGCTGGGCGCCCATCCCAAGTGCGGATTATCTGCAATACTTGTACATAGTTACAAAAATCGGGTTATTATTGTTGTGAGCCATCTTTTCAGAGGCTCCGCTGTTATCATACTGTTAACTGGGTTCAGATCACAGGTTGTACAGTGTGATTGGTGTGGCTGGTATGAGTCTTACCCGGGATTCAAAATCCTTCCTTATTGTGTACGCTCGTCCGGGCACAGTATCCTAACTGAGGCTTGGAGGAGGGTCATAGGGGGAGGAGCCAGTGCACACCACCTGATCCTAAAGCTTTACTTTTTGTGCCCTGTCTCCTGCGGAGCCGCTATTCCCCATGGTCCTTTCAGGAACCCCAGCATCCACTACGGACTCCGAGAAATAGAATTATCGGTAAGTAAATTCTTATTTTCGCCATATTCGGTGATAATGTTTCAATGTCACTTCCTTCCTAGCCTTAATTAGAGTAGGAATGACCTCCTCCGGAATACCCATTACCGCTAGGATCCTGCGTTGAACCGCCATGCCGTCAAACGCAGCCGCGGTAAGTCTGGGAACAGACAGGGCCCCAGCTGCAGCAGGTCCTATCTTAGAGGAAGAGGCCACGGATTCTCTGAGCATTTCCTGCAGATCTGGATAGCAGGTCCTCCGTGTCTAATCTGGAACAATGAGAATTGGTCTCACTCCTCTTTTTCTTATTATCCTCAACACCATCGGTATGAGAGGAAGAGGAGTAAACACAGAGAGTGGCCGGAACACCCACGGTGACACTAGGGCGTCCACAGCTTACTGGCTGAGGGTCTCCTGACCTGGCGCAATAACTCTGCGGCTTTGTGTTGAGGCGGGACGCCATCATGTCTATCAGTGGCAGTCTCCACCGAATTGCAATCTGTGCTAAGACTTCCTGATGAAGTCCCCACTCTCCAGGACGTAGGTCGTGTCCGCTGAGGAAGTCTGCTTCCAAGTCGTCCACTCCCGGAATGAACACTGCTGACAGTACGCTTACTTGATTCTCCGCCCAGCGAAGAATTCTGGTGGCTTCCGCCATCGCCACTCTGCTCCTTGTGCCGCCTTGGCGGTTTACATGAGCTACTGCGGTGACGTTGTCTGACTGGATCAGAACCGGTTGGTCGCGAAGTAAGGTCTCCGCCTGACGTAGGGCGTTGTATATGGCCCTTAGTTCCAAGAAGTGAAGACAAGTCTCTTGACTTGACCAAAGACCTTGGACATTTTATTTTTCCCTGTGTGACTGCTCCCCAACCTCGGAGGCTCGCGTTCATGGGCACCAGGATCCAGTCCTGAATGTCGAACCTGCAGCCCTATAGAAGGTGAGCATCCTGCAGCCACCGCAGGAGAGATACCCTGGCCCTGGGGGAGAGGGTGATAAAGATGAATCTGTAGATGTGACCCGGACCACTTGTCCAGTAGGTCCCATTTGAAAGACCTCGCATGGAACCTCCCGAAGGGAATGATTTTCCCCGGACTCGGGTGCAGCGATGCCGACACCTGTCTTGGTTTCAAAAAGTTCCTGACCAGAGACATGAGTTCCTGGGCCTTCTCTATCTGAAGGTAAACCCCCTTCTGGTCCATATCCAGAATCATACCCAAGAAGGGCAGACTAGTCATAGGAACCAAATGTGACTTCGGGATATTGAGAAACTAGCAGTGTTGCTGTGACACCTTCAGCGAAAGTGACACGCTGTTCAACAACTGCTCTTTTGATCTCGCCTTATAGGAGATTGTCCAAGTTTGGGATAACTGTGACTCCTTGCTTGCGTAGGAGCACCATCATTTCCGCCAATTACCCTGAAATTGGTAATGACAATACTGTACCGCAATTCTCAGGTACGCCTGATGGGGTGGATAAATGGGAACATGAAGGTATGCAGCCTTTATGTCTAGATACACAATCAAGTCCCCCTTCTCCAGGCTGGCCATGATCGCTCTGAATGATTCCACTTTAATTTTGAACCTTTTCTAGTATAGGTTCAGAGGTTTTAATTTTAAATAGGTCTGACCGAACCGTACGTATTCGGAACTACAGCCAAGGTTGAGTAATAGCCCCTTCCTTGTTGCAGGAGGAGAACCTTGACCACCACCTGTTGGAGATACAATGTGTGAATTGTATTTAATATAACTCCCCTTCTGGGGGAGAAGCCGGTAGGTCCGATAAGGAAAAACCGGTGAGGAGGCACCTTTTCGAATTCCCTTGTAACCCTGCGAACAATTTTTATTGCCCCGGTATCCACCTGTGAGTGAACTCAGATGTGGCTGAAGAGTCGAAGACGTGCTTCCCCCGGGACGGACTCCCTTAGCGGAGCTCCCGCATCCTGCGGTGGATGTAGTAGAGGCCAGGGAGGACATCTGTTCCTGGGAACTAGCTGTGCCCTGTACCCTTACCTCTGGTAAGAAAGGACGCTCCTCGTACTTTCTTGTTATTCTGCGACCGAAAGGACTGCATTTGATAATGCCGTACTTTCTTAGGCTGTGAGGGAATATAAGGCAAAAGATCAGAATTACCAGCTATAGCTGTGGAGACCAGGTCCGAGAGAACTTCTCCACACAACTCCTCAGCCTTGTAAGGTAAACCTTCCATATGCCTCTTTTAGTCGGCATCACCTGTCCATTGCATGTTCCACAGGACACTTCTAGCAGAAATCGACATAGCGTTGACTCTAGAAACCAGTAGACTAATGTCTCTTTGGGCATGTTTTATATGTATATATATAAGACAGCATCTTATATATATATATATATATATATATATATATATATATAACCTGACGATAGTGCTTGCGAGCATTGAAACGTTGTTGAACCAGCAAATGATCTCTTGACTGTTCTTGTGAGACATCGAGTGCCGCACCTGGGTAACTATATGTTTGTACACGCTGTACATGTGAAGGCACCGATGCATTAACGGAAAACACCGTGGAGTGCCGGACCCATGCTATCTCTATATATATATATATATATATATATACATATACTAGGGTCAATACCATGGTATCCTTATCTAGGGTTTCAATCTCCGCTGATAAGGTATCTGTCCACGCTGCTACAGCGCTATAAACCCATGCCGACACAATCGCCGGTCTGAGTAGTGTACCAGAATGTGTGTAAATGGACTTCAAAGTACTTTTACTGCAAGCTATCTGCAGGATCCCTGAGGATAGCTGTTATGTCAGCGCTACCTTTTGGGTAAACATGACAAAGCTTTGTCCACCATAGGGGAAGATTCCCATCGTATCCTGGCCCTAGTAGGGAAAGGATACTCCATGAGAATTCTTTTTTGGGAAGCTGCAGCTTCTTGTCTGGAGATTCCCGCTCTTTTTCTTCATGAGAGGAGGGAAATTTACCTCAGCTTTCTTCCCCTTAAACATGTGTACCCTCGTATCAGGGACAGATGAGTCATCAGTGATATGCAAAACATCTTTTATTACAATAATCATATATTGAATACTTTTCTGCCAGTTTTGGCTGTAACTTTGCATTATCGTAGTCGACACTGGAGTCAGACTCCGTGTCGATATCAGTGTCTATTATTTTGGATAGTGAGCATTGTGAGACTCTGAAGGTCTCTGCGACATAGGGACAGACCTGTGTAGATTCACTGTCTGTTCTCTAATCTTTTGTGCAATAAATTTACCTCAGCACTTTATTTCACATATCCAATCAGGTGTCGGCGTTGTCGACGGAGACACCACTCACACACACATTTGCTCCATCTCCTCCTTAGGAGAGCCTTTTACCTCAGACATGTCGACACACACGTACCGACACACCACACACTGAGGGAATGCTCATCTGAAGACAGTTCCCCCACAAGGCCCTTTGGAGAGACAGAGAGAGAGTATGCCAGCACACACCCCAGCGCTATATGACCCAGGAAAAACACAGCAATTTAATGTTTACCCCGTAGCGCTGTTATTATTATCTGCGCCGAATTATGTGCCCCCCCTCTTCTTTAAAACCCTCTCTTCTACCGTGGTATAAGCAGGGGAGAGACCGGGGAGCTTCCTCTCAGCGGTGCTGTGGAGAAAAAACATGGCGCTGGCGAGTGCTGAGGGAGAAGCCCCGCCCCCTCAATGGCGGACTTCTGTCCCGCTAAAAGTGTAAAATTGGAGGGGCTCATGCATATATACAGTGTCCAGCTGTATATATGCTCCTTTTGCCAAATAAGAGGTTTGTATTGCTGCGCAGGGCGCCCCCCCCTGCGCCCTGCACCCGTACAGTGACCGGAGTATGTGAGGTGTATGGGAGCAATGACGCACAGCTGCAGTGCTGTGCGTTACCTCAGTGAAGCTGATGGCTTCAGCCACCTAAGACGTCTTCTGACTTCTGTACTTCTGGCTCTGTGAGGAGAACGGCGGTGCGGCTCCGGGGGCGGACGCCCAGTAAGAACCTGCGTTCACCCCCTCTGGAACTAATGGTGTCCAGTAGCCGAGGAAGCAGAGCCTATCTTTGACAAGAAGGTCTGCTCCTTTCTCCTCAGTCCCTCGATGCAGGGCGCCTGTTGTCAGCAGTGCTCTCTGTGAAAAAGTAGTAAAAAGTAGAAAGAAAAATCCAAACAAAAATGCTTTCAGGCAGAGAACTCTGGAGAGCTCTCTGCAGTGCACCCATCTTGCTCTGGGCACAGTGTAAAACTGAGGTCTGGAGGAGGGGCATAGAGGGAGGGGCCAGTGCACACCCAGAATACAAAGCTTTCTTAAAGTGCCCTATCTCCTGCGGAGCCCGTCTATTCCCCTTGGTCCTTACGGAGTCCCAGCATCCTCAAGGACGTTAGAGAAAATTGGCTAAAACATTGGAACAATCACCATAAGAATATCGGGAACCATTATGACTTTGATTTCCCCAGAGGAGGTTAGGTTTAGGCACTTGAGGCAGGGTTAGGGTTGGGCTTATAGGGGATGGGGTGAAGGTTAGGGTTAGAATGCGGGAAGGGAGAGTTAGGATTAGGCTGCGGGAAGGAAGGGTTAGAGTTAGGCACTGAAAAAGGGAGTAAGGGTTAGGCACTAAAAAAGGGAGTAAGGGTTAAGCTCTAAGGGGAAGGGTCAGGATGTGGGGAAGGAGGGTTAGGCAGTGGCACTAACGGGGAGTGGTTAGGGTTAGGTTGCTGTTACAAGCCGCTAGCGGTGCATCTGTGTTACTACACTCCAGCAGCTAGATTACTGCATGTGTCCCTGTGTTCAGCCTCAGCTGCTGTATAATTAGTAGTTTGCCTAGGTGTGTCTAGCTGTCCAGCTGCATTGTATCTCCACATCAAGAGGCTTGGTTTTTCTGGCTGTTCTGATTGGGAGTGTCTCCCTTTATATTCCCTTCCCGCTTCCTCTCCTGTGCTGGTGATAGTTCCTGCTACATGTGAGAACCTGTCAGATCAGTGTATTCCTGAAGTCGGTTACCCAGTCCTGTTCATGTTCCTGATCAGATCTAGCCCACCTTGAAATCAGGTTTTGTGTCGACCTTCCACACAGATTCTTATCTTTTGTTCTGTTATTGGTTACCATCTTGTGAATTGCTGCATTCACGTACAGTTTATACTCAGTCGCTAATTCCACCCTTTGCATTGTTGAATTCACGTACAATTTATACTCCATCGCTAATTCCACCCTGTGCATTGTTGCATTCAGTTTGTGTTTAGTTTTAACACCACCCTGTGCATTGTTGCACTCACATACATTGTGTTACTTTTATCAGTTTGTGTATTGTGCAGTTTATCTAGGTTGCATCCTGTGAGCATCTCTCTGCACTATACCTTACTCTTGCCCAGCCTCCAATATTGCCTAATTCACCCTGGAAAGGCGGCTGCTAAAGGTGATCCTAGCTTTGCAGGAGGCTAAAAGACTGCTGAGCAAGTGTAATCGTATGAGCACCATCCGGTGCCACTTGGTATCCCTAACAGAGATGGTTTCATAACAGCTGCAGGGAGGGAGGGTTAAGGTTAGGCAATAAGGGGAGGTGGTTAGGGTTAGGCTGCGGGGCGGGAGGATCAGACACTAAGGGGGGGGTGGTTAGGGTTAGGCAGCAGTGCTGACAGCTATGCTAGTCCCTGGTACTGGGATCGGGCATGGGTAATGGAGGGAGTTGTGGCCAGCCCACCTCCATGAAGCCACAAAGTGGCCACTCGTGCCAACTTGGGGGCTGATGGGCGGTAGGTTACGTGCAGCAGGCAGCAGGTGATCAGTCACTTCTCCTGCATATCACGCAGGGAGAGAGAGAAGTGACTGCTTCTGCACCTCTCTCTCACCCCAGCCCAGCACGGAGAGAGGCTGCCACTGCAGAAATCACTGCTTTCTCTCCCCACACTCAAGTGCTGGTGCTGTCCACAAGGAAGGGTGGGGCAGCAGGACTCAAGACCCCCCTCCGGTCCCCTCCAACAGGCCTGAGCCCAGGTAAAGAGTACCCCCTCTTAGCGCCACTGGGGTTAGGCACTGAGTGGGGAGGGTTAGGCTGCAGGGAGGCAGGGTTAGGGTTAGATACTAAGAAGAGGTGGTTAGGGTTAGGCTGCGGGGAGGCAGGGTTAGGGTTAGATAAGGAGGGTTAGATAAGGAGAGGTGGTTAGGGTTAGGCTGTGGGGAGGGAGGGTTAGATACTAAGGAGAGGTGGTTACAGTTAGGCTGCGGGGAGGTAGGGTTAGGGTTAGATACTAAGGAGAGGTGGGGAGGGTTAGGCTGTGGGGAGGTAGGGTTAGGGTTAGATACTAAGGAGGGTGGTTAGGGTTAGGCTGTGGGGAGGGAGGGTTAGGGTTAGATACTAAGGAGAGGTGGGGAGGGTTAGGCTGCGGGGAGATAGGGTTAGGGTTAGATACTAAGGAGGGTGGTTAGGGTTAGGCTGTGGGGAGGGAGGGTTAGGGTTAGATACTAAGGAGAGGTGGTTAGGGTTAGGCTGTTGGGAGGTAGGGTTAGGGTTAGATACTGAGGAAGGTGGTTAGGGTTAAGCTGTGGAGAGGTAGGGTTAGGGTTAGATACTAAGGAGAGGTGGTTAGGGTTAGGCTGTGGGGAGGGAGGGTTAGGGTTAGATACTGAGGAGGGTGGTTAGGGTTAGGCTGTGGGGAGGTAGGGTTAGGGTTAGATACTAAGGAGAGGTGGTTAGGGTTAGGCTGTGGGGAGGTAGGGTTAGGGTTAGAAGGAAAGACAGGAATAAAACAATTAGTGGCAGATTTAACTACATGTGATATCCTAGTTCTCACTTGGTATGAATGATACATGGTGCTCCATCCAATCAGCTCCTGTCATTTTTTTTTCCAAACACATAAGCAGCATTTAATGTCTGTAACAAGTGATAACAAGAATATCACTCATTTTTAAATCTGCATCTTAATTATTACTGTACTAGAATACAAGCAACCAGGGCCGCTGTGTTCTGCACTATGGGCCTAATTCAAGGTTGATTGCAAAACAACATTTTCCTCTAATGGGCAAAACCATGTGCAGTGCAGGGGGACAGCTGTAACATGTGCAGAGAGAGTCAAATTTGGGTGGGGTGTGATCAAACTGAAATCTAAACTGACGTAAAAAAATAAAGCAGACAGTATGTACCCTGCACAGAAACAATATAACCCACCTAAATCTAACTCTCTCTGCACATGTTACATATCTCCCCCCCCCCCGTTCCCCCGCAGTTCACATGGATTTGCCCATTAGAGGAAAATGTTGTTTTGCAATCAACCTTGAATTAGGCCCTATGGCCATACAGAGATCCATCATTGGGGTAAATTTACTAAGGTGGGATTTTTATTTAGAATTGGTGATGTTGCCCATAGCAACCAATCAGATTCTATCTATTATGTTCTAGGAGTAACTAGATAAATGTTAATTAGAATCTGATTGGTTGCTATGAGCAACATCACCACTTCTAGATAAACTCCCACCTTAGTAAATGTTCCCTCAGTTTGGCGAGCAGCAGGTTCCCCTGTGGATGTGAGGCTGGGTACAGACGAATGATTTATATGCAGAGGTCACAATGGATGTGAGTATGGAGCACAGATGATGTTGTTCCTACACACTAAATAGCCATCGCTGTTATCTGGAATATTGCCCAGATAACCTTTTACTCTGTAACCCTGTTACACGATCGTCTGATTGCCGTATACACTGGCAGATGTACAGATATATCTGCTATATATATCAGCAGGGGCTGTGCAGCGGGGCCGACCTCACTCACAGACATGTCTTCTGTACACAACACGGACACATGCACTATGCCGTATGTCATTCCTAGGCTGATTGGACGACACAGGCGGCCATTCAGATCTGATAGATGCTGTGCGTTTTCACACAGAGGGCGATCAGATCCAAACTGAGCATACGTATGCACCGCAATGCGCTGGTGCGTCGGACGGCTACAACGGGCATCGGCGGTCAGCGACGGGATGGTGCGAAGGATCCATTCGCAGGGGCGTTCACAAGGTGATTGACAGGAAGAGGCTGTTTGTGGGTGGCAACTGACCGTTTTCAGGGAGCGTCCGGAAAAACGTAGACGGCTCAAGCGTTTTGAGGTACGACGCCGTTCCGGCCCCGGTCAGCAGGATTCTATCGCACAGGAAGAGTAAGTCCTGGGCTGCGCAGAGACTGCACAAAATCAGTTTGTGCAGCTCGGCTACACATGCCAACACACACCTGCACAGCGAAAATAAACTCTCCCTGTAGGCGGCGACTATCTGATCGCAGGACTGCAAAAATCGCAGCCCAGTGATCAGATCTGAATTAGGCACAGAGTGTACATGCAGCCTAAGGATAGGTACACATAAGGACGATGTGTATTCCAGACAATGTCACAGCCAATGGCCCTCATTCCGAGTTGATCGGTCGCAAGGCGAATTTAGCAGAGTTACACACGCTAAGCCGCCGCCTACTGGGAGTGAATCTTAGCTTCTTAAAATTGCGACCGAAGTATTCGCAATATTGCGATCACAAACTACTTTGCAGTTTTAGAGTAGCTCCACACTTACTCTGCCTGTGCGATCAGTTCAGTGCTTGTCGTTCCAGGTTTGACGTCATAAACACACCCAGCGTTCGCTCAGACACTCCCCCGTTTCTCCGGCCACTCCTACGTTTTTTCCGGAAACGGTAGCGTTTTTATCCACACGCCCCTAAAACACTGTGTTTCCGCCCAGTAACACCCATTTCCTGTCAATCACACTACGATCGCCAGAGCGAAGAAAAAGCCGTGAGTAAAAATACTATCTTCATAGCAAAGTTACTTGGCGCAGTCGCAGTGCGAATATTGCGCATGCGCACTAAGCGAAATTTCACTGCGATGCGATGAAAAATAACGAGCGATCAACTCGGAATGAGGGCCAATGTGTACATACATCCAGCGACCATACACACTGCATGATCCGGTGTATGACTGTGCGATATAGCGATTCATCCCGTATTCACCTTCATGTCGCCATCCCATCTGACATGCAGCACGTCACACGTAAGCGCATAGCTGAGCATAGACACTGAGCAATATGGACGGTATATTGTTCCAATTTGTGTCAGAGCGATATATCGCCTAATGTGTACCCAGCCTAAGTCTATGGTCTCTGTACTGTCATATACTGCTTAGTTAATAAATGTCTGTATAGCAAAAAAAGATATATTTTACTGTCTTTATAGGTATGTTGTTCCCCCGCCCCCCCTCCCCCCCAAGACATTAAGGGGGGTATCTAATTAGGGCCGATCCATTTTCGGCTGATGAAAACAGCAAGATATAGCAATTAATGACCGATGGTCGTTATTGCAGTATCCTATTGTAGACCGGTTTCATCAGCCGAAAATGGACCTGCGATTGTGCAAAAACACATGGGATCCCATGTGTTATCGCAGCTCCGGCAGCCACTTATCGCGTGCCTGAGGCACCGGAAGCATAATCTACGGTAAGTGTTGCAATTACCAGCGGTCACTGACTGCGGGTAACTGGAAACCCCCCAATGTTGTATTGTAAGTTTAGCACCTGGGGCTTTCCTGATGATCATCACAATATATGTGTTATTAAATAGTTAAAGTTATTTGATGAAAGCAGACGGCAGGAAAGGGGGTCACCCGGCTCTGGTGCAAGTGTGATCAGTGCCCCCCTGCAAACTAGCACACATCAGCCATGACCTTCATTTGTGCAGTAGTGTAGGTGTTACTGTTCTGTCAGCTTCCCCCTTACATTATCTGTTACAGTCACTACAGTCTGGGAACTGTATACCAGATCTCCCCTGTCACTGGCTGTAGACTGTGTCCATGCAGTTGATGGTGTAATACTATAGGCAGGATCATAGGCAAACGAGGGGGGGGGGGGGGGGGGGTTCTGGTTGCACGGAAACCCCCATCTTCTTGACAAGTTGCTAAAATTATGACAACAATAGCAATGGCATATAATACGATTACTAGAATTGCTGCCGCATCATGCAGTTTACGGGACAGAGCAGAGCTGCTGCACATGCCTAGTGTGGCAGCTTCTTCTACCACGTTTTCTATGTGTGTGGATCTCATAATCAGTGTACTGGACCAGATAGTAGCTACCAGGAAGAAGAGACAGGAGCCTTACTATGAGGAGGGAGAATGTGTGTTCAGTACTATGTATTATGTTTGTGTATTTATTTCTTATGGTATGCTTAACCTTTTCCTGACCAATTATCTTATTTATATGATTTAAATATGTTCAGTACAGCCTATACTATAGACAATCTATAGTTTTAAATATTAATACAGTATTTAACACAGTATCCAGTACATATAAAAAGACCATTGTTTACATTAATGTCAAGGGTCGTTACTGGGTTTTTCTGCCACTCCCCCAGACACCCGCTCTTGCTCCAATGTTCCACAGAGTGGAAGATTGTGGACTGCATTTGGAAACCCCCCCCCTAGAAATCCTGCGTTTGCCACTGGGGATGTATTAAGCAGTGCATTTTGCATATGATGAATCCCGCCACTCATCACAAGTATAATTACATACCTCTCAACATTTCTACCAGGCGCAACGAAGCCACGCCCAATTTTAAAAGGGGCGTGGCCTGTGGAAAAGGGGGCATGGCTTCGCGGGAGTGTCGCTATTGTGAGCCACCCCCCCTCCCATTTCTGTCAATGAGGGGGCATGCCCAGCTCTCCGTGAGCCGTTGGCATGCCCCCTCCCCCTGTCTCCAGTGAATAGACGCTGACAGTAGGAGCTGATTGATTGGTACTTTATCACCGTGCTATTTATCACTCGTCAAGGCTTGATAAATCTGGGTCTAAGGTTGGAGGGTTAGGGTGCGGGGAGGGAGATTAGGGTTAGGCTGCAGGGAGAGAGTGTTAGGGTTAGTCTGTGGGAGGGGGGAGGTTAGATTAGGCTGCAGGGAGGGAGAGTTAGGGTTAGAATACTTACCTAGAGCATACCTCCCAACTGTCCCGATTTTCGCGGGACAGTCCCGTTTTTTGGGGACTGTCCCGCTGTCCCACCCGCGGGCCGCAGTGTCCCGCGGTGGGGGGGGGGCAGTTGGGAGACTCCGTCTCTCGCTGCCCTGCTTAGCAGAGCAGCGGTGAATAGACGCTGTGCGCATGCGCACAGCGTCTATTCTGTGCAGACAGGGGGAGAGGAGGCATGCCAGCGGCTCACAGAGCGCTGGGCATGCCCCCTCAATGACGAAAACGGGGGCGTGGCTCGCGATCGCGGGTCCTCCGTGAAGCCACGCCCCCTTTTCACAGCTCACGCCCCCTTTTCGGGAGCGCGCGCGGCTTCGCCGCGCGTGTGTCCCTCTTCACCCAGCCAGAAAGTTGGGAGGTATGACCTAGAGGGAGTTGGAAGTTGTCAGTAGGTTCATGAAAGGAGTCACAGTAAAATATTTGGTAATAAACCTCCTATTTATTATGTGTTAATAAAGTGTAAGGGGGCTTCTATAACCTCCGCATCTTGCTGCAGTTTGTGCTGACCACACACGTCACTGGCCTGGACAGTGGGACAGCAGCAGTATAGAGAAAGCTCCTGGATAAGGTGACAGCACAGGTCAGGTAGGGGGAGCGCTTTTACCATCACACAAAGGTAGTGTTACTCTTTACCCACAGTGCAAAGCGTTTAATCCTGGCTCATGTAAGACTGATGCTGGAAGATGGTGTCACACAGACCTGTCTATGAAAAGCAGCTCATACATGCAAATTATTACCCCTCATCCCTTTACTAAATCTGCAGCTTCCTAATAAATATATAATATTCTATGCTGTTTGGGAACTTTACACGTTTGTGTTCTGTGCATTTACCACTGTCTGCAGCATTTCATTTTGCAGCCAGCAGGTGGCAGTATCAGCCTTACAATATCAGAAATTGCTAGGAAAGATATATTCTGACACATACAGTATTGGTGATTTAACCACTTCACTGATAAAACCTTCTCCCAAAAACCGCTCAGAAATTGTCAGTGATTCAGTTAGGTGATGAGCATGTATTTAAACTTATCCAAAACGATTTTATAAAAAAATAAGATTTTAAACCTACCGGTAAATCTATTTCTCCTAGTCCGTAGAGGATGCTGGGGACTCCGTAAGGACCATGGGGGTATAGACGGGCTCCGCAGGAGATAGGGCACCTAAAAAGAACGTTGACTATGGGTGTGCACTGGCTCCTCCCTCTATGCCCCTCCTCCAGACCTCAGTTAGAGAACTGTGCCCAGAGGAGATGGACAATACAAGGCAGGATTTAGCAATCCAAGGGCAAGATTCATACCAGCCCATACCAATCATACCATGTAACCTGGAGCATACATAACCAGTTAACAGTATGAACAAACGACAGTAACAGTCCAAGACCGATGTCAACTGTAACATAACCCTTATGTAAGCAACAACTATATACAAGTCTTGCAGAGTTTCCGCACTGGGACGGGCGCCCAGCATCCTCTACGGACTAGGAGAAATAGATTTACCGGTAGGTTTAAAATCTTTTTTTCTCTGACGTCCTAGTGGATGCTGGGCACTCCGTAAGGACCATGGGGAATAGCGGCTCCGCAGGAGACTGGGCACAAAAGAAAAGCTTTAGGACTACATGGTGTGCACTGGCTCCTCTTCCTATGACCCTCCTCCAAGCCTCAGTTAGATTTTTGTGCCCGACCGAGCAGGGTGCAATCTAGGGGCTCTCCTGAGCTCTTTAGAAAAAAGATAGTTTTAGGTTTTTTATTTTCAGTGAGACCTGCTGGCAACAGGCTCACTGCATCGAGGGACTAAGGGGAGAAGAAGCAAACCTGCCTGCTTGCAGCCAGCTTGGGCTTCTTAGGCTACTGAACACCATTAGCTCCAGAGGGACCGAACACAGGCCCAGCCTCGGAGTCCGGTCCCAGAGCCGCGCCGCCGGCCCCCTTACAGAGCCAGAAGCAAGAAGAGGTCCGGAAAATCGGCGGCAGAAGACATCAGTCTTCAACAAGGTAGCGCACAGCACTGCAGCTGTGCGCCATTGCTCCTCATGCACACCTCACACTGCGGTCACTGATGGGTGCAGGGCGCTGGGGGGGGGGGTGCCCTGAGCAGCAATAAAAACACCTTGGCTGGCAAAAATACATCACATATAACCCCCAGGGATATATGGATGTATATTAACCCCTGCCAGATTCCGGAAAAAAGCGGGAGAAAAGTCCGCCGAGAAGGGGGCGGAGCCTATCTCAGCACACTGGCGCCATTTTCCCTCACAGCTCCGCTGGAAGGACGTCTCCCTGACTCTCCCCTACAGTCCTGCACTACAGAAAAGGGTAAAACAAGAGGGGGGGGCACTAATTAGGCGCAGTAATAATATAAACAGCAGCTATAAGGGGAAAAACACTCTGTATAGTGTTATCCCAGTATATATATAGCGCTCTGGTGTGTGCTGGCATACTCTCCCTCTGTCTCCCCAAAGGGCTAGTGGGGTCCTGTCCTCTATCAGAGCATTCCCTGTGTGTGTGCTATGTGTCGGTACGATTGTGTCCACATGTATGAGGAGGAAAATGATGTGGAGGCGGAGCAATTGCCTGTAATGGAGATGTCACCCCCTAGGGAGTCAACACCTGAGTGGATGGGCTTATGGAAGGAATTACGTGACAGTGTCAGCTCTTTACAAAAGACGGTTGATGACATGAGACAGCCAGCTACTCAGCTTGTGCCTGTCCAGGCGTCTCAAAGACCATCAGGGGCTCTAAAATGCCCGTTACCTCAGATGGCAGATACAGACGCCGACACGGATACTGACTCCAGTGTCGACGATAAAGAGACGAATGTGACTTCCAGTAGGGCCACACGGTACATGATTGAGGCAATGAAAAATGTTTTACACATTTCTGATAGTACAAGTACCACTAAAAAGGGTATTATGTTTTGTGAGAAAAAACTACCTGTAGTTATTCTTGCATCTGAAGAATTAAATGAAGTGTGTGATGAAGCGTGGGTTTCCCCCGATAAAAAACTGATAATTCCTAAAAGGTTATTGGCAACATACCCTTTCCCGCCAGAGGATAGGGCACGTTGGGAAACACCCCCTAGGGTGGATAAAGCGCTCACACGCTTGTCTAAACAGGTGGCACTACCGTCTCCTGATACGGCCGCCCTAAAGGAACCTGCTGACAGAAAGCAGGAGAATATCCTAAAAGGCATATACACTCACACGGGTGTTATACTGCGACCAGCAATCGCCTCAGCCTGGATGTGCAGTGCTGGGGTGGCTTGGTCGGATTCCCTGACTGAAAATATTGATACCCTAGATAGGGACACTATATTACTGACTATAGAGCATTTAAAAGATGCATTTTTATATATGCGTGATGCACAGAGGGATATTTGCCGACTGGCATCAAGAGTTAGTGCGCTGTCCATTTCTGCCAGAAGAGGGTTATGGACGCGGCAGTGGTCAGGTGATGTGGATTCCAAAAGGCATATGGAAGTATTGCCTTATAAAGGGGAGGAGTTATTTGGGATAGGTCTATCAGACCTGGTGGCCACGGCAACTGCTGGGAAATCCACATTTTTACCCCAGGTAGCCTCTCAACATAAGAAGACGCCGTATTATCAGGCGCAGTCCTTTCGGCCCCATAAGGGCAAACGGGCAAAATGCTCCTCATTTCTGCCCCGTGGCAGAGGGAGAGGAAAAAGGCTGCAGCAAACAGCCAGTTCCCAGGAACAGAAGCCCTCTCCCGCTTCTGCCAAGTCCTCAGCATGACGCTGGGGCTTTACAAGCGGACTCAGGCACGGTGGGGGCCCGTCTCAAGAATTTCAGCGCGCAGTGGGCTCACTCACAAGTGGACCCCTGGATCCTTCAGGTGGTATCTCAGGGGTACAAATTGGAATTCGAGACGTCTCCCCCTCGCCGTTTCCTAAAGTCTGCTACAGGGAGGCGGTATTGGAAGCCATTCACAAGCTGTATTCTCAGCAGGTGATAATCAAGGTACCCCTCCTGCAACAGGGAAAGGGGTATTATTCCACGCTGTTTGTGGTACCGAAGCGGGACGGCTCGGTGAGACCTATTTTAAATCTGAAATCCTTGAACACTTACATACAGTGATTGCGAACCTGGAAGAAGGGGATTATATGGTGTCTCTGGACATCAAGGATGCGTACCTCCATGTCCCCATTTACCCTTCTCACCAAGGGTACCTCAGGTTTGTGGTACAGAACTGCCACTATCAGTTTCAGACGCTGCCGTTTGGATTGTCCACGGCACCCCGGGTCTTTACCAAAGTAATGGCCGAAATGATGATACTCCTTAGAAGGAAAGGAGTTTTAATTATCCCTTACTTGGACGATCTCCTGATAAGGGCAAGATCCAGGGAACAGTTGGTAGTCGGGGTAGCACTATCTCAAGTAGTGTTGCGACAGCACGGTTGGATTCTCAATATCATAAAATCGCAGCTGATCCCGACGACACGTCTTCTATTCCTAGGGATGATCCTGGACACAGTCCAGAAAAAGGTGTTTCTCCCGGAGGAGAAAGCCAGGGAGTTATCCGAGCTAGTCAGAAACCTCCTAAAACTAGGCCAAGTCTCAGTGCATCAATGCACAAGGGTCCTGGGAAAAATGGTGGCTTCCTTTGAAGCAATCCTATTCGGCAGATTCCACGCAAGAACATTCCAGTGGGACCTGCTGGACAAATGGTCCGGATCGCATCTTCAGATGCAGCAGCGGATAACCCTGTCCCCAGGGACAAGGGTGTCTCTCCTGTGGTGATTGCAGAGTGCTCATCTTCTAGAGGGCCGCAGATTCGGCATTCAGGACTGGGTCCTGGTGACCACAGATGCCAGCCTGCGAGGCTGGGGAGCAGTCACACAGGGAAGAAATTTCCAGGGCTTGTGGTCAAGCCTGGAGACATCACTTCACATAAATATCCTGGAGTTAAGGGCCATTTACAATGCTCTAAGCCAGGCAAGACCTCTGCTTCAGGGTCAGCCGGTGCTGATCCAGTCGGACAACATCACGGCAGTCGCCCACGTAAACAGACAGGGCGGCACAAGAAGCAGGAGGGCAATGGCAGAAGCTGCCAGAATTCTTCGCTGGGCGGAAAATCATGTGATAGCACTGTCAGCAGTGTTCATTCCGGGAGTGGACAACTGGGAAGCAGACTTCCTCAGCAGGCACGACCTCCACCCGGGAGAGTGGGGACTTCACCCAGAAGTCTTCCACATGATTGTAAACCGTTGGGAAAAACCAAAGGTGGACATGATGGCGTCCCGCCTCAACAAAAAACTGGACAGGTATTGCACCAGGTCAAGGGACCCTCAAGCAATAGCTGTGGACACTCTGGTAACACCGTGGGTGTACCAGTCAGTGTATGTGTTCCCTCCTCTGCCTCTCATACCCAAGGTACTGAGAATTATAAGACGGAGAGGAGTAAGAACTATACTCGTGGCTCCGGATTGGCCAAGAAGGACTTGGTACCCGGAACTTCAAGAGATGCTCACAGAGGACCCGTGGCCTCTACCTCTAAGAAGGGACCTGCTCCAGCAAGGACCCTGTCTGTTCCAAGACTTACCGCGGCTGCGTTTGACGGCATGGCGGTTGAACGCCGGATCCTGAAGAAAAAAGGCATTCCGGAGGAAGTCATCCCTACCCTGATCAAAGCCAGGAAGGATGTAACCGCAAAGCATTATCACCGCATTTGGCGAAAATATGTTGCGTGGTGCGAGGCCAGGAAGGCCTCAACGGAGGAATTTCAACTGGGTCGATTCCTGCATTTCCTGCAAACAGAAGTGTCTATGGGCCTCAAATTGGGATCCATTAAGGTTCAGATTTCGGCCCTGTCGATTTTCTTCCAGAAAGAACTGGCTTCAGTTCCTGAAGTTCAGACGTTTGTCAAGGGGGTGCTGCATATACAGCCTCTTTTTGTGCCTCCAGTGGCACCTTGGGATCTCAATGTAGTTTTGGGGTTCCTCAAATCACATTGGTTTGAACCGCTTAAATCTGTGCATTTAAAATATCTCACATGGAAAGTGGTCATGCTGTTGGCCCTGGCTTCGGCCAGGCGCGTGTCAGAATTGGCGGCTTTATCCTGTAAAAGCCCTTATCTGATTTTCCATTCGGACAGGGCGGAATTGAGGACTCGTCCTCAGTTTCTCCCTAAGGTGGTGTCAGCGTTTCACCTGAACCAGCCTATTGTGGTGCCTGCGGCTACTAGGGACTTGGAGGACTCCAAGTTGCTGGACGTTGTCACGGCCCTGAAAATATATGTTTCCAGGACGGCTGGAGTCAGAAAGTCTGACTCGCTGTTTATCCTGTACGCACCCAACAAGCTGGGTGCTCCTGCTTCTAAGCAGACTATTGCTCGCTGGATCTGTATTACAATTCAGCTTGCGCATTCTGTGGCAGGCCTGCCACAGCCAAAATCTGTAAATGTCCACTCTACAAGGAAGGTGGGCTCATCCTGGGCGGCTGCCCGAGGGGTCTCGGCATTACAACTTTGCCGAGCTGCTACTTGGTCAGGGTCAAATACCTTTGTAAAATTTTCCAAATTTGACACTCTGGCTGAGGAGGACCTGGAGTTCTCTCATTCGGTGCTGCAGAGTCATCCGCACTCTCCCGCCCGTTTGGGAGCTTTGGTATAATCCCCATGGTCCCATGGAAACTACTGAGGAGGAAAGGGATCTAGGAGTCACTATTTCAGATGACTTAAAAGCAGGTAAGCAATGTAACAAGGCAATGAGGAAGGCTAGTCAGATGCTTGGCTGCATTGGGAGAGGAATCAGCAGCAGAAAGAAAGAAGTAATAATGCCACTGTATAGGTCATTGGTACGGCCTCATCTAGAATACTGTATTCAGTTCTGGAGGCCATATCTTCAAAAGGATATTAATACATTAGAAACTGTACAAAGGAGGGCAACTAAAATGGTGCATGGCCTACATCACAAAACATACCCAGAAAGACTAAGAAATCTCAATATGTATAGTTTGGAGCAGAGAAGGGAAAGGGGGGACATGATAGAAACTTTCAAATATATGAAGGATTTTAACAAAGTCCAGGAGGGAAACATTCTCCAAATGAAGAGAAGCAATAGGACACGAGGACATGCACTGAGACTGGAGGGGGGGAGGTTCAGGGGAAATTTGCGGAAAAATTATTTCACAGAAAGGGTAGTGGACAAGTGGAATAGCCTCCCATCAGAGGTGGTAGAGGCTAAGACAGTAGAGCAATTTAAACATGCATGGGATAGACATAAGGATATCCTTACAAAGAAATAAGGATCAAATAAGGTTAGTGATTAAAAAAAAAAAAAATAAGGGGCAGACTAGATGGGCCAAGTGGTTCTTATCTGCCGACAAATTCTATGTTTCTATGTTTCTATGTCCTTACGGAGTTCCCAGCATCCACTAGGACGTCAGAGAAAATAAGAATTTACTTACCGATAATTCTATTTCTCGTAGTCCGTAGTGGATGCTGGGCGCCCATCCCAAGTGCGGATTATCTGCAATACTTGTACATAGTTATTGTTAACAATTCGGGTTATTGTTGTTGTGAGCCATCTATCCAGAGGCTCCTCTGTTATCATGCTGTTAACTGGGTTCATATCACAAGTTGTACGGTGTGATTGGTGTGGCTGGTATGAGTCTTACCCGGGATTCAAAATCCTTCCTTATTGTGTACGCTCGTCCGGGCACAGTATCCTAACTGAGGCTTGGAGGAGGGTCATAGGGGGAGGAGCCAGTGCACACCAGGTAGTCCTAAAGCTTTTCTTTTGTGCCCAGTCTCCTGCGGAGCCGCTATTCCCTATGGTCCTTACGGAGTTCCCATCCACTACGGACTACGAGAAATAGAATTATCGGTAAGTAAATTCTTATTTTCTCTTACGTCCTAGAGGATGCTGGGGACTCCGTACGGACCGTGGGGTTTATACCAAAGCATCCAATCGGGCGGGAGAGTGCGGATGACTCTGCAGCACCGACTGAGAAAACGCTAGGTCCTCATCAGCCAGGGTATCAAACTTGTAGAATTTAGCAAAAGTGTTTGACCCCGACCACATCGCCGCTCGGCAAAGTTGTAAAGCCGAGACGCCTCGGGCAGCCGTCCAAGAAGAGCCCACCTTCCTAGTGGAATGGGCCTTAACCGAATTTGGTACCGGCAATCCAGCCGTAGAGTGAGCCTGCTGAATCGTATTACAGATCCAGCGAGCAATAGTCTGCTTTGAAGCAGGAGCGCCAATCTTATTGGCCGCATATAGGACAAACAGAGCCTCTGTTTTCCTAATTTTAGCCATCCTGGCTACATAAATTTTTAAGGCCCTGACTACGTCCAGGGATCTGGAATCCTCCATGTCACCAGTAGCCACAGGCACCACAATAGGTTGATTCATATGGAACGACGAAACCACTTTAGGCAAAAATTGCGGACGTGTCCTCAATTCAGCTCGATCCACATGAAAAATCAAGTAGGGGCTCTTGTGTGATAGAGCCGCCAATTCTGACACTCGCCTTGCTGATGCTAAGGCCAACAACATTACCACCTTCCAGGTAAGAAATTTCAACTCAACCTTGTTAAGCAGTTCAAACCAGTGCGATTTTAGGAACTGCAACACCACGCTCAGGTCCCATGGTGCCACTGGTGCCACTGGAGGCACAAAAGGGGACTGGATGTGCAGCACTCCCTTTACAAACGTCTGGACTTCTGGAAGAGAAGCCAATTACCTCTGAAAGAAAATCGAGAGGGACGAAATCTGTACCTTAACCGAGCCTTATTTCAGGCCCATATCCACTCCTGTCTGTAGGAAGTGGAGAAAACGACCCAAATGAAAATCTCCCGTAGTGCATTCTTGGTCTCACACCAAGACACATACTTTCGCCAGATACGGTGATAATGTTTTATCGTCACCTCCTTCCTAGCCTTTATTAAAGTAGGGATGACCTCTTCCGGAATCCCCTTTTTTGCTAGGATTCGGCGTTCAACCGCCATGCCGTCAAACGTAACCGCGGTAAGTCTTGAAATACACAGGGCCCCTGCTGCAACAGGTTGTCCCTCAGGGGAAGAGGCCAGGGGTCTCCTGTGAGCATCTCTTGTAGATCCGAGTACCAAGCCCTTCGAGGCCAGTCTGGGACAACGAGTATCGTCTGTACTCTTCTTCGTCTTATGATCCTCAACACTTTCGTGATGAGAGGAGGAGGAGGAGGGAACACGTAGACCGAGTCGAACACCCACGGTGTTACCAGTGCGTCTACTGCTACTGCCTGAGGGTCCCGAGACCTGGCGCAATACCTCCGAAGTTTTTTGTTGAGGCGTGACGCCATCATGTCTATTTGAGGAGTTCCCCAGAGACGTGTTACGTCTGTAAAGACTTCTTGATGAAGTCCCCACTCTCCTGGATGGAGATCGTGTCTGCTGAGGAAGTCTGCTTCCCAGTTGTCCACTCCCAGAATGAAGACAGCCGACAGAGCGTTTACATGATTTTCCGCCCAGCGAAGGATCCTTGTGGCTTCCGCCATTGCGACTCTGCTTCTTGTCCCGCCTTGGCGGTTCACATGAGCCACTGCTGTGACATTGTCTGATTGAATCAGAACCGGAAGGTTTCGAAGAAAACTCTCCGCTTGTCGAAGGTCGTTGTAAATGGCCCTGAGATCCAACACATTGATGTGTAGACAGGACTCCTGGTCTGACCAAAGACCCTGAAAAGTCTTTCCCTGTGTGACCGCTGCTCATCCTCGGAGGCTCGTGTCTGTGGTAACCAAGATCCAGTCCTGAATCCCGAACCGGCGACCCTCCAGCAGGTGAGCACTCTGCAACCACCACAGGAAGGACACTCTGGTTCCTGGGGACAGAGTTATTTTCCGATGTAAATGCAGATGGGACCCGGACCACTTGTTCAGAAGGTCCAATTGAAAAGTCCTTGCGTGGAACCTTCCGAAGGGAATGGCCTCGTAGGCCGCCACCATTTTCCCCAGAACTCGAGTTTATTGGTGAACTGACACCCTTTTCGGTTTTAGCAGGTCTCTGACCATGTTCTGGATGTCTTGGGCTTTTTCTATTGGGAGGAAGACCTTCATTTTTTCCGTATCCAGTATCATACCTAGGAACGGTAGACGAGTTGTCGGAATCAACTGTGACTTCGGTAGATTTAGAATCCAACCGTGTTGCTGGAGCACTCTTAGAGAGAGCGCCACACTGCTCAGCAATTTCTCTCTTGATCTCGCTTTTATCAGGAGATCGTCCAAGTATGGGATAATTGTGACTCCATGCTTGCGCAGGACCACCATCATTTCTGCCATTATCTTGGTGAAAATCCTCGGGGCCGTGGAAAGTCCAAACAGCAACGTCTGAAATTGGTAATGACAATCCTGTACAGCGAATCTCAGGTATTCCTGATGGGGGGCATATATGGGGACATGACGGTACGCATCCTTTATGTCCAGAGACACCATAAACTCCCCCTCCTCCATGTTGGCTATTATCGCTCTGAGTGATTCCATTTTGAATTTGAATCTTTTTATGTACAGGTTTAGGGATTTCAGATTCAAAATCGGTCTGACCGAACCGTCCGGTTTCGAGACCACAAATAGGGTTGAGTAGTAACCTCTTCCCTGCTGGTGCAGGGGAACCTTGAATATCACTTGCTGTATACACAGCGTTTGAATTGCAGCTAACACTACATCCCTTTCCGATGTGGAAGCTGGTAGGGCCGACTTGAAAAATCGGCGCGGGGGCACCTCCTCGAATTTCAGTTTGTAACCCTGTGAAACTATTTCCAACACCCAGGGATTCAGGTCTGATCTGACCCAGGCCTGACTGAAAAGTCGAAGACGTGCCCCCGCCGGTGCGGACTCCCTTGGGGGAGCCCCAGTGTCATGCTGTGGGTTTTGGAGCAGCCGGGGAGGACTTTTGTTCCTGGGCACCTGCAGAAGCAGGTGCTCTCTTGCCTCTGCCCTTACCTCTGGCGAGAAAAGAGGATCCCTGACCTCTTTTGGACTTGTGCGACCGAAAGGACTGCATCAGATAAGGTGTTGCTTTCTTTTGCTGTTGGGGAATATATGGTAAAAAATTAGATTTACCTGCTGTAGCTGTGGAAACCAGGTCCGTCAGCCCATCCCCAAACAATACATCACCCTTACAGGGTAGTACTTCCATATGTTTTTTGGAATCCGCATCACCCGTCCATTGGCGAGTCCATAAGGATCTTCTCGCTGAGATAGACATGCCATTGGCCCTAGAAGCTAGCAATCCAATGTCCCTTTGAGCATCCCTCATAAATAAGACTGCGTCTTTTATATGGGCTAGAGTTAGGAATATAGTATCCTTATCCATAGTATCAAATTGATCTGTCAGCTCATCTGTCCAAGCTGCAATTGCGCTACACGCCCATGCTGACGCAATCGTGGGTCTTAGCACAGCACCCGTATGAGAGTAAATACACTTTAAGGTAGTTTCTTGCCTGCGATCTGCAGGGTCCTTAAGGGCCGCTGTGTTAGGAGACGGTAGCGCCACTTTCTTGGACAAGCGCGTCAGGGCCTTGTCTACAGTGGGGGGTAATTCCCAAATCTCCCTGTCCTGCTTAGGGAAAGGGTATGCCATAAAAATTATTTTGGGGATCTGCGGTCTCTTATCCGGAGTCTCCCAAGCTTTTCCAAAGAGCTAATTTAATTCATGAGATGTGGGAAAGTTAATAATCTGTTTCTTTTCCTTAAACATGTGTACCCTTGTGTCGGGGACCGAGGGTTCATCCACAATATGCAACACATTCCTTATTGCCACAATCATACACTGAATAGTTTTAGTCACCCTAGGGTGCAATTTTACTTCGTCATAGTCGACACTGGAATCAGAATCTGTGTCGGTAGTAGTGTCTTGTGTTAAGGGACGCTTTTGAGACCCCGACGGGCCCTGTGAGTCGGTCCAATCTGAGGATTGATCGCCTGATGTCCCCCCTGAACCAGCCTTATCAAGCCTTTTATGTAAAGATGCCACACTTGTATTCAACATATGCCACATGTCCATCCAATCTGGAGTCGGCACAACCGACGGGGACACACCACTCATTTGCTCCACCGCCTCCTTGGAGAAGAAAACAAAAGCAAGGACAAATCTGCTACAAGCGCCTAAAGATATTGATAGCTGGTTCAAACAACAATAAAGCGCTGCCAAAAAAGCACTGTGTATGTGCCTTTGGTAATTTGTGCAAGAGAAAAAGAAAACAGATTGGCTGCGCTTACAATGTTAACACACCAAAAGACTGGTACACAATATATAAAAGAATTATAAAATTTATATATACTCTGAAAAAAACGTAATTATATTTGATAGACAGTGTCCACAAATTGGGATAGTTACAGCAATATATAGAGTATTAACTCAATACAGATATAAATTTGTAACACTGTTTAAAAATTGTATCATTACTATTGCATCAAAATATATCAAATATAATTACGTTTTTTTCAGAGTATATATAAATTTTATAATTCTTTTATATATTGTGTACCAGTCTTTTGGTGTGTTATTATTCTAAATAAATATATTTTATTTATTTCGGTTGTCAGCTCTCCACAATTATGGTATACTAACAACATTGTAAGCGCAGCCAATCTTTTTTCTTTTCCTCCTTGGAGAAGCCTTCCGCCTCAGACATGTCGACACACACGTACCGACACCCCACACACACATGGAGTTACCTATAAGGGGACAAAACCCCAACCAGGCCCTTAGGAGAGACAGAGAGATAGAGTATGCCAGCACACACCCAGCGCTTAAAAAATAAGATTTTACTTACCGATAAATCTATTTCTCGTAGTCCGTAGTGGATGCTGGGACTCCGTAAGGACCATGGGGAATAGCGGCTCCGCAGGAGACAGGGCACAAGAATAAAAGCTTTAGGATCAGGTGGTGTGCACTGGCTCCTCCCCCTATGACCCTCCTCCAAGCCTCAGTTAGGATACTGTGCCCGGACGAGCGTACATAATAAGGAAGGATATTGAATCCCGGGTAAGACTCATACCAGCCACACCAATCACACCGTACAACTCGTGATCTGAACCCAGTTAACAGTATGATAAAACGAAAAGGAGCCTCTGAAAAGATGGCTCACAACAATAATAACCCGAATTTTTGTAACAATAACTATATACAAGTATTGCAGACAATCCGCACTTGGGATGGGCGCCCAGCATCCACTACGGACTACGAGAAATAGATTTATCGGTAAGTAAAATCTTATTTTCTCTGACGTCCTAGTGGATGCTGGGACTCCGTAAGGACCATGGGGATTATACCAAAGCTCCCAAACGGGCGGGAGAGTGCGGATGACTCTGCAGCACCGAATGAGAGAACTCCAGGTCCTCCTCAGCCAGGGTATCAAATTTGTAAAATTTAGCAAACGTGTTTGCCCCTGACCAAGTAGCTGCTCGGCAAAGTTGTAAAGCCGAGACCCCTCGGGCAGCCGCCCAAGATGAACCCACTTTCCTTGTGGAATGGGCTTTTACCGATTTTGGCTGTGGCAGGCCTGCCACAGAATGTGCAAGCTGAATTGTACTACAAATCCAACGAGCAATCGTCTGCTTAGAAGCAGGAGCACCCAGTTTGTTAGGTGCATACAGGATAAACAGCGAGTCAGATTTTCTGACTCCAGCCGTCCTGGAAACATATATTTTCAGGGCCCTGACCACGTCAAGCAACTTGGAGTCCTCCAAGTCCTTAGTAGCCGCAGGTACCACAATAGGTTGGTTCATGTGAAATGCAGAAACCACCTTAGGTAGAAATTGAGGACGAGTCCTCAATTCTGCCCTGTCAGAATGAAATATTAAGTAAGGGCTTTTATATGAAAAAGCCGCCAATTCTGACACACGCCTGGCTGAAGCCAGGGCTAACAGCATCGTCACCTTCCATGTGAGATATTTTAAGTCCACAGTGGTGAGTGGTTCAAACCAATGTGACTTTAGGAAACTCAACACAACATTGAGATCCCAAGGTGCCACAGGAGGCACAAAAGGAGGCTGTATATGCAGTACCCCTTTTACAAATGTCTGAACTTCAGGCACTGAAGCCAGTTCTTTTTGGAAGAAAATCGACAGGGCCGAAATTTGAACCTTAATGGACTCTAATTTTAGGCCCATAGACAGTCCTGTTTGCAGGAAATGGAGGAAACGACCCAGTTGAAATTCCTCTGTAGGGGCCTTCTTGGCCTCACACCACGCAACATATTTTCGCCAAATGTGGTGATAATGTTTTGCGGTTACGTCCTTCCTGGCCTTGACCAGGGTAGGGATGACTTCATCTGGAATGCCTTTTTCCTTCAGGATCCGGCGTTCAACCGCCATGCCGTCAAACGCAGCCGCGGTAAGTCTTGGAACAGACAAGGCCCCTGCTGGAGCAGGTCCTTTCTTAGAGGTAGAGGCCACGGTTCGTCCGTGAGCATCTCTTGAAGTTCCGGATACCAAGTCCTTCTTGGCCAATCCGGAACCACGAGTATAGTTCTTACTCCTCTCCTTCTTATAATTCTCAGTACTTTTGGTATGAGAGGCAGAGGAGGGAACACATACACTGACTGGTACACCCACGGTGTTACCAGAGCGTCCACCGCTATTGCCTGAGGGTCCCTTGACCTGGCGCAATATCTGTCTAGTTTTTTGTTTAGACGGGACGCCATTTTTTCGCAACGGTTTACAATCAGGTGGAAGACTTCTGGGTGAAGTCCCCACTCTCCCGGGTGAAGGTCGTGCCTGCTGAGGAAGTCTGCTTCCCAGTTGTCCACTCCCGGAATGAACACTGCTGACAGTGCTATCACATGATTTTCCGCCCAGCGAAGAATCCTTGCAGCTTCTGCCATTGCCCTCCTGCTTCTCATGCCGCCCTGTCTGTTTACGTGGGCGACTGACGTGATGTTGTCCGATTGGATCAATACCGCCTGACCCTGAAGCAGGGGTTTCGCTTGACTTAGGGCATTGTAAATGGCCCTTAGTTCCAGAATGTTTATATGAAGAGATGTTTCCAGGCTTGACCACAAGCCCTGGAAATTTCTTCCCTGTGTGACTGCTCCCCAGCCTCTCAGGCTTGCATCCGTGGTCACCAGGATCCAATCCTGAATGCCAAATCTGCGGCCCTCTAGTAGATGAGCACTCTGCAGCCACCACAGAAGAGACACCCTTGTCCTTGGCGACAGGGTTATCCGCTGATGCATCTGAAGATGCGATCCGGACCATTTGTCCAGTAGATCCCACTGAAACGTTCTTGCATGGAATCTTCCGAATGGAATCGCTTCGTAAGAAGCCACCATTTTTCCCAGGACCCTCGTGCACTGATGCACTGACACCTGGCCTGGTTTTAGGAGGTTCCTGACTAGCTCGGATAACTCCCTGGCCTTCTCCTCCGGGAGAAACACCTTCTTCTGGACTGTGTCCAGAATCATTCCTAGGAACAGAAGACGTGTCGTTGGAATCAGCTGCGATTTTGGAATATTTAGGATCCACCCGTGCTGACGTAACACTACCTGAGATAGTGCTACTCCGACTTCTAACTGTTCCCTGGACCTTGCCCTTATCAGGAGATCGTCCAAGTAAGGGATAATTAAGATGCCTTTTCTTCGAAGAAGAATCATCATTTCGGCCATTACCTTGGTAAAGACCCGAGGTGCCGTGGACAACCCAAACGGCAGCGTCTGAAACTGATAATGACAGTTTTGTACTACAAACCTGAGATACCCTTGGTGAGAAGGGTAGATTGGGACGTGGAGATAAGCATCTTTGATGTCCAGAGACACCATATAGTCCCCTTCTTCCAGGTTCGCTATCACCGCTCTGAGTGACTCCATCTTGAATTTGAACCTTTTTATGTAAGTGTTCAAGGATTTCAGATTTAAAATTGGTCTCACCGAGCCGTCCGGCTTCGGTACCACAAACAGCGTGGAATAATACCCCTTTCCCTGTTGTAGGAGGGGTACCTTGATTATCACCTGCTGGGAATACAGCTTGTGAATGGCTTCCAAAACTGCCTCCCTGTCGGAGGGAGACTTTGGTAGAGCAGACTTCAGGAACCGGCGAGGGGGAAACGCCTCGAATTCCAGTTTGTACCCCTGCTATACTACCTGTAGAATCCAGGGGTCCACTTGCGAGTGAGCCCACTGCGCGTTGAAATTCTTGAGACGGGCCCCCACCATGTCTGAGTCTGCTTGTAAAGCCCCAGCGTCATGCTGAAGACTTGGCAGAAGCAGGGGAGGGCTTCTGCTCCTGGGAAGCGGCTGCATGGTGCAGTCTTTTTCCCCTTCCTCTGCCCCGGGGCAGAAAAGAGTGGCCTTTTGCTCGCTTGTATTTATGGGAACGAAAGGACTGAGTTTGAAAAGACGGTGTCTTTTTCTGCTGATGTGAAGTGACCTGGGGTAAAAAGGTGGACTTTCCAGCCGTTGCCGTGGCCACCAGGTCCGATAAACCAGCCCCAAATAACTC
This sequence comes from Pseudophryne corroboree, assembly GCF_028390025.1. Classification (NCBI taxonomy): domain Eukaryota; kingdom Metazoa; phylum Chordata; class Amphibia; order Anura; family Myobatrachidae; genus Pseudophryne; species Pseudophryne corroboree. The sequence goes on along the minus strand of NC_086450.1, from coordinate 451,719,410 downwards.
CTCCCCTTTATACGGCAATATTTCCATATGTCGTTTGGAATCCGCATCCCCTGACCACTGTCGCGTCCATAACGCTCTTCTGGCAGAAATGGACATAGCACTTACTCTTGATGCCAGGGTGCAAATATCCCTCTGTGCATCACGCATATATAGTAATGCATCCTTCAAATGCTCTATAGTTAACAATATATTGTCCCTATCCAGGGTATCAATATTTTCAGTCAGGGAATCCGACCACGCGACTCCAGCACTGCACATCCAGGCTGAAGCGATTGCTGGTCGCAGTATAACACCAGTATGTGTGTATATACTTTTTAGGATATTTTCCAGCCTTCTATCAGCTGGTTCTTTGAGGGTGGCCGTATCAGGAGACGGTAACGTTACTTGTTTAGATAAACGTGTGAGCGCCTTATCTACCCTAGGGGGTGTTTCCCAACGTGTCCTAACCTCTGATGGGAAAGGGTATAATGCCAATAATTTATTAGAAATTAGCAGTTTTTTGTCGGGGGAAACCCACGCTTTATCACACACCTCATTTAATTCATCTGACTCAGGAAAAACTATTGGTAGTTTTTTCACACCCCACATAATACCCTTCTTTGTGGTACTTGTAGTGTCAGAAATGTTCAATGCCTCCTTCATTGCCGTGATCATGTAACGTGTGGCCCTACTGGACATTACGTTTGACTCTTCACCGTCGACACTAGACTCAGTATCTGTGTCTGGGTCTGTGTCGACCCACTGAGGTAACGGGCGTTTTAGGGCCCCTGACGGTGTCTGAGATGCCTGGACAGGCACTAATTGATTTGCCGGCTGTCTCATGTCGTCAACAGTTTTTTGCAAAGTGCTGACATTATCACTTAATTCTTTAAATACGATCATCCAGTCAGGTGTCGACTCCCTAGGGGGTGACATCACTAAGCCAGGCAATTGCTCCGCCTCCACATCATTTTCCTCCTCATACATGTCGACACACGCGTACCGACACACAGCACACACACCGGGAATGCTCTGATAGAGGACAGGACCCCACTAGCCCTTTGGAGAGACAGAGGGAGAGTCTGCCAGCACACACCCAGCGCTATATATATATACAGGGATAACCTTATATAAGTGTTATTCCCTTATAGCTGCTGTTTATATTGTTATTTGCTGCCAATAGTGCCCCCCCTTCTCTTTTTTACCCTGATTCTGTAGCAGGTCTGCAGGGGAGATCAGGGAGCCGTCCTTCCAGCGGAGCTGTGAGGGAAAATGGCGCTTGTGTGCTGAGGAGATAGGCTCCGCCCCTTCACGACGTCCTTATCTCCCGCTCTTTTGTGTAAAAATGGCAGGGGTTAAAATACATCCATATAGCCCAGGAGCTATATGTGATGTATTCTTTTGCCACCTAAGGTATTATCTTTTATATTGCGTCTCAGGGCGCTCCCCCCCCAGCGCCCTGCACCCTCAGTGACCGGAGTGTGAAGTGTGCTGAGAGCAATGGCGCACAGCTGCGGTGCTGTGCGCTACCTTAGTCTGAAGACAGGATCGTCTTCTGCCGCCGATTTCACCGGACCTCTTCGTCTCTTCTGACTCTGTAAGGGGGACGGCGGCGCGGCTCCGGTGACCCATCCAGGCTGTACCTGTGATCGTCCCTCTGGAGCTAATGTCCAGTAGCCTAAGAAGCCCAATCCACTCTGCACGCAGGTGAGTTCGCTTCTTCTCCCCTTAGTCCCACGATGCAGTGAGCCTGTTGCCAGCAGGACTCACTGAAAATAAAAAACCTAAATTAAACTTTTATTCTAAGCAGCTCAGGAGAGCCACCTAGCCTGCACCCTTCTCGTTCGGGCACAAAAATCTAACTGAGGCTTGGAGGAGGGTCATAGGGGGAGGAGCCAGTGCACACCACCTGATCCTAAAGCTTTTATTCTTGTGCCCTGTCTCCTGCGGAGCCGCTATTCCCCATGGTCCTTACGGAGTCCCAGCATCCACTAGGGCGTCAGAGAAAACACTGGAATATATGACCAGATAGCGCTGTTATATGTTTATAATTGTAATCTCCACTCACTACGTCGCCAAAGTGCCCCCCTCCTCCTTTTTCCAACCTGTGAAGCTCAGCAGGGGAGAGAACAGGGAGCCAGCGTTTTCTCATGCAGCCTCTGTGGAGAAAATGGCGCTGGTTAGTGCTGAGGATCAAGCCCCGCCCACCCGACGGCGGGCTTCGGTCCCATCATCATATACTAATAAAATGTCGGGGGTCCATGGATTTACTGTCCCACAGCCTAATCCATCGTATTTATGGCCAAATTGAGGTTTATTGCTGCTGCGCGCTTACCTCATGAAGATCTGATGTCTTCTGCCGCCTGAAGTCTTTTCCTCAATACTCACCCGGCTTCTATCTTCGGCATCTGTGACGAGGACGGCGGCGCGGCTCCGGGACGAACCCCAGGTGAGACCTGTGTTCCGACTCCCTCTGGAGCTAGTGGTGTCCAGTAGCCTAATAAGCAGTTCCCAACTTTACAAGCCAGCTCTGCTTCTCTCTCCTCGATCCCACGATGCAGGGAGCCTGTTGCCAAAAGGACTCCCTGAAAATAAAAAACCTAACAAAATTATTTTTCCACAGAAAACTCTGGAGAGCTCTCTGCAGTGCACCCATTCTCCTCTGGGCACAAGATCTAACTGAGGTCTGGAGGAGGGGCATAGAGGGAGGAGCCAGTGCACACCCATAGTCAAAGTTCTTTTTAGGTGCCCTATCTCCCGGGGAGCCCGTCTATACCCCCATGGTCCTTACGGAGTCCCCAGCATCCTCTAGGACGTAAGAGAAAAAATTAAATATAGTTTTTTTCCAAACATTGGAACATTGTATCACCATAATCGAAATATCGAAAACCATTCTGACTTTGATATTCCCAGGGGAGGTTAGGTTTAGGCACTAGAGGCAGGGATAGGTTGCTGGGAGGGAGGGTTAGGCACTAAGGTGGGTGGTTAGGGTTAGGCTACGAGGAGGGAGGGTTAGGTTTAGGCTGCAGGGAGTGAGGGTTAGGCACTAGAGGCAGGGATAGGGTTAGGTTGTGGGGACGGAGGGTTAGGGCTAGACAGCGGGAGGGAGGGTTAGGCTGCAGAGGGAGGGTTAGGCACCAAAAAGGGAGGGTTAGGTTTAGGCACTCAGTGGGGAGTGCTAGAAATAGGCTGTGAGGAGGGGGGGAGGGTTAGGCTGTTGGGAAGGGGGAGGGGGAGTTAGGCTGTGGGGAGGGGGAAGGGGGGGTTAGGCTGTGGGGAAGAAGGATAGACAGAAGAAAAAAACATTTAGAGGCGGATTTAACAACATGTGATATTCTAGTTATCACTTGTTACGATTGATAAATGGTGCTCCAGCCAATCAGCTCCTGTCATTATTCCAAACACATGACAGGAGCTGATCGGCAGAAGCAGCATTTAACGTTCGGAAGAAGTGATAAAAAGATTATCTCATTGGTAACTCTGCACCTTACTCATTACAGTACTAGAATACAAGCACCTATGGCCGCTGTTTTCTGCACTACGGGGCTTATTCAGGTTGCATCGCTACAGCAACAACCCTGTCAGCTGCGCTATTGCGAATGCACAGTTAATGTCCTGCATTAACAGGCAGATTGACAGGCAGAGGCGTTCGTGGTGCGGGCGGGGGAAGTGATGGAGCATTGCGAGGGCGGTGCAGGTAAAATGGGGGTGGCTCAGCTGCATTTTCAAGGTGGCTGCATGACATACACGCAGCTGCTCCAATGTCAAATATTTTACACAAAACGATAAATTGCCATATTGTCAGGGTAAGCGAACAACCTGCTGCCAGGCATTTCACATTGGACAAACATAATTTGTCATCTTTACGGTACAGGATTATTGACCACGTGCCCCCATTGAATAGAGGGAGGGATGGGTCAGATGTTATTAAGATTAGAATCCCAGTGGATAATTAAATTAGACGCATTATCCCGTCAAAGGGTTTAATCAATCATTACATGTGCAATGTTTCTTGTGATTGGCACTAAACTAACATTAGGTCTAAGGGTAATGCAGCAGCCAGGGGACACTTTAATATAGGTCCCTCCGGCTGCAGCATCACCCCCCCAATTGGTCACCCTTGCTGGGGTTCCCTGGGGGAGTGGCGACCACTACAATAAAGGGGTCCCCCCCCCCTCCAGGCACCCAAGGGCCAGGAGTGAAGCCCGAGGCTGTCCCTGTCGTCCGTGGGCTGTGGATGGCGGGCTGATAGCCGCAAAAAGTGTAAAAAAAATATATAGTGTAATGCCATGTTGGGTTTATTCATGATGCTAGTACGCAGGGTATATAGTAATTATAGGTAATATAAGTAATGTCAGTGTAATCTAATGTGTATTGTGCATGT